>NC_086368.1:21754377-22392710 GCF_036324505.1 Eleginops maclovinus | reverse complement strand
AGAGTCGTTTCACTCTCCATGTTCCCCCCAAAGAGTCAATGTTGCGGCACATCAGAAAGAGCCCTCGCCTCATTAAGCCATTGATATTCTGTGATGCCGGCGCCCTGCTGAACACCATATATAGGGACAGTAGTGCCAGGAGAAGGACACAGTGTGGGTTTTATGGAGAGACTCTACTAATACGGAGGAAAATGACATTATCATGTGGATATGGGTGCTGTGTATTGAGTCTGTGTGTGTGTGTGTGTGTGTGTGTGTGTGTGTGTGTGTGTGTGTGTTGTGTGTGTCTGTGTGTATGTGTGTGTGTGTGTGTGTGTGTGTGTGTGTGTGTGTGTGTGTGTGTGTGTGTGTGTGTGTGTGTGTGTGTGTGTGTGTGTGTTTGGATGGGGGGGTTCTCAGTATCATAGCCACAGCCCGGGGCAAACCCACTGTTATAAATACAGCATTCTAATGGTGACTTTATGATGTTGCCTGTGTGAGACTATGGCCCCCGGGGGACCACTTCCCCACAGCCCTTCTCCTCCCTCATCTCCCTGCCCCTTCTCCCTTTTTCTCGTTTCCCATACTATATTCTCCCGTTTCCCCTTATTCAGAATTTACGACCTGACTGGGTAAGACGTGAGCCGTAAATCCCCCCCACACACACCCGTCCTCTGCTGAATTATTTATCTGTAGGCCCCGTGACACAAGCAGCAGATGAGGACCCTGGTTAAGGAGATAAAAGGTGGAGAAAGTGGGGCCTAATTGACCATGATGGTGGAGTAATGGAGAAATATTTGCGTGTTTGGGAGGGGAGATTTTAGTACGTGCCAGAGTGCTTTGTGCAGATGAATGTAGTGTTTTAGAAAATAAAATATTGTCAAGTGTGTGTTTGGCACTGGCATTTGTGTGTGCCGCACAACATAGCACCACCGCATGAATATCCTCAGTGTTTGGGGGTTAACACTTCTCGAGCTATGTGTGAGTCAGCAGCGATGTTTGTGAGTAATTTGTTTCATTTTCCATCTCCATACACAACCCAGACCTGAAAACAGCGGGAAAGGAAACTCTTTAATTAAATCATCCGCGCTCCCAGCGACACACTCATCTCACCGTGTAACGTCTCTATCTTGCCTTTGTTTTCCCTCTACTGATGCAACCACTTGCTATATATTGCACTGTTCAAATGATAAATGGTGATAAGAGCGGCCCATTAATACACTGCACAGTAAAAGTCAAAGGGGACGGGACAGAAAAGTGTATGTGATGTTCTCCTTTCCCCCCTTTTTGCTCCTACAGTTCTAATAGCTCTGCAGCTTCTATCTGGGCGGCCTGACTTCTCCCCCTTCAGTACAGTGTATTAAGCAATGACACAGCGTGATCGTGTTGACCCCAGGACGTCAACCATCCCATTCTGATGACCTCCAAGTTTCTTTCCACCAAACGCCTCTGGCTCGGGGCCAGTGGCTTGTATAGAGTTAGGGTGTCTGACAGGGTAAGCGAGGGACAGAGTGGGGGCTGCAGGGAGAGAGAGGTAAGGAGGAGGATATCTGCAACACTAATAGATCGTTATCTCTCCCCCTCACCATTGGCCTGGAAGAACACCAGGAGCAGCATGTCTACCGAGATAAATAAAAGAAAGCCTCCAGATCGATCCTCCCCACCCCTCTGGTTTTCAGGAGGCCTTGCTGTGACCTTTCCACAAGATAACATGGTCACGAAGGTCAAACCCCACCCCCCATCCCATCTCTCTAAGGCAAACGAAGGGTGGGTGGTGGAGAATCAAGATGGGGAAATTTGTTCTCTAACGCGCTTTACCTCCGGAGGGTTCCCAGGGAAGATTGACAGAGTCACAACAGCGGATTGATGAGATGACGACTGTCAGGTTGACCTTTTCTGAAATGCATCAGGGGGTCAAAAGATGGCACGTTCTGCCGCTCGATGCAGAGGTAAGCGGTGCCACATCCCAGGCGTCTCTGTCTTATTTGTGTCAAGTGACAGCAAGGGAGCAATCTAAAGAGCAGTGGTGCTGGGATCACGTCTCTGTTATTCCTCAGTTGAGAAAGGTTATTGAAACAATCTATAGGAATTTAGATTCACCGCCAGTCATCAGCGTTCGTCACAAGCCAATCTCTCCCGAGGAGGAATGCACATTCCCTCTACATGCACCACGATTCGCTGCTCAGGCCATTTTGGTTAATGTGTTACCTGGTAGAGTGTAGATTTCTGTTGACAGCTGTTCTCTTGATGGTTGTTTATTGAGTCAAGGTGAACACCGTAAGATCATTAGGTGCTCGAACAAAGAATCATCAAAAGGCTCTTTGGTGACGTGTTTGTCATTCTGTCACAAAAAAAACATAAGCTTAATTTACATTAGTTTCACCAGACGATTTCGAGCTCCTACAGCGTGTCCTAATTAATGTGAAGTTGCATTCCCCTTGCTTTCACTTTGCAAAAGTCGATAACCTCAATTCAAGGCCTTTTGAAACCAGTGTTTTAGTGTTTACTTTTTTTTTTTTTACTTTTTGAACATTAACCTTACTATATACTCTCATAAAACATAAGACAGACATTTATTATTATTTTTCGTCAAGTTTTATTCAATAGGGACAGCAGGTTCTGTGTGCTGTAGCTCATAACCTTGACACAAGTAAATAAAGACGTAAGCAAGAGTCCAGATTAGGTCTTATCTTGAGTAAAGGTGCTGCGTGGTGTCAAGTGCAGGGGCTACCGGGATGAAGATAATAACCTTGTTTTCAGATGGGAGAGGACACCTTTAATTCCCTTTGTGCCCCTGTGAAGAGAAAGTATCCCTCAATGTCTTATCTCTGCATCATCTCTCTCTTCTCTCTGAGAGCCTGGACACATCTTAGAGATAGCAGCAACAACAGATTACAGACTAGTTTCATATCCAATCAAGCATCCATAGTCACAGCGGCTAACAAGTTCAGGGAGAAAGTTTGAGTGTGATTTGATAACATTTTAAAATGAGCGGCCGACTTGTATTTCTTATTATCATGCATAATGTACGGCGCGCTCCTGCATATCCCCAGCGACGGTCTTTGCATGTCCAGGTTGCCGGTGACTCGAGCTAAACACTTAGTGTAATTGAAGAAGGCAATGTGCAGAAATCAAGACGGATTGGTGCTGCAAACGGGGTCCACCTCCCTTGAGCCCGAGTCTATTAACACTGTCACTCTGCTCATCAGCCCGGCACCTGCCCGCTCCCCCTCTTGGCTGACTTTAATCATACTCACTTATAAAAGCCATTATATCACACAAATACTGTAACCCACGTAGCACCGCACCTGCTGTTAACATGGTAAATGACACATATGCAACGGAAAAATTGAGAAAAACACTAACAATAAACCAACGCGGTAAACTTCTCACTCTTCCTGACTGCGAACCAACCGGATCGCTCAGACGAGATGATGAACCTCAGCCACAGGGGGAATATTATTTGGCTACCTCCCTACCTGTCTTAGAGGGACAGATAGCCCATGTGGATGTTTAGAATGATTACATGCAATAAAGATGAATTGCTCCTCCTCTGTGTTTATGACTTGGCATTGGTGTGTTGTCAGAGGTAATATAGCAGAGATGGTAAACAGAGACAGGTGCATTTGTTTACTGCTAATGGGTGCTAGTAAAGCAACAATGCTAATGTCCTCTTCAGCAGCAGACTCTGGGCATCTGCTTGGTGGAAAGTCATTATTGTTGATACACATTAGCAATCAAACAAAGCAGTCGTGGCAACTCATATGTGTTTTTAAGCATGGAAAAGTTGAGTTGCAACCAAGTGCCAGTAGTCACTCAAGGGTAGCAATACTTCTGGGGCAATCATCTCAAATTGTACCACAATAGATTGGTTCAGCTAAACTGTTGGCATGTTTACAACAGGTCCAATCTTTGTGTTTCTTGCCCCAACAAACGTTATTGTCTGTGTTTCCAGATCTTAGTATTTACTGTGGAGGCTACACATTGTCATCAACCAATAGCAAAGATGGCCACACTATGCATATAAGACCCAAGCTTGACAAAGACAGATTGACATATTGACCACATCTGTCACATCAGCCACTTTTAGTTAGTACCGATCGCAACAAATCTCTTGGCACTTCATCAATGTTCCACCCTTCAATACTGAACCAGATAATGTGGTCCCAAGCCTTAGCACTGAACTCTCTGGACCCAAGAGAGAGGGAGGTAAAACAAATACCTGGTTGTCAGAAAGAAATGAATGACAAACTAAGAAAACGAGTTTACATTATTTTAACATCTTGGGTTGGTTTGTATGTTTTTTTGAATATTTAGAAGAAGGAGATGGACCTTTTTCAATCACCCGAAGGGAAAATTCTGTTTTTCTCTGAGTTTTTACACACGCACATGCGCACACAGTTGTAAATTCACATACAATTCACACAAAGTTATATGGACACACATGAGCATGATGCACATGCATCGAGAGGATCCAGAGTGGAGAGGCAGCCAGTCTAGCAAGCGCCAGGGAGCAGTTGGGGATTCGGTGCCTTGCTCAAGGGCATCTCGGCAGTGGCCCAGGATGTAATCTGGCTCCTCTCCAGTATCAGTCCACATTCAGTCTTTCTTGTTCCGATCGGGACGTGAACCAGGCGACCCTTCAGTCCAAAGTCCAAGTCCCTACAGACTAGACCACTGCCTCCCCCAAATTTGGTATGACGTCTGACAATTTTCCGACATGTATACCGTGTGCTACACAGAGCAAATGCGTGTATGGTAGTATTCTTGCTCCTACTATCATATTGCAAGCACTATCTGTTCCTACAGTGGTGATCTTGCCGCTATCTCCATCTTCAAGAAACTGGCCCTGCAATTCATGGTAAAATGCAATTATGGAATGAAGTTGGTGTCAAACTTGGTTATATGATTGATTTGTGTAAAGATGTTTTAACATGTTTAGGTTTCACACATTAACATTGACAGTCTTAAAATATATACTTCAGAATCTTGGCTATTTTGTCAGTTTAGGCGGGACCAGAGAATTCAGCTTTACTGACGTTTCAGCTCCTAGGAGCACACATAAAAGCTTTAGAAGGTTTTTTTTCACATTTTATTGTTGAAAAGATAATACATATTAATACATTTCAAAGAGTCCCTCCTCAAAACTTGTGAAAATGTCTAGCTCTGCTGAAATTTGAGAAATGCCATGCCATACAGAAATGCCATTCCACAGCCAGTATTTATGTACTGTGATGGCTGAAACAAACAACTCCTTGCTTTTTCATTTGAAACAAATATCAGGATCCTGGTCTTTTTCTTTTTCAGAAGTGAAGATCCGTGTCAATGTGCTACAAAAAAGACATTTCATTTTTTTAGTGACCTCACTAATAGCAAAAGTTTACAGTTATTTGTGTGTTGTCGGGGGAATGAGTTGTCAGCGGCTGAGGTCGACAGCCAGCCGAGCGCCTGAACACAGGCCTCTGCTGTTTTGATGGATGCGGGGAAGAATACAGTGAAGTGATGGTGGAGGGAAACATCCCCCTACTCATCTACCCACATAACGGAGAGTGCTGCCGAAGACAGCAAAGCCACAATGTCAAAATCAAGTCTTGCAGCAAAAAAATCAGGAGACAAAAGAACAAAAAAAAAGGAAGAAAAAGAGAAAGAATGAAGCGGGATGAGCTGCCAGTGAAGTGGGTTGGTTGTGCGTCAACCCTGGATCTGAGATGTAACACGGGAAGGAGGAGGAGGAGGGATTGTAGAGGTGGGGAAAAAAAGGAAAAAATCAAGAGGATGGGGAAGAAATCAATATTTCTTCGACGTGGCCACTCAAGCCACTGCCAATGACAGCAAACATCATGAAAAGATATGGGAGCAGGGAAGGGGGAAGAAATGAAAAAGATAAGAAGAGAACAGTAAAGTAAATGACATCTGAAGCTATTTCCTCCAGGGCCCTGCCTAGTGTCGAGCCTCGAGGACTCAGCGGAGTTATGGGCAGAGTTAAATTTCTATTAGCTCGGAAAGGAAATTTAAGTTCTCTGTCTCTGGAGGAGGACTCGAGTGGAGACACAAAGTACCCCCATTGTCATGTGACAGATGACAACAGCGCGACCTTAAAACGAGTCACGAGGTTCACCACTAAATAGTAACTGTCAGGGAAAATGGTTTAAGGACGGTGGAAGACATTTAAGACCATGATGTCTTAATTTAAGGCGATGAGCTTCCACAGCTTTAAAGCAAGCAATTTGTGCACGTAGGTCAATAGAGATATCAACTGTTGATGGGAAAGTCAGTTCCCCGGAGCTACTGACACCTGACAGTGGGCACCGTGATGATAGTGGTGGTTACAATAATGGCTGTAATTATTCTGTTGCTTTTTTAGCCTCTAGTTTCACAGTTCAACTTACCAAAACTCCTCTTTGATCGACATCCTGCAGCTGTTAGTGTTATGATAGGTGTCCTCTCAGCTTCCACAATGCATAGAGACAGGTAAATGAACCGCAGGTCAAAATGATTTCTCATCCCTTCTCAGGAGGTTAACTCAAAGGAGTCATTACGTGGGTTGAGGTCTTCTCAGTTCCAAGCTGCCGGGTGTGCTGAATTAAGATAAAGGACATTTTGTCATCACGTGGGAGGAACTTTTCCCACCAAGGTTTCAGAGCATCATTAAGTACTTTATTTCACCATACCCATCCGTACAGTACATCCCTTTTCTTCAAATCTGTACACAGTGGGTGAGGAAAGCTGTTATTTTTGGAGAACTCTCTGTTGTTGATGGTTTAAACCGCATGCATCTCCTTCCTCCTCTCCCCGCTGTGTTGCCCACAAGCATTCCAGAAAAAGATAAAACGTCTTGACTTGAAACAGAAACAGGAAAAGAACCTTAAACAAGTTGCTTGACTAATAATGTCGTTTGAAGCCTGATATTATTATATTATTATTATTAAATTATGTATAGCTGAGTGTGTCAAAGGATGTATGTTATATTCATGCTTTGCTCTTAATTTATGACACCTTCTTTTTGTTTGTATAATAAATAGTAAATGTTTGTGCAAGGATGGAAGAATTAGAATAGTTTACTCGAGGCCATATTGAGATAGAATCACAGCAAGCGCTACGCCAAATGAGCGCTCCCGATATTCTACCCCTTTACTTCCAGTAGCCTTCCTCCAACAGTACCCATCTGAAACCATCCTTCATCTTGATCTCTACCACACACCAGTAACGTTGCACAGTTACAGAACTATAGAGGTAAAAAAAAGTATGTTGAAAGAAATAAAAACACATGTTACTGCATTGGATGATGGATTCAACAAGCATTATTATGCCACACAGATAATATATAATAATAAAAACAGCCCCTTGTTATCGATCTAATAGCAGAATAAAACATCAACAAGAATGACAATCTTATATAAATGCAAATAATGCTATGTTGTCCTGCAATGTTGACACTCTTTTAGAGAGAGTTACAACCTGCACAGTCAGTTTCGTGTTGTACTCAGCTCTCTTAATGCAAAGTCCTTACCTTTGTTTTGCTTGATCATTCTGTATGTTCAACAGAACCCATCCACTCAGCTTCTGCACTGCTCAGCATCTGCAGTCAGAACCTGAGAGAGATTGTCAAAATCAGCAGAACAAGTAAAAGTTTCTAAGTAAAGACAGAAATGATTTATGGAGTGTCCACCAAGAGCATTGTAACATCTACAGTTACCTATGGAGAGATGAAGTAATGTTAATCTCAAACTGTAATGATTAGATTATTTTTGTACTATTCACAAACTGCAAGCCAAGTTGCACCGCAGCTCTATTCTTACACATGATGTAGGAATACTTCCAGTATGCTCTGTGCTCAAAGTCGCCTCTCTGGAGCTCTGCCCTCCTGCGGTCACAGACTGCTGATTTATCGGAGGTGATTGATATGAAGTACAAAAGAAGAAGATTATTGTTAAAAAAGACACAAAAAATGTATAAGAGAATATTTACTTTGGCCCGTGTTTTTATGTATATCTTTATGCATTATATGTTAATAGAGTAGTATATGTTTCCTATCCTGTATTAATATGTTTGTTTTGTGTAAATGGGTGTCTACACAGTTTGCATGCATATACTGTATGTGTGTGAATGAGTGTGTTGTATACATGAATGGGCATATCTTTATTTATCTATTCTCTATGTTTTTAAGTTGATTAACTATGTGCTACTCTGGGTTTAAAAAGTCATTCTTTCTTTTAATGTTTTTTTGCATACTTAATTCATTCTATAGGACTTCTGCACATGTGTTAGTAAAGTTTTTGGAAGCACTGTGCTCCTGGGAAACAACACAAACAGAAACACAGCGATTTGTGTACCTCGGTGTTCGTGTTTTGTTTCATACTTCTAGAACTGGACTAGCTGTTAAATATTTCTTAATATTTTGCAAACAAAAGAAATATTATGTGTTCATTTTAAGCCCCTGCAACACACAATATACAAATAAAATGGATGTCTGTATTTGCTGTAACAAAAATGCCTTATGTTCATTTCAATATGCTGACACATTACCTAAACTATAAGCCCAATGGAAAGGGTCAGCAGCTTTCTACAAACTGTATTCTAATGGACAAAAGAACACAGGTGGTGTTTTTTTTTTTACAATAACAGCAGTTGAGATCGCAGCAAAAAGAAAAAACAGACAATGTCAACGTAATATAACAAAGCACATCCTGAGAGAAAGATCAATCAATGAAAATAACATTTTTGATCATGCCCTTAGATTATAATACTACCAAAGCCACCTGCCTTGCATTGAGCCTCCCAATTCCCTGTTAAATAAAGCTAATGTATCCTCACAAATAGTACAGTACACACACAATCTTATTGTTTTCTCTGCTGTTTATATCTAGTGCATTTTATGTAATAGAGGGGGGCCTGACGTTGATGGAGCAGGTGATTTTAGGCAGTGCCATTAGCAGCCGAGAGATAGAATATCTTCCTAAGGCCTACGGATAGCACTTTTTATGAGCTGCTCATTGCAGGAACTACATCAACCTGTCCAAGGCCACCGTCGCACCGGGGTCTTTAACACCTGCCCACCATTACCCACCTCTATCATTCCTGTTATCATACAGGCCTGGGCATGTTTTTGGCCTCTCTCTCAGTATGTGTTTGTGTATTTTCATTGGGATAAAAAGACATTTATTAAACCGGACAAATGAGATAAATTGGAAAGAGCTGCTTGTAATTGTTTTTCATTTTATGCTAAGAGAGATGACCAAAGCAAATGGCCTATATAAAACAAATGAGCCGGCCCTTAAAACCACACACAGACGTTAAGTACATCTGCACTCACACACTCACAATGATATGACATACAGCGAGGGAAAAGAGACAACTGCTTAAATAACCAAGTGCACTCCGGTCAGCCTGTTAGCTTCATAATCCCACACACGCACACTGGGCAACACACCCACACACACACAGACACAAACACACAGCCAGTCACCCTTTTACTGGAGATCAGTAGTCGTTTTTGGCATTTAACATTACCATCAGCTCTCCCTGCTTCATAAAACCCTAACCGCACAACCACCCACTTACCATCATCACAGTGCTCTGCTCGCTGACCCCAGATCACTATATCAGTAATATTTCACCCTTAGATCAACACATCCATGATAAGACGAAGGGGGTTAGGGGGGTGCGAGGATGGGAGATAGAAGAAAAGATGTAGAGGATGGGATGCTATATCAACAGCAAAGCCAAATTATTGCCAATCAGATTTTATTCACAGCTCAACTGCTAGACAAATTGCAGCTCATGCCGTTTGCCATGGGTCAGGGCACTGCGTAATTTCATTTTAATAAGTCATTTTCCAGAGTGGGATGACACTGCAACACACTGAAGTACACATGCTTGGGCACACACACACTCACACACGGCTTCACACTCAAACGTGTCACCGCCCTCCCATACGAACAAGACAGTGTGACCATGTCTTTTGGGGGTGATATTTTATGGAGTGAAAGAATTGGATACACCATCAGTGATCTTGAGAGTGACTTCAGTTTGAAAGAAGGGTAATTCATATGAAATGGAAACATCATTGGAAACGTTCTCCTTTATTTTTGTTATTATATTTGTGTTTTGCTTTATCAACCATAATTACAATGAAAAACACCATGAAAACATAATTTAACTGTGAAAGCGAGGTTGAAACTCAGATAGATGTGTTTTAAATATGAAGATGTACTTTTGTTTTTGTACCAATGAAATCTTTATATGACAGACTTTTAGTACAATGATCATTTTCACTTTATTTCCTCATCAGCAATACTGAAAGGCAAATGAGCATCACACCATGAAACTGCAGCTACTAAGAATGCATGAATACCAAATTATGTCGGTACATAAAACTCGCCTGGATTTTGTCTACGGGCATTGGATTTTTTTTAGAATATTCTGCTTCCATCTGCTCCATTACAATTCTTCACAAGGTTTAGGGCGAATTGATTGGACTAATATATATCTGGGAAAATAAACAACTTTTGCCTTGGGGGGCTTTCTGTGCAGCGTTCCTTTAGAACTCCTCAGGAATCAAAGGCACTAATATCAACGGCTGCCATGTGGAATAACATCAGGCACTCATGAAAATGCAAGTCCCATATATTATCAACATCAAGAAGAGACCTGCGAGATTTACCGTGTCAGCGATGAGATGTACAGTCAAATCAAATTCCTGGTGCTGCAAAAAAAAATCACTTCTAAATACACCATAAATTCTTGATAAAAATGTGCACTGGATTCAAAGGCTGTTCCGCTGGCTGCCTGTCATGTTCATAACGGGGTCTTTGAAGTCGGCTGTCAGTGGTCGATGCTGAACCATCTTCTGAGGTGCGTCAGTGCTCTCCCTCCTGTTCTTTCAAGTTCCCCTCCAGCAGCCAGTTTATGGGATGATGTTCATTCTGAATGTGCAGTTGCTGCTCTGGAGATAGGGATGGTCAATCTTGCTGTCAGAAATATCATCCTCCGAGCATGACATGTTTGCGTAAAGTCTAGCCGTCCTCAAAGAGAATGGAAGTCTGGAGGCGAATTCAGTCGGGTGCAAAACACATTGTTTCCAGACGCAGAATTTGAATGTTTATTTCTGTAACTGGTCTCCATTTTGACAAAAACTTTAATTGAATTATTTCTGAAAAACCAGTACACCAAAACTCATCAGACCTACAGTATATAGTCACATATGAACCTTATCTGTTTCCTGTTTCTGGTTCCCCTTTGCTTCCAGTTAAATATTCTTAAACTTATGAGCTTAGAGAAACTAAACAGGATATTTGATCTTCGACAGAGGGAAATACTGGGTCAGCACAGTCAAGCATGACGCCCATCACAAATACCACCAAGACAGGAAGATACAGTCCGGGGTGAGGAAGTGGTGATAGCGGCGTAACTAAAGATACAGCCTGCGAGTAGAGAGCAATAGCCCTCAACAGATAGAGGGCCCTAGGGCTAGAAGATAGGCCCACAGCAGTAGTAACATTTGTGACGAAATGGCTGACATTATCTTTTAATTAGATTCACACTGTTTACTAGCTTGTTTGTACTCTCATATATACATTACCTGATATAGCGTTCCTTTATCTCATGCAGGGGTTGTAGAAGTTGATGATGGTGATGGTTGTGATGGTGGAGAAACAATTTTCACGCTACATTTTTCTCTTATATAAGTGAACTTTTTTCAAATAACTTCTACTTTACATACAGAGTAAGTAAATGAATGATAACTTCTGCACAACTAAAGTCATTTTTAACAATCTAAGTGCTCCAAAGGGAAAATGCTAGAGACGGCAGACCCATTGATCTTTGTGAGCAGTGGCTTATGTGGGCGGTAGAACTTCACAAATTCACCCCCTCAGTTCCTATGAAAAATTCTATAATGTGATGTATGCACACATACATCAATTTAATGGAAGATGCAAATTTCCTCATTAAAGACGGAAGCATGAGTCGCTCTTACACACAGTCTATCCATAATTAGCTTGTTCCCCTCACTGGCCCTGAAGCATTTAGTATAATTCTGTCTGAGGCCAATAAGCTTAGTTAGCCTCTGTCTCTGAGCCCTGTATGATGTTACAAATGTGGCAAAGTTATACTTCCAGAGATACTGTACGGTAGGGTGACCAGATTTGAGGTGGCGAAAAAGAGGACACTTGCGAGTGTTGGGGGGTGGGGGGAAGCGCCAGTCAATTTAAGTACACGCTTAATGGTCCCAACAGTGAAAACCGGGCGTTTCATGAATTTATAAAACTCCCCGCGGACGCTCCGGACAAGACGTAAAAAGAGGACATGTCCGGGCAAAAGAGGACGTTTGGTCACCCTACTGTACGGCAATTTAAAGTGTTGATTTCATAAGATGTTACACTGAGTGTAGCGTCTCAAGTGTTTCAAGCAGGTGAAAACAAATGTAAAATGTTCAGTCCTTGACTCTCATATTAAAACTGAATCAGTGATACCATTATCACCACATCACCTGTGCCATAGCACAAGAGTGAAGACTTGTCAAAGGGAAAAAAGAAAATCAAAGCTGGTTAAAAAAACTTGAATTCACAGAAGTAATGTAGAATTTGTCTGCCCTGCCTAACAAAAATGTGAGGGATTTCTTGCTGAGTGTGCCATTTTTACTCATTGTAGTATAAACAGCTTATCAAGCTAAAGCCAGGGGGCTGTTAGCTTAACGTTAGCATAGCACAAAGACTTGAAACAAGAAACAGCTAGCCTGGCACTGTCAAAAAAGATAAAGAAATCCACCTTCTAAAGTCACGTCAAATATGTATAAGTGAGATTTATAGGTACTGGTGGGCCGATTTGTATCATTTGTATAGAGTTAGCTATTTTCTTTGTATTCCAGTGTTTACGCTACACCGCACAAACCAAAAGATGATTGTAGCCGTATATCGTAAAGACATAAGAATCAGTATGAGAGTAATATCAATGTGATGCCAAAGATATACATATGTTTAAACTCGGCTGCTTTTGACATCTCTGGACTTTATCTGAGTTTGATTTGTTGGAAATGTGATTTTTCTTAATCTATATTTCTAATAATATAAAAAAATATTGTTTGTAATCAACTACATCAATTTGCATTTTGGTAAATAACACATTCACAATAATGGTACCAGTTGTCAGTTGCAGAACAACAGCAACAAGGTTACCCCAGGGAATTTTATAGGACCACCATTATCCTGAATGTGTGCTTCCGTTGCCAAACTGTACTCACATTTTGGTCATTGTCATTAGGATTTAGAAGCATGTAAATACAACTAAGGAGCCAAGAGAGAAAGTGCAAACAGATGGTTTTTCATAGCAGATTCAAACAACAGGCTTCCTATTATAGTCTGTTTACATGTTTTGTTCAGACTGGTTGAATCTGCCACTGTTTACATCTGCTTTGCAGTCTTCTGCTTCGTATGTCTCCCCACAAGCTGTTGTGTGATTGGGGTGAATGCTCATCTACTAAACACATTAGATCTCCCGCTGACAATATCCTTGTTTCACCTTTCCTGTTTCCTTGTTTCTGCTCAATTTCAGTCCCCAGATCCCCTCTCACTTTTAACACAGGAGTATAACTCGTTTACTTTCTTATGTAAAACCAACGCTGTATTTAAAATGTAAATCATGCCTCCATCCAGTGCTGACTCTACACTTCTATACATTAATTTAGTCTGTCTACATTGCTGTAGTACCTTGTCCACACTCATGTGTCTTCATACCTGTCAAGGTATGAAGATGCATGCAATATTTGAAATAATGGTTGTGGGTTAATGAAAATGACTCAGAGGACCCTGAGTCTGCAGGATGGAGGCTGGGTTTTTGATTGCATTTTATCACCACTTTATTAACTGTCAGATATGCTGAGACACAAGAATGTTCTCTGCTTTTCCTGTAGACACATATTTCAATAACCCTTTCAATTCAGAGGATGAGAGGTCACATGTTTTTTTAATGCAAATGTTCGAGTGAGTCTTGAAATTATTTCTCTCCTTGATGAAATATTTGCACCTTGAATTATAGGCTAACATTCTCAGCTGAGCACACCAAGCGCCCTTGTTGAGGTCGCCTTTTCACAGCTTATGGGTGAGGTTTTCAGATGATTTTTTTTGCATTCTAGGCTTCTTTAGTACTATTAAATAATGGATTTTTCTGCATGTGGTGAAGGGATAAAGTGGCTCTTAACGTGAGATCCCACCCAATACAGGGCTCTCCCTGTCAGGGGCCAGGTGAGCTGCCTCTGAGCACGCCACCGTCACTGTGGAGGTAACTTTCATGCTCCGCTGGGCAAACATTTTCCAGGTCACATTTTTCAATTACACTGAGAGGCAGGTCCCACAGGCAACCAACCCCCCAGCAACAACCACCCAAGCACAGACACACACACACTTCCACACATGCACTCACATAAACAGACTAACCTCCTCACCCTTCCCCCTTGCCATCTCTAAACACAAGCCCACATTCTGTGTTTAGCAGCACAGCATCTTCCCCTCTGGTGCAAATCTTCAAAACACAAAAACACAGCTAAGATCTTTAGAGAAAGGGCAAAGTATGTTAATAGAGAAGACTGCCAAACCTTCCAAGGAGACTGCAAAAACATAAAGATGATGTTCACATTTTGACAAGTAGGAGTTTGTCCAAAAACGTCAAAGTACATTTAATCTACTTATTCAGAATCAATGAATTGTTGGCCGAATTTAACTAAAGGCAAATTGTCCATCAGCAACCAGGCACAGGACCCTTTCAGCTATTAAATCTGTCAAGGTTCCTCAAGTTCAGCATGAGGTGTCTATCTCTCCTTATCTGAAGACTTTGAAGTCTCTCGCTCAGTCTGTTGCCTCAGGCGTGTGTTGAGATATGAGGAGAGTCTGCCTCATCTGCCTAATGCTGCTTGTGTAGCTAATAGTCCAGAAAACACTGCTCTGTGAGGCCGCACACAAGCACTTTAAATGATTCATCTTTGGCTGTCACCAAATGAGAGCAACTTGCCACGCTCTGCCACTCAGGATCCAACCAATATCAAGGTGTCAGGGTGGTTGGCATGGTTTAAAGGGAGGCAGTGTTTAGATTGAGGAAAATAATGTATTCAAAAGGTATATGGCAAATGTAGTGGTATTTATTAGCAAAAACAGATGTGGGGTTTTTTTTTTGTTTAGAATAGGTCCTGTATATGGGAGGGGTTCATTTTCACAGGGTCTTCCATGTTTCTACAGTAGCCCAGAATGGACAAACCAAACAATGGGTCTAACGAGAGTCTTTCACATCTTTACATTACTCAGGATCTTAGACATGCTTGTAAAAGGAGGAACTGAGGGGTATCTGCAACATCAACAATAGATTCCACTTAAATCCTACATTGGTCTTTTAAGGGTCTTGTTAGCTATGCCATAGTTTGCTTAATTTCAACAAATCCTAATAAATAACCAAAATCAAACAGATATGATTCAACTAACAAGTATAACCAAATGTTGGGTTAAGAAAAAAGGAGGGGGTTACCAGAATTATTGCGATTACTCTTAAGGCAAACATGAATGCCTTGGAAAAATGTAATTGCAATTTATTTTGACAGTTGTTGGTATACTTCACTACATGCACATACAAATGTCCCCATCACGGTGGTAGTAAGGTCATGGGATGACCACATTCATTATTGGTAGATCAACTGGGAACCATGAATGTGTAAACGAAATATGTGGTGGAAATGTATCTATTAGCTTTCAGATCCCTGGCGCTAAAAAAACATTAAGGGGTTATACAGTTGGCCTGAAAGTGAATTTTGGTTTTAGTGACAATTGGTTTTTTTCAGTACACCCTACACTCATTGGCAAAACAAATCACAGAAGAAATAAGTCCCGAATATACTATTAACAACTGTTCTGTTTACTGACAACTACAGTGTCCAGCTGATTTAGGGTACAAAAAACAAGTATCCATTTATGATCTTTTCACCCTTTGATCAGGAAGTGCCACAGTGGTGGAGTGGGAAAGTTCTGAAAGACAGACTAGCTTACTGTTGGTTATAATCTCATCATAGAATTTGTTGACACTAGAAAAAATACAGATTCACATCAGAGTTATCCTTCAAAGCCCATTAATCAACATTTCTGTAAATGTGCCATCTGCAGCCAGCTGGGTGTCTTTGAACTCTAATCACTAGGCATGACTTTTAAAATCTGCCATTAGTCAGTGCCTTTTAAATCCTTTTGAGGAGCTGACTGTTGATACATTAATGCTCAAATAAGTAGAAACAAAATGCATGTAATTCAAAGGTATCAAACAAACAAGCTACACGATGGTGCACACGAAACAGCATGAGCTAAATTAAAGATGGCAGACGGATCAGATATCATGAAAAAATATAAAGGCATCTGCTCAACAAAATAACACATCAGCAGACAGAACAGGAGCATGCAGGCAAATTCACGTTAACTCCTTTTAAAAAATCATTTGAGACAGGGAGATCTTAAAACGACAGGTGAGATCGAGAGCGCTATGTGTAGCTGCCAGTACGCCTCAATTTAATTTGGGCCAACAGAAAAAATAACCATTGCTGAGCAATAAACTGCGGTGTTGTGTGAAAGTATTTGCAGGCTGAGAGGATGGGACTGCAGGCTACCTGGAACAGAGCCAGGGACACTGGGTCGCCGGGGTCAGAGCGAGCTGGCATGATTGGTGAAAGCACATAAAAAGGCGTACACACACACACACACACACACACACACACACACACACACACACACACACAAAGTATGATTCAAAAACATGATTAAAAACAGTGTGGAACTGATAACATTCCCAGCTATTTACATGAGCACACATGCAGAACATCTTTGCCCTCCTCCCTTTGTTGTACTCTTGCGGTTAATCTTGTTCAGCAGCATGATGATTATGATAAGTCCTGCTGTAAAATATAAATGCAAATTCACCGGCATCTTCCTTGACAAACCTCTTGGCAAGAAAGCATCATTATATTCTCGTGGCAGAGGGAGAGGGACATCTTAAAAAAGAAAATACATTAAATCGCAGACATTACCAATTTAATTTCTGTCACCCGCCAGACTTTTTCAAACTCTCATCCATCTGTTTCTGCGCAGAATTATGCATGTGGACCCATCAACGCCAGCAGCACCCCTGGGCATGAGTGTGTCATACCTGCTGAGTCTAACCCAAAAACACCTGCTGCCTCTCATCCTAACATGAGAAAAACAGAGTGTTGGCGTTTTTTTTTTTAAACTGTATACCATCTAAAAAGTGTGTTGACAATCATCAGCTCTCATACGCTGGGTTTGTCACAGGACAGGTGTCTCAGCACAGGTAGTGTGGAGCATCAGCACCACACAGGAGTGTTAATTAGACACACCAACAATAGTGTCAGGGGTGCTGAGAATGACGTATGAAGCTCCCACAGCGATTAGCACACACCGAAACGTTTTGACTCTGACAGGGTATCTGTCCCTGAGTGCACCTGAGTGACTGTCACAGAGATTTAGAGACTAGACCGGCCTGCATGGACTAAAACACACATACAAAAGCGTAATATTCTAGCTGATTTGGAAAACAATGTAGTCGTGTGGATCGCAGTGAAAAATGATAGCCCTGATCCAGGTGATAATGTGTAATAAATGCAGGCTAAGTTCCTGCGATAGACTGATTCATTCTTCATCACAAGGGAGGCAGAATACACAGGGGAGCAATCTGAGCGAATGCTTGCTCATTTATTCTTAGCTTAACGAAGCAGGGAAAGCTTGCCACACAGCCTTCCATAGACGGAGGACAGGAAAATGTAGAGCATTCAAAAGAAGTGTGCTGCTTGCTAAACTTAAAAGACTAGTAACGTTCAAACAGATCAGCTTCTCTGTCAAGGGTAAATACACTTGTGGAGTTATTTAATTGCAGGATGTACATTTCATACAGCAACACTCTTTCACTACTTACAGATTGGCTTACACACTTTATCGCACGCTGTCAACAACACACGCTAAAGCAAACATGCAGAGCATCGGGCTGCAGTGTGCAACACCCAACATCAATCCAGCCGGATCCAACAGCTGCTAATTGACAGCGGTAAGTGAATAGCCAGAGGAGGGAGGATATTTTTAATTACACACCACATCTCCATGGCTACGAAGGCGAGAGGACGGAAGTCACGCCATCAGGTTGAGATGGGGATGAAGTGAAATAGAGGAGAAGGAGGAATCGTTTGATGACATTCTCCTTGGCTTATTTCTGCAGAAATGTTGTTTACCCTTCAATTAACAAATCACAATCACTCGGACACACACACACACACACACACACACACACACACACACACACACACACACATGGGCCATGCCTTTGTACATGCTTTTCTGGTAATACCTATAGCTCTGCTGGTGTATGTATTGTTGAGTGTTGTGGAGATACAACAGCATGCTCCCTGACTGCTTCATCACAGAAAGTCATGTTTTGTATCACAGCACACTGTGATGGGATCTGAGGCACGGTTACCTTGCCCTGTTTTGTACAATTCTGCTCTCTTTTTCACAATGCCTCCAGATTAGAAATCAAAAGCGGGCATCGGCCACAAGAGCAATAATCCAGTCAGTTAGTTTGGCGGCAGATCCTAAACCACGACCAAATGTGTGAAATTTGTTGCCGTAAATGGGCTTATTTTTCCTGTACCCCGTCAGGCTATTTGAGAGGGGTGGGGTCGTATCTATTTTCTCTCCCTCTCTCTCTCTCTGATACATATTTGAGTCAGAAGGAAAAGGTGCAGAGGCAGGTTTGACATGATCCCTACGCCATATGTGATGAATTTTCAAATTTTTGCTATGCCATAAAATTGAATTGAAGTCTCAAGTGCACCCCTGCTCCCTACATTTATCACTCCAAACCTGTTCTCCCTTGGGTTTTATCAATTTGCACAATCTAAGTCTTCCTGTTCAGCCGTGAGTTGGGGCGGTTAGATTATCTATGAGAGATTTAGATCATGACAAAATGACTCCGGCTTTACCGAAAATGACCTCAGATATTACTGGTGTGTTTTTTATTTTACTTTCCAATACCACAAATTCAAAACTAGAGAGGTCTATTAAATGTAACACTATTTTGAGAGATATATTCAGATATGCCCTGTCTTGACATTTTCCGCTCATAGCCAGACTCCATACAAACTTATCCCTATTCCACACTGGAAGGTAAGAGCAAACCAAAACTGCTTTTCACTCCTTGCATGGTGGAACACAACTAGCCAGGGTTAGCTCTTATTGCAAAGTCCACAGCACTATATTTTTGCAAAACACTTTTGTAGATGTTTTCTCGCACGAAAGGTATTGAAAGGTGCATGTTTGGATTGTATGTACTCTCTGCTCTCAGCACTGAAGTAAAATCGTTTTGACTTCACATACCTGACATCATCTCTGCTGCCTGTGAACAGTGAACCTTGGGCTCAAAATGAACATGCTCAGAAAGTGCTTTCCAGCTCTGGAGCCCCGAACACTGCAGGGGCTTTACCCGCAACCACAACATGTCTGAGTTGCCCGGCAGCAGTCTTTCTTTTTTTTTTCTTGTGTATATTGTGAAATTAGTTATGCACTTATTAATTAATAATTCACTCATTCGCGCACATTAATTAACAGCAGCAAACCTTAATCCCATTAAATACAGAAGTGGGGTGTCAAAGATCACACAGTGTTGTGTTGAACGGCAAAAACACAGTATTTTCATTTGTCTCATTTAAAAATCTAAATAAAGCAGTTTTAAATCCAAGTGGCCTAATTAGGTTTACATTTGTTCTGTGATACATATACAGTAGTAGCATTAAATGTTACATGTTCTCATTGAATACCAATTCTAACTCAGTGTGTAAGTTACAACATATTAAATGTAATTGGCAGCATTTACACCAAATTATTTTAAAATGTGTATGTTCACATATTCACAACATTTTCAACACACTTTTTATATTTTGTATTGCATTGGTTTTTGCATTTGCAGTGATGTGGAAATAAATCTACAGTCCTCCTGCTGTTCAAAATTAAAATCTAAAGTGAAGCTAATATCAGCAGTCTGAGTTGATCAAAGCAAGTGGCTAATATATTCCGACGTACTGCCTTATTCTATTTTTCCTCATAGATCCACATAGAGAAAAAACACGGCATGCCTTTGACAATATACTATGCTTAGCTGTCTCAGTGTGAGTTTTAGCACCATATTACAGACATGAAATTGGTAAACTGCTATGACTTGGGGAATCAAAAATCAAAAGCATGATTAAGTAATTATAGAAAATGTTTGATTCAAAGGAAAAATTAACTTTTTACACATTAATACAACAAGTGGGTTTGAAATTGAGGTCCCAGTCCAACTACTAATGTTAGCTAGGTGTATAGTGTCTCTCATTGCTGTTTTTGTAGGAAATTGATGTATTTTCGTGCATTGTGTGCTGTGTACCGTGTACTCTTAATTTTCTCTCTAACTGTGCTGACCTTTGAAAGTGACTTTATATCCCCAAGTGCCAATAAACCGCTGTACCAAACACTGCAATAACACTAGTTAGTTAAAGGATTAAATAGTGATAACACAAAGTGCAGTGTACGAGATTGGGGGCATATTGTTTTGGCTCTGAACTCCGACACATCGGATTTAAATTGAAACAATGACTGTTGGGTCAAAGTGCTGACTTTCAGCTTTAATTCGCTGCTGTTTACATCCACATCTGATGAACCATATAGAAATGCTTGCCCTTTTTATACATGTTCCCCTGAGGGTAAAAAGGACTACGACTCCTACACTATTCAGCCAATACAGATGTGAACACCCTCAAAAGGCTCTAAAGCTGAAAGTCAGCACTTTAACCTTAAAGTCATTGTTTCATTTCAAATCCAGCATGTTGGAGTAAAGCCAACACAATGAAAAACATGTCTCTGTGCTAGCGTTAACACACTGCACTGTTTTATACTGCTATTATACTGATACAACAATAGACCCATACCATCTACTGTTACATGTGGCAACAAAGGTGACATAAATGAAGTGCCTGCTTTAGCTAGGGAACATGAATAGATGTCGAATGTTAACAATACATCACATGCCTTCTCCTTCTCCTCCTCCCCCTCCTCCTCTGCCCGCCCCATCCCTCTCATGTCTCACTCGTGTCCATGGAAATCAGTAGAAATCCACTAAACTTAGAGGAGAATTTTAATGACATCTTTCACCAGAGAACCAAATGGTAATGGTAAAGACGAGTCCCATGAAAGCAGCAAATAAATCTAATTAGAGGGGAGATATGCTCATGCGCCTGTAGGCTGAGGATTAGCCAGATGCTGTTATGCAATCCATACTTGTCAGAAACTACAATCTGACTTGTGTTGCCTGGGATATTGAGATGTGCATTAGCACGGAGGAGATTATCATCATGAAGGATGGCAAGCTGTTTCTCTCCTGCATTTCCTCATTTAGTCGCTCACGCATTCAAATCTTCTACTTGATGAATCACTTCTGTTGCATAAACAAGAGGTGTGTTAGATGCTCTCTAAAAAGTTCTGAATGAGGCTTTTCACTTTCAGTGAGAAAAAATCATGTTTCCATGTGTATGCTGCATAAAAAGTAGACATTAGGCCACTGATGACAAACTTCATTCAAATATTTCTACAGTAAATACAGTAAAACTGTAAAGACTGTTGCATGTGGTTGATCAGGTTCAATCTGCACAGTATTGCATGGATGATTATGAAAAAGGACTTTGTTCAATGTCAAAAAAAGGTGTTGCTCTTAGTGGGAAAACCACAGAACATGTCCTCCAAATTTCAATTAGCGTTTTAGTTTCTTTAAGCTCATTGTTGTGGTTTTCTGGAATCTAACTTAACCGTTTTGGTTCAACGACTATACTATGATTAACAAATCATACAGTATTAGTCCAGCAAAGGGCAGAGGAACAAAGTTAGCGACTAGCTAGTGATCATTTACTGTAGCTGCTAAAATATGGGAATTCCGATTTATGTATATTGGAATTCTTTGCCTGTTGTCCAGAAATACGACTCCCAAACGAATAATAACGGAGCTTTGAGTAGAAAACTGATATATTGTCTTGTTGTGAACATCCAACTTCTTAACATACTCGCTAACAACAGAATGCGCACTAGTTTTCCCCATTAGCTCATACAAGGTAGAATAGTGCTGTAAGATGTGGCCAAAAGGTTGTTTTTACTGCTTTTTTTTACTTTTAGGAAATTAACATTTTGGCTTAACTTTGAGTTTAATATTTTCCATTAACATATAGTGTATATTGTTTTTGTAGTTTTGATTAACCAGTCACTTTACAATTCTGCAACTACAATCCTGCTGTTATTATTAAACAGATAAATCTATCTGCCCAAATAAAACTATTTACAAACAAAGCTCGTATACCCTTGTATGTGGAAGTCTTAGTCATAGCAAGGTTTTCTCACAGGGCAGCATTTACATTGAAAAACAAATGTTTGGTTTCTTTTATGGATAGTACATTGCATTTTAGAATTAAATAGACCAATGGAAAGGTTTAAACGTTGCTTTTAGAGCCTTTCTCATCCTTACCAAATGATAGCCATAACTGTTTCAGCTCTTGTGGTGTGCTGAAGACTAATAGGGGAGGGGGAGGCAATGGCAATGCAGTTAATACTCCCACAGCATTTTATTCAGGATAAAATATTCGAAGCTAAAATGGCCCCCTGGAGATGCATATACAAATAGCCTGTGAGGAAAAGTTTGTACTTTTCTCTCTTCTTCTCACTTTCCTCCTTCCTCGATGCTCTCCATTTTTCTCTCTCTCTCTCTCTCTCTCTCTCTCTCTCTCTCTCTCTCTCTCTCTCTCTCTCTCTCTCTCTCTCTCTCTCTCTCTCTCTCTTCTCTAGCTCTCACAGTCACTTGTGTCTTTCAATATTCTTCCTCCTTCATGATTGTGCAACTCACCCTGCATCCTTAAACTCTTCTAGTTTCTTTCTCTGTGTTAGGGCATTGTTAGGCACTGCACTGTAAACATTCAGAAAGTGGAAACTTTTTGGTGTACATGGTCTCGGCAGTCAAGCATAGCAAAGCAATAGCAAAATAACCCTTCCTTTCCCCACAGTGGCGGTCGGCGCTGTCTCTTAGCTGACATGTTCAAATCAATAATTCACATCCAATGAGAGTTGGTGTTCCAGTGTTTATGTGTTTGTGCTTGTGAGTGTTTGTGTGTGTCCACATTCATGGGATTGTTTTTTGAGACCAGTATCAGCTATCACAGAGGCCTCGGTGCTCTGTGTGTGTGTGACAGATCGACATGTAGGTTTATCAGGCAGATCCTTGGTCTGATATCATTTCCAATGGCAATTAATGTTAGCAGCAGGTGCTGGATCATAGCTAATAAGGACTTACATAGTCTATACATGGTTAAGTGACAGAAAAAGGAAGAAAAAAAAGCTGTTAGGACATGACAGGAGAATGTCAGTGTGTTTCTGCAGAGATATGAAGGCTTATGTGTGTGTGTGCTTTGAGCCTGTCTGTGAAAACACGTTTAGGTGTGTGACAGGACCATGGACATTAATATTCTCCCAGCACAAGCAGGTTTGCCACTGGCACTATTATCTTTGTAAGAAAACAAAATGAACACCACAATCCGTTTCCAAAATGGCCTCGGCACGGTGCAGCGGATAATCATATAATTTGCAGATTTAATTGGAAATATAAATCCCAATGCACACACCATTACGGGCAGCTTTGATATACACCTTGCCGATTGATGCATGATGGCACCTTGCAAATGTGGAGGGTCACCCGTGTCACTTTTAAATATCACGGCACCCTGGGAAACCTGATTGGAGCGCCAACAACACATTTAAATAGCTGTCCTCGCGTATTGCAGAGCGAAATTACCTCTATAACTGTCTCTTTCTGCTGCAGATTAGATTGGCTTTATTTTTTTTCTGTGGTCATTTTTTCCATTTGACAGAGCATGGCACAGCTCATGTTGTTGTTGTTGCTGTTGTTTTTGCATTAAATTCCACTAAGACAGCCAGCGCCCTGCATTCCAACATTTCATTCTTGCTCTATACGGGGTGTGTGATAGCGTTATTATATCATTATGATATTTCATCTTGCAGTGGGGGAGCCTGTACAGTGGTCCACCTGAAATGGCTGAAGTCTGCCTGTACATCTCCATACAGTATTGCAGTGGGGTGTAATGCTTTATCAATAAACCACTGGACCGTTTGCTGTTTTCATAATGGAGTCGTGAAAGCACGTTCGGCTCCTAATTACCGAGGCAAACAGAGCTTGGCAGCAATTCAGAGGAAAAAGTGGAGGAGAAAGGGGTGGGAGGAAAGGAAGGGGAAGGACACAAGAAGAAAAGAGCTTAAAAGAAAACTGTTTGGCAGTTCATCCCAAACCAAAAGCTAATTATATCTACTGAAGCAGGAGGAAGGCCTTGTTATGCCCAGTAGACCCACCGCTATCAAGATCCTATCACTGCCTTATGTCTACAGGTCTGATAACACTAGTCCAGTTCACATTTGCCCTCTAAAATTTCCCTTCAACGCTAGGGTAACTTTATCAGAGACATAAGTAATGTTGAATTCACTAAACAGAATTATAGATTCAGGGCTACTGTACAATTTGGGCTACAGCTTAATGTCACTTTGAAATCAGACCATAAAATCTAAGCCAAACACATTTGCAGGGAATTTGTGTATACAGTATAAGATGTATGGCTGTCTAACAAAAGTTGTGGACCAACAGACTAACATTGCCAGCATCTCTGCATTTAATTTCACTTCGATGTAAAAGTAAATAAAGCAACAACCGAGCTTCGTAGGCATTGTTGTTAGATTGTTTGACCGTTAACTTGTTCACAAAGTAACTTTTTACCAGAAGCTATGGTCATTTTGAGCTGCAGAAATAGTGGTGTGAATACATGCGTCCAGGTGTATCGAGGCTGACAGAAAAGTTGGTCTGCTTTTAACCCAGGGCCAGCGGCCAGCTCTAATGACTATTGACAACAACCTGAGCCTCTTTGACTTTCAACCTAATTCACCTTTGAAAGAAGGAATCACTGCCATAAGACTGCATAAGAAAATGTGAGAGAAACAAACATCCCAGCTTCATTTTGGAAACAGTTATCAGTCTACCGTACCTTTCTAAAGTATGCCATTTGTCTTTAATTATTCATGTGTCTTAAAGGCCTAGTCAGAGGTCACTGGAACTATTCTGACCGAACAAACCTTTTGGATGATTTGATATTAGTTTAAAAAAAAACATATGAGGTGTGATTTTGATTGTTACTTCAATAACACCTCTCCTAAAGCCCCTGCACTCAGGTGGACATTGTGTTAAAAGCATATTGATCCAAGAGGCACTAATGACAGCACTTTACCCTATAACAACAATAAATACTTCAGTACACTTATAAACTCAGGTGTGACACCAAGTGACTACAGAATAACCTCTGGATAAAAGAAGTAATTTTTCTCCATACAAACAACAACTCTGGAAGAGATGACTTTGTTTTTGCACTTTTAAATGACTTTGAAGTTAAGATTTTAAAGTTGTATTTACATTAAGCCTAACCAACCAACCTAACAAAGCCATAGCATTCCAATAAATAGTCATTGTGGGGGTTGAAAACATTGATTTTGATATTACGTGAAGGAAACTGATCTAGTTTGATTGTTGACAAAAGACTGAAGTTCCTCATTATTTTTTCACTGTTACAGTTTTTATCCCACAACAAAACCCAGCACACCACAGCACCTCAGCTTGAAAGTTGCAGAGGAGGGAGGCCAAGAATCGGAGGGAAGGGCACAGGGGCAAAGATGCAGGCACCTTGGATAATTAGGCAGCCAGGGGAAGACTGACAGACAGAATAAGAGACAGACAGAGACCAGCTGACTCACATGCTAGCAGAAAGCAGCAGCAGCAGCCAGCAGCCGTCTCACGACAAACATCTGAGGAAACCTTTTTTCAGGCAAATGAGATCAGAGTTTCGTCTCCTCCGTAGCAAGGGGAAGAGGGGGGCTTTACGAAAGGCATAATTAAAGTCGCCCCAGACCGAGCACAAAGTTTCCCTTAGTCTTTGAGTGAGCGACAATTCTCTGAAGTTTGTCCCTGCAGGCTAAATACTCAGAACACGGGCATGTTAAAGTAACCTCCTTTTATCGTAATGATCATAACCCATAGCTAATGGAGCACCAAACGCCGGCTAAAATGATTCAAAAAGTGGCTTGAATATATTCAATTATAATGATAGAGTTAGCAATGGCGTCACTGAGGCCATGGTGACTTTCCGAGCCCTAATTATGCTGCGGTCATCAAGATCATTATTTTCCACAAGCGTCTCAGGAGATGGATAACAGGACATAATGAGGATCAAATGCACACATAGAGCATGCAAAGTTTCATGCTCCATTGACATACATCAGACACTTTTAAAGGCACTTGGTAAACTTGACATGAAGGCTACAGTGGCACCCAGAGTTTACAGGATTCTCAACGCAAAGATTTTATCTGAATAAGATGTTGTATTTTTAACCTGTGTATCTTATTTGTTTGCTTGGCATTTCACCATGAAGATCTAAAAAACAAAAGGAAAAAAAACACCCGAAAGCAAAATGGAACTGTGACAAAATTTAAATTAGCTTTCTTTTCTTTTTACATCTAACTTTAAATTAGAGGGATTTGGATTTGGGGGCAGGTGTGTGAATGCAGGAAATTAAATGCCCTGTTTATGACAAGGAAAAATAATCTTTTCATGAAGGAAATGGCACAGAAAGGAAATAAATGCTTGATGAATTCCCTAATACTGCCGACAAACACCAAGCGGATGACATTCTAACAGGCATGATTATTACAATTATTCAGGAGTCATGAGAGGGTCGTTCCTGATAATGTTGCAATACCATCGTTTTCAGACGACATGCTTTTATTGCAGAGGTGCTAAATGGTGCTAAAAAACAAACAGTACTGAGAGAAGAACTTGAGTGTACTGTTGGTTCAAGTCAGTGACTTTAAGTTTGATCTAATATATATTTGATCCGGGAGTTTGTTTTTATTTTCCTACGCATGTGTATATTACGAAGCACAGGGTGTATGTGTGTTTTCTTCAAGGGCTAACACATGGGCGGGCTGATGGTTCCCATTTTTAATTGCCATGATTCCTTTTGCCTGGTTGCCTGGAGGAGGGTGCAGAAAGGGTGCCGACACAAATATTCTCTAATGAGTATTAATCTAATCACTGTCTGATATAAACAAGGCCTCTGTTATGGTGTCAGACCCCTACCGCCATCACTACGTTAGTCTGACATTTAGGACTACGGCATTTGCATTTCTTAAAAAAAAACGAGTCTTGACAAATTGAAGGACATTCTTGAGGCGAGAGAGAGGTGATGATGGGCATTTAAATTACCTTTTTCAGGAAAGTATGTGTTTTTTGAAATAGTGTCTCCTTGGGAACTGAATGTGCCTGGCTCCACTGTCTTCGTCATATGTAGAGTCTTGTCAGTTTAGCAACTGAAGAAAGTACAATCCCCTTCAGAGCGTCTGCGTAAATGTTGATGAAGTTACTAGATAGAGCTCAAGGAAAATGTGTGTGTTTGAAAAGATATTGGCATTGAGCTGGAAAGAATAGTAATCTGTTGATGTCTTACACACAATAACAACGACACTCTAACACCAGTGGGAAATATAGCTTCTTGTGTGCTTGCCTTAACAAAGAAAACAGTGAAAACTGCACCCCTGTCTGTCTTGTTTACCTCAGTAGATTGAGAGGGTTACCTCCAAGGGCAAGGGGACATGAATAATGCCTACCACCTGCACCTGTTTCCTCTGGATGCTGCGGCTTTAATTACCTCAATTAGCATTTGGGAGATTGTTTGTAAGGATCTGTATCTACAGTGATGGAGCATACGCTCGGAGGGGATGCTAACTCATTGGAAAACACAGACAAATTGTCTTCCAACATAACCTTTTGCAGTAGTTGTGACTCCGAGCGCACTTAGAATGAGTTCTGTGCCGTGCCAAGATGGAGAGATGGTGATAATGTGCTGACACGTGATCAAATAAGACGCTGTGCTGCTAATCCTTAGTGTGTCATGTGGAAGGTGTCAGCGTGATGAAAAAGTAAGCAAGGAACTGTAATCTCGGATCTAAAGCACAACAAAACAGTATAATTTGTAGATACAAGGTGACACAAATGTGAGCTAATGGAATTTTCCGTCTGTCATCCTCGCTGTGTAAGTTCATAAGAAGCCTGCAATGAGAACCGTGCAGGTTTCAGCCTTTTGTTGAGCCTAGCCGGCCAAAGTATACTGCACCATGATTTTGTTCCTGCTTCAGCCAGTGATCTGTATCTTGTGATTTGTCCCCTTTCATTTCCATAATGGCTTCCTGAGCTCCCTCATGGAAACATATGGAGACCCCTTCTCACTGTATAGGATTTGTCCTGCGCTAATGGAGCTGAGATTGGATTCTGGCACTTGTGTGTGCCTAGATGATTCCTCCTTTTTAGTTCTGTTCTCCTTTGCCTCATACATAAAACATAGGGTTAAAGCAGTATTGCTTTGCAGGAGATCTCGTTTATTAACATAGGAGTCTCACGGGGATCAGGAAGCTCAGCATCAAAGTTTGCCTCAGCGCTGCTCTCATCAACACCAGGAAGCACTTGGGATTTCCTCCAACAGGTGTGAATATTATCAGTATTCAATCCTTGCATTAATTTAAATTAATTGTCTGACTGTTTTTACCAAGGCATTGGCAATGTTTAAATTAAGACACCATTCAGGCGCTGTACATATGGCAGCCCACTGCTCCTAACACTATGATGGGTCAAATACAGAATGTAAATGTCCCCTCTGTGGGATAATAAAGGGTTGCTTCTCCAGAAGTATTGCAAACTAATACAGTAACATTATTGTATAGTTGGGACAAAAACATTTGAAATCATTTCTTTTAACCAAATGTCTGTACCTGAAGCAGAAAAAATCCTAATAATTGAAAAGTTGAAAAAAGGTTGAATATGCATAGCCAAAGCCTCACTGTGCCACTTTGCTCCATTACTGTCCAAACACTATTAAAAACATATCAGTGAGTCAAACCATTGCACAGTGTTAGTTCATTATGATGAACACTGCAGTTTATGACTCAATCGTACATACACCATGCTGCTTAATACTTAGATTAGAGCACCAAATGTGTATTAATCCACAGCTCAAAGTAGTCCCCAGCAAAATCACTATTTAGTCCTGTTTGGGTAACCATTAAAACGTTGCAAGCTGTTTCAACAGATTACTGAGATTTTTTTTGATAAAAGTTGATTTGTTTTTCTTTGATTTTTAAAGAACTACATCTTTGGGAATGAAAAGACTTTCTGCCTCAAAAATATAGTCAAGTTACAGACGAATTGTTAAGCCCAATTCATATTTGTAGAATCCCAAAATTCTCTCCAGATGGAGTTTCTCTTCCCTGCCTGAAAGTGACATCACTATGTAACACTGATCCATCTAACAGCTAGCGCTCAAACACTTTGTACATGACAGGCTAAGGGGACATCTCTAAGCGGTTGACCAATCACAACAGAGTCAACCAGCTAACCAATCAGAGCAGACTGGGCTCTGGTTTCAGACAGAGGAGGAAAAGAGGAGGTGCAGAAAATTAAAACACTTTTTGAACATTAAAGCATGTAAACATGGCACGTTAGAGGCACGAAATATAAATATGAACCTGGAAATGAGTGTAATAGGGCTCCTTTAAGTCAGTGTTTAGATCTCTCTAAGACTTTATGGTGTTCAAGTGTGTTGTTGGTATCAGTTAACAAAAAATTACTTGCAAGGTACCGTTTTTTTCCCTCTAAGAAGTTTGAGCAGGACACTTTGACCATATACGATTTAATTTGTAATTAGACGAAGACTCAGACACAAATTGAATATCTAACTGAAGCAGAAAATCCCTAACTTCACCCTTGCGTCCTGGAAGTAGTGGCATCAATCCTGTTTATATTTTCACTAACCTGTGTCCAACAGGATTTCTTATAAAAAATCCCTTGCCCTCAGTCCGACCTGAACTCAAGTTAGAACGAGCCCAGAGCAATTACCTCACTCTCTCTATACCTCCCTCACTCGCTCGCTCTTTCTCCCCAAGAGGGAGGCACATCTCCATAAGTTATTTCATTATCTCACATGCTCTGCCTTCTCCCTCTCTGCTTTGTTTTTCTATCTCCCTGTGTGTATTGCTTCCTTTGGGAGGTCACACAGAAGGGTATGGGATTATCTACTAAATAGAGGGCACTCCAGAAGTGATTTTGCTTATTTGTTTGATATAATAATCCAGGCTGCCACACGCCCGCATCATTTACAGACTATTTGCTAAATGAGTTTTAGTCATTGCTCTTTAATTTATGGTGTAGACATACTGTACCCTTGATTTTCTTCTTTGTTTCTTTTATTCATGCCTTTTTTAACTTGTAACTCAAATCAGGAGACAAAATTTGTTGGAAGGACGTTTAGGTTAAGGTTGTATAAAAGGTAAATGCCTGCTTAAATAATGCGTTAATATAGTCAAGAAGTGAAATATTACTGATAGGTGTGAGATGTTCAATGACACAAAAGGAGTTCATAGGGCTCCAGATACTTAGTTGCTTTTTTATTTCTTAGCAATATCATCTGCAGGACTCGTTAGAGGCAGATGGTTTAATGACTTTGAGTGTCATTACATTAGGGTGCAAACAATAGAAATTCATAGAAAGAGTTAAGTGTGAAGAGCTAAACAAAAACATCTTTGTCTTTTTATTGCGTTATAATGTAGCGTAGGTGTTGTAATTGTGTTGTAATTATCAGCATTTGTAATCATATAGCTGAGTGTCTCTCAATGCAGCCTCCTAGCGAGCATTACTGTTACAGCTCCAGAGGTGTTGTAAAAAGAAAATACTCTCTATTTTACAGAGCAAAACTGCCTGTGACTGACCGTGTTGCTTGTGTAACATTATTTTTGAACCATTTGTGGCTTTGATCACACAGGTTCAATTAAAATGACAGTCTGATGACCCCATGAGGTGGCTTGTGGGCCTCTGTGGATTTTTTTAAAGTGTGTGTGCATACAGTATGACTGTGAGTGTTTAAAAGTGTGTGTTCCCCCATGTCTCTGCTCTCTCTTGGTAGGACTCTGTAGTGCTTTGATTTGAGCGCGGTGATCCAGCTAAGACTCGGAGCAAATACACGGATTAGGCCGCAGCGGTGCAGATAACCCTCTGATCAAAGTGGCCCTGCTGCTCCGACAGGCACAGAGAGGAAAATATGTTAAAGGAAGAGGCACTGGGCGCACACACTGCCCGAGTCACACATTTATTTTATCTCACCTAACAGACAGACAGACAGACAGGAGGAGATTGTCCTGCTTTATTTTGCTATTTTCCGACGGCTGTGCTGTCGATAGCTTTGCAGAAAATTCACTCCAGTCAGTCCGGGTATGGCTCCATCCTCTGCATGGCTGAGGCCAATAAGAAAATGCTTTTCTTCTTGAATGGGGCACATTCAATAACTCTACTTTCTTTTCTTATTTACTGTCGTACTTCTACACAGTCATTTTTCAGTTCTCACCAACAGCCAACAACTTACCAGTTTGAAAACCCATCATTTGGTAAAAAACAAATAATATTATACACACATTATATCTATCGATCTATACATGTATATAATATAATAATCCAGGTTCTCCAAAGTGGAACTTCTTTGTCTGCGAACAAAGGAGTTCACTGACAAATATAATTTGTTTTTGGGTTGACTTTTGTGCAGTGCCCCTGCTAAATAAACAGAGGAATAAAATATCTCACCAAAACTTTCATGTTGTTCTTTCTTTCATCAGCACATAATACTATTTTTGGCATTTTTCACTTCAGATATTTCTACCTGTCAGAGCATGTTCACACATGTGCAAATGCATCCGAAGAAACATCGCCTTCAGAGGTGAGATCAGGGTGAAAGTTCACCAAAGTTAAATCAAAGCAATTCAAAGATGTAAATTTGCCCCACAGCAGGATTTTTCACTCCTTTTCTTGCGTAAAATAGGGAAAGCTAAATTTGTTCATGTGTGACTGTGAGGAAAGGAAATGCACAGATGTTACTAACGATGTGTCTGTTCAGCCTTCGCTCTGTTAACAGTGGGACAGTTGGACAGCATGCACAATACCAAAACCCTGAAATCAAGAAGCTAAATGGAATCCAGCCACCATTCATTATTTAAATTGTGTAGCCTTACATTTTCCAGGGAAAAGGCCTTTTTACTATCAGCACATTGTTTGATGACATCACAGAATAACCAGGAAACATTGACTCACCACATCGTTCTTCTGACTAATCAGCCAATCAGATCACCCAATTGATCAGAAACTCATTAACTGTGAAAGTCTTTATTTCAGGTTTACACCATTGAAACTTAGTTGTCTTTCATAGATAAATAAAAGTCTCATTAGTAATTTGAGCAGAGGATTGAAAGACAGGGTGACAGCTCGATCAATGTGTCTGCCTCTCCAAACTGATAGTGACATGTTTTTGTTTTTTCATCTTAAAAGCATCACTTAAGTTTGTTGTAAATCCAAACAACGGTGTAATGCTGATACATGTTTTTATCACAAGTTGCTTACTGTTATTACTGCAATTATGTTCTTTATTGGGATACCTGAAAGAAAATGAATTCCCAATGCTGCAGCCAGTGTTTTGCCTACTGAAATGCTGGGTTTTTACTGATTACTATTCCAAGTTTTTTTCTTGACGTTGTTTTAATTCTGTGTACTTCTTTTACTATCAAGTACTTTGCAATTTAAGTTTTTGTTTCTCATTAGTTGTACAATTACTCGAGTTATTATATATTATTGATTTGTGTTACTGTACTCATTCTGTCACTCTTATGTTATGAAAACCTAGTGTTCCCAAACGTTAACTGAGAGGATGATGTCTATCATAACTGATGGATTTCACACAAGTTGTTAATGTAATATTGGGTGTCATGCCACCAGTTAACAAAACCCCGTATTTCCATTCATTACAGTTACACTCACTCCTGCTGCCACGGACCGCTACAGTCCCAATCACCATAGTAACTCCAGAAGGAGTCTTGCTGCAGTCCAGACTTAAAGGCTTGAAGTGCTCTCCCCTCAGCAGCAGCTCATTACTTATCCATGAAGGACTGTTAACCACACTGAAATGGAATCAGATCTATTCACAACAATGGTTTTAATTAGATCTGTGTGTGAGTCTGGCAGTACACCACAGTGTCTGTTTGTATGTGTACTTGTCAGTGGACAGCAGCAACCTTGAAACCTGGGAATCCCATGTGAAACGTGATGGTACGCTCCGAGTGTTTATCACCTAAGACTAATTGATTAATGTGTTTCACCGCTGATGTCGTCTAGAAAACAAATGGCCTTCCTCACACACACCCACACACACACATGCACGCACTAAGACACACACCTCGCTGAACTTTATGTAATTAACGCCTGAATGGGCCATGTTTTTCAGATTCGCCAGTGCTGATGTGGAAAATAAGGGGATTAATGCAGCCCGCTGTTAATTCCACTCCCTGCTCCAACACAAGAGGCTGACCTGATATAGACAGTGAATCCTATGTAGTTAATAGGGTAATTAATACTTAAGTCTTCTTAACACTGTACCATTTTCCATGCTAGCGTGACGCTACACCTTTTGCCCACCGAGGGTGTCCAGGGATTTTGCTACAAATCTCCTCTTAACCATTCAATTAAGAAGCTCATCTACACTTAGACTGCATTTTTCAGTTTGGTGTGGCAGGTGTTTAGAAAAGCGATATTCCAAATCAAATGTATTATTACGATTATTATACCTGGTATCACTATATCACTGCAGTCATATAAGTCATTTTCAGCAGTGAAAGTGTCTGTAAACATTGTCGAAGATTAATCCAAGCCGGTAAATATTTCACACCAATGCTGCCGCATATCATACTTCATTCGTCTAATGTCCAGTCAGTCTGATCTTTGAGAAAACGCAAAATGTGACACGTCAAGGACTTGCGTAAAGAAAAAGGAGGTAAAAGTCTCCCTGTTGGCCGCAAAAGGATCAAAGGGATGGATGACAAAGGAAATGGGGAGTGGAGAAGAGAGAGGAAGAGTAGCAGGGAGGGAAGGTGAGAGAGAGAGAGAGTATGGTGTGATTTCCTGTACGACAGAGCCCCACAGCAGGCATGAGAGGAATAGCAGGTAACATGGAGAGAGGCTTAGAGAAAGTGATACACTTTGTCACAACATTTGATCCAGTGTGCCGCATTCAAATATTCTTTTAATCTTCTGATTCGTGTTCGAGGTCATTATTCTAGAGAATAGCAAGGCAAACAATCCGACAGGTAAATGATATTCTAACAACAATCTAATGATAATGCGCTGACACTTCCTGCTGAAATCCCTCAGACACTCTGCTGCGAGCAGTGGGAGCATACTGCAGCTGGGCCAACATTCAATGCTAAATTATGAATCAGTGCTAAGCATTAACAAACTGCTCATCAATGGAAATAAAGCCACTGGGAAGGGAATTTGACTACTTTCTTCAAAAAGAATCAGAGGAGGCGGCTAGGTAATAAAGCTAAGACTTTAGAAATGTTTTAAATCCCGTTTGGTTTAAACTGTTAGCAACTCTCTTGATGACTTGTCTTTTTTGGCTCTTTTACGCACTTTTTCAAATCCCACAATGCCGTGCAAACTGAGTGTCCTGGCTCGTAACGCACATACACAGTGTCTATTTCAAAGTATTCATGAATATTGCATCGTGTATTGTTCTTTTGGTTCTAATCCCCACAGGTGAACGGTTAAATATTCATCACTAAATCAGATCATGTAAAACTCATAGATGTGTAGCAGGAAGTCACGAATGTGCTATTGTACCTTTTGTATTTTGAACCCAGTACTATTAGATTCAAAACTGACTGAATGCAATATGATCCATGTGATGTAAGATCATATGGTTTCATTGAATCATGCAGCAAGCTCCATTTTTCTTCTACTGTACATTTGCGTGTGGTTACATGGAGGGATGTATCAGTCCTAATCAATCACAAAGAAATAAATCAATGAATAGAGAAGATGATATTTAGAATGGCAGCCATAGATTTATGACCATGACAGCATGTTTTTTGCAGTGTGATTCAAAGGAAAAATGTTCAAATAATTCAGCTTACATTTATCTCTCAAACGGTTCACTCTTTGTTAATGCTTTCCTTTGATTAGATTGCTTATGCAAACGCTGGAGGCTGCAACCAGAAAAGACAAAGACCAAAAGCCCTCTCTTTTCTGCTTGCATTACAAACAGTGAAGAAACAGATAACACTGCTGTCCTTAAAAAATGTATTAAATGTTCTACAAGAAAGGAAAACCACATTAAATCATGTTAATCAACCTGCTGCGTTTCTTTGTTTTTTAATCTTCCATTTAGTTTTGGCAAATTGTAGTTGGAACCATGCAGACAATTTCAAAGGGAAAAAAGATGATTAGAGAAAACTAAATATGACATTATGTCCATAATGAACAAATCGTAATGAGATTTAAAAAAACACCACATCTCTGTTATAATTGTCTTAATAACTGTCTATTTTTTAAAGTGTGGGTCTGTGTTGCCCTGTGTTGTGGAGAAATATCAGATAATGAAAAGTAGAGCAAAATACTGACATGTGTCCTTTCAACATTTTTATATTTCAATTATAATTGAAATATAAAAATGTTGAAAGGACACATTTCAGTTACTCAGCTACTGGTAAATTATAAATACATCTTACCAGTAGCTCGCACAGACAATGGTGTTCAGCTGTGTGGTGCTAAACTATCTTGGTTTCCGATCTCATGGGTGACCAGAATTCTGTATTTATATGTTGTTTTCCAATTGCAATAGTAAGTCAATTTATGCCTACATTTTCCTTTTAGGGGAATATTCCTAACATCTCTTACAGTAATCCGATAAAGCAGGTGAGCACACGTTTAGTTAAAGTAAATTTAGAGGTAAATGTGACCTGGCATGTGTGGTTACAGTGCAGAGAGACTGAGCTCATTGTGTGCTGATGATATAATCATGATATATCACGCAGCACACCCAAAAACAGTCAATCATATTTTACCAACCATTATTTGGTAACTAAAATAAGAAGACATTTTGAAAAGGTTTTTATTTCAGTAACAGTTTAGTCTTGTCTTTTTTCGTCAATGATATTGCATGTTGGTCACAGATGGTGTTCTATGACGTTTGTGCCACCTCGTGATCTTCTGGTTGTTACATAAAAGTTGTTGTAGGAATAAACAGTCATAGTTTTCATTAAAGTCTGGTTTGTCATGTTCCAGCAGCACTAAAATCTTATCACAGTGTCCACACATATACTGATGAATCACTTATAAAGGTTGTTGTTTTGACGTTTCACCTTTTCACATTTGTCGATAATGTCATGTCCCTTTTGTGCATCAAAGAAAGAGCTTGCAATCCAAATTAGTTAGAAAAAGCAATTATGGTGAACATTTGATATCTAACTGACCTGAACAAAAGCTACTGTCAGTTGAACGTCACATCCAAATTGGTGCAGCTCATAATAAAAGTCAACTGATATGAGCGCAGACTTCAATGACATGATGCGTCCATTTAACTCAAAACTATAAAAGCTCTGAAAGGTCAGTGTGGTCCACAGAGCGGCCACAATACTCACAGACTGTGCTACATACTCGGTATCTTTGGAACAAGAGCATTTTCAACCTTTAAATACGACATGTCCAGGGAAAAGCCTATGAGACAAGTGTGACCACTCTCAATTGTGTGCCTCCTCTAAATGTGATGACTACACACAACGATGCGGCACAATAGTAAGTGGCATAGCCGGGTCCAAATAATCAGCTGAATGAATGCATTTTTCAGAAACCATTATTCGGATGTGGCGATGCGCGCACAACAAACGTACCCCACAACAAACGGAGGCATCTGGAGGAGAGAAAAAAAGTTCCTTTCACTGAGCTGGCATGATAAGAGCGTCTGTATTTCCACTCCCTTTATCACTTCCCGTCCCAGACAATGGATTGAATTTCAAAAGCCAATAAACAAGGGAGATGTCCATTCTGCATGGCAGTTATCACAAGCCAGCGTCCCACTCTCATTTTCTCACCCTCCCTCCCTGCTTCTTTTCCTTCCCCCTTTTCTGAAATGAGTGGGAAAAGAGAGATGAAAATTAAAAGTGGGGAGGGAGAGTTGTGCGAGAAGAAAAGGAACGGGGGAGATGAGACGCCTTCATGCTCTGGCTCTCCTTTCATTGGGCTGATAAAGGAAAGCATCAAGGCCAGGAGTGGATGTGTTTTTTTCTGTTAACTGAATGAGGCTTTTGAGGGTGATAGTGAGGAGCCGCTCCCCTGAGAGATGTTTGGAGGAACGGGGAGTGGTGAGCCAACATAATAAATATTCTTATCTGTTATTGTCATTGTAATGGGACAGGGCAGAGGGAGGGAGGATGCGACAGCGGATAGCTCTGTTGGTGCCAAGGGACCTGACTGTGTTGACATGCAGAGGAGAGAAAATCAAAGGAGAGACGAGAGTGAAGAAGGAAAGAGAGAGCCAGAAAGATTTTAAGCCAGAGGGAGTTTGCGTGTAATTATTAATGGGTCGTCCTGGTGGGAAAGAGGATATAAACAAGAAAAGGTGACAATGAGGCTTTTCTCCTGCAGCCTATTGCTTCACTGTATCACTCACTGCCAGGTGTTCTCAACAGGAAGGAGGGAGTGTGGTTAAGATCGGAGGCATATCATAAATGGGCAATTATGTTTTTGTTTTTTTTATAACATCACATTGAATGAGGAAACATCAGCATTACAACTGCATTAGGGCCAAGAGCCAGAGTTTGTAAAAACACATTTTACATAAAGAAGTAGGTCTCTGATACAGTCAGTTGATTCTTTCAAGAAGGACATTCAAAAGGACCATGACATCAACTCTGAGACACAGCTGGTCTCCAGTTGCAAACCAGCAGTGTGAACCTCTGGAGAAAACGAGACACAGAGAGTCCAACATGGAGGGAACTATCACATTGTCACACTATACAACTCTATATGATAGTGGAGTGGGTGGTACAGATGTGAACCCTTGAATGGAACTGAGATATCAAGTGGTAAGCAATCAAGCAACCCGCTCTCCTAAAGGTTTTAGCATCAAACGCACTATACTAAGGTCGGGGAAAGATGTGTTTTTTCTGGTTGCTTTTGATTAAACAAGACAAATATATTTTCCTAACAGAACAAATACTGTGCCTAAACTTTACTAGAAGTTGTAGTCACTACAAGTTGGTATGATTATCAACATTTCTTTCTTTAGTTTACCATGAAACACAAATCTGTAGGCATTTTATTTCCTTTCAAATGTATATTCTGTTGCAAATCAGTTGTGTCAATGTGATTTCAAGAAGACTACAAGAACGTTGACATATACAACTCGGAATTATGTCCATTACACTCGTGTACTACTTCAATTTATCTTTTCTTTCTACAATATGTATAAGTTACAGCAGTGGTGGGCCGTCAGGGCCAGCAAGGCCTTCTCTGCTGGCCTAAACATCATCAGAATATAAATTAAATTTTGATATATTTTTTCCACAAATACGTATTAAATTATTCCCCATAGTCTATTCTCTTCATTTTATAGCGTTCGTCTTGGCTGCGCTGCTTCCAGCCTCAGAACGAGATTTGGAGGGCTGGCCTTTATGTTAGAGCTTTTATCCAATCATATTTCAGCCATAATGTGTTGCTAGGGTCAAAGAAATCTGCCCTTAGGCCTTCAGAATCAACAGTGCGGGCGGCTGTAAGCTTAAAGTGAACGCAAACAAAACTGTGGCGTTAACCAATCCGATTTCGAGGTGGCGACAACAGGCCAGCTAGCAGGCGTACGCTAACGTTAGCACGTGCACATCTTCTGATTGGATACGCACTATTGAGAGGCAGAGCTAGGCAGTAGGCAGAGCCATACAGTCTATGGGCAAAGCTAGCAAACAGAACTAGAACTTGAGCGAGCTAATTTGTGTAGATTTCTACAAGCTATTTTTTTCAACCCACAATGGCTGAAGGAGGAGAAGAGATCAATTTGGTCGAAGATATAATTACAACGCCATTTTCAAAACCAACTTTTCAAGTAAAGCTACACATCTTGAAAAGGGAACGACCAACTCCAACGCTAGCGAGCCTAGCACAGCAGGGAAACTACGAGCGGTACCCCTGGTCCACAGCCTCCGAGAGGCACTGCAAATTGTACTGCCGGGAATGCCTGGTATTTGCAACTGATCGATTTGGTGTTTGGAGCCACACTAAATTTGCAAACTTGAGTTGTCTAACCAAGGCGGCAACGAGACACCAAAGCACAGCTGGGCACTTGGAAGCACTGGTGCTTTTGAAAACCTTTGGGGACACCCGAGTGGATCTACAGCTCAACGAACAAGTGCGCAGGGAAACGGAGCTCCACAACGAAAGGGTGAACAAAAATAGGGAAATGTTGAAAGACTGATTGATTGTGTCCTGTTTTTGGGTAAACAGGAACTTTCATTTAGGGGACACGATGAAAGCGCCGAGTCCAGAAACAGAGGAAACTACGTGGAGCTTCTTTCTTTTCTTGCTGAGAACAACACAGATTTGCATTACCACCTGTACACAAACAACATGTTTACTGGGACGTCAGGCAAAATACAAAACGACCTGATTTATGCTATTGCTGAAGTGATGGGAGAAGAGATCAAAATGAAGATTAAAAAAGCACCCTTTGTCGCTGTTATGGTGGACGAGACGTCAGATGTGGGTAATGTAGCACAGCTGGCACTTGTCCTGCGTTATGTGACAGACACAGGCGTCAAGGAGCGGTTTGTCAGATAATCTGATTAATTAAGTTAACTGTAAATGCTGATGTATTGATTATAAATGCTTCGGAAATATTAATATAACTCTGTTGTACTTGACTATGTTAAGGTGATGCAATGCCCAGTTATACTGCGTTTCTGTCTAAATGTATAGTTTCTAGAGCCATGGCGTCATAATGATGGTATTAAGAGGTGGAATAATTGACTGTGTAGGACATCACTGAAGGCCTAGGTGTGAAATGCACGGCCCGCCACTGAGTTACAGTATAGTTAAGGTTAGGGAAAGACTACATTTAAGGGCAAACAAGGTGCATTGGTATTGAGAAGTTCAATGAGAGTGACACTACTGCCATGTGTGTGCCGTAAACATGAAGCAATCAGCCAGTTAGCTTTGAAGACTCAAAACAAAGTACTAGGTCTTATAGTACAATTCAGTTGAAACATTTCGACCACTCAGTTTTTTAAATCAAACTATTAAACACCCAAGGAGATTTACTCTGAGAAGCAATTAGTAGACAGTACGAGGGCCAGGGGATTTATGTATTGAACACCCACCCATCAGAAGGCCTTGACGAATGCTGTCCAATTTGTCCTGCATGTGAAAGACCCTGTTGATGGCCCCCTAATGGAGCTTCATTTTGCACACATCTCCTCCCCTTTATATATTATCATCCAATATATTGATTCATCATCCATACAAACTGTGCTTCGAGACTCCCCTCTCCCTCCTCGAGTTAAATGGTCTGCTGTGAACAGTTAATGTGAGTTATCATGGTAAGGATCTGCCTATAGGCTCCACAGAATATGGTCTCCATTGCCCAGTGGACAATTACGGTGTCCAGTGTATAACATTGTATTTTCAGCTAAATGTACTTTCTGTAACATATCACTTTAGCCCTCGGACTTATATATACATTCCCTTAACAAGTTCTGGATGTATGTGATGTATGTTCCATTTAAAGCACGCCTTAACTCTCTTCTTTATAGACAAAACGTCATGTGGAGCTTTCAAAACTTGAAACAGTCGGTGTTCTGCAGGTCTCACAACCCAATACACTGACACGTCAAAGCTCCTCTCAGAGACGCCTAGCTTACCCTGACTCTGACTGTAAAGAGAGAGTGGGGGGAGGGCATCTGTGTGGTGGGGCAGAGAAAAAGACTTCGGTACCTTTACTTTGTATGTGTTTGGATATGCTTTCAAGCGTACTGTTGCTATAAAATTTGTATTACAAAAATCCGCCAACGTTATTGATTTTTCGGTAAAGCTGCACAAGACATATACACAAACTCATGCACAAACACGGACATGTAGTGTTCTCTATCTTATTGTGATTTCTTTGTATATTAGGCAAGCTGGCTGCCAGGCTGCATGCTCAGTCTGATCAATTATTTAAGCTACCTTGAGCTCTCTGGGTTTTCCAGGATTTATTAGGTCCAGCTGCTGGAAGTTGGGCACAACGAAAAAACATGATGCATGGAGAGAGTGAGACAAATACCACAGAGACTCGTCAGCCATGTGCCACTTAATGCGAAGCCGGGAACGTGATAAGTGTAGCATCTGATTTTTAAAGCAGCGAATGGGATGATGTCTTTGCTTCTCTGAGGACATCCCGCTGCACGGGGACAGTTGGCCGAGTTGAGTAGCCACTTCTGTGTGTGTGAGACGGAGCAAATGACATGATAGCAAACTGTGCCTGAGATGTGTTGCTTTTAACTGGAAAGAATGAGAAATGGGAAAGTGTGTGTGTGTGTGTGTGTGTGTGTGTGTGTGTGTGTGTGTGTGTGTGTGTGTGTGTGTGTGTGTGTGTGTGTGTGTGTGTGAGCTCAGTATCCAAGCATGCATGTGCACACACTACAGTTTTAAGCCTTTGTGTGTGTGTGTGTGTGTGTGTGTGTGTGTGTGTGTGTGTGTGTGTGTGTGTGTGTGTGTGTGTGTGTGTGTGTGTGTATAAGTGTACATGTTTTCCCCTGCGCAGTGGCAGCCTGCAGCAGTAATGAATGGGGCCTGGGGATAGCTGAGAGGATGGGAGGTGGCAGATCATAAATAATCATTTATCCCACCGTTTCCCCTGCCTCGCTGCCTGACAGACCGCTGGGTACCGGCAGGGAGAAGCCAGCAGCGCGAGCTGAGACGCAGCTGCACCGGCCACAACGCACATGTGGCCTCAATGCTGCGGGGCAGATTTTCTTCACAGCAGGTCTATCTTGCTGATACACCAATGAAATAAGCAAAACTGTGAAGATACAGGATGAGTTGTGATCTGAGCTGAAAATGGAAGGAAGAGAGACAAATGGATGAAAGCACATGCGATAGGCTGCTATGAAGGAAAGAAAGAAGGGTATGAATGAATGAAAAGGTAAATGAAAATCAAAAGCTGGCCTGCATTGTTATGCGAGTTATTTACTTTAAAATCAATAGCCACCTTACCCATTAACTTTTAATGTGTACCTCCAATTGCATCCTGAAATTAAACCGTGCTAGAAGAAATCAGCAACACCTAATAGCAGAGCCCTTGGGGGAAAATACACTCATGAAAACAGGTTGGCCGTTCCCGCAGAGGATGAGTATTGGCTTGTGAGTGGCAAAAATCTGTTCTGAACACAGGGGTGATAAACTGGAGATCTATGATACACTTAAGACCATTGTCAAAAAGCTTAGTGCCATTAGTCAAGCAACATGAAGCATTCACAATCATTCTCAGTAGTGTAGCCTATCGAAGTGCACTGGCTTGTGCATCACAGCAGCATGAGGCTGATGAAAAGAGATGCAGAGAAAGAGACATGGTGCTCTCAGTATCCACAACTCACAGAGATCCTAACTTTGTATTGCATTTACATTTAGGGTTGGAGTTTTCTCAGAGAGCAAAGACACAGGAATAAAACAACATTTCTGAAAATTTCTGCTCTCTTTTTAATCTTCTGTCAGTCCGATTGTCTGACCAAAAGCAGGCATATGTGTGAGCTCTAACTTAGACATACTACCATGACTGTGCTCCACACTCAAAGAGCAACATTAATCAGCGCTCCAACACCTCAGCCTCTCCAGCCAAGCAGAGTAAATCAGGAAGAAGTTGGACAGAGAGAAAAGAGGAAATGGCTTTGATTTAATTTATGGCTTCCGCTTTCATGTCGCCACACGCCTGACTAAGTGTCAAAGTGGCATTTATGATGTATGAAATTAAATTACGGAGGAACACCACCACACACAAAGCACAACACACCTGCAATGTGTTCCCACCTCAGCGGCTTCACTGAAAAGGGCCCCTTCATTCCTCTGTTTAATAAGCCTCTCTCAATTTATCTTTTTGCCTATTTCTTCACTGTCTGCAGCACACACAGAGGAAGCAAATTAAATTAGGCTTGTAATCAAATAGAGACCTATTTTGGGCTCTTCATTTGATATGGATCAACATTAGCTTCTGATTACTCTCAGGGAGTAGTATCAACATACTTTTGGCCGGCATCAAAAGCTGAGAGAAGTTAAACCAAATATGTTATGTTCAACAGCTGTCCATGAACAAACCAAACAGTTGTATTGATAACGATTATTGATCTGTAGACTTTGATTTGAAAATACGTTGACAAACTACTCTTGGCAGTGGCGGGTGCAACAGTGATCAGAGGGGGAAGTTGCAGTAAAGAACTTCTTCAATGATAATGATGTGACACTTTATGGTTCCCAACTGAGAAATGTGCTTTATGCCCTCTTCTTCCAGGTGGTCCAGAGCAGAGGGTCAGCTACAGTTCAGTGCCACTGCAGCTGTAAATAGATGGGGCATCTCCAGCAATCCCATGACTGTGTAGAGTAGAAGTTTGTCACTCAGTGGATTTGTCATCAAAATCTGGTCACCATGACACTCGCAAAAATGTGGCTTACTTCCTGAAAACCTGCCAATCCATAATGGCTACAGCAGCCATGTTTTGGCGCACGATGATGGTGGGTAAATAAATTCCTACTTGATGTTGTTTTGATTATTTGACCTAAATGTTTACCAAAATCTTGGATGGCAAATTTGCATGCTAACACTATAAGAAGGTTACATGCATACAGACATTCACATTTAGCCAAAAGCATCACAATTCCTACTATACGTACAATTTGCTGCAGACTCGTATTCTTGTTACGATTCAATGCATGTAAGAAGTTTATCTTTCTCCCCAATTAACTTTACAACATAGGCTACTACACCTGTTTACAGCATGTGGGATATATATTTATGGGAGTGATGCACATGGCACTAGCATCAATCGTAATTACATCTATGAAATGTTCATGTTACCTGTGTTGAAGAGTGGATGATCATAAAGCCACAGGCTGTTGCACTTCCCTCAGTTGTGAATTTGTGGTGGGATTTATTTCTCTAACTCTGTGCTCTTTTTTTTTTGTGAATTTACAATTAAAAAGAGGGAAATTGCATAAATGTAGTCCTGCTGATATCCTACCTGAAAGAATGATGACATCTATCGGCATCTGAAGCATCTCTAGTATGACAAAATGTGTCCACCTTCCTTGTTTACGTCGGACAATCTCAATTATGACTTGCAAAGTCCCAAGTTTTACGACAAGCCCATGAAGCCACAACTTGCCTTTCATATGCTGAGCTGACAGTGACAGACTGCTTCTGTCTGGCATAAATTGTGACAGTCAAACTAACAAATGAACACATGCTGCCTTCGGTTCCCTGTTGGAAATAACTAAATTACGAGTTATGGGGTGAATATGAAGAGAGTCTGGGTTTTTTGAACTAGCTCACAGTCATAGTTTTATTTGAAAACATTTGAAGCTGGTGCTGGTGCTATGGTGTTGGAATGGGTCCCAACACTATGTTTTTTTACTTGCTCCCAGCCAGCTTGTGATATGATATCTATTATTTATTATATATCAGTATCTAATGTAAGTTTGGTAAAGATCCTGTTATTATTTCAGCATACTCTAGAAGATAACAACTTAACCACAAGCTTAAGGGGCTAGTGTGTGTTGAAGTGTTGCTTCATACATTGAGCATAGAATAACAACAAGGGTGAAAGTGTCTGTTCCCATTGTAAAACTGTTTTTAAAAGTTTCCTCCCGATGAAGACAGAAGTCTCAAACCTGAAACTACTGCTGCATAGTGAAAACAGCTGCGGTCCTCCATCAGTGTCTGCTGTGTAATGTATCACAACCGTTTTCATACAAAGCACATCCCAGTATGGTATCTATAGCTACAGTACATGAACTTTGGAAGAAAATAGACTTGAAGTTTTAAAAGGCACTGCTGACAATTATCCACAAAAGGCTCCAGGTGTCAATGCCGACAGCTGCACGAATTCAAACTGCAGCGTATTTATTACTATGACCATGAAACATAATCAAACTTGCCTGGATTTCTTTTGTACGCGTATTTTATTAAATAATGTTGGTTTGAATAATAGTGGAAATATGATGAACTTGGCATATATTGTTGCTTGTAATTTACAAAGCTACAATATTTTTGATTTCATGATATAATTCATCAGCAGATACAGCAGATGTACACCTACATATATTTGAATCTAACATATTGTCTACTTCCCTTTCTATGGTGCACTTGGTATCAACTCAAATATACATATATTCATTGTCATTGTGAATCTAAATGCTTGTGGAAAAGCTGCATTCTTTTTACTTTGTATCATAACTTTTACTATCCCAACAGGTAGCTGAACCTCTACTTAAGACAGTTTGACCTAGCTCTTTACATTTTATGAAATACTTAGGTGTGACCATAGGTGTTAATCTTTGGCTGAATTTCCTCCTGGCCCTTCCAGTCTGAATAATGAGGCTTCATCTAATCCCCCACCTGCTAATGCGTCCCCTCGTTTCCTCTGCGCTTGGACTCTTCCCACTTCAACTTACCGTCCTTAATCTTGTGTCTGCTTCTTCTCACAGGCAGTGGCCACCTATTTTACAGGGCTGAAAATCTGCTGAGTAACTTCCACCTCGCCCCCTCCTTCTTCTTGCTTCCTCCTCACACCACTCCCACACACACACACACACACACACACACACACACACACACACACACACATACACCCACTGGGCACCTAGAAAGTGATGGGAGGAAGAAGGGAGGAGAAGGTGAAGGGGGGTTGCTGCTGCTGCTGACGTTACGCGGCTCACAGGACTTGCCCGTAAATGAACTCATTTTTCATCCTGCCTTTCTCCCTCCTCCCCCTCCTGTTAATGACTGGCACTTTCCTCATACGGAGCGCCGGCCCTCTGAAGAGCCTGGCGAGTGACAGAGCACCATTCATCTCCTCATGACGGAGGATGGGGGGGTAAGGTGAGAGCGGGAGGTAGGGCTGGCAGACGGACACGCAGACAGATGCGGGGGAAGAAAGAGACAGAGACAGGTTGCAAGCAAGGCTAGATTAAGGAACACTTCTAACAGTGGGAGCAGGTAGGAGATAAAAGAGTATGGGGAAGAGAAACTGGCTACCACAGATGGGACAAGCACATGTCCTTCCTCTCTTTCTGATGTGCTAAACAACTCCAATGCCAGATGAACCATCAAGTAAACCAATAATCAGCATGTTTTGATCTATATGTTTTACTACTTTAATCAGAAGGACATTCATCCAGCTTTTAGCTAGCTAATGAAAGCATTTATCCTCGCTGTTCTAAGCACTTGGTACCCATTACGACTTTTCTGAGATGAACCTTCGAAGGCACAGGAGGTGATGCAGTTCATGCTTACAGGAAGAGCATCAGAAGCTTGCCTGGAAAAAATAGAATGCTGCTTGGTAACAAATTATAAATAACTGATAAAACATGACCCTACTTAATGTGGAGGTTTATATTCAGAATATTCAGCAATCAGAAAACAATGGAAACTCTCATACTGTAGATGATCCTAACCACTTATGCAAAGCCAAGCAAGCAGCAAGTGATGACTTGCATTTGTGTTCAGTCGATATCAGAGTGAATCATTTAAAAAAAGAAATACAAATTGGCATAAAAATACCAGAATATCAGCAGTTTGCAGATATATTTAAATGTCCATCGTATGAATGCTAATTGTGTGTCTAACTGACCATTAAAACAGCGAGGGCCTGTCAAAACTAGCCAAAAATACAACATACCTAAACTACTCATTGTCTACACCCAGCAATACATTATATACTCTGAGCATGATATACTTTCCCAGTGGGCTTGATACTAATGTGGAAAGAAAGTATCAACACATCCATAGAACCTTTTACAACCAATCATGCAGCTCAGTGCCACTTGTCAATCCCTTGCTTAGTCCTGTAGAGCCAAACCAACAACTTTTTAACAACAGTGATGCTAGCAAGGCAGGACCAGGAAAATGTTGGTAGTGGAACAGGTTCTAGCTGGATTAGTTTGGCTCCCATTTTGGCTCTCCCTATTACTTCCTGGGACAGTCACTTTTTTTCCACTATTTGTTCAGCCTAGTCTGACTGGGTGTTTGAAAGATGCCCGTGGCCAAACGCCTCAAAGCGCCACTCTTCCTTCTCTGATGTTGATGAGTGACAATTTTGGTCAAAAACTATTCATGCTCCAATAAAATATAATGACAGAAAGAGCTTAAAAGACAACAACCAAAACTGTATGAAGCATTTACATGCACTGCTTTGCCATAGTGAACCACTGGGCCGGATCTACCATAGGGGCCCTTGAGCAAAAGGGGGCCCTGAGTGATAAGAGATAATTTTTGATGCCCCTGGTTCAGTTGGAGGGAATCAATGAAGTGATCAGTGAAAGAGCTTTTTATACTATATATAACAGCTGTGTGCTGCATTTACTGTAAGAATCACGCACAATTATTCAATAGTGCAGACTTATTACGTGGTGTTACGTGTGCACGCATTTCTGTCTTGGGGTGGGGTTGGGGGGCCCATGAGCTGTCAGTGCCCAGGGGCTCCTGGAGGCACTAATCCGGCCTTGCTAGCAACTCTGTGCAGTATAAAGGTTGTATTGATTTAAGCCAGATGCTAACATGCTTACTGTGGCAAAGTTGAAACATTGACATGATTTTAGATCAGAGGAACAGCCGCATTAGGATTCATCTTCTGGGAAACATAAATGTTCATTTTGTGCCAGTTCATATAACATGTAAAGCTATTTAACGGAAAAAATTGAAACTGTTTGACTCAACTACCTCTCTTTATTCCAGTTCTAGTAGATGTTTCAGTTATGGCTGTTTTATGTCAGCTTTCCTGCAAGTATCACGTGTAACACAATAATATTCTAGAATCTTTTTGGTGTCAATTTTTGAGACATTCAGCCAATTGTATGCAAGCTAGAGTATGTGGTGATTTAGCATTTAATTAAAACATCACAAACCCTGATTGCGCACAATTTCATGCACCAATTATTTTTTTAAAGCCAATAGGCCATTTAAAATATACATACTGCACCATAATTTAATGTAAAATCCGGAGCTTCGTTATATTTATGAGGCTCCTAGGAAGAAATCTGAGCAGTTACTCCCACATAAGCTCCAATTCTACATCTCAAATATCAAATTACCATAATCGCTTGGAAGAGGTCTGCCTTTGGTAGACTAGAAAATCATCCCAAGCTCTTGATTAAGAGCACTGTGCAGATCAAATACACCCTCTCATTACATATAATTAAATAAAGTATAAATATGCATGAGCCAGTGATGAGCATCTCCATCTTTTAGGTGTCGACCTTTTGCTCTTTGGCAGACTCTGGAACGCTGCGTCAAGGCAGGTGTTTTCCAAAATAGAACTGTTATTAAAAATTCAAGCATGCGGTGGAGAAAAACACGCCCCACTGTTCAACACAAATCTAATTGCGGTGCCTGTTTCTTCTACTATCGTATTACCTGTTGGTGGGATGACGGATCGCTGAGTCTAAACAATGCTATTAAGATAGCATGCATGCGATTCCGATGCCAGGTTTGGTTTTACAAGTAAACAACATTATTGGGATACTGGAGAATGTGATTAATTATGATTATACAATTATGATTATAAAACAGGCAATGCTGTACCAATACCTCAGAGAACTTGTGGTATCTTGTATCTAAATGATGTAAAATAAAAAGTAAAGTTTTATCCAATGTAAATAATTATTTGAAATCAGTACTTTTTCTTGCACTGAAGCTTAATAGCAGTCCAGCAGTGGCTCAGTCAGTATGGGCTGGGACTGGGAATCGTAGGGTCGCCGGTTCAAGTCCCCGAACAGACTTGAAAAAATATGGAAAGTGGACTGCTACTTGGAGAGGTCCCAGTTCACCTCCTATGCCCTGCTGTGGTGCCCTTGAGCAAGGCACCGGACACCTCCAATCCCCCCTCCCCAGTGCTCCCCGGGCGCTGCACGGTAGCTGCCCACTGCTCCTAGTGCTGGGTTAAATGCAGAGGACCAATTTCACTGTGTGCGCTCTGCTGTGTGCATGTATGTGACAATAAAGAGGGTTTCATCGTCCGATTCTATCTATCTATCTAATAAAAGGTATCACCAACAACACAACAAAGAATGATATTCTATCAAATAGCTGAGATAATGTTCAGTGTTCAGAATTAAATTGAAGGAAAGTAAAAGCAACCAAGTTAAGAAGGAAAAAAAAAGTGAATTAAAAAAATATTTTGGAGTAACAATAAAAAACAGATCGTGGAGGAAATAAGTATTTGATCCCCTGCCAATTTAGTTAGTTTTTTATGGTAGGCTTATTCTATTAGTGAGAGACAGAATCTAAAAAAGAAATGTACATTAAAAAAAAGATATAAATTGATTTGCGTTTAATTGGGGGAAATACGTATTTGATCCCCTTGCAACTAACATGAATGCTGGCTCCCACGGACCGGTTAAATTTCTCCTCTCCCTTTAAGAAAGTACTCCTGATGTCAACTCATTACCTGGATAAAAGACACCTGTCCACACTCAATAAACAGATTACAACCTCTCCACCGAGGGCCAGACCATAGACAGGTATTGTGATCATGGTGGAACTAATGTCTAAGCACATCAGGGACAAGATTGTAGACCAGCACAGGGCTGGAATATGCTACAGGACCACCAACAAGCAGCTTGGTGAGAAAGAGACAACTGGTTTGATTATTAGAAAATGGAAGAAGCACAAAATGACCATCAATCGACCTCGTTCTGGGGCTCCACGATCTAAGATCTCGCCTCTTGGGGCATCAATGATCATAAGAAAGGTGAGGGATCAGTCAAGAACTACACAGGAGGGACGTGTTAATGATCTGAAGGCAGCTGGGACCACAGTCACCAAGAAAACTATTGGTAATACACTATGCAGTAATGGATTAAAATCCTGCAGCGCCCGCATGGGTCCCCTGCTCAAGAAGGCACATGTACAGGCCGTCTGAAGTCTGCCAGTGATCCTCTGAATGATTCAGAGACGGCTTATGAGAAGGTGATGAGGTCAGATGAGATCAAAATCAAGATCTTTGGCATCAACTCGACATGTCGTGTTGGGAGAAAGAGAAAGGCTGCCTATGACCCCAAGAGCACCATCCCCAGCGTCAAGCATGGAGGTGGAAACATGATGCTTAGGGGGTCTTTCTCTGCTAAGGGGACAGTGCGATTCACCGCATCGAGGGGAGGATGGAGGGGGCCATATATCCTAAAATATTGGCTGATAACCTCCTTCCCTCAGCCAGGACACTGAAAATGGGACATGGATAGGTCTTCCAGCACGACAATGACCCAAAACATACGGCCAAGGCAACTAAGGAGTGGCTAAAGAAGAAGCCCATTAAGGTGATGGAGGGGTCAGTCTCCGGACCTTCATCCCATAGAAAATCTTTGGAGGGAGCTGAAGCTTCCAGTGGCCAAGCATCAGCCTCCAAATTGTAAGGATTTTGAGAGAGATCTGCAGAGAGGAGTGGACCAAAATCCTTCCTGAGATGTGAGCAAACATGGTGACCAACTACAAGAAGCATCTGACCTCTGTGCTGTCCAGCAAGGCTTTCTCCACCAAGTATTAAGCCATGTTTTGCAAGGGGGCAAATACTTATTTCCCCCAATTAAATGCAAATTAATTTAGATCTTTTTTTAAAATCTACATTTCCGGATTCTTTTTTTTTAGATTCTGTCTCTCACTGTGAAAATAAACCTACCATAACAATTACAGTTTATTTCTTTGTAAGTGGTTAAACTAACTAAATTAGCAGGGGATCAAATATTCATTTCCTCACTCTATGTGTTTGCCTGTAGAGGAACACGATGTGATATGATGAAAAATAAAAGCAGACCTTAGAGTGCACATCTTATGATAACATGAATATTTCTATTTATTTGTGCTCATGCACATTCCACATTTGTTTGTGGGTTTTCTTTTGCCTGCTGAGTGTGGCAGATGGAGTCAGGCTCAAAGTGACACAGCTATAAAGCAACACCTGGTGGAGATGGGCTGGTCACTGCTACATCTGTGGCCATCAGGACTAAGTGTGTGTGTGTGTGTGTGTGTGTGTGTGTGTGTGTGTGTGTGTGTGTGTGTGTGTGTGTGTGTGTGTGTGTGTGTGTGTGTGTGTGTGTGTGTGTGTGTGTGTGTGTGTGTGTGTGTGTGTGTGTGTGTGTGTGTGTGTGTGTGTGTGTGTCCTACGGCCAGACAGAAGTGTTGGCACACCATGGCCAGTGTGTGAGATGGTGCCAAACTGAATTCTCTGTGAGATGCGCCAAAAAAGCAGGAAAACACATCAGCTTGAAGAAGCAAAAGAAGAAAAAAGATTCAGGCAGCTGTGGAAATATTTGCTGTCTGCACTGCCAGATTATACTCCATTTAAAAAGTTGCTTTATTTCCCTTTATTTTGTTTCCAAGTAGCATTTGTAACTCGTGCATGTTTTTTTACAAGAACCTAAATTACATTCTTTTTAGAATAGGAGATGAACCAGCGCATCATACTTGTGATGTGAGATGTGACGGAGCTCAAATATCTGAACTCCTGCCATGACTTCTTTACCGAGTGTAATAATCTCACTAAGAGGAAATGTCTAGTTTGCCATCTAGTGTCTGCCACATTAATATTTCATGTCATCTTTGCTTGAAACACGAGGCAATGGAGATGGAAGCAGGCTGGAGAAGTTTTCTATTTCAGTGTAAACGTTTTAATGTTTCATCATCAGCCAACTGTCGAACACCAGATTTCTTATTACAGCAAATGTTTCTGATGTGGGCTATGCGGGAGAAGTTGAAGCAAACAGAACCACAGACTGACAATTTGATAATAAGACGGGATATAACTTTCTTATTTTATTATAAATGATCGATGTGCCTATTAAACATAACACACATATATCGTATGTGCATGATCAAAGAATATACTGCTGTTGTAAAATAAGATAAGAGTAGGAAACGTGCGTTAATAATTAAAGAGGTTCAGCGTAAGAATGATGGGGCAGTGTATTAAATAACATCTAGGGTGTTACTTACTACTATATTAATTAATGGCAATAAAAAGTGCATCTATGCTATTTTCTAGCAACTGTAAAATTATGTTGCAGCAATGTTACAACATACTTTTCACATAATTAAAGGGTAACTACAACTTCTGCTAGAAACCTCTCTTCCAGCATATTTGAAAAACATATTTGCAACAGAGAAGGGAGAGATCAACAAAGGTAGGATGCCACGTAGTGTATGAAGTGAAAGGTCATGGGACACCGAGTGCTGACCTCTAAATGTATCTGGTATTTGGTTTTGTGCACCTTTTCAGGCCATTATGATTCAGGGCACACTAACATGATATTGGTACTGAGAGTGTAAGTGAAGCAAAGGCCTTTGTTAACTCCAGAAACTGTTTCGCAATAAGCTTAAATATGCCATAGAATTAAGACGTTTTATTTCAGTTATTGTTTACTCTACCTTCCAAAACATAATTTTCAGAATCAGCAGAACTGGGTTATTTATTCTGTATTTGTTTCAGCATCGCTTCAGGATAGGGGCAAGAAATGAACGTATCCACTGGGTTGTCATGTTTCCATCACTGCCAATCAGAGCTGGAGCCTACAAACACCTGTGACTACTAGAGTTATTTTTCCTAGAAATGAATGTGATTGTAATCTTTATAACTAAAGACAAAAGCCTGATTGCTGTTAAGGGGGCATTTGTCCAGTAGGAAAGGTGTTTAACTATCAAACCAACTGCTTCAGCATCTTACAGACCTACACATACAGCAGGAATAGTATCCACAGGCTAACAAGCTCAGTCTGTAATGGTATTCTTTCAACAAAGGTTGTAGTTGGGAGTCGGTGGAGGTCGAGGGCAGTGAGTATGTACGAATGCAGCAGCGACTAAGTTAAATCATGGGTGCTTTGTGAAAGTAACTGTACCTGTACTACAAGAGGCTCTCCAGTTTCTGTTGTCTCATGGTACGTTTTTTCTTGCACTGTTCGTCAATTCTCAAGACATTGTTCAGCTCTGAATATGGCACCGTTTTTGGGATGTTGTTTCACTGTGGTGACTGTGGCTGCGAGTTAGTGCAGTCGTCTTACAACCAGAATGTTGTGGGTTCAACCCCAGCCCGAGCAGTCAATATGTCGATGTATCCTTGGCCAGCGGTGTATTAATGCGTATGAAAGTTAATTAATAGAGGAAGGTGAACGACTGAATCGTTGAATGACTTGTAGAACGTAAAGTGCTTTGAGGGGTCGAAAAGACTTGATGAAGTGATATATAAGTACAGACCAGTTACCTTTCCTGCTTGTTCCAAATCTACAAAGATATTGCATGATAATAATCAGCACAAAAAGCTGTTTACATATGTAAAGGGCGGTGGTGGCGAAGTCCATAGGGGCTTGGCCTGGGAACTGGAAGGTCACCAGTTCAAATCCCCGAAAGACCAAGTGCCACCGTGGTGTCCCTGAGCAAGACACTGGTTACCTACACTGCTCCCCGGGCGCCGTACATAATGGCAGCCCACTGCTCCTAACACTAGGACGGGTCAAATGCAGAGACCGCATTTTGTTGTCCTAGTACTTGTACTCTGTGCAATGACAATAAAGTTGAATCTTCATCTTCATCTTCATCTTAAAACATGTATCTTTTGTACATACATTGTATTTTTTGTGGGTAAATCAACTGTATGAACTCATAGTAAGAACCATGCCTGCTCATATATGCACTCAAAAACAAGGGAATGTAATCTTCGTCAAACACGCGTTCATCAGCCCAAATTTAAAGAGCTGAGGGAAGTTCTTCTGAATTTTTTTGAGAAGTGAGTCCAGTTTCCTCTGCTCCGTCACCCGCAAAGTGTTTCCCTACCTGCCTCTGCCCACCTTGCTCCACAGTCAGCCATTCAGAGCCTTTCCCTGTCCCAGCAGCCCACAGCCCAGCCAGTCAGAAGTCATTACACCCGCTATTAACTCCTGCTCAGCTTCATTAGGCATGCAAATTGAGGAGGGACAAAGACTTGAAAAACTTTACTCTGTCTGACGCCCTCCTCCTCCTCTTCCCTCTCTTTCTTTCTCTTTCTCCCTGCTGTTAAACTGTCACCTGTGTTCAATTTAGCCTGGATCTGCATTGAAAAGTCTGATGTGCCGCATCTCCAAGCATGGAGACTCTAATTGACAAAAATACACAAAGACTGCTGGCTCAGTAGCATGACCTTAAAGCCATGAAACAAAAACTGGTGTGATTGCCATGAAAAATGTTTTGCTGTCACTACCAGTTGTATTATCTGACAGCATACATAAAAACATGTGAATTATTCTCAAACTAAACAGGCATCCTTTCAAGGATTCATCAATGTTTAGTTTTACACTAGTAGATACCACTTTTTTCCAAAGGTAGATATTACAATTATCCTCTTAAAATATTCATGGAGATTACTCTGGTAACCCAAATGGTGGTAATGGAATTTCAGTGGCTTATTATGTATGATCACGCAGGCCTGAAAACGAACGTGGAGATCTACGATTTATTAACTGCACTGGCTTGTCATAATTTTAAATGGAGGAAGTTTATCTTTTCACACCCTGACCTCCATCTCTCTTAACCCTCTCTTTGTCCCTGCTGTCTAAAGCCACCAACATCACAGGCAAGGCCAGCACGGGTCAGGGCCAATCCCTTGCTCTGACGGAGCATAAATGTATTACCAGAGGGCTGAATTACCAGGGGATAACACGGTGTGTCGCGCTGTGACACTGTGCATCACACAACAGGTTCAAACAGGTGGAAAATGTATTCAGAAGAGAGGAAAAAAATCAGCCTGTCAGTTTGCACAAGAAACGCACCCTTAATGTAATCTGAATTTAACTGTAGGCCTGCTGTGAGACAAGATTTAAAGTGTGGTTTTAAAATTGGGAACAATTCTTAATTGTGAAATAATAGGAATTGTACATTTGATGAGCAATAGTTTAAGACACAATGACCTCAGAACAAGTTTGAAATGTGTGCATGGTCGTTTACTTAAGATCTTTAAATGTTAATACCTTTATGCATTAGTACTACGGTGATGCTCTGATCGTAACAAAAGTCAATACATTTATTCACATTTGTCATCTTAGCAGAAGTATTAGTAGCTACGGCTGTGCAGACGTCAGCTCAGTTATAGAGCTTCAGAGCTGGTATTCTGTAGTAAACAGTGCCTTCCACTGATTCATAAAAGAACTACACCCCAATAACTTTCATCTAAAAATGAAGGAACTCCAGGTGATTGTTACTGCGATCACCAAGGGGATGTGTAGCTTTGTTCTTTCAATTTTGGATAGTTAGATTTTTGCTCAAACTTTGCATTTTGGGACGTGAATCTATAAACCTAAAGTATGCTCCAACACTGTGTTTTTTGGAGGAAAACCAAATGAAAAGGGAGTGAAAGTGTTAAGATTACTTTACCTGTTCACAAAGCATAGTTATCAAAATAAATCCATGAAAAAATGTTGAGACTTTCTTTCTATCAGCTCTACAGTGATGAAGCAAGAGTGAAAATCTTGCTAGTGCTAAATGGTGCCGTGACGCGCGGGGCTCGGAGGCCAAGGGCCAGCCGGAGGACAGGTGGCAAGCTAATCATGTGGAAAATGAGAGCCTGGAAGGCAAGTGTAGGGGTGTGGACGGGGGCTGATGAGGGGTGTCCACCTCATGCTCACAGGTCCTGGCCCGACTGGGAACAAGAGCAGCGCCATGGTCCTCCACTCTGTATGCCAGCTTGCCCCCGTTCCATTAAACATTCCTACAACTCTATTTCCATGCAGTGTTTCTCTCAGCTCCTCCTGAATGCCAACCTGTTGCTCTCACAGCCTTTTCTTATCTTCATTAACCAAATTCAGAAGACACGATCTCATTAAGTCATTATAGTGAAATAAAGAGGATAAATGATGTCACCAGACATGTCTGGTCAATGTTTTAATACAGTATTCTCCCTTTGTTCATTATGTAAAACAAATCAAGTCATTATACAAAGCCCACACAGTACAATGACAGACTGATCTCCATTGATGCTTGACCTTCACAATGCAGCTAATTGTTACTGAACTGTTTGGTCAGAGCTTTGTCAATAGTCTAATAGAGAGGTGTTGTACTAGCAGTGGTGTTAATGCGAGACAATGTAAAAAAGAAAGCAACAATGTGTTTTGGTATAATGGAGATAGGGGTTTTAACTTTTTTTTCTCCGGTTTTCTGAGAGTAATGCTCTCTTTTTTAGGAATGCTCTGATCACCTTCACACCTGGAAGCTGTCCAGGACAATCCCAGGGTGATCTGATGGCCCCTGAGTCATCAGAGTTTCAGTTAAACCTAAGGGCCTTGCTCAAAGTGCCTCAATGGTGGAGGGGTGTTTTAATGCTTATGAATTCAACTTCTCATTTGTCAAAGGGTAAGAGCGGGTGTAGTAGCTTATACTGCTGTTACCACTAGGATTCAACCCCAACCCATGAGGCAATATTTGTCCCGGTACACTATAATAAAATGCCCAAACTAGTGTCAGTTTGTAGACAACGATGTGTCCTTAACCATTCGGTAAAGCACAAACCAGTGAAGTACTTCCAAAGTTATTTGATCAAAAGTAATGATATAACATTAAATATGTCAAATTAACAACAATAAATGATCAGAAGTTGAATAATTTTAATTACTTAAGCTTAGCTTCCCTACCTTAACCATAAAGCATACAATCAGCCGTTTTGTAGATCAAGTTTTGATTGAACCCTTTTTTCATATCAAGATACACAACTATGATCTTTGAAAATCCCATCCAATAGAGGCCTCATGTCAGGACTGATTTTGTTGTTGCTAACTTCCTGTGAACCAAAGCTTGCTCTAACATATGGTTTTAATTTCAGCCTACAAGTACTGATAGACAACACCAAGGTTTGGCTTTGATCCAATACCAAGTATTACCAGCATATTTATTAGAATGGTGGTGATGCAATATTAAGGATACAAGACAGGATCTTGGTTCAGAGTCAGACAATGGATATACGAAGGACATGATGCCATCGGCCATGTGTTCCCAATGACTTATACTGGGAAAGAGATGTCTGAAAGGGGGAAGTATTTCAACCTCCCAGCATGAACACTGAAATAGGCCTTATTTAAACCAGATCCTAAAAGTTGCCACAAGTGGCCAAATCCAGAGTTAAGTATTGTTCATGAGACAGAGCAGTCGAACATTTTCTATGGTTTCATGCACCACTGAGCATCTGTGATAGGACTAAACAGGGCACCACCTCCTACACTGTATCCAGTTCTCTTTATACATCCATGCTTCAGACATGTGGATGACACATGGATGGAAAAAAACCCTGCAAGGTAGTGACTTTCCAAAATCATGTCAACTGAATGATTGATAGCATCAATTTTACAGCATAGGACATGTCAAACAACAAACAGGCTTTCCTACATTGTGTCGTCTACCTGAGTCTGGAAATTGAGTACCATTGTCAAAAACAACTTGATAAATAAGGTGTAACTCAAATCTTGCACAACCAAGCAAAAGAAAACACTGGCCTCAGTCACATGAGTAACATGTGAGTTAACAAATTCCATGTAACCTCAACAACTTGCCATCCAGGTGTTAATGAAGCACAGATGGTTGGTATCCATTGGTGGATCTTTGTATCTCTGACACTTCTTTCTCCTTGTTCACTTTTGCTGCAGGCAAGTAGTCTGTGTGTTCAATCTCGTGATCTATTCTGATATTTTTAAACTATAATTTGGTTTTACCACTGCCTCTGAGCCACTTGGTATTGTCTTAAGTGAGTTGTGAGAGGAAAGCAGTTTGGTTAAGCAGTGCAGCAAGACACAATGGAACAGCTAACACCTTCTTTGACCATAGGTGCTTGTCATTTTGTGATTCTGTAACGATTAAGCAGTAAATGGAATGGGATCAGTGTTTTTTGGGTAAAACAGGGACATCCCTTTATATATTTACCATATTGATCCCACTCTTTTGAAAATGAATAGTCTGCTAAATGACAGGTATTACAGGATCAATAGTTTTGGTATTGATCTTTCATCCTTGCCTCACACAATCCATTTGTACACATCTTTAGATGGCAGTAGCCAAAGTAAACAAATGACTGAAGAAAGTAGAACCTATACAAATAACTACGGTAATAAGAGCATTTACATATTTATTATTTTTGCTTCAAATCCTTCTGACAAAAATGCGAGTAAAGGTGTGCTCACCACTTTGCTCCTGGCACCCAACCCCAACAACAATAACCTAGCTTGATTTTGGTCTTCAACAACTTTGTCTGAATGATATTTGATATTTGGTGAATCAAAAAAGTCAAATTGATCTATGTTAAGCTTAAATGCAAATATCATTCATCAGTATGCATGAATTACTGGAACGCTTTTTCTACTTACAACAGGTCGTAGCTAATATGATAAGGCACTGAAAGGAGAGAAATTGTGAGTGACTGAATTGACTGAATGTTTTCTTATACCTCTGATGCATTACCTCGCAATGATGAGGACTAAGGATTTAAGAGCACTCCATATGAACAAATAAAGGTGCTACCACAAGCTAAGATAAAACATCTAGAAATAGATTTCCCAATGTTTTCTTCAAAACTCTCTCATGTCAGCCATGAAGAATGCATTACAGAAGTGGTAGACGGCTTTGAAGAAACATGTGACAGAAAGTCATGGTGTGAAAGCCAAAAAAAGCCTGCATAGAGGCCACAACAATGTTTGTCTCCTGGGTTACCCCTTCTCCAGGAAAATAGGAAGGCCTGCAGGGCAAGAAAAAATGGGTCAATATCACAGTGTTTTTCAGGAAGGCATATTGCTATATATGTGTTTGAATAACATCCCTAGGGGATTTATTGATCAACACTACAGCGTGAAAGAGAAAGGTCCCGCAATGGCTTCAAATTGTTCCTAAATTGCTGTCAAATGAATGCCACTCACATTAGGTCAGCTGCATTTGGAGGGAGGAGGAGAGCGCCCAGGCTGTGGCAAATCATTTCAACTATGTGTATGTGCAAATGAGTAGCCTACCATGTATTAAGACTATATAATAATATAGTCCTAAATATTTAAAGAAATGTTTTTGACCCTCTTACATTCATCATATGGTCCCTATGAAACCAGACTAAGAAACGCTCATGCATTATTAAGCTCCTCACCAACAAAAAAAACCCCCATTCATTAACAAGGTTGTGTTAGTGTCATGTAAGAGAGTTCAGTACTGTCTTTTTCATACATACATGAGATGTTTTTTTTCCACCATTGATGTAATGGCAGACAACAGCAGCTCTATCTTATCTGCGTCTCACAGAAAAAGAAAAAAAATGCTGGTCTGATAGCATGAATTGTAATTTGGAAGTAGTTTGCCCTCCCCGACTTGAGGAAGCAGCGGGAAATTAAATCCTGAAACTCAGGGGTTCTTTTTCAGTGCTGAACCTAAATTAGAAATTTAGTCTCTCATCCTAGGATACGGACTCATTAATATTTATTGGTACTTTTACTTTGTGGGGAAAGACACTAAAAGTAGAGCTGTGACCCACTTTGGGTTTGATCCATAGATTAAGAATACATATTATGCTCCATTTCAGATGTGGGAAAATATCCTAGTATTAATAATGAGCAAAAAAACATCTCAATGACATTAAATCGCTGTTAGTGGACACGGCAGACACAATATGAAAGTCAGGAGAGTGAGAGATGGCAGGGAGGCAAAGACTGATAAACAGAGAGAGAAGATGTGTTCCCAAACTTGCCAGAAGGGGAATCAACTCCCCTGTCCCTTTCCATATGTTACTAAGGTGATGTTCCATGACATCATCTTGACTCAGACACCTGCCAGCCGGAGGTTCTAGCACTGTTCCCCCGCACGTCCATCTGGACCACTACTGCAGTGGCAGCTGGAAAACAGGACAGGAAGAAGATGTAAAGTAAATGCTGCCAAATATGAAAAGAAAATAGTCTCTAGTTCAACATATCCCCATACAACAGCTTCTATGTTATCTTGCAAAAACAAATGTTTGTGCGTACCTCTATGAATGTCTAGCAACAATTTCCTTTTCATGTTTTCATACAGTGTTTGGTAAATAAACTTCCACTGTTTGGGTAGGTTTTAGGTCAAGAGTGTGGTTTGGTTAAACATAACTACAGTTACACAGTTACGTGACAAATAAACCAACATTGAGAATAAAATAAAAGATTAAGTAATTTAACTTATATTGAAGTGACAAAACAAATCACGCTGGTTTCATCAAGCCCCAAGGAACAGCTCCAGGTTTCATGGCCACACATTGTTGGCTAAACAGTGGAATTAATGTGTTCTTCTGAGTTACATGTCATGTGAGGCCATCGCTGGGAAAGAGACATCTCAAAATCAGCCTCCTCCGTAATCGGAGTTTGTTTCTCTTTATAATTTCTGGTTCACAGCCACATGGATTACATACACATTGATTTACTATACATACAAATTACAGTGCATTCATTTTCGTAGGTAAATGGACAAACGGCGTATGAGAACAGCCTGACTAATTCCGTCTTTTCCCTTTGAGAGTTCAACAGCTATCTACATCAGGAGCTATGTGGTTGTTATGAAGCATGCAAGGTGTTCTTTTCGAAATGAGGGTTAATGGTGTTTTCATTCATCCCGGCCACAATAGAGTGTTTTGCTTTACTCTAAGCAGTTCCCTGTCTGTTAAAGATAGATCAGCAGGCAAGACAAGGAGAGAAATAACAGAGGAAACAGAGGAAGAGATAGAAAAGCCGGTTTGTCCCTGTCGCCCTATTAATTTGAGGAGAACTAGGAAATGCCAGCAGGATTAAATGTGCTACTCCCACAGCTTTTTTTCCCCTTCTCTCTCTTTCACTCTCTCTCCGAGTTCAAATTAAAGGATGGGGTGGAGGGGGATGGGTGGGGCAAGGAGGAGGGTGAAAAAAGAGAAGAAAGGTGTTAATTGCTTGCCAATCGATAATTCTATAATTACTTTGTGACAAATGGCTGGCTTGCGGTGCTAGGGTAGGTTCAGAGGAGGGTGGGGAGGGTGGTCAGTGGGTGGGGATGTTAAAAGGGATTGGCCATGATCAGGAACGGAAATATTTGCTTTTGTGCCTACAAGCCTGGCTGCCCCAGGGATTTGTGACAGGGAATTTATGTCAGGTTTAAATGTGGAGCCAAGCCTCCCTGGGGGGGGGGAGCTTTGCAAGATGGAGCGCGTGTACACACATACACATACACAAAGCAGTTTTTTGTCTCAGCATCAATACCTGATATTCTTTCTCAGGTTAGATGAGCTACGAAAATCCCTTCATTTTACAGAACATGAGACACAGAGAGCCAGACAGAGTTTGAGAGCATATTAAAGATAGGTTGGCAGATTATCATTTTTGCACCATTAAATTGTCAGACAGATTCAAGAGAAAAGTGGGCCGTTCAAGGAAACCTGCAGCGAGTGGTTTGAATGTGGCTCGAAGACTTTGAGTCTACTTCTGCCTGTCACAGTTCACTATCTCCCAATCACAGTTTCATTATGCCAGCCAAGCGTGAAGTGATGGGAGTCTCTTCTAGCCTACGGGGGAGCTTTAGGCAGACAGCAGGTGGGCTATCTGGAGACCCGCACAGGTCAGAGCACTATGACACCTGGCGCCCCCTAGCTGCTACGGCCGTGCGGGGGAGGGTCATAGGGGCCAACGGGAGATTGATGGCCCACCTTCACTCATGTCAAATCACCTGTCAGCACGCCCCTGGCACTGAATCCATTTTGTTCCAGGCCACCATTAACCTTGGACCAGTTGGATTCATTCCCCCTCTCCATGGACCAGGCCCCCACAACCTTTGTCTACTAAAGCTGCCAAAGTAGTTACTGGCCTCAACTTTTATCATGTTCACTGAGCTTTCATCAACAACTTCTAAACGGTAAACAAGGAAACAGTTGATGCTTCCAACCAAAGTTTTTGGGGCAGTGAGTAAGATGAACAGTGGCTTCATGTGTCCTCCATTGATCCCACTCATTTGATCAAGTCTCAATAAGCCTGATGATTCTTAAGGATGCTTATACTACTTATTGGCCACTGTACACACCTCTGGCTAAGTGTACTGTATTTTGGTTGTTACATCCTGTTGTGCAGCATGATACCATCAGAATTGGAAATCGTATGTATGATCCACCTATATAAGAAGTATGGTTATGAGCAGATGTTTGATCATTTCACAGGCCTATAAAAAGGCGATTGGGCTGCCAGTGGCCGCTGTAATATTGATTGATGGTGGGCAGGTGGGGGCCACAGTGCTGCCCTCAGACAGACTCTGTTTATTCATACAGTCTGCCGTCTGCCCACCTTACCCACCACAGGGCTACATTCGCTGAATTTACAGTCGTCAGGAGAGAAAAAATATGCTAATGATGCTGCGTTGCCCTGAGGAGTAACAAAAACATTTTCAATCCAAACTTTCCACAGACGTAGCAGTTGTATTTGTGTACAGTAGCGCAACCATTATTTGCTAGTTCATCCCCTGAGGCACACATAAATTGGATCCAGTAATGAGAGGCAGTAATGATTGTCTTTGAATATTTGCAGTTGATTTTCAATTATCTATAGCTGATATTATTGTTCTGGATGCTGTGCGTTGTGGTATTAAATTGGACTTCTCCATAAAGATGAAAAAAAGCATTGTTTTTCATGACAGGTTTTTATATGGCAAACCTTCCAACAGGCTTATCCAGCTGCGTGTACATTTGCATCAGCTACACTGTCCCACCATAACTTTATTAGATACACAGCACACTATAAAATCTTGATAGAGTCAGAAAATGCAAATGTAAATGTCAGAGTATTCGTTTCATTGCTGAGACACACAGGCTGAGAATGAGACAGGGGACATTGTGCTCTCCACACCATTAAGGATGCTGAATAGTGAAGTCCTTGTTCCATTCCAATTTTCTAAGCTTTGAAGGAGTCAGTGGTTGGACGTGGGCTGCCTCACAGAGCGTTTCTTCTGTTCCACTGAGCACACAGTAGCTTAGGGATCAGCCTGTGTCCCCGACAGGAATATGTGCCACTGAGTGTTGGCCTGTCCACTGAACAGAGCTGCGAGCCTCAGATCAGCGGCATTGGCCGTCCTACGGCTTGCTCTTTATGGCTGTGTCGCTGAGCGGCTGGCTCTCCGCTGTGCAGACGGCAGCCCTCCAGATGGATGCTGGGACAGCGGAGGCCACAGGGCTGAAAATCCCATCAAGCAGCAGTTCCAGGCCCTTGCACTGAGAAGATGAAGCGCACCAGCCCGCCAGGGGACACGGGCCAAACCCTTCTGCACCTCCATCACCCCCCAACCCCAATCCCTTCATGCTCCTCTTTCCTTCCTCCTTTTATTCCTCCCGTCCCCTTTTTTCTTTCCTTTTACAGGAGAAAACTGCAAGCTCAACCAGCCAGAATATGGAGTGTGGCCCTCAGGGTCTGTGGCCCTCGCTTGTTAAATAAAGGAGCTGACTGGCTGATTGATAGACCCTCAGCAGTCCCTGCACCTCACATGTTTTCCGGTTCGCTGCCTTATATACGAATCCTTTGTTGGCCAGGCTTGCGTTAGCGTTTGTTAAATGCAGTGTTTGATGGATGGCACCAATTTTTCTCCAAAACCCAGATGAGCCACCTAAGCACCTTTCCCCCTTCCCTGGTTTCTCCCCAGGTAAACCCCATGAGCATGAGGGGACAGAGTGTTCTAAAACGGTATCAATCAAACAACCTTTTGCACGGCCGCAGCAGCAACGCAATATTTCAATTATGCATCTGTTCCTCGGTGGCTGACATTTCGTTCAACCTTCTACCCCCACCAAGGCAAGGAGGAAGTGCCCTGCCTGTTGTCTTCACCTCCTTAATTTAACTGTTTAGGCACGTCTGTCGTCCTTTTTCCTTAACTCTGTAGTTTTTTACTATATATAGACTCAGAATTATATTGTCAGCAAGGAAATTACAGTACAGTGTAAAGCTACTGCTAACAATGGCTCAACTAATTTAGTTCTAAAATAATTTGCTATATAATTTTTGGGTTCAGAGATTTTTCCTTTGGTATATATAATGTCAGAAAGCCGTCATAGAGGGGTTGTTTTGCCTGGCCAAATGCCCAAAACTCTAATTCTTTTCGTTTAGAAAAGAAAAAGAAAATCACACATTTAGTTGCTTGATGATGAGATACTTTAGCATTTTTATTTGATGAATGCATCAATATGTTCTGCCTTCTTAGTGTTTCAGCTCTAGCTAAGAGATAAGAAAAATACAAAAAATGATAGCAAATATATATTTATCTCAAATAAAGCCCAAAAAAAATCTAATATGAACAGTGTAACAGTAAAGATAATAATATCAAGACTCAATAAAATCAAAAAACACAACTTAAGTGGGATAACACACTCAACTTTACCATCACATCCAGTTATAAAGTTGACACTGTTGCCAACAGCCAACACTGACTATCTCTGTCCCTGTAATGCCAGAGGCATGCTCTGAAATCCACAAAGGCTGCCGAGGAGTGTAAGCCTGATGCAGTGCAGCGAACCGACAGGTGAAAAAGATAAACAGATGCGAGACAAGTCTCTGGGGTGTTGGGTTCATTTGTTACCTACCGAGGACGGACATATTCCTGTCAGACAAGCCGTGGCAGCACCAGATGCGAGGTCATTCTAGTTACGGAGTGAAAATCTTGGGTTAAGGACAAAGATTCTCACTTCACACAAGAGACGGCCATGGGGTTTTATTTCCCCTGTGGTCCTCTACAATAAACACTCTTTCAACACTTAGCTTCAAGATGCTGGAGAGCTTTTTTAATAAAAACTGAAGCTTATTCATCATTGTTTGTCTCCTGTTCATTTTGCTGTATAATTGTGATCTAACCGCCATTTTGATGATGGATTCAGTAGTTTTAACTTTAATCTACAATGATTTCTGTGATGTTTAATATGTTTTTTGTAATATATATTATTCATTAATTAGCCAATTTGTGGCTTTTAGTAATTCTAGTATAGCTGAATTTAGCTGTACAAATTTCAACATAAATGGAGGAAGAGTCAAATCTTTGGCGCAATAAGCTACAATAATGAGATAAAATCATTCATTTTGGCACTAATTATTGATCATAATCGTTTTTAATTCTTGTATAAGTTTTGTTAGATTTTCCAAACAACTTAAGAATTTTTTTCTGATAAGAAAAGTTTTTAATGCCAAAGATACTTCTGTGTTGGCAGTTTTTATGGTGGTTGTTACGGGGACACTTTCTCTGTGTAATATATAGGCTTACGGGGAGGACAGACAGCAGACAGGTTCATGGAAGGAGGATATGGGAAGGTACTTGAGACACACTGGCTGCTAACCAGAACAACTGGCGTCTCTCCTCTGCAGATGGACACACAGGTGGGCTCACAGGTGGGGAAGGAAAGGGGGAAGTGCTGTGCCAGTTTTGTGTCCTACTTGGTGTGTGTGTGTGTGTGTGTGTGTGTGTGTGTGTGTGTGTGTGTGTGTGTGTGTGTGTGTGTGTGTGTGTGTGTGTGTGTGTGTGTATGCACATAACATCTGGACCATGGTCCACTGGCACAAATATACCAATGAAGTTACACTGCACCCTCCTGGACGTTTGAAGCACCACACGGCTGAAACACCCAGAGATTTTGTCTTTGTTTAGTTTTCATATCTGTTCAAAGATCTTTCACAACTAACCTGTGATTTTTTGAAATATACTTTTTTTTTATTGTTAACGCTTGGTTTCATAGCTTTATGCTGTAACATCAAATCGTACTGCTATCACAGAAAGTAATTCAACAAATGAATGTGCACTCTGGACTAAAGACAGATATAATGAATGCAGCCCGTTGTTTTGGCATAAAATATTTCTAAATGTTCTCTCCTTTAACCCTCCTTTCAGAAATCTCCAAGCTCCCCTTAAAGCTCCTCCATAAATGACTTGTCCCGCCTATCAAAAGACAGGCAGAACCAAACAATATGATTGCAGAAAGCAAACCAACAAATAATATTGATCCCTGCAACACACAGACAGCTAATCAATGAATGTATCTCCTCCCTGCGCAGGCTGCAAGCCCAGATCAATTCTGAAGAAAGATGAGGCTTTGGCAAATAAAGTGAAGTAGTTCTGAAGCATACCCGCTGTTTTGAAATGGAATAAATTCCCCACACATATGAAACATCGACTATAGCTGTAAGAAATGGCCCTGCCAGGCTGTTTGAACAGAACAATCATGCTTACAGCTATAATTCCAATAAATATTGTTGCCATTATCTCCCACTGAAGTTTATTTTCTTTTATTCTTGGTGTCTGGTCGTTTAATATCAATTGCTCTATGGCCTTACATCGTGAACCAGCAGATTATTTATTGATCTGAACACAGCCTCCAAATAACCTGCACAATTGTTTCATCACCTTGTCATTATCACCCTGTGATAAGCAGGCGCCAAAAGTTGGACAAGTCCCTCAAGTGTGTCTCTTTCAATACTGAGTTGATAGAAGCATTAGTGATTCTGTATTCCAGACTCGTAAAAGGTTAAAGTTCTTATTGGCTCACTGGTTGCAAGGTCAGCTGCTCACTGACCTTAATTTCATGTCGTGTCTTTTCTTCTTGTTATATATATCTAGGTATTTAAGTAAAAGTTGGGTATATCCATTTACAATTCACAGTCATCAGTCATCTAGTAGTGGTTTTCATGTAGCTTTAATTTGATGTTGACTTTTAAAACCAATATTGTGTTATGTACAAATCAAGCACAACAAAAAAATGCTTGCAAACAGGACTTCCTTTAATACAATCATACAAAAATGCACTATTGACGAAATGAGTGCAATGTTCAGTTACAATAACTCGAGGCAAAAACACACGCTGAGTCAAAGAGCCTAAGGGAAGTAACATTCAGTCCGAGAAACACTGCCTCTCGGTCTAGTCATGAAGCAGACCGTCTGAAACAGAAATAGCCTCAGAGGCTGGCCTGGCCCAGATGCTGAAACTGCTATAAATAGGGAGTGTTGTTATGATGAAATTATGTCAACAAAATCCACTGAAGTCAACCTGTAAGCCACAAAGACAGTGTTCCAAAATAAAGAATTGCAAAATAAGAACATTGCACCTTAATAATGTGGACGTTTGTTTTTGTTACTTCACAGTAACATCTTTTTTTTATTGCAGCTTCAAAGCTCATAAGAATCCACCCAAACTTTATTACCATAGGAATCATAGGTAGGGATTTTAATGTTAGAATTAAAGGGTCTGGGATTCAAAAGCCTTTGTTTCTATGGCTGGACAATGTAACCAATATTATTCTTTATTGGTTTAACTTTGAAAGTAGAGTCTCTTGCTGCCTTTCATCGAGTTTGATAAGACAATCAATATCCGTTACATCTGCGATATCACATGATGTACTTGGGAGCTAAAGCTATGAAAATGATTTAGACGTTTTAAGACATCATTTTTAGACATTTAGGCATTTGTGGTAAAGGTTTAAATCACTCCATAAAGGATTAAAATAACAATAACATTACATAACAAATGTAACAACACAAAATATCCAATGTGTAGCAAAACAACAACTCATAATGTAATAATGTGGCAGCAATTTTTATCATTGCACTTAGTTAGGAAATATTCACATTAACGACAAGAAAAAAACCGTGCCATTAAAATGTGATAATTAAATGCTGTCAAATTCCTGGCATCTAGACTTCCACACTGCGTACAAAGAAGGAAAGAAGTAACCAGACCATTATGTGCTCGATGTATTATTCGCTCATAGTATGACTCTGTAGCTGCATTCGGAGTCAGCCGAGCACATTAAAGTCAAAGACAAAAACAGACACTTTCAAACTCACTGCAGCCAGAAAAAGCTGTTACCTGAGGAAGAGCATAAAATATTTAGTGTCCAATAAAAGGCATCTTCTCCTGCGCTTAGAGTAGTTACATGACACTGTGTTCCACAAATGAGAGCTCATGCAGTTTGTAATGATTAAACTTCAAGCATTCATCCTGATAAGTGAAGCATAAAACCCGACTTCCTGAAAAGTACCTCGGAGCAGAAGCGTAGAAGAGGGTTTCAGGTAGCCTAATGACACCCATTCAATTGCCTCCCAAAATACTATCTGTTTGGCTTATTCAACTGTCCGGCACACAATAACAACTGTGCCTTACTTTCTTCACAGTTTGAGTTTTCCCTTTTTAAGAAATGTTTCGTAAAGTGGCGGCCAGTCAGCAATTGCATTTTTTGTAGTGTACTGCCTAGCCATCCCTCATAAAACCACAAAGAAAATGCAAAACAAAGAAAAAATAGGATTTAACCATCATGTTAAAATGAGATTAAAATTAAGATGAGGTTCTAAGCATGTGTGAACCTAACAATTTCACTTGAGTGATGTAATGAGTGGTTGTTTAAAAAGTCTGTATATATTGTTATAGAAAAGCTTTCTCTTAAAAAGCAGAACAAAGCTGAATTTGAGAAGCTTGTCTTATCAGCACATTCCAGCAACGGCTAAATCAAGTATGTTCAGCTTGACATTCACTTCTTGCTACACCCAAACAAAGTAAGCAATTTCATCCAGGTCTACAGGATAGTCTGTGAGATGGAGGGGCTCCTTGATATCAAATCTCTCCCCCTTGTAGCTTTTCCAACGGCCGGCAGGGAGGTAGATGTCACGCTCTTGCTTTCCAGGCTCTAAAACCGGGGCTACCATGAGGTCATCCCCAATCAGGAACTGTGAGTCGATTTTATAGGCCGTCTCATCACCTGTGGCAATCCACCACAGGGGCCGGATGATTGGGTCCCCGGTGTCCACCACCTCACTAGCCAGCTCCAGGACCCGGGGTGCCACAATACTCTCATGGAGGGCTGTGTATTTCCGTGCAATTTCAACCACCTCGTTGTCGTATTCCCATGGCGGAATAGAAAACTGCATAGAGGGCATGAAGGCTGTCAGCTCCAGCCAGCGGATATAGAGTTCTCGATCAGGTAAGACATGATTTCCCTCTGTGCGGTTCAAATAGGCATTCCCTCCGATCATGTCTGGTAGAATAAACTGATAGCCGAGAATGCTGATGGTGAGCACGGTGGGAATAATAGATTTGAGACCCAACTCGTAGCCCCAAACGGAGTCTCTGTCAATTGGTCTGAAGAAGCAGGATATGTTCTGGGACTGGTAGCCACTGCGCAGCTCAGCTCTATCATTGTAGGGAATAGCCATTTCAGTGTAACGTCTGGTGAAAAAACTTGGGTCTCGAATGGGAGTTCTGGTACTGAATTTCCATGGTAAGTAGTTAGTCTCCCCTGCATCAAATTTAAAGGATGACACTCCGTACCTGGTGCGCAGTGAGCGAAGCTGGGAGGAAAACCAATCACGGGCTTCTGGATTTGTGAAGTCCAAAATACCACCAATGCCATTCCACCAGCGCACCAAGGCTGGCAGCCGGCCTGTAGGCTCACGGACAAAAAGCCCCCTCTCTACGCAAGTATGAAAGTTTTCCGAGTCATAGTTAATAAAAGGGTGAATCCAGAGGGACGCCAGAAATCCATCTGATTTTAGCTTTTGGAACATGGCTGAGGCATTGGGGAACTTTGTGGGGTCAAACTCATACTCTCCATAGCGCCTTGTGTAGCGATCATCTATTTCCAGTTGGCTACAGTTAAAGTTATACTTGCGTATGTTGGCAGCATACTCCAAGACCTTCTCTTGGTCAATATCAGTCTTGTGTAGCGCCCAGGTCGACCATATAGGATGACGAAACATGACTTTGGCAGGCACTTTGTTTGGTTTGTTGAAGTATCTGCGGACCATGTATTTGTGTATGGATGTCACATCCAAGCCCACACACACTCTGTAGCTGAGTTCAGCACATGGCTCCTCTCCTGGGTTTGGCTTGAAGGGACTGTCATTGTATCGCGCCTGGAAGGACATGGTCTTCTCTGTGTCATTCCAGCCCAGGTGGAAGGGTACTGAATTATTTATCTTAATGGCTGTAGCATTGGATGAAAGCCAATAACTCTCCAATATTCCACCAAATTCATTGCGGTTTGCGTAGATGTCACTTGTAACAAAGGGTTTGGGAGCCTGTTGGCCTTTAATGGCAACAGGCCAGTGTTGAATTGCTGACACAGCACCACCATACCAGTGTGCAAACGTGTATGTCATGGCATGCTCAACAGCAATGTCAGGGACTAGTTCTTCCCAACGCACACGGTAGCATTGTACCGTGTCCTTGGGTCGCACCGTCTCAATGAAAAAGTTCAGTTTTCTATCAGTGGTTCTTCCGCAGCTCAGCATCTCCCCCTCTTTGGAGCATGAATCCAAATCCAGCGTACCGGACCTGCCAAGATATAGATAAAAAATGTCTGTTCAATAACTACTTGATTACATATACAGAAATATTCAAATAAACCTGACATATGCATCATTACAAAAGCTAAAAAATGTGAAGACCATTGTAAATACCAACCTGAAATCCATTCTGAATACAATAGACCCTCCCTGGTTGCGGATAATGTAGCCATCTTTATTCAGATCCAGGAGCTGAGTCTTAAGCAGCTCAGCTTTGCGTATAGAGGCTATATAATAACACCACGCAGTCACTGCAGCAATTACCAGCACCAGGCCGATTACCCCAGCTCCGACTAAGGGTCGAGTGTCCTTGCTGTGTTTCTGCTTGGGGATAACATCCGTAATTGTGCCCCCTGCTCCTCCCGGTACAACTTGGTACATGACTTCTGCTGTTCAGTTGGCAAATCTGAGTGTTTTAAAGCTCATAGAAATATTTTCCAGGGATCCTCATTTGCTGCACTCTGGCCCCGTCTTTATGTCTGTTTGCCTGCCTGTCAGAGAGAGATAACAAGCTTGAAAAGTCAATGTTAGAGTCTTCATGCAATATCTGCTTTTCTCATAAAAACTGTATTTTTTTGCATTCAGGATAAAATAAGAAGGCTGTCTGTACCATTAGCCTTTGAACAGAATATTCACCTAAAATAGCATACCAGTTGTGGTTACTTTTAAATCACTTAACTGTCAGGTATATCCAGGAAAATAGCCCCAGCCAGAAAAACACGAGCTGCCAGGCTTGCTCTCAGTCTATTTTGTTTCCTTGTCAGTTCAAAGCCTCTATTACATTTTTGGCATTGTCTTACATGCTCTGCATTGCTGCACAAAGTGATTCCAAAGCACTTGGAGGTATTACGCTGTCAGAATGTAAACTTTTAAGATGTGTGATTTAACAAAACAAATCTACTGCCAATTACCCATAAGAGGATAAAGTGGATGTTCCCAGCAGTAATTCTAACATATGAGTTCAATTGAAAAAAGACTAATTTGTATGTAAGGAAGTAGAGGAGCAGAAAAGGGGATTTTGGCCTTAATACTCTGCCAATGCCGGGAGGGAGAGGAAAGAATACTAAACTTGGAGAGTGTGCTTCATCACGCCAGATCAACCAAAACCGCAAATAAACACACATTTTGATGTTATTTTGTATTGCATTTCACCCTGTCTGTCCCTCCCAGCAGGGATACAGCAAAAACTCTTACGGGTAATTAACTATTTGATGTTAGTTATTGTGGCTTTGGCTGATCAGAATAGATTAGATTAAGGTGAAGCAGAGAGAGAGTAGTTCAGTCCCCTCCAGAGGACACCCATTATGCTGACTTGTCCTAACCACAATTGACCCTTCTGTTCCGCACTGGCAGCAAAGGTCGATAATAAAAAATGCTTGCTATTAATTAGCAATGTAATTGACTAATTCTGTGTTCAACCATCCTTAGTATAGATTTCCTCCAACAACAGGACTGATAACATGAGCCCATCATTAATTAACAGAGAACTAACTGTTGGTTCCCTGGAGATCCACTCTGGCAGCTGGAAGTGACCAGATGGTTTACTGTATGTATTTGTATTCATATTGAAGAGGGAAACACCTTGACAATCATCATTTTTGCATTCACCTCAACAGCTGTAAATCAAATTTGATTATGTTATTAATCAATCTGATCAGTTTTTTTTTCATGTAATGTATTCTATTCAAGTGTAAAAACAGCATGTTATATTGTCTAAAGTTCCCCAAAGTGCAAGGGGATATGTTGAAATTGCTTTTGATCTATGATCCCCCAAAATAGGACATGAATGAAGAAAACTAATGAAGCATTATTTTCTTAATTAAATCGACAATTCTTCTATAGTCCAATGGGATCTATTTAGAAATCTTTATTCGACCAAACTATATTTAATCAGTTTAATACTACAACATAAATTACACATCAAACCATCATATGTTGACATTTGAGGAGCTATAACCAGAACGTTCCGGCCATTTTTGCTTGAAGAATTACTAATAAGGTTTGTCATTTAGACAACAAAAATATGATATATCAATTAGGGCCTAATCATTGCAGCTCTACAGAACATATTCATATTTGTAACCAGAGGACGCTGGAGGCAGGAATGCATGATTAAAATTACTTTAAATATAACAATTGAAATAAATAAATCTGTAATTCATGAAATTATCTAGTTTGCCTCAAACTTAAAATGTAAAATAAAGTTAATATCCCTATAACTAATTTATCTTAACACTATAAGGTCACACAAAGACAACCCACCATGTTTTCCATGCCTATAGTGGCTTGTTTTTCTCATTGAAACAGTGTCAATAAGCAGACTCGGAGCTTTCTTTGTTTATGCTGTGATAAGGAGGGGGGTCATAGCTGCCACTTCAGCCGATCCACTATCTTTTCTGACATGGACAAAATAAACACAGAAGTGCTGATACATTCGGAACAGAAGTGTGAGAAGGCTCACTATAGCTCAAGAAGCACGCGGGTGTTCGTGTGAGCGCGCGTGAGTGAGCGTGTATGTTTACAGTTATACTCAGCTAACTTAGATAAGAGCAGGGCAGAACTTTACAGAGATACAGTAACGTCTCACTGTGAAATAGTTTAACTTTTTACTTAAATTGTACGTATTTAGTTCAAATAAAAATAAAAACGTTGCTTTAATCCATGCATTATTGTGTAATAGCTGTATGAAAATAGTTGTAACTGGCTAATGTAACCACAAAGTCCACATACAGTATAGTCCGATGTATAGAAAGTCGTTGTGTTGCGCGGTAGTGCAAGAAAGTTAACGGGAAACAACCCGGAATCCTTGCTAGAAAAGTGTTATATTATTATCGTTTTTACCCTCCCGCTTCACTTTCAACTGTGCATAAAAAATTGTGTGTTGCCTACCGATCAGCAGCAGCCCCCTCTGAAGCTCCGGGCACAACGTGTTTGCTTCAGTTCACAGAAAAAGACCAAGAGGCATCAAGGCATGTTGATTGATGCGTACCCGCCTTGACTACGCCCACCGCAGCATGGGAAATGTAGTCCAGTAGGTGGGAGCATTACTGTTTATTTGTTCATAATATACAGATTGTACACTGTAGTACATAATTTATTCCTGTCACACTAGTTAAATTACAAGGTTTTTGCATTGTAAGTGAGCCAAAAACAAGTTTTAAATCCCTGCAATTAACAAAGTTAGCTGAAAAAACACAGTCATGTTCACATGGGGACTTAAATTCCATGTATGGTCATATATTACATCTGTTATATAGAGACATTTCATACGATAATCCCCATAAAAGGTCTGTAAAGTTTCCTTGTTTGCAGAGTTCTTAATGTTTCAACCCCCCAGACATGCATTAAAGAATTCCTTTTCAAATGCATAAAATCATCTCTCTAATACTAGGAAACAATTGTAATGCCACAGATTGAAACAAATTAGGGCCACATTGCCTCTCTCTGGGAAGATCTTTGCTGCTTGATTTAGTACTGAGTTGTAAAAGTGGCCACGCTGTTTAGGGATATAATAGTATTAAAAGTGCTGCTTACAGTTACATTATTCATTCTCACACCTTGTCTCGCCGGATTAATTAGTGAAGAATTAAACAATAGTAAAGTTAACAATCCCTATAAAGGACCTCAGCAGGTCCCCAGTTGCCGCTTTGGAAAACAATGCTTATAGTCCTAGCGAAGGCACTCAGACACAAACTCAGGGTGTATGATGTAGTGTCCGGCCTGGTAGGGCTTCACCACATGGAAGCAGCTGTAGCACCCACTGCAGAGAGACCATCAGAGCAAAAATTAGACAACATGTTTTCTTACTTTTGGCACACTGACAGATTTACTCAATATGCACCTATTACTCTGGCTGTTAGACCTTCGGTATTGTGTCCGCAGAGAGTGGTATTGAGGGTTGCTGGTTTGGGGTCTTGTCCGAAGTTGGGCCCCTGCATGTTGCCTGTTAAAACAATGTAATCTTTCAGAATTAATCATTAATATTGCTCAGTAACGTACATTATCCAGGGTTTTCATGGTCTTAAGGTCAGGTCAGAGGTCAGTCTCTTACCTGAGTAGCGGTGCTGATAGTGGATGAACAACCCTGTGAAAGTCAATTTCAATACAAGGAAAATCTATTAGTCAAGTTTGTTTAGAGTGTATATAGACTGTATATAAAACTAATGTATTGCTACCTTGCTGTTGGCTTCTTCCAAGCTGCATGAAGCTTAAACTCAGTGCCAGAAGGAGGCTCAGTCAGCTGTAGTTTCTGCAGTGCGCCAGCAGAGGGCAGAGCTTGTGCTGTGGGTGGGTTGACAGGAGGCATGTGGTTTGGTTTGCCTGTCAACAGGTAGCTGTCTGGACAAGTCACAACTGGACTGTGGAAAGATAAATGTCTGACAGGGGGGAAGAGGGGACGGCCAATGTCCGCAGGGGGCGAGGGGTGTGCTAATGTGCGGCGTGACCTGTAGTTGGACTGAAGGCTCTTGGGAAAAAGAAAGTCCTGTAAAGGCAAGGAACAGTAGGACATGTATAGGTAAAAATCGAGAAAGAAATAGATAAGAGATAAGGTGAAGTCCTTACTATTAGTTTGAACAATCTTCTTTACGTGTAACATACAGCATCTCACATTTGATATGGTTATACAAAAATAACAATAAGGATATTAACAATAATGTTTTAAATTGAAGCTTTAAAATCTGTCCTTTCAAAGTGCTTAGACAAAATAAAGAGAGAATGTACTATACTTAAATACAATTGTTTTTAAAGGAATGTAAATATGACAAAAATAAAAAAGATGATAAAAGGACAAAATATAAAGACCACAAAATTCTATTCATTAAGGTATGTATTCTTTTTGAATTTACCAAGGTATTTCAAGATTTGTTGAAGATCATGTCTTTCTCTCAGTACTCAGAATGTAAAGAACTTTCAGGTTTTAAAATGCCATCTAGGTTTTTGGAGTTATAATAAATTCAAACGTGTTAAGTAGGCTTTAGCCTTTTTTTTTCCTTTACAGAGAGAGTGACTACCCTCTCTATCTCTAGCTCTGTTTACTCCATGTCGGGTGAATAAATAGGCATTGAGGAAGTTCTAAATAATAGATGTGATACAGCTTTCATCCAGCACAGGGAAATGTAAACAACCAGCAGCCAATTAAAGTAGAACACAATAGTGTGGCTTAATGAAGATACTGCCAACAATAATGATCCAATTAGCCTTGTTTGACATTGAATGCATCACACGTTAAATTCTTTTCGTAGCTAAATACATTGATTATAGAACTACCACATACATTTTTCTCAAGAAATTGTCCTTGCACAATCATAAATAAATATTCCTTTAAGCATACATTCCATGGCTGTTCCTCTTACCGGCCGGGGCTGGGGGTTGTTCCGGCGATTGGCAGAGGTGGGTCGGAGCTGTTCTCGTTTTGCTGTGCCAGGAGAGGCAAACTGCTCTTTGTACATAGTTAAATAGAGTTGAGGAGCCATCTTCACTATCGTCTTTTCATCTGCTCCCCCTTCAGTCTGCCTGAAAGTTATGAGCATCCTTCTCCTCCCCTGTCACCTGGTGGCTCCTCCTCTTATACGTGTGCATCTGTTATTCTTTTACCTGCACTTTTTGTATGCCAATGTCCTGAGCTGTGTGTTTTCTCCTCTGAAAATTGTTGCTGGGTTCTGCACGCCACCTACTTTAGGTGTATATATTACTTATTTCTGTGCTTAATATATCAGAACACAGCAGGTATGCATGCATCAGTAGCTTTAAACCCTGCTTGGATCACCGAACAACTACAGTAGATGGTAAAATCTTTGATAAACATGCAGCTATTGTGATGAATCTAGGCTATATGTTGTAAGAGACGGTTGAAGAGCATCCTTGCTGAACCAGAACATCTCTTTGTGCCACCTGAGCACTCGGACACTAATCCCCTTAAGCACCAGGCCCCCTGCAGAGACACACATACCTGGGGTCACTCTCCATGACTCACTCCCGGGGGCTATCACAAACTAACCAGCATTGATCTCAAACACTAAAAGGCTCCCAGCTCTTTTGCCGCTCAAAGTTAAAGCAACATAAGTCTTATCAGAGCTGCAGAACTGGAACAAACTCGAGCAGGGATGGGATTTCTAAGCATCTCCCACCACCCAGGGTCACCTCCATTCACTGTCAGCATGCCATATGAGCATCAATAATTCACCAAAGCGCTGTAGGGTGCCATTGTGTCTCCACTGCTTTCACTGAGTTATCTGTGACAGGAACTGGCTGTTCATCTCACTGCAGTGGTCCGGCCTTGTTTGACAGCCACGTTGAGCCAGTCAAATCCATGTCAACAGATGCAGAGGGGACATGGGGAATCATAGTAATGATGTGGAAGGAACGACCTTCACTGGCCCTCTAAATCAAATCCAATCACTAGTTTTTGTTCTCCTTTGTAGTCTACTTTGACGTAAGGCAAATCACAAACTCTTCCTTTTATTAATTCTCTCTACATCTCTTCCAAACAACAACAGTACAGTGTATTTCATAGAAAATGGATATACATTTCAAAGCAAATGCATGCTTCTTTAAGTTATGCATGATGATAAGACTCAGAAGATTCTTCTTGCTTGGCTTAGATGTTCTGCACAGCAAGTGAAGTAGACATCCAACATGTGCGATGCAGACTTCAAAGCCCTTGTCATAGATTCACAGTCTTATTTACTCGTGCTTGGATTTCACTGCCGCCTTGAGCTTTATGTAGAGATAATCAAAATTCTGTAAGAGAAAACAGACAGATGCTGTAAGAGAACAAACCTGAAGTGTCACGTATTCAAAGCACAAGAAGAAATGCAGGATGCTATGCAAAACAGTATGAATGGACAATGTAAAAAGGGTACAATTACGAACCTGAATGGTGTAGTAAACGATTGCCAAATAAGCTGCAATGCAGCCGCCGAGGAACAGATCAAAGGCTGCAGGTTTCACTCTGATAGAAAAAGCATGTGAGTGTCCAAACATATTGAAATAAAAGTAAGCACAAGATGTATTTGAACACAGAAATATTTACCTGTACATCACTATTTGTTGGTTCATTTGATCAAAAAAGGTGATGTCAGGGTCTCTGTTTGAAGAAAAATAGTTGATTATTAGTGATGCTGTTGGTTTTCCTCCTGCATTGCAGAGCATGTGTTTGTTTCTTCTTCCACATTGTACCTCTTGTCCTGTCGGAAGTTGTGTCGGTGAACCTGTTGTAGGTATCGCTTGAACTCATGCTCCAGAGAGTTAACCAGCAGGATGTGGCCCGGCTCTTTATCCAGCAGCTGGGTGGCCCGAGGGACCGACGTCAGAAAGGACATCAGACTCGACATGCGACTGTCGTGAAAGTCCTGCAGCAAGAATTTAGACGTTTATTCACAAAAATAACAAAGGAAGCGTAAAGTTATTCTATGGTCAAGGAGTCCCAGTTTTGACCTATGTGCAACCTAATGTACTGCAATTTCCACCCCAATTAAACTGATGGGCTTAATCAGTCATTGAATGAATTAGATGAATAAGCAGTTAAAACTCAGACCAATGCCTTTAGGTTACACTGCAATGGCCATAAACCAACACCAGAGGTCAGCAATTGTCAAAAAAGATTACAACATTTACCATAATAACCAGGAACTTACCAATTGGCCCTTGAACACCTGCATATCTTTTGGTGAACCCTTGTGTTAATAAAGGGAAATAATAAAGATTAATCAAAATGAAAATGCCAATGAAACATGAAACCAAGTTGTTCTATTTGGATGCACGCATTATGTTTTTATGCTTTTATTCACCTTGTCAGAAAGGTTGTACATATAACGTGCCAGTGCCTCTGCTACGATGACGCCATTACGTCTCATTTTCCTGAAGTCCACTTGTGACCTGGGAGAACACACAGAACAATGTGTTTCTTTGTATCATCTCTTCATATCCAGAGCCTAATAATCATTAACAGAATTAAGAACCCACATGGTGTCTAGCATAGAGCCACGGAGCTCAGATTTGGGGTCTTCCAGATGAGACAGAGTGAAACTTGGTATCCTGCGCAGGCTGTAGCGCTCGTGTTCCCAAGCTACTGTGGACTCCACAAGATTGATCTTCTTATGGACCAATCCCACCTTCACCCAGGGGAATCTGGAGGACACCACCTGCAGGAGAATTCATACATTTTGGAGTCTGAGAAAACACTGAGATAAACAGACTCCAGTTTTTTTGGACTTTGCAGTAAAGTTTATTTACCTCCTCCAGCTGTTCAAGGAAAGAGTGTATGGGTGTGTCAGGTTTAGGAGGGCGGGACACGTGCATGTGCAGTTCATCACTGTTGGCCAGTGTATCCAAACACAGCACAAACGCCACATTGTCATGGAGCAGACTGGACTCTGCAGGGAAAAGGTTTGGATGTAAAATTTAAATGAGCTGAATATGTTCGGTTATTGTAGTCCAAAAAAAACGAAAAACTCACCAGCATGGTCCATGTTCTCTTCAATCCATCTCTTTGTGCCAAGGAAATTGTATTTTCCTCCTCCGGTAAGGGAGAACATTAAATTGAATCTAAAAGGCCAAGAAGAAATCAGAACATCATCAAGAATTGTATCCTGGATGCAACAAATACTTTATTGTCACTGTCTTCACCCATACAAAAACGTATGCTCATAGCTTATTTTTAGCCTCACTGGGAAATTTGGACACATAAACACCAATTAGTTTGATTTACATTCTGTCAAAAGGTTCTTGTGCAGGGGGAACTGTAACTCACGGTGGTTTGGTGCCTGGGTTGCTAAAAAGCTTCTGGAAGAGACGAACTAACTCTAGCAGGATGGTGACTCCACTGCCATTAGAGTCTGCACCATAAGACAACCACTGTGTTAAAAACACAAACAAACTTATGTATGAAGAATGAATTATACTGCGACTGTAAACAATAATCTTTTTTCATGATATATTTGCATACAATTATAAAATCCATATCTATTCCACACATTAGAATCCACATGTATTTTAAAAACAAAAAGCAATATCTTAAAGTAAGTTCAGTATAGGTTTCAATGTTTATATTACAATGTACAGGTTGCAGGGTAGCTAAAGTTTTATCTCAAACTATAGTTATACATCATCAATTATTTTCTTGATTTTGGTGGAGTAGACAAAATACAAGTACAAGTATGTGTACTAAGTTAATGTCCACCACTGCTGTGGGAAGGGACGCATTGTTGCTATTGCTAAACTAATGTTCTTCTCTGTTTTTAGCTTTGTCTAAAAGATTTATAGATACATACAAACTGTTTAAATTGCATTACTGCAATTATTTCCTGTTTTATTTCCCAGAAGTTCCTTTTTTCATGCCCCCTGGAGGGTTTCATATCATTTTCCTTGATATTTCCTTGTACATGTTGGATTTGTATGTTCAGTAGTTCCCATGTAAATAAAGAAGCAACCAAACAGTGCTGAAAATGTGATTTCTGCTTTTTATGTAACTCACTGGTGCTAGCCCGAAAGTATCATAGTGGGCAGTGATAACGATTGTTGGTGCATCCTCCCCGGATCCGGAAAGCACTCCCTGAAGAAAAAAAAATCAGCCGTTATACATGCAGAAATGAGGACCAAACACAAGCCAAACTAATCCAGTTTGACTGAAAACTACAAGAATGCCAATCAAATATTTTAACTCATCTGACCTTCATGGTCCCGTACTCACCTCCAGTGTGGTGATGGAGGTGTCAGTGCTGCTTTTTATAGCAGCAGTGTTGCTCAATGACATCTGAAAGGCTGTAGCTGTCACCATACTTCGAAAGACTGCCAAAAATGAAAAAGCACTCTAACCTCAGTATGCACATGTATTTTTTTCAGCATCTTCACATTAAAAATAACCTCTTGCTCCCCTCACCTCTGACAAATATAGACGAGGTCCGGGTGGCTGCAGCTTGGTTGACTTCCTCATACATGATAAGCAGTTTCTCATCCTCAGGGGCCACATATACTGGAATAAGGATCTCCTTCAGCAGGGCCTCACTCTCACTCACCATGAAGGACTGCGAGGGGAAAAGGGGATTGTTGAAACTATTATTTCTTTTAATGCCCTGTGGTGATCATTAACACTTGAGCAGGCTGTTAAACCCTGAAGCACTAGGATGTGAGATATTATATTCAGAAACTGCCTGATGGATCACAAAAGATGCTGCATTATTTTTATTTTTTTTGCCTTGCAGCATGTCCTGGAGCGAAAATGTGCTTTTGGACAACTTGTTACCTGTACAGAATCATAGGGGACGGCAGAGATATTTTTGGGCAGCAGGATGAGGATGGCAGCAGCATTTTGCCTCTGGGCCTCGAGGTAGTTTTCTGTGGTGAAGTCCAGCACCTTCATGATGACGCAGCGGCGGGTCAGCACCGGCTCGTCTGCTGAGCGTGCCTCCGCCCCCAAGAGGGCTCCACGGCAACCTGAACACAAAGATAAAATACAAGCGGGAAATCAACACAGGCCACTTAACCTGCTATTCAAAGCAGAAATACAAAAGAAAATAAGACTCCACTACATTACCTTTGTCACTAAGTTATTTAGGTTGCTGCTCATCATTTTTTGCCATGGATGTGTACTTATTTATACTTTAATTTTAGTATTCCTAATATGTGCTTTTCTTTTGTACATTTAATAAGTTAGCTTATATGTTTGCATTTATAATAAACATTTAAATACAAACATTATCAGCTTATACAGTAGTACACATTGCTATAAATAAAACACTTTAATAGTTTGAATTGTCTTCATTTCAATTCACATTTTTTTAAATCAGTGCATCTGCAATAATTATTCACCAGTAAATATTTTGTTTACGCCCCTGACCTTATTTAGCGTTGCGACTTGTGTGACTCCATTTTCAATCTTCTTGAATCAGTGATAACGATAGGTTATCAAATGTAACAGTTCTCATACCTCTTTCTTAAGTTTAAGCTGTAGATGCATTTATCCCTTGAGATAGTTGCATCAACAGCTCTAACATAATGTTGCTTTAATCCAAAAAGGGACTTTTTACTACAACTCTGAGACAAATGCACTGGAGCACAAATTATAAATGTATAAATAATAAATACAGCTGAAAAGCAGCATAAATTGAATGATAAACTACCTCAGAACTTTAAGTATATAGCTTTAGTAAATGTACTTTCCAGCACTAGATTCGAAGTCCTGAACTTACCATACTTCTGTTGTACTAAGTTGTACTGCTGCATCCTGTAGGCAGTGAACTCATGGGAGGAAACAGTCAGGAAAGCAGAGCCATGCAGGGACTGGACACAGAGCAGCAGCAGGGCAGCTACCCTCAGCTCTCTCAGCCACATGATGTCACGTCCTGCCTGCGACCTCTTATAGCCTCAATCTACAGTATGAGGGAAGGGTGACGTTACAGGGCGCTTCATTCAATACAGTACATTTCATTTAGCTGATGCTTTTATACAAAGTAACAACGCATGCAATCAACCATGAAGATATGATATACTGTAAACAGAAATAAGCAAACAGTACATTAGCTTTCACTATGCCAAACCATTTTAAGTAATACTGGATTGGCTTCAATTAAAGCCAAACCTTTCTAAATGATACAGAAGTGCAACGTTTTTTTTTTAGGTTTTCTTAATTTTTTGGCCAGCGTGTAGATGAAACAGGTGGTTTTCAATCTGTGATGGAAGATGTGTTGACTTTCTTCTGTCCTGATATCAATATAGACCAGGCCATACATACAAGGCCAGTCTATACACAGTAAAATGTAAATACTATGAAAATAAAGTACAAATATTTGTTGATGGTAAGGATTTTTGCTGTATTTGACGGTCAAATAAGGTTGGTTATCCCTAAGGCCATGTAGAGTGTACCGTAGTCTCGCTAACACTGACAGATGACAAACTATCTATATCCAGGAAGTTTCACTATCTTTTTGTGTGCAGGTAAATGTTCCTCACCAGTCCCCCAGCGCTCCTTTCTCATGAACCTTCGTCCTACGTCTTCCTCAGTGCTGCTCCTTGCAGCTCGGACATGAAACTAGCTCCTGGGATTCAAGGCGTCTCCTGTACAGTAGGTAAGCCACCATTCACCATCTGCTTCCAAAGGATCAACTCAAGGCTAATCACAAATACCCAACCCCCCACCCATCACACTCACTACTCCTCTATCTTTCTATCTACCCTCATTCACTTGAGTAGATAATCACACATCACCCGCAGAGACTCTGTGTGGGAGGCAAAAGGTTTCATACAGTAGCTAGTTGTTGCATCTCCTGCAGGGACAACAGTTGGAGAGAGTTGCACTTGACTTAACATGTAGACTTCATCCCCTAATGAGACTGTCTATTGGTGGAATGTGTAAAGGATTGCTTGAAAATGGCATAACAAGGAATTACAAAAACCCGACACCCTCGAACTGCAGATATCTAATATTTATTTTTGATATGTTGCACTATACACAGAACTTTGACACTGTTAAAATCTAAATGGAACCAGTTCACAATCATCATTATAAGCACCTGACAAACAAACAAAAATAAAAAGCTTCAGTCTGGATATGCATTACTTCCCATTCTTTAAAATAAATTAAAAACACACAACTGCAAATAAATAGCTTATGTTACAACACATTATTGTAGAGTCAAGAGATTAGTGAAGCTACACACCCCAGTGACACAATACTGGCCTCCGACAGCCTGTGAGTGAATCAAAAAGCATGATGTCAATGAAAGAAGAAAAAGAAACTCAGCACCATTTCCTCAAAGTTAGTGCTAATTGTACACAGCCACTGGTGCAACACACCTCAGCTAGTAGCCGTCTTCGTCACCTATTGAACTATCCATGTTTTCTACTTAATTCAAGTTGTTTTATAATCTACGCACATGGCACCATATTTAGCAAATTCATTTTTTTCAAATACTTTTGTAACTTCAATGCTGTAGAAACATTGGGGCAGTATCATGGAAAGGAAATGCCCTTTTACGTGTTAACAGATGGTACTAGCATTTTTGTTCACTTTCCAAGTAGCTTTTAGTTCCTTCACTCTTCATATATATGCCACTGTTCATTAAATGTTTTGACCACAGCACAAATACCTCTTCCTTTGTGGACCATTCTTACTTATCTGGCACATCTTTAACATAAAAAGCTCTAAGAGAGGTTCTTTTTCCACTGTTGTTCCTGTATTGATTATCATGAAAATGTAAACAAATTGTAAATGTGTTAATAAAATCAGCAGATGAAGATGAATGCAAGGTTTTCCAATAACGCTGCAATATGTGCACAAAGTTAATCTAGATAAAGTTGTTCATAGTAGATTTAAAAAGTCGTTTCACATCCTAATCTTAAATCCCTTGAGTCGACAGAATACACTTCAACTCGTCATGAGAGAATAACTTACACCACAGTGTAAAGTGCACACATATTTAGAACTGTAGTCATATGAACAGAAATAACAGTGTATCTAGGTTCATGATTTGCTAAATAGAAAATGTTTTTAGGTGTCATACTAGTCAAAATGTGCATTTTGTGTTTTTGGGATCTGTTGTTTCAGAGCAGATTCACATGCAGGTGACTTAATCTTCTAGATATGTCTTTAGAGTGATGTAAACGTGACGAATATAAACAGTTTGCGGTTCTGTACTTCCTAAAAACGTACTCTTCAACGTCATGGGAATTATCAATTGGCAAAAAAAACATAGACAATACACAGCTTTGTCCTGTGCTACATATACACTTCTTGTCAAAATCAAATTCAAATAATTGTTTATATTAATACCTAAAGGGGGCTATGCACAAATGTACAACCATACAAACCCTGTACACTTAAAAAAAAACGAGTCTCATACCATTTCCATTCTGGCAATATGGAATCACTTTAAAGACATTCTTCTGAACCCACAACAGGTACGGTCAAAATTGCACAACTTTTCTATGTATTTGTACATATTCTAAACCTCGTATTAATATCACTATTAATATTTTGTAACAACATTCATGGTGGTGACTGCCTTTGTGCTCCTTGTACACATTCACACATGTGGGGGCTAACATGGACAAACAAAAAGTAGACGCTAACTTGTGAGCTGTTCGGACATTATCTTTGACAGTTTTCTCTCTACCTACTGAAATTACAGTGAGTGTACCTAGATTTTAAATAACTTTGTGTTTTTTTAAAAGCACGCTTCACTTAATGTTTCTTCAGCACAAGGATGTGTTAGGAGGTCGATAAAAACTCTGCAAGCCGGTCAATAGGACAGTGTTAACAGGCAACATGCAAAAACTACTTGTTCTCAGCTTCTTTTAACCGAATATTAAACAATTAAGCAATGAAAACAACCTGGGTGTAACAGACAAACTTGAAAAAGAAGACTGGAATTACTCCCATAGTGTTGTGAGTGTAAGCATTAGTGTTTCATCAGCAGCTTGATGGCTGAGCACTTCTTTCTTGGACATTTTCAGACACACATACAGTATGTCATCTGACACATATATACACACAGGAAGACAGAGCAGAAATGGCCACTACCAACACTTCCAATCTCTTATTGTCCTTCCAATCTGACCATGGTCGACTCGTAGAATTAGACTCCATGGAAGACGCACAGCCACAGTTATGTCGCCTTGTCACCATTTCAGTTATTTGAATTCCTGTCAACCGATTCTTCTCCAACATCCTTCATGGTCCTTATCCACAAGCGCGAGATGGAAGTCGAAGGAAAAAGAAGCAAAAGTAACGTGTTTTCCTTAGAGGTAATGTTTTTGCCATCAATCGAGTAAGATGCACAGATCCAACCATAGGAGGAACGTGCACAGATACTGTACATATTGATTCTTTTCCTCAAGACCTATCTACATCTCTTAATTTAGCCTTTATAAACCCTATTTTTCCCTTTGTGCCTCTGCCAGCGGATAGTTTTTCCACCTTTCTGCCACTCTGGTCAATAGTTGGCTTCAGTGCAGATGGCAGGCAGGAGGGTTGTTTTTTTTGGGGGGGGGGGCGGGGGGTGCTACTGGATTTGACAGGCTGTGGAGGGAGCAGCCTGGCAGCACATGCAGGTGGGGTTGACTGCTTTGGGGGGGATCAGATCCAGATCCTCGTCATCTGGGATCTCATCGAGCCGGTACCCATCCTTCAGGAGCTGGATGTTCAGGTCCTGGTTGATCTGCTGTGGATGCAAAAAGAGGAGTATCAGCAGAGCTTCGGGACAATTTGACAAATCCTCCAGCTGGGAGAGACCTTGTTAGTTAAATTAGTTCTTATATTAACTCCAAAAATCTTAATGTAGGTGTTCAAAACAATAGTGATCCAAGTAAATTGAGTATTATAGAAACAGAAGGCAGCAGTGTATAGTGAAAGAAGATCAGTGGTGGCAATGAAGCATAAGCACAACATAACTAAATATATTCTACTCTAAGAGGAAGAAATGAAACAGGAATTTGGATATGAATTATGGATAGATCATTACAGATGATTGTGACAGCATACAGTATACATTTTCTCCAATGGGTGCACAGATACCTGGTGTGACAATGGAACTGGGTGATCAGGTGTTGATGTTTGGGGGTTCACCATATGACGCTGTGAAACAGTATAATGCGTGTATAGATACCTGGTCCCTCAGACATCTCACCTCGGCTGAGGAGTATCCTGATGACGAGTATCTGGACATGTCGAAGTCATCGTCACTGAGAGACAGGAGACAGCAGAAGTTAGACACAAGCCTCGGAAAAGATGAAGTCCAAACAATGTTAACATGTGGTCATTTTTTTAGAAGGAGATGTTAAAATATTTTAGGTCAAGTATAGGTAAGCCTATAGAAGGTGGCTCCTTCATTACCCATAATGCAATTATGTAAGCTTTTTTGTCCTTCAAACTCTGTGGTCCGAGTCTGTATTGCACACTTTCTGTTTTAAATTAGCAGTCTGTATTGTTTTTTAGGGTTATCTTTTTACAAAGGGAAAATATACAAATAACCTTCAAACGCAGTTGGCAACAGATCCGAACAAAAAGCATAACATTAGAATATTATTCTGAGACTTAAAGAATTCAATTAAAAAAAGAGGTCAGTCAGTATTAGGTCAGTGTATATTTTTTACATTATTTATTGTTAATAATTACCATAGTCAAAAATAGTCTTTTTAATGTTACAGTGTAGAAAGATTTAATAGCTTTTAAAATACTGATTCAACTACATCCAAATGTATGGGATATTTCACAATCAATAAATAGGTGAGACATTTTTTCTATATTATGTTTCAAAAAAGGCATTCAAGTTATTCAAGGTTATTCAAATGTATTTATTTGTAATTTAGTTTTCTTACACATGAAAACAGTAAAACCGTTTTCACAGGCTGAGAAGAACGCCACACAACAAATACATTCAAGCTAACATACAATCAGCTGCCGTCTCTTGAGTCCTATGAAACGATTGGTGTTCACAATGAGGCTGGATGAACACACTGTAGCAACATGTTCAGCAAACTACAGGCAACAATCCACCCTTTTCTAATAAAGATATGTTCTAAGAAGTAGAAACATCATGCCAAAATAGCAAACAAGCTTTTTCCACTCAATGAGTAATCCTCCCTCATGAATGTAAACAAACAGAACAGAGTGTCATTGTATAAAGCCTCTTCACGTGAAACTAAAACGTGGACAATAAACAAACGGGACGGGTCCTGTGTGCCAAAAAGCTTGTCAGAGGGTGTGTGCACGATGCAATACATGATGTAAGCATGGTTAGCTTGCAAAGTGCTCATGTCACATGAGAGAATTCCCCTGGTGTAGCAGCACACAGAGGACACAAAGGGTGGGACTCATCTGCGTCAAATGCAGACCTGCTGGAGTGGAAGGGAGCACTCATTTCCCTCTGAGCCGCTTTTCACTGTCCAAATCCTCACCCCTCTATCCTCTAATCCTGTGCCCTGGGAGAGGCTTTACCCCCTTTTTCGGATCCCTTCTGTTAAGAACACTCTCAAGTTGCTCTATGGATTAATGTACCATGATGACAGAGTGAGACCTGCAAAACTACAAGATGGCACATTTCTCCTTTTTCTGTCCTTTAAGGTCAGCCGGACACAGTTGTTTTTCTTATATTTTAGTGTCATGAAATAATGTACATACCTGTCAGTGTCCAGTGCCACCAGGGGCTTCTCATCTGGGCTCTGGTCTAAAGAGGAGTAGCCTTTATTTGGCACGACCAACCTTAATATTAGCACAGAAAAGGAGACAGACAGACACAGAGAAGACAGATTTGAAAAAGCAATTTTTGCCAAGCAGTACAATGCATTCCTACTGAAACACCCACTAACATACTTCCTAACATAGGAAGAGAGGAACAGTATAATTGTACTGTCAATTTTGATATTCTAACATGCCACAAAACACAAAAATGGGGGCTAATCTGTAGCCTTCAAACTGCAGACGTGTCTCGATTATCTTTTCCCTTTGGACTCTCTGAGGCCAGGCCAGTCGGTAGCCTTTCTTATATTTCCACTAATCCACTGGGGAGTAGGATTAGACAGATGAGCCAGTTGTCAATGTTGTGGGTTGTACTGAGTTTATGCTCAACACTCGCACCCCCTTTCTCTAAACAGCTTTGTTGTGCGTTATAACATTACAAAGTCAAATGGCGTCTAATGACCCAAGCAGGTTGGCAGCTAATGAAGGCTTCATTAGCAGGCCGAGCGCAGGTCACCAAAACATATTGCTTGAGATGCTAATGGATGCAGAGTGTAACACTTGTGCCTGAGAACACAACAGGAAATGAGCAGGTGGTGGAAGCAGTTACCTTGTCCTGGCATTCTTCTTAGGCTGCTGATTGACAGGGCTTCCCACAGTGCCATTCTTCACTGATCCCTTCCTGGCAAGATCCCTCTGTTTCTCTGGGCAACCACAGGATGTGAGGTCATCATTAAATGCATCAATACACCTCAACTTCAGGACCGCAGTTGTGGATTTACTTAGTGTTGTTAGTTGATTAAAAAAACATTCAAATATGTTGAAAACTAAATACTTTTCATTGTATCTGCTTTACAGCTGCTATAAATTATACAGTCTATGTAGGTGGCACAATCCAGACATCTAATTCATTATAAATGTCTTTTACAGGATGCAATCTTGACATTTTTGGAAATACTGACTTGAGAGTTTCAGAAAACAATATTTTTTGGCAATGTATTTGGAACAGAGCCCTTAGGAGCAAATCAAAACAAGGAATCAGTGTTGCGGCAGTGAAAAAAAACAGGCAGCTCAGAAATGTTATCACACCTCTGACAGTAGAAATAAACTGACAATGACATACTCACTGAAATCTTGTATGGCACTAGATCTATGTTTAACTGGTGTCTAATAGACTGTGTGTGGTTGTTTTGACCTTTCATGGTGTATCGCAAATCCGCATACTGCAGTCTGTTCCAAGGGGGTTTTCTATTCTTTGCTACTGCTCCTGTTAAACTGTAATTATAGTCAGTGTAAAGGCACGTGTTGTTTCGATTTGCAGTGTGTTTGTGATACCTATTTGGACTTGCAGTGGTGACGGCTTGTAGTTCATGGCCACAGACTCTCCCTTTGTGTCAGGGTCTGCCTCTGAGGTGGAGGTTGCAGCTGGGTCCTTAAATAAAAAGCAGAGGGAATAGTTTTAACAAAGCATTACAAATTAAACAAATTGATAAATGCTAGCAATTATAGTTTCATGGATTAAGGTATCAGTCAAGGATAGATTATGCAATATGATTGATGCAAAGTAAAAACATCTATACACGTCATCGTCCTAGCAAAGCTCCTTTATTTCGAAATTCATGTCATGTCTGCGTGGCCATTTTTGTCAAAGCACACCTCCTTCATGAACATGAAACAGTGATTTACCCTGAGAGTTGTGGCACAGTATAGTGAACAACACAAGGAACAGTATATTTTGTACTCTTTTTATGAAACGATGATTGATGGTTTCTCATTTAAGTGTCTGGAAGAGCCCAGAAATAAAAAAATATTATCATTTCTTCTTGTCACGCCGCTGAATTTAATATCATCAAAATCGTATCGTAGCAGACTTTGTGAGACCAGAATTATCGTACTGGTGTCCAAATAATCAATATACATGTCGCAGCATGGGGACACCTGCGATTTACACCCCTAATAACAACGCAAACAACAAACATGGGACATCTTATTTTAGAACAATCTCATATATCTCAGATACATATCTTGGGGTCTTGTCTCTTCATAGACTACATTGTTTGCTAATTCAGAAGCTGACAGGAATTTTACTTTGACCCAAGGCTTTTACAAGTAATACAATTCAAATCCACTTGTGCTATACTGTCATCGAGCACCTGAACACAGTCCTGAGGGAACAGTCAACTCAAGAGCAAACCTCTGATTTATCACCAGCTAGCACAGGCCCAGATAGGCCACAAAATCAGCTCTTTTTTTAGAACTCGCATGTGTCCAATACCCTGGCAAGGTTTTCCAGGCCTATGTGCAACTATAGCTGCCTGGCTTGCAGCATCAATAGGTCTGAGTGTTCTGCCTATGTCGACAGCCCCGTCTCTTTTATGTGTGAGCAGTGATGGCATGGGGAGGAGGCCGTGGGAGAACAGAGGAGGTTGCTGTTGGAGCCACGGTTTCCCCAGATTGAGAGAGGGGAGCTGGGCCGCGCTTGGCCTGCTCCGTGACAGAGCTCCACATTATGCTGATCCTACAGGCCTCCCCTTGTTGCACTCTGAGGGTCCCCATAGGCCACATGGGCGAAGTCTACCAAACATTTGGTTTTTGAACACTCTGTATTCTCTCCAGAGAAATGGCTGCTATATTTAAATGATCCACCGAGCAATTAAATAACTGGAGCTGAAACTCGGAACGTTACAGATGAAAAATCATATAGGGTCAGATCACTTCTGACATACTTGTATGCTTCTTGTATTAATATCTTTTAATCCCAAATAAAATGTATAAGAGAAGAGTGTGAAATCTATTCAATAAAACACTTTTTAAATCTAAAGTGTCTCTAAGGATTGCAGGGGGTTGAGGGGATTACACAATAAAAAGGTCTAGAGATATTATAGGAATTCCGGCCAATTCCATGAGACCAATAAAGCATACCCAATCTCTCAGAGCCTGATAAAAAAATCATGAGTATTTAGCAGGGACAGTGAGAGGTTTATTTTGCATATCAATTTCCATGTAACACGTTTAAAAACAACACGCCTGCCAACAACAAAATCTGGTAAAACAGCAAAGCACAACACGTTAGGATACATGTAATGTCAAGGTAATGCGCACAAGAAGGAAGTTTCACTAGAGCTGAATTGATTGCCAGACAAATATTAGCCAACTATTTTGATAATTTGGTTGGAAGGATTTCTCATGCAAAAGGGCGGCTGTATGAGCTTCAAATATGGAGCTTTCATACTTATTCTTGGCTTAATAACATAATAAAATCAATGTCTTTGGGGTTTGTACTTACAAAACAAGACATTTAAAGACCCCCCTTGATATGTTTCACTTATTATGGACATTTAATAGACCAAACAATTAATCTAGGAAATAATCAGAAGGTTATTTTGAGAATAAAAATAATAATCAGCAAGCAACCTTAGCAAATCACCTCATGCTATAAAAGAAAATCTCCCCATTTTTCTATAATAACTAGAGATGAATGACAGCTTGAGTTTTTCGTTCTTCAAACTGTGAGCCACTACAGTCATACACCTTTAATGCATTCACTAGCTATATTTGAATGTTGCGATGAAGCATTGCTCATCTGGCTGGAATAATTAATGAGAGCTGCAACAGTGACTATGGTCTGCACACAAGTAGGAGCATGAAAGCACAGCAGACAGATGAGGCATTCCCCACACACACACACACACACACACACACACACACACACACACACACACACACACACACACACACACACACACACACACACACACACACACACACACACACACACACACACACACACACACACACACACACACACACACACACACACACACACACACACACACACACACACACACTCTCTGTTCTCTGACAAGCCCTTCTCTTGGATCATTAAGGCTTACCCAAAGGAAATTTTTTCGCACTTTTCTTCCACCACAGACAGATACTGTGATGAGGTAGGGTCAAATTGTCAAGTACAAGTAAATCCCTTTGAAATTATGCAGCAGAACTGGCGGTTACTAATGAAAGGGACTCAGTATTAGGATGTCTGAGATGGAATTCACTGCCAGTTCTTCAACATGATATGCCTCAACTGCTGATACACACTCATGGGTGTATCCCACAATAAACAAACCCCTCTTAGAAGAGAACAGCTTACACTATATCAGTCTTAAGTGTGGCCTGAAAAAGTGAGATAAAGTTAAGGGTGTAGGAAAATACAGGTTTCATTGTATTATGTTTTGTTATCCTGTACGATTTCTAACACTTTCCATCTTTTCAGTTTTGTATATGTGTTGTGTAAGGAGGTAATAAGACAGTATTCATCCCTTATCTCGGTTTGCACCAAAAGTAGTGCAATGATATAGTCACAGGAAATGTGATAAATGCAAATCCTGACGCCACTGTTCTATTCGCATTAGCCGGTGTGTTTTGTATGGTATGGATGCTTTTTTCTAAAACATATGGTTTTTTAAAACTTTATATAGATCAATGCTTCCAGTAATCACGATTTATTTAAATGTAACCCCTGTGTCAATAATGTATTGCCAGACAATGCCAATACATTCAGCCTTAGTATAAAAAAAAGTCCTAATGCACCACTATGCAGAGGAGTTACTCACAAAAGTTAGTTGAAAACACCCAAAATGTGATAGGTTGTTTTTAAGAGCCTATAGTTCCTTGGAAAACAATATGTTAGTGTTGACAGCCACTAACAATAAGCCTTTGACTTTCGAGGTGACACAATGGTGGTTATAATGTACTAACAGTGGCCATGACCTTTAACATGCATTACCTTAACCCTGTGCTCACTCATGGTCTCACACACCAACTCCTTTACTGCCTCTGATGATGAAGAGCTACAAGGTTGCTGACACAGCAGAGACACCAAGCGATTGCTAAGATTATACATCACAGCCGCCTTCTGGCCAATAGCAGCGTAGACTGATACATCAGGTGACCAATAAATCAGATGCATGCTATGACAATGTTAGCTGGGCTCTATGTGTAGCCTAGAATTACCATTCTCAAAATGTCCTTGTGCTTAATGCAAAGGGCATGTTTAATAAAGTTTAGATTCAAAATAAATACCAACTTTATATTCACATCTAAAGCTTGAAATGTGTTTTATAAAAGACAATACATCAAAACATTTATATCCCTAAAAATTGCATAAAAAGCATTTTTATTTGAATGAAATTCATTCTCTACAAGCAGGCAGGTGCCAAATGTATTCATGCAGTTTTAGGAATCACAATGACGTTATTAGCATTCAAATGCAGAGTCATTTGTTCAACAGCAACTGTGAAACAATGAGACCAGGCTTACATGTAAAATAAGGGCCCTTTACAAAGGATGGAGCTGCACATGACAGCATGGGCTGGTAACACACAAGAGTTTGTTACATGAGGTGATAAGAAATACACTTTGTAATATGAAGAGTTTTCTGACGAAGAACTCACTGCAGCAACAATCCTCTGACTGATACTTGATTTAATTCCACAGAAATAAAACTGGATGAAACATGAGAGCAGATTGATCAAATCTTCATAAGGAGAGGCATTTGCAGTTGCATTAAAAAGGAGATTTTCTGTTTCAGAGAAGTATGTTCTTCGGTGATATCTGCTGCATTTAGCCCCAGGAGGGAGGAGGGTTGGGGAAGCACGGGACGATAATGAACAGCGGAACTTTGAGTTCTGCTTTTTATAAACCCCCTAAGGCAAACACACACACACAAAAAAGGGGGACAGCTGTTTGAGATGGCTTTGTTTGAAGTATGGAGGCTGGTGTGTCAGAATGATCCATGGTAATCATAAACTGTATGGGTGAAATGAAAGCTAAACACAAAATCAAATGAAGGGAATAACAGCAGTGGTTCAGTAAGTTATTGCCAGCCATGACTTTTCATTTCAGATATTGTCCAGTGGGCAGGATGGGCCTATTTTATACCAGCATCCAAACACAGAGATATTTATGTTATAAGCATTGCAAAGGGGATTATGTCATCACTGGCTGCAGCTGGAGTTTATGTACTGTATTCTGATTTTACTGGGAGGTCTGTCCTATAATAAATCATGGAAGGAGACTATTCTCAAACTATGGGCCTGCTCTGGCTAACCATCCTGAGGATTGCAGTCTGCAGCATCGGTCTGGATAAATACACTGTTCACGCGATCATTTTGGCTCACAGCTCCCATCCTGATCCAAACGACACGTCACCAAATGACGAAATGTCAAAAATAATCCACTATGTCAGATATGGATGTAAACATAGTGACTTTGATTGTTTGTTTTTTAATAATGATTTTTATTCAAATGCGTAGCTTAAATACTATGATACAATAGAGTAAAAGCTTGTTTATTATTTAATCATGATATGTATTATTTATGTTATCACTATCGGAAGAGGTATACCGTTAGCCGTTATCCTTTCATCTATACAATATCAATCTACACCCATCGCAAATCTCCAGTTTGTGCTGAAGCTGAAGATTGCTTATCGGTGGCTCACAAACACGGATTATGTCACACAGCTGTCACACGATAAATCCACAAGCGAGACCAAAATGTTGCATTGAATAGATTGATTTGCATAAAATGTGTTTTTGTCTTTGCTCCCTTACCAAAGGCTGGGTCTCTCCGTTGACTGGAGGTACTTGGAACCGGTCGATTTCTTCCATCATTTTGGCAAAGCGTTATATAAACAAATACAGCAGTGAAGATAAACGGTGACTTGTTTCTAACTATCCCGGTGGATGATGCTCGGTTGTTGGGATCCTTCGATTTTCAGCATGATAGCAGTTCGTTTTCCTCCATCCTGACAGAGGTGACTCGACAGCAAAACAGCAGTACCGCCCCACTTCCGGGTCTATAGAATATTCATGAGACGTCTGTCCAATCACAGAGCAGATCATATTGAAATGCGTATGAAACACGTTAATGCATTGACAGGGATTTGAAATATCTTATACAAATGTTTACTTACTTATACCGCGTTTTCGATTTATATTTTCACCCTACAATACAGATAGTTACTACTAGTATGATACATCACTTTTGATTTCAACCCTAGCATAAATTACTGTACTAGAGCTGCTCAACTACATAGGAAAACAACAACACTCGAGGAACAGCATGCTGTTTCAGAAGTTGACATAAATTATTTTTGGCTTTTATTTAAATGGTTTCATGGGCTGATACAATGAAAATGTCGCTGTTAATAAACAGTAACTAACAACCAGAGTTGGGAGAAGTATTCAGATTATTAAGTAAAAGTAGCAATACTGCAGTGTCAAAATACTCAGTTACAAGTAAAATTCCTTCAGTAGTTCAGTAATTCAAAGTACAAACGTAATAGCTTGAAAATATACCCTAAGTACCAAAAGTAAGGTAACTCATTTTGCAGAATTGCCCATTTAAGCACAATGTATTTTAATATTTGTATTATAATTAATGATACACTCACTTGTTACAAAATGTTGGTTTTATTTGGATTTCTTTTTATACTATTGGCTAGCTACACCGAAAATACGGATGGCGTTATCTTGACTTTATGAGCCCTCTGTAATGACTGACAGGGGCGGCCAGTTGCCTTGGAAACATACATACAGCAGCAGGTAGCTGCAGAGGAACGAGTGTGCAGTTGCTTTCAGCTAATTAACGTTCTCTATTTGGAGGTTTATTTTTTACTTTGTGTAGTGGTGGTGTATTTTGTCAAAGCTAAATAGCTGTATTTGTTTGTCAAGTCACTAAACCGGTCTTCTAAATGCCAAATAACGTTGCCGCATCAATGAGAAAGGTAAGTGTCAACTTTGTTTAGCTAGCAAGTTAGTAACGCTAGCTAGCTTATTATAACGCTAGCTAACTTAGCAAAGTGATCATGCTCGGAAACAGCAACTAAAATAAAGTATACAAGATACACTTATAGGAACTTGTTGTTACCTAACGTGTTTTCCATAGTTCTCAGTGTCCTTGTTTTCATTTGCTTTCACACAGGGCTCAACGGTTCAGAAGGTAGTTTTACCTGCTGCGAAGTCAACCAAAGCCGCAAGCAAGAAAAAGGTGGGTACAATTCAAACTAAGCAACCTCCAGAAAGTGATGACGGTTCTGAATTAGGCATTTGGCTGTATTGGGAAGAAATATGAGAAACACATGTGCTATTGCAACTTGATGCAATTTTTAATTAACCAAGACTTAAATCTGTTCCATTATAGGATGAGGACGAGGATCCGGGCGATGGATTGGAAGAGTGGTCCCATGGGAAACCTCTTATTAAGCCCCCCGACCAACTGGAGCTCACTGAGGCTGTAAGAGATTTCCATTGCTCAACTTTAAGACAGCCATATTGGCTGTGTTGAGGGAATTGACAGTGACTTTACTGCTATTGCTTAATTCAGTTTTTTTTACAACAAGGTTCTTAAATTTGCAATTGCAATACCTGCCAGAAATATGTCGGTTGTGTGTAACCTGTTCGTTGTTTTCTCTCCTTTATCGATAATGATATCATTAGGAGCTGAAAGAGGAAATCACAAGGATCCTGACTGCAAACAACCCACACGCCCCCCAGAATATTGTCCGCTACAGCTTTAAGGTAATACAGTTATATACAGGCTTATTACTTTACATCACTGACTATAGAATAGATTCAACACCGTACTGCTGAAGCCACCTTATATTAATTCCTGAGAAATGCTGACATTATTGGTCCCCTCTGAGCAATTCACATTTAAAAGATGGCTGTCCAAACCAATGTCCCTGCATTGTTTTGTTTAAGTGGTTTATTTTTTTCTCTTCCAACCAAAACCAATCAGGTTTATCTGCTTACTGTTCCTATGATTGTTTATTGTGCCTCCCAGGAACGTTCCTACAAGCCTACCAGTGCTGTGGATCAGATGGCTGTTCACTTTGTGTTGGAGGGCAGCCTTTTGCATGAAGACTCTGATGAGGCTCGTAGACTGAGGGCCAAGGAGGGTCTCCCTGAGGGTAGTTACTGAAACATGCTGGAATAATATTCTATGTTTACAGTCACAGTTGTACTTTTCTAGATAATCAAGGCCTGTAAATGATTATCTTCCAACAACTGCCCACATTGCTTCAGAGTGAATCTGTAGCTTGTTGAGTTGTTTTCCTCTCTATTGTAGTGCATTATAGGTGCCACAAGGTGTCACTTTCAACATGTGCCGGAGACGTGCTTAGAGTTAACACAGAAAAAGTGATGTGTTCAATTTCCACACAGTGAAGTTATAATTTAATATTTTCAATGTCTCCAGAAACTGCGACAGTCGATACTGGAGTGGAACCTGATGAGGAGGAACAGGAAACATCGGTAAAACAATGTGTTGAAATAAAATCTGAGTAGTTATTTTGTATATACAGTATATTACATTTCAAACAATATATGATATGGTCTATTTGATCTACATTTCCTTGCAAGGCCGATAAGTGAAGTGAAGGATATACACATTCTCCTGTTTATTTCCACAGGCCACACCTGTGGAGGATGGAGGGGAAGTGGAGGAAGCAGGAGAAGAGGACAGACCAGACAGTGTCGCCTCTAAAATCGACAGGAAGGAGCCAAAAGTTACTAACCAGTTCAACTTCAGTGAGAGGGCCTCCCAGACCCTCAACAACCCACTGCGGGTAAGAAGGAGTAGAGAGGAGAATCTCATCTGAAAACACATATTTAGTATAATAGTTAAGATGTCTTGCATACAAAAAAGGACATTTCAAATATTGGAATGTATCCTGCATATCCAACATATCCGATTGTCTCAAGAGTTTCAGTGGAGTCATTAAAATGTTCCTGTAGGAAAGAAGCTGCCAGACCGAACCTCCTCCACGCAGCACCTTCACCGCCACAGCTACTCAGGTACTGGATCTCTTCACTTTTTACTAATTCTCATACTCTTGACACCGTGAATGAATACTGTATATCTGCTCACATGGGATGTCCGCAATAACTCTATTCTCTTGCAGTGGGAGATATATGATGCGTATGCGGAGGAGCTGCAGAAACAAGAAAAAAATAAAGAGAAGCAGAAGGCTGTAGCATCAAAGAAAGACAATGACAGAGGCAAAAAGAAAACTCTGCTGCTGGAGACTCAGGTACATTGAGTGCTTACCAAACTTCCTGCCTAAGCTAAACCTATGTCTTATATTGGCATCTTGGCTGAGGTACATCTGAATAAACCGTTACTATTTGCCAGATTGAGCCGCCCACATACATACTATGTTCCGTGTTTCGTAAACAGAAATGAATTCAGTTTGCTTGTTTGTTTGTTTTCCGTCGAAAAGGCAGAAGTAACCTAATATAGTCAAATTGGCTTTTAAGAGTTAGCAGTCTGAACATTAATGAATATTTGGCATTGAGACAAGGGTGGAAGTTGGTAAAGGTTTTAAGAATAAGTTATAAATAATATTCAAAGGACTGTAAGACAACTCTTTTAAACTGAAGAGCAAGGGTTCATGTTGTTGCCATGCATTATTTAATAATGCAAAGTATTTACTTGGAGTGATTCCATCGTTTCTGTTATAGACTGATGACATCACCAAAGTGGGAAAGGCGTCCAAGATCTTTGAACGGATGGTCAATCAGAACACTTTTGATGACATAGCACAAGGTATGTTCTCGCAAATATTACAGGCCACAGAATAATGCACCCATTTGATATTCAACTTGCTACAGATTCTGTTATCTCCTTTTTCTTCTTCTCCCTGCCCTCCTTTCGTGCCCTTTCAGATTTTAAATACTTTGAGGACGCTTCTGATGAGTTCAGGGACCAGGAGGGCACCCTTCTCCCTCTGTGGAAGTTCCAATATGACAAAGCTAAGAGACTGTCTGTCACTGCCCTCTGCTGGTAGGTTTGCTCATCACCTCTGCTAATGTTGCAGAGAATGATGTTCATTATTATTTTTGGGTGGGATAATTAACTGCAAACTGCTCCACTATCTTGTGTTAGATGACTGATGGATGATCCTTTCCTCAACAGGAATAAGAAATACCAGGACCTTTTTGCTGTGGGAATGGGATCATGTAAGTACGCAAGACAAACATAAGAATTGATGAGACCTAATTTAATCAGATGTTTGATAATTGCCTCCATTTTATTAAGCATATCTGTTGATTGATCTGGTCTTTCCTCCCATCCCTTTTCCTCTGCTGATCAGATGACTTCATTAAGCAGGGGCGTGGCATGCTAGTCTACTACTCCTTAAAGAACTCTGCCTACCCAGAGTACATCTACCCCACCCATTCTGGCGTCCTGTGCCTCGACATCCATGAGCAGCGTTCCTACTTGGTGGCGGTAGGCTTCTATGACGGCTGTGTGGCTGTATACAACCTGAAGCAGGATGGTTCGGAGCCTGTGTATAAGAGTACAGCCAAGACTGGCAAGCACACAGACCCTGTGTGGCAGGTGAGAGGGGGGGGACATTGAGGTGATAGGAATTCAATTTGTATATATTTATTACTAGGAACTCCAACCTTGCACTATTACATTGTCTCCATTTGTGAATCTACGTGGATGCTAAAACCTATTCCAGACCAGTTAGTTTGTAGAGGACTTGATGAGCAGCCATGAGGAGTGATAGTACAGAGAATTGAATGTGTTCACAAATAAAGGGAATGTCCCATAAATGTATATTCTTAGTAAAATACTATAGTATTATCCACATGAACCTCTTTCACTTACACTAAAACCAACAATTGTTTTTGTTTTCAGTAATTTATTTATTTGTGTTTTCATTCAGGTGCGCTGGCAGAACGATGACATGGACAATAACCACAACTTCTATTCAGTGTCATCTGATGGACGAGTTGTGTCCTGGACTCTAGTCAAGGTGAGCAAAGACCTTATATGTATTCATATAAATTCACACAATTTCCTTTATATGATTAGTACTAAAGGTCAATTTCTCTTATTCCATGTTATCTGATCAAAATGCCAATGTAATGAAACTTTTGAGACACTACATGCTTTTTCTGTATACGTGTTCCTGTGTGTTTGTTCACATTTTTGATTTTTGTGTGTACATAATTATAATATGCATTTGCATCCAATATATTAATACATACATATTACTTCATCACAGTATGTTTTATTCTTGCAGAATGAGCTGGTCTTTACAGACATTATTAGGCTGTCCCTGAATGGTGCCATCTCTGAGGGCCCAGAACAGCAGCCTGGCAACGGTAAGGTCCCCATTACTCAGCATGTCATCTTGTGAACATCAAATGTATACTACTATTTATTTAACTTCTACAACTCATTCATAGTATAACACTTTAAATAATTCCTCATATTAGATCAGATTGGACTCAGTGTTGTTCATACTGGTGTCTGTGCGTGTCTAATTGAAATGCTTGACGCCTCTTGTCCACAGCCTGTGGGACATCATTTGACTTCCATAAGCAGATCGACTATCTCTTCCTGGTTGGCACTGAGGAGGGGAAAATACACAAGGTATGTATCTATGATTCCAGTTAGCTGGTTTTTGCTGGATGACATGAGCCACTTCTAAAATAACATTAGGCATGTTGTCGACGTGACTCATTCAGACAGTCAAATATCCAGGGGGGGAGAGAATCACAACATGAACATGAAGATGCTTCACTGTACCACTGTACAGTTGATATAGATGAATCTATAATACACTATAAATTACAGGCCAATCATAACCTGTATGTGTTGCAACATATACCGTACACACACACACATTTTATAACAGGGTAGTGCAATATTGACTTTATTGAAATACTTTAAAAGGCTTACTTTTTATAATTTCCTTTATTATATTGATTTCTAGATTGATTTTCAAACACACAGGTTGCTAGGATATCAGATCATTTCAGCAGAGACTTGCTTTAGATAATCCTGTTCTGAGACAGTTTTGTGAATTTAATGTACCAAAGCCATGTAGTATGGTAATAGTGCACTACTTTAACAGGGTATTAAAGATTAAATCCATTTATTTTTCAATCAATTAACCAAACGTGTCTTCATTAGCTCTCCGTTTGTAGCATTCTGAAACGGTTGATTATAATACTGATTTCTCCTGGATGAAATCCGGTTAAAAAAGCTTCAAAAGCTTCAGAACAGAACCAAATAAACTGTTGAATAACCCGCAACACTTGATGCAATTGTATTAATATGCATCACAACAGTGGAGCTACCCAGAGTGCATTTGAATGACCGCTGACAAAGGAGCCAGACAAAGAGGACAGACGAAACAAGTCTGGAATTTCTAATACACAGTAAAATATGCCAATCGTTTGGAGGGCATTGATATGAAAGCCAAGGATTCATAGTGAAAAATGAGTTGACTTATTGTAAGGCCTTTGAGTCTCCTGGCCAACCTCAGCAGGCAATTGGCCAACATAGGTGGGACTGATCTAGTTCACCTCGGTCATACAGGCTATCAAAAGTCTCTCATAGTCTCTCAAGGGCATCACCTAATGTCCACGACCACTATTTCATCCACTGCCTCCAACCTTACTAGTTTTAACCCCCCCAACCACCCAGCAATATTGTATCCTGAGGATCAGTTTAAGGCTGGGAGGTCGACTACAAAACAGTTATTAAAACTCTCTCTACAGGAAACACCATTCACTATCCCTGATCTAATGTCCTTTATATATGTATAATTGACCTTATAATGTACCCTGAGAATCTTTCTAATTCTCCTCTCATCAGGGTAAGATCTGATACTCAGCTATCTTAAAACTCTACTGGTATGAGAAATATTTTCGAAGTAATTTAAAATGGACCTGTCATGCACAAGAGAAGAACAAAATGACAACATCTTATAATATACGTTGCCATCTTATTTAGCACAATGACATGAGAATACGTGATTAAACAAAATCACTTATTTGAAATAACTCTTGTGGTCACGCTCTGTAGTGACTACAAGGTATTAAACATTTACAAAAACTGTTGAAGACATGTTGCTAGGACAAGTTTTGAAAATTCCTCAGAAGAATTCTGCTGAGGTTGTACAACGAAGCCTCACCCCTTCGATGTGTTTTCTGTCTTTGCCCTCCCTAAATGACATAAGGATCATCTGGGGCTCCCAGTATTTGCTCTGAAAAATGGAAGCTCATTTTGTTTCTGTTGCACTTATCTTGCTGGGATAGCACTCCAGAGGGTGCACACGCTAGAAAGTTTCCATTAACAGTGTGTTAGTGTATGTGTGCAGTTGTGTTAATGTGCACGTGCACTTATGTGTGCCCGTCGGGAGCCCCTGAGGCTTGGTATTAAGCGTTTAATGAGTCTCCCTGTGTCCACATCAGACAGCTGGTAGTTTTTGGCTGGTCTCCCCCTTTCCTCTCTGTTTTTTTTTCCTTTTGTTTTTTGTTACCGTATGCAGAAAGACTCCCATAAAAGCCTCATTGGTTTGCAGTTACCGTGCCCTCATTTTGTTGACTTAATACGACAAAGTTGTTAAAACTGCCCACTGACTAATACACACATTAGGTGGCTGATGTTTTAAAATGGTCCGAGTTCTTAAGGTAAGTCGATCTCACATCCTTAGAAGGGAAAATGTTTGGTTGAGAGATAAGTAGATTAATGGACGCTGTTGGAAATTAAACACATGCAATATCACACACATCATATAAACAGCGATACCATTGCAATGGATAACAAACTGTAAATGTGTGTGTTGATATTTAAAATATCTAGTAGACAATAGTCTTGTGTTGTCAGTAAAACCACCCTGTTCTCATTTCAGACAATAAATCAATTCATTGTTTTTATCACAATCCCTGCTTCGATCCTAAATTGTGTATAGGGACAGACGCCTTCTTTGCTGCACTCCTTTCAAATCACCAAACTGACCTAACTCTCCTTGCAGAAATGTACTGACAAACACCCAATATGTGTTTTGAAATCTGTTCCGTCTGTCACCTCAAGGTTTACTCACACAGAAACCCCAGGAGAGGACAGATGAAGAATATTTCACCTCCCTGCAGGTTAACAATCAAACTGTCAGAGCTTGAAGTGCAACAGCTGTCACCACAAGCTGTCCATCCGGTTACCTGTCCCATTAATGTATCCCAGCAATGTATTCTGTCAACCTTAAAGAAACGGGGAAAATGTAAAGGGTTATTTAACATTGAACAACACAGGTAATTCCTTCATTCACAAATTCAACTCAAGTCATGTCCCTATCATTGTTTGTTAAAATACTTTTATGTGGCACTGCAGGGATGCTTGCTAAGTCAGAGTGATGTAGACCCAATTTTTCTCTGAGTTTTGCAATTAAAAAAACAATATATATTATAATATAAACACCCACAACAACAGTTTGGATATACAGTACATTAGTCATAATTTCATTGAGCTGAGCAGCGACAGTGTTACCAGAATAATACATTGAATTTTACACTTGGCCGGTGAGTTATCACATTATATTTTAGCAGGAACGTGAAAAAAAAGTAGAAAGCTTATTAAATATGCAAATAGTTGCTGTATAATGCTTTGATTTACAATAATGTAAAAGCACAAAGTTCCATTCACAGTTTTTCTTCTTATACATTTCATAGCGTTCCAGTACAGAGGTTACAGTAGCAGGAGCCACTGGCAGAAACTCAACGGTTTCAGTCATTGAACACAGCCTGCCTCTGCGGCTAATTCAGAATGCTGCAGCCCAACTGGTCTTCAACCTCCCAAAGTTCTCCCTCACTACACCTCTCCTTTGCTCACTTCACTGGCTTCCAGTGGCTGCCAGAATCCGCTTCAAGACACTGGTACTGGCCTACTGAGCTATGAAGGGATCATCCCTTTCCTACATCCAGTTCTTCATTAAACCATACACTCCAGCATGTGCACTTCACTCGGCATCAGCCAATCAGCTTGCTACTCCATCACTGCGAGTGGGACCCAGGTACCCCTCAAAAAACACGTCTATCCTGGCTCCTAAATGGTGGCTTGAGCTCCCCATTGACATCAGGACAGCAGGAACTCTGCATATATTCCATTGCAAACTGAAAATACATCTGTTTTGACTGTGGCAACTCAATTCTTGAAATAAAAAATAAATAAGCATTTTAAAGAGTCAGCTTAGGCCTTGTTACTAATTCACCAGCACACGTGAATATATCTGCACTTTCCTTGTTCTTCTGAGTTTGAATCTTCATCTTTTTTTTGCACTTATTTTAAGTTGCTTTGGATAAAAGCATCAGCCAAATGAAATGTAATGTAAACGTACAAGATTAAGAAAAATATGTTTATAGCATCAACTTTGGTCCAAATCCATACTCTTCCTGTACTCCCTAGTGCTCCAAAACTTACTCGAGCCAGTTCCTGGAGACCTATAACGCCCACAGCATGGCAGTGGATGCAGTGAAGTGGAACCACTTCCACCCCAAGGTTTTCATCTCCTGCAGTTCGGACTGGACCGTCAAAATCTGGGACCATACCATCGAGTAAGTTACTAATGAACTCAATTCTATTTTGTCTTTGTCTTATCTAGCTCTCGGTAGAAACTCTACGATATCATGTTTCTTTTCATCATGAAACAGCATTTCCATTAGAGTGTAGTGTTCAGACTTTACATTACGGATGTTCTGTGTTCAAAGTGTCTATGTACAAGATAATTACCAGTCCTGTAATCATTCTACAATATCACACTAAGTTATTCTTTATTACCTTGTTATTCTCATGGACCCAGCGTAATTGTCTTTCATCATTTGACTAACCCACAGTGCCTCCTACTTCTTGTCAGCAAAGGGAGCTTGACTGAATAATGATAGTAATCATCCTCCCAATATGAGAGACGGGTTTGCAAGAATGATCCATGACAGCCCTTAGATAGAGGACATATTGTTTCCAGGAAAGAGTCTGACTGGATCAACAACTTCTCACAAACTTTGCCACACTGTTCAGATATATCGTCAAAACTTAAGTCTGAAAACTGCCACCTATGTTTGATGTCTAAGGCTAACAACTTATACTGGAAAACTGTCACATGGCTCCACCCAGTCCTCAAAAACCTAAAGTTTAATGGAAGCATTGAGTCTAAGACACAAAATGTGAGCTTGATAATTCCACCTCTGCCTGGAAATAAACTTGGACATAACTTATGAATTGGATTTCCAGTATATGCAGTGTCATTCTGCTGTAAAACCCTCCCTTCAGAGAGATTAATCACCTCATTGCAGCTGATCTCAGACATATTTTACACCGACCAGAGTGCATGTTATTAATCAAACAGACATATTCGCATGGAAGCACAGTTTCTCTGTCATCTGAGGCTCATCTTGCACTTGCAAAATCAATAAGGGAGGCCGCCTGTGGGCAAATAATGGAAAGAGTGGTAAGTGTGGCTGATCTTCTTTGTTTAGTGAGGTTTATGCATTTTGTGAGGGTCAGCTCTGCACAGAAAATACTCTGTCTGTTTCCCAAAGGTGTGAATATTTGAGAGTATGAAGTGTATTCTGTAGAAACCTTAAAGACAGCAGTTTTGAATACCCCTCAAAAATGCAAAGTGTATGCTATAAGGAAACATTAAATGAAATATTAACGCTGCAAGCTGCTATAACTGAGTCCTCGCACATCCATTAGCTTTGGGGGCATCGGGAGGACGCTGGTTGAGGCTGAAGTGCGTTGCAAAAGTGAACATTTCTTTTTGAAATGAGGTGTGATGCGCTGGAAATAACTGTATTGTAAATCTTTCCCAACTTTCTTTGTCGACTGCACTGAAAAAATTCAAACATTGACTTTAATTAAATGTATTATGTCAACAAACAGTATAAGGTTAGTTGAAAGCAATAATATTATGTTGAATAAATTGATTTTATTTGAATTTAATATTATTGCTTAAAACTAACCTCATACTGCTATGTGAAGTTTGTTGACGTAATACATTTAATTAAAGTCAACTTTTCGGTTTTTTCAGTGTGTGGCACATTAAAATCACCGTGCACTGCATGGCCAGGACCATTGGACACTAGGTGAATGAGTGAAAGTTAAGCGAAAAATAAAGAAGAAGAAGAAGAGTGACTTGGACCCAAGAATTGAATCTCATTCATACACAATGTTAAAGCACCATTTTGAACTCCTTCTTTCAACATTACTACATGTTGACTTTGTCTGCACACTGAATAGAGCCTCTTGCGCTCTGCTTGATCTGCATTCACTGTGGTGCTAGAGTTGCAACCTATTACAATAGAACGATTTGCCTCGCTTTTAATGCAATATAATAAGAAGTTACAGATTTCCTGTCTGACCGCTGATCTCTGTGTGTGTTTTCAGCACTCCCATGTTCACCTTCGATCTGAACGCAGCGGTTGGTGATGTCGCCTGGTCTCCATACTCCTCCACTGTGTTCGCCGCTGTCACTACAGACGCCATGGTAAGTGTCCATTTAAACTCACATCATGCGGCCCACAAATACCCCAAATCAAGCATGATTTGTGCTTGGATTTATTATAATAAAGTACAAGAATCTCACATTACTGATTTTACACACAAGTGTTTTTCATTTACATTTATAAAAACCGATTTGATAGAGTGTATCTTAAATGCCTCATTCCAGTAGCTAAATTAAGAAGAAACACATTGCTGATATTTGATCAATACAATGAATCAAAAATAAAGTAACATATGAGATGTTTCAAAGCTCCAGGTGATATATGTTGAAACGGTCTGAGACCTATAAGAGGGCCTATAGGATGCTCTGTCTGAAGACTATGATTATCACCACCTGTGTAAGATAACGTGCGCGTACCTGACACGTGAAATCACAAACAGCTGCACCACCTGCCCCCCCCACTTCATTGTGATTCTTGTAATACAGTTACAGCCCCAGCTGACTAAACCCTTCCTTATTCAGAAGGCTTAGCCTCAGGAAATTGTGTCTTGTTTCTTGTGACAAAAGCAGCTTCCTGCACTGCCAGAGGTTATTGATTCCAGCCAAGAGTAATTTCAGTGGATGCTGGGTTGCTTATTTACTCATCATTTCTTACTATGGCTGCAAGCTGTCCCCCTCTGTTTGTCTTCACACCAGCCTGCACCGGGCTATGAAAGTCCAGAGTGTTGTGTCTGACACATTTCTTGTCCAGTGTGCCAAGAGATGTGGAGTGACGAAAAGGAAATGAGAGAATTTGAGAAACACCTTATGTGAAAGCGTGTGTGTGTGTGTGTGTGTGTGTGTGTGTGGCCGTACTCCCAGATGCCTGAATTCAATCTCGTTGGCACAATTCATTCTGCAGTGTACCCATTTTGATGGAAATGATTTCATAACCAATAAAAAGAAAAGCGGGAACGTCGGAGTTGAAGACAAATTCATAACCACAGATGAAATGTCCCTTTTACAGGCAACGCGTTTAAATAACTGGCAATGCACCCAGAACATCATCAGCAGTTTGTTTGATTGTAAACATCCTCTACAGAAGGAAAATCAAATGAAATGACTTTGCTAGAAAGCATATTTAATATCAGTCCTGTGTGTCGAGTTATTCTCTGAAACTGGATCAAAGGCAATTTTAAGCAGCTATTAAAAAACTCATTAAGAGCCCATCAGTTGGCATACATTTTTACAAGCACAATATCCAGTCAATGTAAGCAGTAGGAAGGACAAGCATATTTAATTGGAGTCTATCAAGGTCAGCGTGAAAGGTCTATTTTTGTGTGTGTGCTAAACTCAAAACTGAACCATCTCTCAGCCGGACTTTCAGGATGTGCTCGGGGGAAATAGACCTCTGTTTACGTCAGCTATATTAAAGTTTACTGTAATGTCACATTTTGAGATCTGATCTGTATTCACCAAGTAACTGATTAGCATTCAGTCCAAGGCTAGGCTATACTCGTCATGTGGTGGCTTTCACATTTCAAAACAATTGCGTTATATTGAACAAGTGCAGAATATTTTGAGGATTCCAACACTGCATTTGTCCTTTTCTGACACGTGTCTGTTAGAGCTTGTGTGACTCATCAGCATGAGCTTTGCGCCCATTGACGTGTATTTTCTGTTGATGAAAACCTGACCTGCTTCTGCCACGTTACAAAATGCCAGAGACACAATGGCGTACGTGTCAGCGTGTGTGTGTGTGTGTACGTGCGATTGTGAATGTTTTCGTAAGAATAGTGACGTGCCTGGCAAGCTGAGGTGTAAGAATGACACAGAGTTGTGCAGTGCAAACAAATCAAATGTCTTGGTTCTCTCTGTCCTTGCCTCTCCATCTGAGCTGACTGTTAAAGAAATAAAGTGTCAGGTTGAAATAATGCGAGGCCCAGGCTTATCCCCCGGTGAGGAGTCACAAAATCCATATTTCCTCTTTGTGCAGCCCCTCTGAACATGGACTGCTTCATAATTCACTTAATATACCTGCATCAGCTCATACTAGATATTGTTTGGATGGGAAACTTTATAAACATCAACTTAAAGTAATAAAACCCACCTAAAAACCTGACAGTGGAAAAGCCTCCCAGAGGAACTGAGGGCAGCAGGGAGCATTCATACTTTTAAGAGCAAACACAAAACCCACCTTATTAATTCTGCTTTTAACTGAATTGTATTTTATTCTTCTTTGAAGTGCATATATATATAATATTTTTTATTCGCAAAGCTATACGTTACACTGATTATTAACGCGGTATGGGAGATAGTTTTGTTTCTATCTGTGAATTGTCTATGTGATTTTGTGAAGCACTGTCTGTTACCACTTGTATGAAAGGTGCTACTGTATATAAATAAAACATTATTTGATAAATAATGCAAAAAAATATGCAATAATGTTTATAATATCACAATAAAGATGTTATTATATTTGTAGTATTATTTGTAGTTCTGCCCTTTGGCTGCTTGTATATAGCTAAAATACAAAATTGCTTTCTAAATAAATTGAATCAATCATTATTTCCAGCTTTGAAAATGTTTCTATGTGCATGTTTTTTGTTACCTAGAGGACAAGTAGTATCATTTTCAAAATCTGTTTTTAGGTTTCTTGTGTGATTTTGGGTCTAAAATGTTCATATAGTATGTCAAAATGAAAACAATAACTATTAAGTTATATAGGTGAGGTTCTCCCCAAAAAAGATACCAAACATTGACACGCTAAACATTTCTCCATGAGGTTTAGTAAGACGATTTAAAAGTATGCGATAATGGCCAAATTAGCCCCGGACTCCAGAGGGTTAAACACTAAAGGCTCCAATTTAAAGAATAATACCTACGTTTCTTCCCACCAACATGTTTTTGACCTCACAATGACAGAACAACATATAGTGTGTTTAAATTACAGTCATTTCAGCAGTAAAAAGTTATTGTGTGAATTACAAACGTAGTTGTGGTGCGATAATGCTACAGTCATGCTAATATATAAAAGCTAATTCACTGCAGATGATGATGATGATGATGAGATGAAGGTTACAGAAAGTCATCCTCTGGTAGAAAATGATGATGGGTAGCGAGTGATGACAGCGAAGGATTATGTGCTGCTGGGACGTGATCAGTGTGAACCCTAGCAGCCGGGGCACAGTCATCTTTCCAATGAAAGGAGTGGGATGTGTTGCCGGAAAATTGCCTATATGAAGGCTGAGAGAAGAATACATGTGATTTGGATCTTTCTGGATAATGCTGAGGATGATTTGGGCTGCCAGCACAGACAAACACACATATGCGCATGAAGGGACAGAACTCATTGAATCACAGGGAACACCCTTCCCTGCACCAGATAGTCAGGCTACATCCCTGCAGAGGCTGGAGCTCCTGCAGTCTCCTTCTTACATAAAACACAACACACAAAATATGCAAAGGCAGTCTGTGTCAACACATTCAGCTTTCACTTTGTTGGCAATAATCTTCAGAAGTAAATTCTCCAGCTTCAATATAGTGGTCAGTAAGATATGTCAGCTTTAACCAGATTTTATTCAAACCTCCATGCAGTTCGGGCGGTTATGCCAAACTCCTAAAATGCTATTTCACAGTTCTATATTTACAAACAACACATTCATTCTCTGATTACTCATCTTTTCCAGGTCCATGTCTTTGACCTCAGCATCAACAAATATGAGGCCATCTGCCAGCAGCCAGTGGTGGCCAAAAAGAAGACCAAGCTGACTCACATCGAGTTTAATCCCATCTATCCCATCATCATCGTGGGCGATGACCGAGGCTACGTCAGCAGCCTCAAACTCTCCCCGAACCTCCGCAAGAAACCCAAGGTAGGATTCTTTTTGATATACACAGCCAGCCTAGAAATGACAAGGAATACACTAGTTGTGTATGTAACTGGCCTTCCCTTCCTCGCTCTACTTCTTCCTTACATTTGGCACAGACAAATGGAGCTTGTCTATGTTAAAGATTTGGAGATAAGGCTCCAATTCTTGTGCCAATTTCAGCATAATTGTGTTCTGCATTAGGAGTATAGCTCTCGAGTTGGGCAAGGATTTACAAAGAAAATGATATATCACAGACCTGATGCATCACTGTCATGACGATATTGTACTTCTGACTGTTAATATGGACAGTGAAACGACAGCTTAAGACACACCTTTTTAGATTAGCTTTATTTTAGCGACACCCCCCCTTTTTAAATGGTTTTTCAGTCTTAATTATTGACCTACTTTTATATTATTTGTATTTATTGTATATGTCTTAAAGGGTTTTACCTTAAATTATTCATTCAACAGTTTTAATAGCAACATTACCTTTGAAGTTGGTCTTTTAATGGTTTAACCTTTATTATAATTATGAGGTTAATAATACTATTATCTTTTTTATTTTTGTTGTACATACGTTTTATTTTATTGGGTTTTATATTTCTGCATGGATTTAATCTTGTGTTTTATTTTTCTGAGAGGAATCATTATTTATTTTTATTGTATTGTATTATTATTATCATACCTTTTACCTCAATGTGTCTCTTAACCCATTAACATGTTATATTTTGTTGCTATGCTGCATCTGAAAAGGTGATCTGATCTGAAGGGAATTTCTTGTTGTTTGTTTTTAACTTAACTTTTGTCATTTAGTCTTATAAAGCACTTTATCAGTACACTATCTGAACTGATTTATATTTGCCCATTTGCCACTTGTTCAACATCAATGAAAGCAGATCAGATGATTCATTATTGACACTGTCCTGACCTAGAGCTAATTTAACCAAATAACAACAAAAATACCCCCCCCCCCCCCCCCCCCACCTCAGCTGCTCATTATCAGCCTCACTTACCGCTCGTATTTCTCCCTCCCTCGCTCATTTGGGCCAGTTAGCAATTAGCCACAGAGAAGTCGAGTGTTCTTTGAAATTGAATAATCTTGTTAGAAAAAGATCAATGGAAGTGGGGCCATATCTATAAAAAACATGTCTGAAATGTTTTGCTCAAAATACCAAACAGATCACCCATTGTAGCATGCCTCATTCCCCTCTATTTCAGCCCTGTTCTTGAAGTGCTGATTATGTGACTGTCGCTTTAAATCTGAGCTGAGCTGAAGCTGGCCTACTCGAGGGTGTTCAGCTCGTGACTGTATATGGGGACGATAGGTTGGGACGTGTCAAGTGGGTGGGACATTGCCAGGAGTTCCATATAAAGCCAGCCCACATTTCCGATATGATGTCATATCAGCAGCAAATCTGGATCAGCTCGTTTGTACCCCCATTTTTAGAGATGTGGGTAAGGAGGAAAAGAGAGAGGGTTGTATTTTCTGACACTTTGTGAGTCTCCTTACACACCGGGGACACAGGTTTATGTATAGAAGACATCAGAAAGTGCCTTTTGTATAATAGGAGACATTTAAAGTGTCGTGTTTTGAACATTTTACTGAAAGTCAACATGTTTGCCATTGATTACACAGAGGTTTCAAGGCCTGATCATATTAAAGTGACAACATGCAAAGGTAGGGTAAGGCTATGGATCTAAGTCATCTCTTTTGTCTGTATTCCTTTTCACTCTTCTTGTGAAGCTGGCAATTCATACAATGATAATGGAGAAGATAATCTTTGAGAAAAGAAAGCAAGTTGTAGCTATACTGTCAAACTAAAATCGAGGTAGCGCCATTCACAATCAGTGAGTCACGAAGGCTCTGTTGCCACTCATGACAATGTTAATGAGCTGCGGAGTAATCACAGCAGTCCTACTAAACACAGGGGGAAACCAAATAGCACACTGAGTCACAACACTTTAATCAGGGCCCATTTAGAGTCATAGCTGCAGCCTCTCTGGCTTCCCTTTGTGTCGGTCACATGGGTTCATGCAAAGTAAATGAAATTCAAATGACCAGAGAAATATGCATGTATTCCCTCAACACATTCTGTGTGCATTATACACGGCATTACCGGGCCAGGTTGCAGCACGCATAAACGGTTCTCATTCAACCACTCACATTAACACCGTTTTTATGGGTACAGCACAACAACACATGCACTCACATCCAGTGGTACCTCATTAGCGACCTCAGACTGTAGCCCTAAAACGTACAATTGGGAAATAATTGCACAGTTCAGCACCACTGACAGCGCTTACAGCATTTTGGAACTCAGTGTGGCAAATAAGCATCAGGCACAAACACCCACAGCAAATATTATGAGTATTACGTCTTGTAAAATTGGAACAGCAGCCCACTAAACCTTTCACAATTGGCACGGTGGTCCATTAATATACCCAGAACATTGGCACGGTGGCCTGGCAATCCAGACTGTAACAAAACAACTGTGTCGTACTCACTTATTTGAAGGGCATTCTGAAAGGCTGATGAGGCAACTTGCCTACTCTTACTGGAGCAGTCCAACTTGACATATCTGTGGTGCCCGCACCACGGATATGTCTTTTTAATGAATTTCATTTTGTCACAAAACAGAAATTTACTACAAGATGTACATTGCCAAAAAATGCTCTGAGGGTTCTCCGTTGAACTGAGCAGTTATTTCCCAGTGCTCCAGTCTTTCCATTAGCCGGTAGTTACCTGACTTTGACAGCAAAATCAGTTCATCAATTTTTTTTCCCTTCAGTGATAATTCCCCCTAAGCAAAATATAAAGTGTATTTGAAGGCCACAGCGCCTCTCATCGATGCCACAAGCTAACAACGAGACCCTATCTCTGGGATGACAGTTGATTCGATGTCCGAAAATGCAAATTCCTTGTTAAGATTTACGGCTCATGCTTTTGTATTTTTTTGCATGCATTTTTTACATTTATATTTAATTTAATATTCCACTCCTTGCACTTAACTGTATATATTCTTTTTTGCTGTCTAATGCTGGTTAATTTCTATTTGTATTTTGAGATTTTTCTATTTTTTTATAGAATTGTTTATTTCTACTTTTTAATTTCTAATGATGTGCAAGGCCTTGTTTTTTTTTATGCTGCTGCTACGTTTGGGATCAATAAAGAACCTCTTGTCTTATCTTATCTTATCTTATAAAGCACTAGTCTACAAGACAGGGCTTGTTTTTAATTGAAATAGCCTGATATCATTCTTTGTATTAATAGTTTATAGGCTCAATAATAGGTGCAGGGCATATCTGACTGGAATCTCTTCCATTTCTCCGGGGATTTAAATCTCCACCCCGACACACACAGCATTATTGTCCGCATAACATCCATCATAACATTTGTATTCATGAGTGCTAGAAAATGAGCTGCATTCTGGGTCTCATAACACCGGTGGAGCCTCCCATCTGTATGCATTACTTTTATTTAAGACAGAACCAGCAGAACCAAACAATTCAGAGAATAAATCCGAACACAGTTTGGCCATTTGAGACCTGATGATTTTTTATGATTGTGATTACTTATTTTGCAGTCCTGGTTTCTGCGCTCGCTCAGCCTTTCTCTCGACTGTGTAGGAAGCTTTTCTGAGCCATTTATCATGATGTTGCTTTGCATCGAGATTTGGGAACACAGCTGTCTGTCTGGATAAGCCCCCTCGCTGTATCTATTTCAAACTTCAGAACAGCTACACCTAAATATAAATATGCATTTTCCAGATGGAGTTAGCAAGTCACCCTTACTGTGGTGGGATCATACCAAATACCATGAATAATTAAAATACACATAACATATCAAGTAAACATTATAAAAAATCATGAATTTGATCTAATCTACGTTTTTTTTGTTGCAATTTACTTCAACTTGAGCCAATGGGTTTTTGTTAGTTTGTAGTAAAGTATAACCACACAGCTGAAATCATTTAGCAAGCACACACTTTGAGATTCAACATGTATTCAAGTCTTTTCAGGTTGCCTGGTTCAAATGTGCTTTTCATGTGTCCCTTCTTTGACTTTGTGTGAAGTAGAGCAGTGAGAAAGGTTTTAGCACACATGAATCACCGTGATGCATCCCTCCAGCAGTTCGATGATAAACTGTCGACTGCTTCCTGTATAATTCTAAAGCCGGTTAGAAAAATGTGTTAGTGAGAGCCGGGCAGTCAAATATATTCACTGTTTACATAAACAGAGATCCACTTCTCTGTTGAGTGCTTGCCTATTGTCATGTCGCTTTGGAATGATTTTGGCTTTTGCATCTCTCTACTTTTTCTTTACCTTACAATTATCTTTCTTTGTTTACATAAACAATAATATCTTATCATGCTCATTCCAAGATAGTTACGTATGCAAAAATGCTCTAGTCATGGAAATACAACCTCCTGTTCATGACATTAGTAAAAACCAGTCATGCCAACATTAATTACACTCTATTGAGTTTGAACTGTATTGTAATATTGTATTTTAACGGTACTATTTTATTGATTTGTTAACCAAAGAGAAACTAAAACTGCAATTAAAGGGTATCTAAAATGAACAAAAAGATATATGCTTTTTTTGCGATTACAGCACTTAGTGTAAACATTAACTTAAATCTTGTTTACTAATTGTTTGTGTGATAGAGATTATCAAATGTTTCTAGTGTTTGTTGATTGTTATGTACCTGCCAAAGGACTGCAGATGGAAATGAGCTATTCTCTCAAATCTGGCATAAATGATCTCTTCTCTTTTTTGAGATGAATAAATAAATATATAAAATAAAAAATAAATAAATCCATTACATTGTTACAGTATATCCAGTAAGTTGTGGTACAAGCTGTAATGTTGCCTCTCTCAAATGGCGTGTCGTTTCCTGATTAAGATCAAGTGAAGCTTCATGTTAGAAACTAAGTTTGTGTCAGTCTTTTTTAATCAAAGTCCAATTCAGTTTTAAAAAAGCCTGTAACAAAAGTAAAGGATAACGGCCTGTTAAATGTGGCTGTGCGTTTCTTACACACAGGAGTATGTAATGCTTTATAACAACACGCCAAACAATGTAACCTCTGTTTGATGTGCCCTTTGCAATAGTGCCCTTTAGGCGGCAGCACCATATCTTAAAAGAACATTTGACAATGTGCTGGACAGAAATGATTATATAATGGAGTAATATAAGCACTCTGCTGCCATTGACCTTACATCCATTTCAATTTCTGCCTGATGGTGTTGTGTTCTCCTCTGTTTAAACGGCTGCCTGCTGGGTTTGTGATTGCTTGGTAAGCATAATATAATTCTGAGTTCTCTCTCTCTATTTGTTTGTGTGTGTGTGTGTGTGTGTGTGTGTGTGTGTGTGTGTGTGTGTAGGTTAAGAAGGGTCAGGAGCTGCCTAAGGGTCCAGAAATGGAAGTAGCCAAGATGGAGAAGCTCCTCAGTCTGCTGAGGGAACCGGGGCAAAGCACAGTTTAACGCGGCCAGCCGACACGGCAACATGGTACAATCTTACTTCATCATTCATAAAAAAGACGGTTCATTTGCTCAGTGTGTGCAACAGTAAACAGCATTTCAAGAAAGACGATTTGTATGAGTTTATTGAGAAAAAAAATGATCTCATCTCTCTTAAGCTGTTAAGAAGTTATTCATATTTAGCTAATAATGCATTTATTTATACTGCAGTACATGTTAAACCGGCAACGTTTGACTGACCTCTTCTGTGGGATTTATTAAACACGTTCGGTATGTATTGTACAAGTTAATTATGCTAAGAAGTGAAGGGGCTGAGTTACAGCGGGTGAACGAGGAGCTGAATTAGCGTAATACATGAAGCATTTATGGAACATATCCAGAAACTTATCTTGGATGGCACACGCGGTCCTGGCCAGCGGTCCAGCTCGAAGCCTTTTAATATCCCATCTACCGAGAGAACTTTGCTTTGAGTCATGGCTGTGTCTGTCTTTATTTTGCCTTTTCCTCCATTCCTCTCTGTCCTAATGATCTTGTCCTTCAGGAAAGCACCACCCAGTGCTCTGAAGCTCAATCGGAATCAAATGCTGGCACAGTGCTGTCTTTCTTTCCCCACTCTGCCACAGAGAAATCCTCTGCCCTTCACATCTTCCCGCGAACGCATGCAGCACTCTCTCCCTTAAATGTGATTCATTACTTCGTCTCCTCAAGTTTCGTTAGAGAGGGCTTCTCCGTCACCTTACTTTTACAGACAATGCTGAACAAATGACTCTGGCAATGGGGTTTAATGAGATTCCAGCTGCACCAGTTTCCTTGTTATCGAGGTAATAAGGAGCATAATGCAGGTTTGGGCACTTAACTGTTTTATGTTGCATTTAGTTGATTGTGTTTGTCTCATATGTGATATTTGGGTTGGAAAGTGGTTCAGTAGTTCTAATCAGAGGTCACAATTACATGGCAACAACAGAAGTATTCCCAGCCTGTAGAAATACTTCACTGATGACGGGATCTTTTGAATTTTTACCATACTGTACCATACTGCGATTTTGGCGCTATGACATGGAAAGTTGGACATTTTCTACCTCTACACACACAGCAGAAGCTTTATCAGCTTTATTACGACTTGCTAACTTTTGTTGTGTTGCATTAGTCGTCGGAAATGTCACCTGGATCGACTCTTAAAGAAGGCTTTGGCAATTTATCATTATTACCGCTCTGGAAAAATTGAAGAGACCACTGCAGCATTATCAGTTTCTCTGGTTTTACTGTTGATAAATATGTGTTTGAGTAAAATGAGCGTTATTGTATTTAATTCTATAACTACTGACAACATTTTTCTGTGTTCAATTCAACAGACATGTAGAGATTGAAATTTAAGAAACATTGGGAGTGGTCTCTTACATTTTTCCGGCGCTGTATATATCGATTTTGTGATGTGACAATGGATATCTTAGAGTTGGAGTAATGCATTGTCATAATCTGTCATTCTAACCACTGCTATTTAAGTTCACTTTTGTTTTCAAGTCAACTCCGCTTTGCTTCCCAGCTTTCAAAATTCCAATCGTAATTGCAGCATCATCCTGTAACTAGTATCATCTAAAAGCCTTGAAGATATTGTAAAGTTAAACATACGCACCGTAATATCTTTTTAACTCTACAGCATGCCTTGTCGAGGCTGAAGTAGCATCTTCGGTGACCAAGATTAAATGCTTAAGTATTGATATCATGTAGCGGGAAAACGTGCCCGGCTTCTGTTTGCACTCTGCAGAATTCCACATGATTGATCTCTTTAAGTGTCCGTCCTGTGACTCAGTCCACAGTGAGTGGGCCATGACGTACAGCCACAAGCAGATGTCAGTGTGAGGGCCGTGTTGAAGAGGAAACAAATCTCATCTAAGCCTCTCCAGTCCTTATGTAACACCCTCAGCAGGGCGCTATGGCGCACAGATCGCCAGTATTTATGAGTGACAATGACATACACACATACACACACACACACACACACACACACACACACACACACACACACACACACACACACACACACACACAAGCTCAAGTCCATGCTCTCAGCAATATACTGGGGTTCTTTCATGAATAAGAGGATATATTTAGAAACCTAAAACAACAGGCTGTTTATGGAAGGAACATTTCATTCTCTTGGCCTTTGTGAATCAAGCATCCATCTTTGTGGCCGTGCCGTTTTTGTCGAACTGTGTGTTGAACGCATCGCCATTCCTCCATGCTAATTGATGGATAAAAAGAGTCTCCTCACTCCACCACCCTTCCCCCTCGCCATCTTTGTGAAGCAAAGCTTCTCAGATCAGAAGCTAATTTTAATATCAACGAAGAACAGGCCTGATCTGAGGTCCTCCTCCAGTCCCCGCCCCTCTCCCGTGGAGGTGTGTCGTGAGATGATGGCTTGTTGCTACATTTGACTCTCCGCTCTGCAGTCAGGAGGTCAACAGGTACTTGTGCTCATTCCCCTGCTGGGTTTCTCCCTCGATCGGAGCCAGCACCGGCAGCCTCTCCGGGCTGGAGGGGACCCCGCAGGCTCGGTAGAGGATCAGACAGAGAAGAAGGAGGAGGATGGCAACTAATGCGTTGCAGGCGATGGCCACCAACGCAGCTGTGGACAGTCCTGTCACGCTGTCTTCAGATTCCATTGTAAAGGCCTGGACTGCACGGTTGGTCAAGATGTTAGATTTCAAGTTGGTTCCATCATGTCCATAGTTTATTGTTATGAAATGAGACTGAGCATCACCAAAGAGTTATTTGAAGAAGCTTCGATCCATTTGATTATGATTACTCATGTCCAAAGATCAACTCACTGTATTCCCGTCAGGTATTTCAACGCCTTAATGTGAGGCGGAAAAATCAATATGTATTGTAACTGTAGGAAGGGATTGCTCCTTGGCAGGATGCACATTGCTGAATATTTAGACTCAACAACAGCAGGAGAGTCTGTCTGTACCTTTCACTTAAGATATTGATGTGCACTTCCTCAGGGCTCCATTTTGCTTTTGAGCTTCTTCAAGGTGACACACCACCATACAGATGAGCCCCGCGGCAGCTTCAGGAAATGCTGAATGCTGTCCTTTGCACTATAAAAAGATTCCAATTCCAAAAAAGACGCCTAGGACTGTAAAAGAAGAACAAACAGAAGATTTGGTGGTTATTGAACACACTCAGATATGGGACATAAGAACAAAATATTTAACAAATTCTTTTGAACCTCAAAGATTCCTCACATCCAGAGGGAGACAGCTGTGTCAATGATCTTTTATTCAACTAGATTCAACTGGTGAAGAGAAACTGTTCAGAGACAAACTAGTCACAGAAACCTTTTATTGCTTAATTGTTTGTCTTATTGTTAATGGGAGTAGTGAACAAAAGATATTAGGTCCCAGACAGGGTCTAGTAGATGGGAGAAATTCTGCTCAACAAAGGATGTTTTATATCAGAGTTCATTTAAAAATATTGATGACATCTCTATTTCACCTCTGTTTAGTTTAGTTTCTCAGAGAGTCTGGTGTTGGGGGTGTTTATCCTGTACCAGTAAATTATCATCAAATTAAATGTCAATGAATACAATGAATCATTTCAGACTTGTGATTCTACATTAATCAGACATACAGAAAAAATACATTGTTATTCAAGCAAAAATGGAATTTGCACAACTAAAGTACTGACATTATTAGCTCATTTTGTGTCCATTTAGCGTCAAAGTCCAGGTTTAGAAGCCTTGTAATTAAATAAATATCATACACCATATCATATTCCAAATAAAGTTGAAATGATCACAAACTATACACAGTTCCAGCAGAGAGCAAACAGGTTGGGGTCAGTATAGGCCAACATCCCATTTCCTTGAGCACCATTGGTTTCTGTGCAAGCCTCCAACAACTCCCTGTGCAGTGTGTACTTGTGTTTCACCAAAAATAAGCCCAAACCCAAAAGTGTTGAATCAGCTTTTGCATAGACCCACAGGTCTAATTACTTGATGTGCTCATCCTTCTTCGTAACCCTTCAAATTATCATCTGCACTTCAGGCGACCCGTATGCAAATATGGACGCACAATATCGCGAACCATTGAAATTTCCCTCCCATTATTTGCCCATTTGGTAAATTAGCATATCCATACATTTACATAATATCTTAGTATGAATAGTTTAAAATGAACTCATGCTACAGACGGCAAATAGTGGACAGTGCTTATTTTGCATTGAGAAAAGCATCTGAAAAATATGTGTTAGGTTACTTCATTTGTGGCAAATTGAATATAGAAGTTATAAATGATTAAAAATGAAAATATATCACTTATTTTGAGAACTTATCTCAATAAATTCTCATGTTGACATTTGAGGTATAGAGTGAAATCTTGGTCACATGCTGAGACGGATTGGTTTAAAATGAAAGAGCATCTCTGTGCGATTGTCTCTATTCAATAAAGACCAACTTTGAACATTTAATTGTGTTTACTATTTCTGTGAATGATGTAAAAAGGTTCTCTTATCGACTGGATGTAATTCTGTTACATATAAGTAAGTTAGTGCCATCTATCATACACACAACTCAAACCTGCCGCAGGACAGACCAGAAGCCTTTCATAGTTACAGATATTTTGTATATTGACTTACAATTGGCCTTAATTTGCAATTGGAAAAACAGTGCTAAGTGGCCTTGTTCTCAGTGCAGAGGTTTTGTTCTGAATTAATAAATAAGTGGTGAAGAGCGTGAGTGCAGGCACATCCTGTCAGGAAAAGCTTGTGATTTACAGAGATGAATCCAACTGAATAATCTCATCCTCCCCGTCAATCAATTCTTAATCTGTTTGTCTCTTTCTGTCTTGGTTCAACAAAAACACAGAACACGTCTCTGTTGAGCTGTTTGGAAACCTTGACAGCACTATCACACCCAGACCCCTCATCACGTCTTATCAATCAGTCGGGTCTGTTCATCAGATCCCACTGCCTGAGTTATAAACCCACATCCCTAATGGGAAACCCTGCTGTGTGACAGGTGGATTTGATAAAGTCTCAGAGCGTTTCATCCAGCGGAGAGGAGCGTCTATTCTTTAATTCAAAAGAGATTTAGGGGGATTGTTTTTCGACACTAACAATTGAAAACTTCCCCTGAGAGTCTGAGGATGCAGCAATCACAACTAGAGGTTTCCTTGTGTATCGTCGCTTAATTTATTGCCGTATTACGTCACAGGAAAAACATCTCTCCGACCGTCTGGATGTTTACTTTTTCGAATTTGTTGTGCTGTCACCTGCAAAGCCTCAGATTCATACTTGTTGCTGACTTACCTCACAGCCGACAGTTTCTCTCCTGAGTAAAAATCCTTCTTTAGAATTTCAGTCAGTCAGTCCATCCTCTGCTTTCCGTTGGCAAGGATAACAGCTCCTTCTTCAGCTGTCTACCATACTTTATCCCCTTTCTCTCATCCCAGCCTCTGTCTCACCCTGATCCTCTCCATCTGCTCGGCTGCACTACACACACATCTGAAGATAAGGCAGGACTGCACACTCGCTGGCGAGAGAGAGAGAGAGAGGAGGGGCTGTGCTAGTCGATGTCAGCAATGATATCAAGCGTAAGAGAGAGCCGATCTGGTTGGATGTAATTACATAGGACTCCTGCTGCAGACAGGAGTGGGGGGGGAGGTTGTTACGGATAACAAGCAAAGCTGGCTGTCAGAAGAAACAATGACTTCAGCCTCGCAGAGCACAGCACGTCCAAACAAATAGTTTCTACTGCTCTTCCACACAGGACCGGGAAGAGAGGGAGACGTGCTCGGCTATTATGAGAGGGAGCCAAATTTAGGACCCAATCAAGGACATTGTTTTTCCTACAAGTGGTTCTCTCAGCACAAAGCAAGGGTAAACAGTTTACTTAATAGGAACTTTTCCCTGTCTGTCTACGGAGGTTTCTGTTGGTTTTCTCCCGTCTTATAATATTTTTAGTCTGTTTTTTTTTCTAATTTACCGAAGTGGATACCAAACGAAGTTACAACAGACATCAGAGATAGGATCATAGTAGAATACAAAAAGAAAAGAGGAAGAGGGAGGGGGAAGACACAAAAAGAGGAGAGAGGAAAAGATATTGTGCAATTTAATCTTGCTCAGTTTGGAGTAGGGAGAGTCCAATATAAACACTCTGGATGTTCTGCAGGAAAGGAGACACGTTTTTTATTAAAAGGGATCCAATTGTCTCTTCGGGTTGATGTAATGTGTTTTCTTTATCTTTGAGGCTTCCATTCTTGACCAGGTCTGCTCCTCCCCTCCCTCCTCCACCCTGCTTGTACTTATCTGACTTTGATTGTGCCCGATGAATACATAATCATGAAACCCATTGGGGATGTCTTTCGGAGACTAATGCTTTAACACAAATTGAAAATATTTTTTAAAGTCCACACATTGCTGAAACTGGTCTTTTATAGCTCCCCTGATCAATATCAATACATAGCGATTCTAAATAAGCTGTTTGGGTTTCCTAAAAGTAACACTATCTAACTTCTTACAATACGATGTCAGCACAGCAATGGCTTCAAGGATGCAAAGCAGCTGACAAAGCAGAGGGAAACAATTAGTGTTGCAGCTAGAGGCGGCCCTGCACCAAGAGTGATAAGAAGTTGCTTGAGGGCCGGAAAGATTTGAGTTTTCATGGACATGAGACCATATTGAAATAAAAATTCAACTTCTTTAAAAAATTGTTACCATTTTTTTCCATCTTGACAAAAATGTGCAATTTCTGTAGTCAAAGAAGGTACATTACTGTACGCTATTAAACAATCTCTCCCAGGACTCTGTGGTAGAGATAAAAATAGAAAAATCAAGATTGGACGTCAACACAAACTGGGATAAGTATCACAAGCTATCTTTTGACAGTTTGCAGACAATGATATAGGTTATTAAATTACCTTTGGTCATTTTATGATGGTGGTATGATTATTTTTGATTGCAACAGCCATTTGTTTGGCCTGCATGGTGGAGGTTTCAACCAGTTTGGGAGTGAATGTATCTCCGCTAATGATTATATTTACAAGATCCTCTTAAGACATCATAAAGAAATGCACAAAACGAAACTGGAGTGAATCCTTGTCTTGGCCACATTTTTGTTCAAACAGGGCTCCTTTTGGGCCGGACTTTGCACAATATTATTTATTATCTGCAATACATGTAGTCCCTTACCACATGTTTTCTATATGCATCATGACTTTGTTGTGGTGGCATATCCTTTTTAAACTCTGACATCATAGAAAGAACCTACATTTACTTCTAACTAGAGACTTTAACAATGTCATACATTCCATTACCTGAAAGCTTAATATAAAGGGTTCTTTTATTTTTAGTCAAAGTGAAGTTATGTTTTAATGTATACACTCACTGTCATGGTGGACGTTTATGTACAATCGGCCTATTCATACCGGTGTTTGTCATCCGTTTATAACTCATTCAGAGGTGCAGTATGATCAGAAGGGAACACATGGAACATTTAGCTATAGGCCCCTCTAGAGGCCAAAAATATAATTACCAACAAGGGTAGACCAGACTTCGGAAAAGTACTGTACTGAGACTGACAGGCTTCATGCTGCTGCTTCCCTTCAAATGTAGAAGTACAGTTTCAATCACATTGCAACCTATTGATATACAGTTATTGGTAAATAATTATAAAATAATACATGGTATAATGTCAAACCCACAAAGAGTTATCCTGTTTTAGCAATACATTGAGCAGGATTTAGACCAAAAGTGACAGAAGAGGCTTTGAAATCAGCCCTGGCTCTCTCTATTTCTGTCTAACATACACACATATTTCAAAATGCCAGGATTTGGGATCAAAGTCAGTTATCACCTTGAGAGAAAAAAGCAGATTTAAAACAGATTGGCACCTTGACTGTGCGTAGGCAGGACAAACTGTAACTCTCTTTTAGCTGCCAAAACGTAACAGCAGACACACAAATTCCCAGAAGCAAAGGCGGAACAAAACCAGGAAAAGCAAGAAGAAAAAAACCGTACACACCTGTAACAGCAGAAAATAGGACTTCTAACACTTTCATCTCTCATCTGGTTGCCCTAAATCTGAAGGCCATGCACCTGTGGAAAAAAGAATACAATCATTGGAAAAAATAAGTGAAAATATGTGAGAGGGAAACTTCTCTTGGAAGTTATTCTGCTGCCGGATTTAGAAAGGAGCAGGAAGCAATATAGACAGAGGTCTGTTTGGAAATATCAACTCCTTTCTGTTCATCAAGACTTTGAAAAGGAGTTCAAACCTGCTGAGGAATGTTCTGCTCTCAGGCTTTCCTTTAAAACACATAACTCAAGACTTCAGTGAGGGTGTCGTACTAATAGTTCAACACGTAGAAAATAAAAGAATATTTTACATAAGGAACTCAGTGTTGACTTTCAGGTACATATTAAATTCCAGAGCCCTGATTTTTTGTTTTAAAAAAATGCAGCTCTTTCGATTAAGAGGTTTTAAATATAATGTTTTACTTCCCCAATATTAAGAGTAATAATTATACTTTAAATATATAGTTCCTATTTGACTATTTCCTTTGCAGTCCTAGATATGTTTTGTCAGTTTAATCATAAACCTTTTATTTTTAGTATTAACTAACATTAAAGGTTACATTTTTGACCCTCATTTTATGTTGACTGGGGAATTATGGAATTCAAGCATTACAAAATGTCTCTTGAAAATCCCAGATATTTGGCACAAATAACATGAGCTTGGCACCTTTCTGAAAAGTCTTCTTAATGATCCTCTGCCTTACTAAATGTAAACCCATATACCCCACCTTTAATGATCACATCTCATGACATGTCTGTTTGAAGAATCCTTTATTTCCCAGCTATAAGACTGGTTGTCTTTACACTGCAGTGTTGTAATCTTCCCTAGAACACCAAACACCACCTCTAGCTGGAACACTCCCACACACCCAGAGTTAATGAGCATTATGTTTCAGAATGAAAGTGAAGAACTGCAGGATGTGCATATCACAAGAAATCGGTTTTCCGAGTTTCAGTTTTGAATTTAGTAACGTTTTAGTGGTTTTAGTATGCGCAGTTCGCCTGTGTTAGCCGGACTGTGTATGTAATATTGTTCTCTATTCAGTGCATGTTGTGTTATGACATTACTCACTACAGGAGGAATTTTCAAAACAAATTCTACTGTGCATGGACCTCAGTCCTGACCCAGTTTCTGACCACATGTGTGTTTTCAAAGGTCATTGCTGTCATACAGAGAACTACAGCGGGTCAGAAAAGGACATTTCTTACAGCTCACCCTATGTGATACAATAATAGTTTAATATAGATCGTATGTGACAGAAGGGGCAAAAGTTATCCTGTATCAAGTTTTTTAAAAAGCTAAAGGAAAAGCTAAAGTTATCTAAAAATATACTATAATAATAACTAACCCTTTGGGAGTTCATTAAAGCTGTTCCATCATGAGTTATTTATTTAATAATAAGTCATCGAAAGGCTTGTTGATGTTCTTGCCATTTCCTCCAATAAATCTGCTATTTCAGTATAAAGCCCAGTTTGTATTGCACCATATCCAATATTTGTTTTACTCTAGTTTTATTTTTGAATGGCCCTGAATGCTGTCAAATGTGCCATTACACAGGAACGCCTCTGAAGAAGAACTCAAAAGCAAAACGGATTTCTATAGTGTAGAGTGCAAGATGAAATAAAGAGTCTCATCCTGAGGAAAGAAGCTGCTCTGTAGTGTGGTGGTAAGGCAAGGTGAACAGGCGGTGGCCGTGTTTGGTTTTGTCTTTTAATATCTTTCAGCCTCTTCTCCTGAAATTTGCTGATTCTCGGTAGATAGACCAATGATGTTCAGTGCGGTTTTAATCACTTGCTGCAGAACCCTGCTGTCCTGGGCTGTGCACACCCCATGCTAGTTTGGAATGTTCCCAGTCAGAATGATTTATATTACTCTGTAAAAAGGCAAACTTGGTATACTGGGGAATGTTGCATTCTTTATTTCCCCAAAACAGCCTTTTCAAAACAATAGTTCGCCATGGAAGATGGAGATGTGAGATGTCCTGGATTGTAATGCTGATTTTTAAGAAATCAAGTATTATGTATGGTGTTAGATACAATAAGCAGTTCTTTTTGATCACCACTGCAAGATTGTTTATTTCCTCCCTATGTTGAGTGGGATCATTCTTTGTAATCCAGTCGATAATGGCAAACTGGTTAGGGGCCTAGGTTGCCGTTTCTCTAGCCAATGTTGTCAACACAACACTTGGAAATCTTAATGGGTGTTTTTAAGCTGCTATTATACATATCTTTGTATTACCATGGATGGCATAACCAAGTGCAGGTGAAAATAATGGGTTAATCACGAGGTTATTGTTAAGCAATTCTCTTTTCCCCTCAGCTTTTCAGAGCATTTTATAGTCTTTAAGCTTTTCGTTTTCAGGCACACTACTATTTTGATTTGGTTTACTCTTGTTACTCTCATCAGTGTTGTACTTTAGGCTGTGGAAAAGCTCGGAAACACACTGTACACCGCCCAGCATCAAACAGCACACAGACTATGTTAGCAGCTAGCAGGTGGACATACTGTAGACATGGACTGTTTGGGCAATGTTTCCAACTTTTCCTTTGATGGGTGTGGTGTTTGATTGGTTGATTTATTGAGCATTAAGCAGCTAAGAAGTTAAAAGCTAACAATATTTCGTTCAGGAGACGGTGGAGACCAAAAACAGGGCTAAAAGAAGAGGGGAAAAACATTTGTCAGGTGGATACAAGCATGACTGCTGGATATGTAAATGGCTTGCTAACACATTTTCCATAGCATTTCTAGTAATATCAATACAGTTAATTTTATTGCATTTAAGTATCAGTTTTTTTATTGGACACAAAAAATCTTAATAAAATTGAGACAAACCTGTATGTATAGTTCTGTAGCTCTATACCTGAATGCATGTTTGTGTTCCCCAACCTGCTCAGCAATATTCCCAGAGTTATCCTCTTTCATGTATTCAAAGCAGATGAAACTGCTTCTCCCTGGGAGGAATGTGTCACGGGATATGTATGGAGGCTCTATCTTGTGCTAATGGTAGCAGCTGCTTTGAGAGGCCTATTTATGATCACTTCATGTGAGTCATTGAGTGCTCTTCAAATGTATCGGCTATAGCAACACAACAGTTGATGCTGTGAACGTGGGCTGGGTAAAATATTGTGTATTAATTTATTGTGTTGGATACAAAGGAGCTTTATTATATCTTAAGGTAATCAGCTTCCTGTCACAAAGTCTACCTTGATCCCTTGATAAATTCACTAAATGCTTTCAAGTCGCCTAATCCCTGCGCACTCATTTCATTTCCATCTCATTCTCCCGAGTTTTGCTTTGGTGTGACATCAAAGAGGTGGCACTACAAACACTCTGCATTCCTCTTTCAAGTAAGGGAAGATAATAGTACAAGATTACTGCCAGAACCCATTTGTCCAAGTGCATTAGACTAACTGTGGAAACTTGACAGCAGCCAGGCTTATTAGATCAGAGGCACTGCTTTGAATTACACCTGCGTACAGAAAGTTGCTTTGACAGAAAAGGTACATAAATATCAAAAAAGACAAAGCCAACCGTACATTTTACTTTGTTTTGTTGATGTAGGTGTTCATTTGCCTTTCCATGAAGGTCATAGTTACCCCATAGAGAGCTGAAAGTGTTGTTTTTCAATAACCGCAATGAAAAGAAAGGGAGATGAGATCGAAATCAACACCAAGGATCAGGGCTCTCCTGCTTGAACCATCTGAATCACCACTCTATTTACTCACTTTTTTTTATGACACTTTTCATATGTTTCAGTTACCTCGCAACAGGATCAGTTCTGCCTGACCATGTGATGTTCTGGGCAACCTGCAACACATCTTCTATATTTAGTCAGGATATACTATGACATATCAAACTACAAGTAGATTTCCCAGCAGGGACTGCTGGACTTCATGGTTTCAAAAGGAGGTGTCTAAGTTAACTGTTACTGTCTGTAATTATAAATAATTTGTAAAAAGAAAATGTAAAAATCCAAATTATGGCTCAACGTGAACAATAGTGACGGGTTGTTCATCCTGTTCTCCACAATGCAGTACCTTAGGAATATCTGGAGGGGATTTATTTCAAAAAATTTAAAAAGTAATAAGTTCACAGTAAATGTCCAATCGGATAAAAAGATACATTTATATAATTTATTCATTTTATCTCGAGGCACCTTTCAAGACACCTCATCACACCTCACAATGCATAAAAAAAACTCAACAAAATATAAAATAAAGAACAGGCAGACAAAAAAGAGACATCATTCAAAACTGGCAAAATAAAACTTGGATGAAACTCGACTCCTTGGTGGAGGCATGAAAACATGAGTCAGTTATCTACATTTAAACTTTAGATTTAAAAATGTAGATGTATTTAAATGTCATTTAGAGGTGTAAAATATGGGTGGTGGTGTGAGGTCTAATAAGCAACAGGTGTAGACGTTTTCAGAGATGAAATCTGATCGTTTGGTCTGTGTTTACTTTGATATAATAGATTTGATGCCCAATATGGCAGTCTGGAGCTTTGCCATGATATGTCAATTAACACAGGAAACAGGATGGCAGTATTCAAGTACCAGGAATATTGTAATCCTGTCATTACAGCCCGATCCGACCCACAGGGCGTCAAATACAGAAAATTGAAACCAACACGAGTTTCGCTTTGTCATCTACACGAGACGCACCGGGCTCTCAGCTAATTCCAATGATTGTGCCCATTAATATCTCGAGTTGTTTTTACTAACAGTATTATGTCACAGCATTCATCATTTAAAAATAGTTGTTAGTTCAAACCAAACCATGATCTTCTTTCATACCCTAATAGCTTAGTTCTGTTGCCTAGACCTTAATAATATAATCCAACTATCTGATTTAACATACTCAACAAAAAGCTAGGAGCCTTTATGCAAATTCTCTACTGTTACACATGAGAAACAAGTCATAATTTACATACCAAAGTTATTTTAATAATGTAACCAATGACAAACACATCATAATAATGATAAATACAGTCTATATTTTGCAGCACAAAATATCAATGACATCTATTAGCAGAAAAAGAAGTATTTCTTAGATATTCTAATCAAATTAAAGACAGTTAGTTTAATCATTTTAGTTGAGAACAGGCATAGTCTCACAGAAAGCTGCCCTTTTTAATCCAAAAGCATCATTGACATTAAACACTGTACATATTCACCAGATGTTAGTTCTGGATCGTCTAAAGGAAAAACAGGAAACACACGAGGGAGTGATGCACAGTGACGAGCCACTGTCCTTTCAGAGGCAGATGGTACAATGTGAACCACCTGAGCCCATCAGCGTCCACAGCTTTCTGTTTCACTGTCTTATTCCTCTTCTGCATCTCTCTCCTCTTCTGCAACACTAAAAATCCATCTGCAACACAAAGACAACAACGTTAAACAACAAATATGTTAAGCTCTTAAAATGCATGCAAATCTTCCAGTCATATTGTGAAATCTTCTCTTATTTACACACAATACATTTGCTATTTTGTCTTGCATTAGAGTTCACTTTATCATGTCTTTTTATACATGGAATATTAGTATTTTCAGTATTATCAAATAAAATGATTTGAAAATGTGTGTAGAATATATCAATCAACCAAGAATTATTATGAGACATGATTTATTTGGTGTATTTCTAAACCAGGTATACAATAGAACAAATGATATTTAAAGTTTCTGCATTGTAACAGGAATATGTAAAAACAAATATTCCAGTGGAAGTGCAAGGGTTCACAGTAATAGAACTAAAGAGTATGCACAAAGATAATAGTTAAAGATAGAATTAGGGGTTTGTTGGTGTGCCAGCTGCTGCAGATGGAAGATTTTGTGGCTTGAGGTTCCTGTCAAAACTAAATAGCGTTCTGCCAGAGGAGAGTGAGTGGGTGGGTCAACTAAAAGCAAACATGTCAGTAGGAAGTAAAAACAGAGAAAGGGCGTTTGGAAATAAAAAGGTCTCTAATAAAAAAATAAAATTACATTCAATAAATGATGTTGTGAAAAGGAACCATGAAGACATAGAATTAGTTCCGCTTTAATCATTTATTTATATGATTTTTATATCTATATAAATATGCACCACAAAGGTAGAGTACAGAAAACATTCTTGAAGTACTTTTAATCTCTGTATAATTAAGCACACAAGAAGACCTTCACTGAGTCAAAACAGGCGACGTAAACTTTTATTATGGTCGTTTTCTATTTGAAAGTAAATATAGGCCTACAGAAGTTTCAAAATGACTCTACAAAGACACTGCGAAATGGAATAACATCACGTTATCACATTGAAGAGGGGGGGATGTATGGAAATATGTAAATGTAGTTTTAAAGATACAATAACCACATGGTAATGGTCACAGAATATAGCGTCTGCTGCCCACCCTCAGGAGTGTCTTACAGCTGTTAAGTGAACGGTGCAGGAGATGGCGATGATGAGGAGGCCGATGATGATGGAGGCCACAGAGACATAGAGAGCGTTCCTGCCCAGCCGCCTCGACCCGTCGTAGTCTCCAAGGTAATAGTTGTTCCTAGACTGGGTATAAGAAATCAGTCACACATGAAACTTGTCAATACAGTGAAAGATTTGACTTCTAATACAGCAACGTCAACAAACCAGCTGAGTAGTTGATCAGTCCAAGCTAACAAAAAAGCCAATTAATGCCTTGACTCCAGGGTTTGCAAATATTTAGTTCAAATGATGCATACTTTGGAGACGTTCTCATGTCATCGAACTCGTTCTAAAATGGTGGAACCTTGGAATATGGTTCATTATTCTATATTGTGCAATGTAAAAAAAGTACCAGGCCTGCAGACACATCTGGAAATATAATTAAGTGTTAACATTCGTTTTAATTTGTCTAAATGTGGCGGTTTATAAGATTGATGGGCAGAAACAGGTGTTTGTAACTGCCACATATTATTGTGTCCAACACCTTCACATGCAGCACAACATTTCAGACCACTGACCCATAGAAACACATTGAAGATCCTTAAGAGAAACATATCTCTTTATGTATTTCTCTTCTCTCTGACACAATTGCTGCTTAGTTATACAGAGCAGTCGTCTGCATACTGTACTGGTGATGTATATTCAGGGAAAGGCCGTGCTTACCATAATAGAGAAGACCAGGGCCACGATGTTGACAGGGAACGCAGGACAAAAGCAGGTGAAAATACTCAAACAAAGGTAGCTTCGGAGTGGAGGTGGAGGTTCCTGTTCCTCTATAGAGCCTCTGTCCAAAAATACACTTCCACTAAGAGAGTTTTTTGCTTGTGAATTTAGCACTCCAAGAGCCATTGTAACTCACAGAAATGAAACACAGTCAGGGGGTGAAAACCACCCAAAAGTTACAGAAAAGACAGAATCCAATTCTTTATCAGAAAAATGTTGGAAACCAGAAGTTCAAAAGGCTGATTTATCAGTCTGAGACATTGCGTGGTGGTTGTAGTCCTCCTTTGAAGCTGGGAAGATTGTGTTTAGAGAGAGGGAGCGGGAGAGGTGGGAGCGGATCGCTCACCCTGCTGGCCTCCATCCAGGACACTTTGCTGAGAGAAGTGTGATGTATCGGACTCTGTTTACCGCTGCTGGCATCTCACAGAAACACACAACATGCTGATACATGGAAATTACCCATGTCAATAGTTCAGTGCCATCTATAAATCTTGTTTACACAGCACAGGATTTACAGTATTCAAAGCTCAGGAATGTAGCTGAAGCATGTTCCCCTCTGTTTGTTGCTCTGGAAGTTTCAGTTACATTTAATATGCATTTTGAATGTTTGGTTTGTGTAACTATTTACTAATTGTTAATTTGTCTCGCATTTATCTCCTTGAGCTTTCCACACAATACCTGAGTGACGTAGTTAGAAAAGGAACCTTTATGGTTTTAACTTCAAATGCTGTTGACTGAAATCTCGCTGATGACCAAACTAGTATTTCAGAATCGTTTCTGCTCTTCTCTTAGGAGACAGACAGAAACTACAAAAAGAAAGATGGACTTTGACACGAAAGAATGATGCCCAGTCTCTGCAGTTAGCATGTCTTGCTCTCGATGGCATGGCCAATAGTGTGTGAATGTGTGTGAGTATTAGTCACAGACCTCTTGTGAGTGAATGGAGCTAGGAAAAGTGCCATATAAATGCAGTCCATTTACATGTACTATACTTAGGCTTAGGGAACGCTCTGAACTATATCATGAACATTTACTCTGCCTCTAAAAAGCTGATAGCATGTCCCAGGCATAGTTGATTGGCTTTAGATCAGAATACCTGGTCAGATACCCAGTCTATTACAGAGATACATTCAAGGAAGGTCATGGGTGACGAGCTGTGTGGGGGGACAGTCATTATCTTACATTAGGATGAATTGATCACCAACAGGCCTGCAAATGGTCTGACAATAGGATCCAGGATTGTATGGCAGTCTCTCATGCCGTTACAGCTCTGTGGCTGATTATAGCTCTGTTTGAACACCCAAACTGATATATCTATCAGTATATGAAACACCTCTCACCTATGAAGAGTACCAGCCTCCAGTGGCAGTTTGGTTCATTATAATTCAGTGAATAATTGTCTTTCTCTAATACCGTAAGTTAACTATAGTTGCAAGGAGCCCTATTTCTGCGATTTCAGAAACACTAGGTGAAGAGAAAACTCATACTTGTTGAGGTCATACAAACAAAAACCTTGCCCTTTTCTCCTGCTGTAGTGCCCAATCTCCTGGTAGCTTCTTCATACTCCTCTATTTAGCTAATGAAAGTAGCAGAAGTGTTATCCCGTATTTGTTGGTTTGTTGACACAGCTGTTTGTGAAGAAATCATTTCCACCCTCCAGACTGTTCAAACATGAACTCTACTTTAGCATAACGGATTCCCTGATCACACCAACAGTGCACACAGTCAACTTTAAACAGCAGGTTGGTCCTAGTTCAATTTAGTTTAAATGTTGTTGCACAACCTTACAGAAAACCACCACAATGCGCCCCTTTTGGTCTGTATCCCTACGACAAATGTTCTTGGGGAGGGATGTCTGAAATTTGTCTTTAGGGTGACTTACAAAATCTGTCCAGGGAATACAGATAAAAAATAGCCTATTGGCTAACTCTGGCACATTTAGAGAAATGTTGATTAATGCGCACTGTCCCTGTTCATAAATGAATGAATAGATGTCTTTTTTCCTCTCAAATTTAGAAATGTTCAAACCCAGAGTGGGAGCTTTAAGTTCCATTTAGAGAAAGACGAATCAAGATTTCTCATCGTTGCAACTGGAAGGACATTAATGTACCTGCATGTATAGTCAACCATTTAATAACAAAACAAAAAAGGACCATCACAATCAAACGCTTTAGAATAATTTATTAGGATTTTAAAATTGAAATTATCAGAAAAATAAAACAAGGAAAAAAAAGCATTGTTGTAAAGCTTGGCGGGGGACAGCCCGAATCTTAGACTTCAACTGAGCTCACGCAGAGACCCAAGCTCCATTCCAAGCATTGGCCCTCTTCTTTACATCAACACAACAAAAGACATCATTAAAATCAATATACAAGGGGAACAAGATCTCAAAACAGAAAAATATAGCTTCTTTTTTTTTCTTTTCTGAAAATAAGTCTTAATGCCGCAGAATTATCCACACGTCTGCCATTACCAATAATAGTACTATTTTCATTTGTAAGGTAAAAAATAACTTATTGCTTTATTGTAAGTTAAAAAGTTACAGTGTTGGTGTCCAGCAGTAGTTTTATGTCGTGTCCAAGGCGGTCTGACAGAGGAACTTCTGGCTGGATCAGGAAGTTTTCTGCTGTGCTGAACATCAAACAGGCTGCAGCAAGAAGGCTGAACAAACAGCCCACTTGTTTTTGCAAAACGTTGAATTTGTTCCAGCTTTTTGAATCTTCCTGCCAGCCAGTGTTGTCTGTTCTGAGGTCAGAGCCGACTGGGAGCGAGACCCTGTTCCATTTCTGGTTCCCTGCCCAAACCCCCTCTGTTCACCACTACACAGAGCAGCAACTGTATATAAACAACAATATGTCGCTTCCAGAGGAGCACAAATTTAACAACCCTAAATATGAAATGGGAGAGAGTCGGGGGAGATGAGCCGCAATGGAGCAGGGTGATCTTTTTTTCTTCTTCTCAGTACCCAAAAAAAATGGCAATCAAATGCTCCTTCGTTGCCATAAGTAGTTCCATATTACACCTTAATGTATGCGCACAAACACTCACTCACACACTCAGACGCAATCACATGCACCTTCAACAGCGAAAGAGGACAGAACATGATTGTGATGTTTTCTACAATTGCTTCTCTGAGAATGTCCTTCATTTGTTTTCACGGTGGAGATCACCGCGTTAAAGAATAAAAAAACAATAAAAACAAAAACCATTAAGAAGTGAATCGCGCAAAAATATATATATAATATTTTCAGAGGAAGTCAAATCAACCCCCGACCCCGTGAACCCCCTGATTTCTCACGTTAACGGTTGTGATTCTTCCGCAGTCCGTCTTCTTAACCTGTTTTATGAATATGTGAGTAATCTGAGTTCATCCATGGTGTTAATATTATAAAGTCAAAGTTGCTTTTTTTTAGGAAGTAGAGCAAACAAAGTGATGAGTGTGTGACAAAACGGTTATTTAACTGAGCAAATGTGCCAGACAAACTCCTGGAAGTTATATTTCGCAGCAGCGATCGTCGTCAGCGGTGCACTGAAGCGTGGCTGGAGCTGACTGGCCGTACACATATGCATACTGATAAATGAAGTGAGATGACCACACAAAGTAGTAGATGACAGCCAATAAAATAGCTGTTAACCCTTTCAAAACCAACCAATGACATGCGGGCCGGTTCAGTAAACCCCCTCCACCCCCCACCCAAACCCAACGTCTATGTACAATATCTTACAGGAAGACATAAAAACATTGCTTTAAAACCAATTACAGAATAAAATACCTTACAGATCATCATTATTATGTCAATATTAATAACAATATTACAAAGGTTTTGTTTTTAAAGACTACCAAAATATACATTTTAGTTGTTTTTTCTTGTTTCCGTGAGTTAAAAAGAGGACGTTGTTGGATTTTGTTCTTCTTTTCTTAAAAATGGTTTTCAGACAAAGATCCATCTCGCACGGTTTCTTCTCTCTCTGCTCACATCGGTTCGGTGACAGCGGTGAAGGATTTCATGATGAAGCGACGTGTCACATTAAAATAAAACAATAATAAAAAATCAAAATAGTCCTCTGCCAGTCCATCAAATGACAAACGTCTCCTCAGAGATTTTTTTTCTTTTTTTTTTTTGCAGTTTTGTTGTCTCAGCTTCCAAAAAAGATAATGGATAACAGAGGAAGAGGGGGGGCTAGTTATTACACTACGTGAGGACAAAAGAGGAGAGACGGGGGACGTTATGTTGAAGTGAGATTAGTACAGCAAAACAGAGTTCAGGATTTTAAAAAGATATTCAGTCGGTGGGTGGAGCCACAGGAAGCCCGGAGAGCCAGGAAGAGCCTGCGGCCCCGGCCAATCAGATTGTGCCATCAGAGGGCAGCCAGCATTTTGATTGGCTCGTCAGCAGAACAGAGGCCCTCCCATCTTCAGTGTCCTGAGTCGTCTCAGTGATAGCCATTAGTAAACGCAGTAGCAATCAGGGGCCCCTGGGGATACATGAGGGGATATACTTTCTATTAGGCTTGAGAATAATACGTGCATCCATGCATGCAGTGAAGTGTGTGCGTACTCGTTGGTGGGGCGTGTGACTTACCCCTAGTCCATGACCAAACCCTGAGCTGGGGGCGGGGCTAGCTGCGCTGATGTAGCCGCCGACTCCTGAGTCCTGGTTGGCTGCAGCATACAAGTCAGCCATTGGTCCAGGGCTGCTGGTGCCCAGGAAACCAGCTGTGCGAGAAGGGGTGGAGCCTGAGAGACAGAGGACACAAGTCAGGATCCAACACTAGGGGGCTTCACACACACACACACACACACACACACACACACACACACACACACACACACACACACACACACACACACACACACACACTGAAGTCTAAAAATACTCTTTTATTTGTCCGAGCAAGACATTGTACACACACTCTGCCTCAGGCGAGTGTATGCACAAGTACAAACATATTTCTGCTCACACACACACGTACCTCTAACTACTGCTGCTGCTGCGGCTGCTGCCATTGGTCCATATGCAGTCAGGGGAATGGCTGAGGGTTACAAAGAGAACACATTGTTTTGCATTGTCATTCTGGATCGCTCTCATATTGGAGCATGAGTCACCATCTACAGCTCAGTGCCGGCTGATTCCACATCTGTGCAAACATCTGTCATTTCGATCCAGCTGGTGGAAGGGGGCAACTTCTAAAAAACTAACTGCACACAACATCCAATAAAATCTGGGTTTAGACTATTGAAAATATTAATGCTCATGAAAGAAACAAACAGGATTATAATTCAAGTACAACACAGAGCCACTGGGGGGCAGTGTTAAGACAGTCTAAGCTTCTTGTTTATGCAGTGGATGTATACACAAAACATCCTCAGGCTAACAGTAGGTTGTAATGAGGGGAATTAAAAGAAAAATAAGATAAGAGAAAAGATAGAGGCAGTAAATACCTTCCGACATTTGGTCAAATTCAATTCAAAAAGATATTAAAATAAGATTTATGATTAGATTTGTCATTTATTTCAATACCATAAATATATATAATACACATTTAAATACAAATGCAAGTCTAAATTAGATTTGTATTCATTTTATTTATGTATTTAATCTTTTTCCCTACAATTTCATTTTTAATTCAATGTAATTTTAAGTACATTTATTATTTTAAATGTTATTTTAGATACATTTTCATTTATGTTCACTTCCTTATCTTATCTTGCTCTCTGCAGCTTTTGTAAATATGGCTCTTTAATAAGGCCACAGGATTCACAGAACCAAAGGTTGTTGGGATATTTTGCCCATTTTATCACCTGAGTAATCTGGTTCGTTGTTCTTGTAAACAACCTTAGTATTCTCATAAAAAGCATCGCGAATGAACTCCTAAAGACATAGTTTGACATTTGAGGTGATACACTTCTTTGCTTTGTTGCCAGCACTTTCATTTGACTGTATTTGGCTAAAAAGCTTTGTCTCCCTCTCTCCCATGGAGGAATGAGGAGCAACTGACCTGCCAGCTCAGGGGGGTGGGATGATGTCAGGAGGGGGGTCCTCTCTAAATGGAATTCTAGAAACAGAGAAGGTCAAGAGAGAGCGCTTTGTAAATGCAGTCACCATCCACTGGCCAGACTACAAAGCCACACACGAGCACAGCAAGTTAAACATCTACTGTGAGGACAGGCAGGAAGGTGGGAGCAGAGGGGGGAGGGGGGCACAGCCAAAAGAAAGAGTAGATAAAAACACACAGAACAATATAAGGAGAAAACAGCTGAATAAAGTCCATTTGATGTATACATTACAGAAGGTTTGGAAAGACACGTGAGAATTTTGAAAGAAGACTACACCCATCACACTCTCCCCTCCCTGTCAGAGGAAGTAAAGACAGTAAATTATATGTTTGATGTATAAGGACCTACCTGGGAATTGATAAGTGTAACCCGGAGGAATTCCAGAGTAACTGCGGCTGGTGTAGGTAGTAGTCTGGAAACCTGGGTAGCCTGTTAAAGAATATTAAATGATGGGTTTATTTAAGTGAAGACTGTGCTGTTAGCTAACCATCACCGGTATATTTCAGACACATTTCTTTGGAGAAACTACCAAACTCAGTCATATTTAAGGGTGCACTACTTGACATTTAGGAGTATGGGTTCTTTTATTCTCTTTCTCGTTATTTTAATCAGCCATTGACTGCTATTAGTTTCACATTGAACCTCTGGAGGAACTCATCAACTAGGGGACATGTGATTATTAACGCTCATACATTATAATAACAGACTTTTTTCATCAATTTCTTAAAGGTCATGGTCACCAAAGGGGAATTACAAAGGAGCCAGACTAGTTAATGTCTATGGGCTTGAGACTTAGGGTATTACAGTAGGGTGTAGTAATGTGAAATGTGCAGTAGAGGGCGCCACACCCCCACCAACAGCACTGAGCCTCTCAGGCTGTTTTTCTCAATGAGGATGTTTTCATACCATATTTCACTCCAGTGTGTAGAGCTCTGACGCCCTTCAGACTGTGACCTCTAAATTTCTACATCATAAATCACAGCTTTGTTCATTGAAAACGAGCATGTAAGAATCAGCTCTGAGATTAATATGAACCTAACTTAAGAAAGCAATTTTAGTTGAAGTGATCTGGATTCTTTTCCTTATATTTATTTGTGAAATCATACCAATATTCCATATAAGGAGCCACAGAGGACGTCCTCCACGTGGCATGGTTTTACTTTAGTGTTGCAGCATACAGACAAAGAGGACTGAACTGGTTTACACTAAGATGTGCATTACATTTAAAGGTAAAACTGGGGAAAGGTGTTGAGGTTTTGAGACTGCTGCTGTCCATAAAAATTGGGAAATTATTTAGACAAATTGCCATCAAACCATCATGTTAAAAAGCGCTGTTACGTGTTTGGTAAGCATGCCTACATTTAGAAACATTGATTTTTATTTTCTGGCAAATACTCAGACACATTACTTTAGGTTAACATTAGACATTAGGGTAATATGTTTGATAAAACCACCCATAATGTCTCTATGTTGTGTTATATGTATGCAGCCTGTTCTGTTTCAAAATATTTTCCCAGATTACATTTGTTTGGACGTATCGCTGATATGCAAATAATGAAAGTCCAAGAACAGAGGTGAAGGGGTGGTGGGGTTCAATGAGTTCGTCAAACAAATACAACACTGTCACCTAGGAAATCAGTGCTTGTGTCCTTTAAAACCAAAAGTAAACAAGGATTTATTCTCTTTTTCATTTGTAAATAACGTAATTACTCAAATTGTAATAATTAAACGCCAATTCATTCAGTTTTACCGGACCTAACCGTTTTTTAAATTTCATTACATTTTAACTAAGTGTTTAAATCCAGGTCCAATAGTCTGAAAGAACAAAGCTTTGCTTGATGTGTTGTTGACAGTGCAGTTTAGCTGCATATGAACATTATTTCTCAGGAGACTGGGTTGGTTTCTGCTCTGAACTACAACACCTATTGCTTATGAGGAAAACGTTCAGGGAGAATAGGGTATTTACTTTGGGTTTATATTTTTGGATCTTACCCAGCATGCCGATTCCCAGCATGAAGGCGTCCATCCCATAGGGCATCACTCTGGAGCGGCCTCTGGCTGAGCCTGTCGGCGTCATCACTTCCTTGGGCTGGGCTTTCTTACACTCCACCTAAAGCACAGGAAACCAACATGTATTAATAATTGTAATCCAAAATGTGGCGATAAAGACACAACCCAATCCTTAAACGTACGACACACCCTGGCAGAAAAACTAAAAGCAGCTCAACCAAATGAAATATATTATTGATGACGTGCGTACCATTTTGTTGTTGATCTCATGGAAGTGGATCTCACACACTTTCTCCACCACGTCTTCATTCTCAAAGGTGACAAAGCCAAAGCCTGGAAGAGACACAAACAGAAACGTGACCTCTCTGATTGTTTATGTCAACGATACCCTGTAGTCTGTGACAAAAACAACCCCAAAATGATTTGTAAAAGCACAGAATTTAACCTTTAAAAAAAATTCCCTACCAAGACCTTATTTAAACTCAAACATTTGTTATTCCAAAAAATGGTTTCAAACCTACAGTAGATATAGTAAGACCGCCACAAGCTGTTTTTTACCCCCATAGAGCATCGCGCTGTCAGCTCAGGCGTGGCGTGGCTTCCCTGTCAATCAAGCTGTTGGCATCAGCCAGGACAAGGCGTGGTTCACCAAAAAAAACCAAGCCTAGATTTACTGTCCTCTCCATTATCACAGCCAATTTCTCTTACTCCACCCCACGCGTTCCCTTTTCCCTCTTCCCTTATGTCTCATTAAGTCACATCCTCGCCTGTAACGCTCCTGACCCCGCACCGCGACCCCCAGCGGGTCCCGCACTTCTAACTCGCTGAGAGAGGACAGAGATAAATCGTGCTCTATCCATTTCATTTGAGAAAGAAATCAGCATTTGCTTCACCAAATGACTCCTATCACGCTGTTGCTCCTCTCCTTTCTAAGGGACATGTTTGTAGGTGTCCTTACTAAGTCTAACGATACATTAACATTGTGTGTGTGTGTGTGTGTGTGTGTGTGTGTGTGTGTGTCATGACTTTGCAGACGTACCTCTGTGCCTGTTGGTTGTTTTGTCAAACATAAGCATGGCATCATCAACCTGCGAGAACAAAGCAAAGAATAGATGAGCTTCGACACACACACACACACACACACACACACACACACACACACACACACACACACACACACACACACACACACACACACACACACACACACACACACACACACACACACACACACACACACACACACCATTACACAGCATGGGGTGCCATTGTCCCTCTTTAGCATTTGACTAAGGGGAAAACAGATGGAGATGGTGGAAGGCAGAGAGGGAGGGGTGACAGGTGACAAAGGAGGAAAGAAAAGATAGAATGAGCAATGAGGGAGGGGGGAGACACTGTATAAAAATAAAATGAAGTACAATCTATCAAGGTGGAAAATAAGTGACTATTCCCCACTCACTGAAGGAAATTCTCTCTCATTCTTTGCTCTGTCTTTCTCACAAACTCTTGTCCTGCACCCCCCCTCCCCACTTTCATACTCGCTGTCTTTCTTTCCCCCTCTCCACAAAGTTTACTATTCCCATGGAGACCCTGTAAAGAATTTCAATTAGAAGAAAATCCCCCCCCCTGCCTCTCTTCCCAACTAATTTCAATGAAAAGAATGGAGGGAAAAGAGGAGAAGTGAGGGAGAGAGAGCACGTGACAGAGAAGTGAAGCTGATAAATTATGGGGTGATAATAAAAGAGATAGAAGGTGAAGTTTTGATGGAGGATAAATGAACATTTTGGATCAGAGACGGTAGAACAAAGTGAACCGGGGTCTTTGTCAACACGCTCGCCTTTCATTCTTCTTGTCCCTCCACTTTCCTTTTCGCATTCACTCCACTGCCCTATTCATATTCCTCCTCCTCCCCCATTTCACTCTCCCTCCCTCACTTGTCCTTCACTGGCAGGAAAGTTAGCAGCTTCTGCTAAAGCTCCGACGGTGTGAGGTGAGAGAGAAGCCTGGGATCTCTCTGTGGAAATGACCTTTGTGTTTTTTATGTCGTTTAAAGGTACAACATTCATGCAAATCTGCAGCACAGATCTCCCTTCTTTACATGGACACACGTGGAGTATGACTACATGGCTATTTCCATTAAGCAGCAAGCACTGAAACTCAAACCGGGGAAACCTGAGTGGCAGAGGCCGTCCGATGTCTGACCTTTACTTCAGATGATAAACACATCCTAGCTGCGAGTGAAACATTTTTAGATATTCCTCGCCAAATGATGAACACGGAGCAGATCAAGGACGCCTCGGCACCCTCCTTGAACCTTTTAACTCTCCTCTATGTCAACATATAGCTCGGCCACACACACCAAAAGCCCCCCCTCCTCTCTCTGTCCTTCATTCAGATTTTATCCCCCCCCCCCTCCCTCCCCTCCTCCTCTCATCTCATGCTTTCCACCCTTCCGGTCGTCCAAACTCAATGACACAGCAGAGGGCCGGGGAAACAGGACAGTAAGTAGACAGCTGCGGGCCAACATGTTATCATAAGAGTAGAGTTACACGCACAGCTAGCCCTCCTGTTAGCATTAGCAGCGCCTATTCTGGAAGGGATGACCGAGGTTTAGCGCAGCCAGTTCAAGGAGCTTTTGAGCGGCAGAGCCAGAGAGAAAAGAGACAATATGCCGTGCTAACGTGGTTCACCTCATTGTCTTTCATTAGAACACAATGGTGTGCAGGCTTGAGAAATATCCCGTCACGTGTGCTAGCTTATGCTTTGGTCACACACCAGCCTCTGGCCCTTGCCAAAACCAATAAGAAGACGATCTCCGATGTCCACTGCCCAGGGTGCTGTAAGACAATCTGATTGGATAGCTGTGGGGGTCTGAGATTGGCTTAGCAGCAGATCAGTCGCTAACTAGTCTGCATGCATGCAGAGGGAAGAAAAGTTAAGGTCATATTCTCATGAAGTTCTGATGTACCTTTAACAACAAGGCTCAGCTGTGATCATGCGCAGATTTTTTTTCCTAGAGCCCCATTAAAAATATCCAGTTTTTAGTGAAGCGTGCAGCTATTGTCCGAAGCGTTTGCTGACAAGTCCATTACACTTTCTGCGAGATTATGAAAGGTGGCATTCACATTTTTTCCCCTTCTGTCTCCTCACATCTCCCTCTTTCATTCTTTCCTCTCTCTCCAGCCATCTCTCTCTAAACAGGCCAGCAGACAAAGTGTTCAGTCAAGCCTAATAATCGCCAGCTCACATGGGTGAGTGGAGTCCCAACTTTTCCCGTCTGCCCTGTCCATGCCACATTTTTCATCTTATCCTCTCCTTCCTTTGCTCTCTGCTCTGGTCTATTCTCTCAGTTGAGTTTAGAGTGGAGGGATTTTAATGGTAGTTTTCCATGCAAGGTACTTCCAGGAATGCAGTGCGGTAGAAGGATAAAAAGCGTGAAAACAGGGATACCCTTTGGGTTTAACATAATTTACTGCAGGAACCGAAGGCCTGACATGATAATTATCAAATAATCTAACTGTGAGTTTTTAGTCGATTAAACACAGGCTCTAAATTAAAAAAGGAGGAAGGTGTTATTAATTCTCATCAGGTTGATGGGGATAACCTTCACCTCAGGATTCAGACTCTATCCTACAAACATGGCTGTTGTAGTCCTATTGGCTTTAGGACATTCTGAAACAGGAGCTCAGATGTATCCCGTTAGGAAACCGCACATTAATGCATGCCTTTAGGTTTCAGTCCAAAACACCTGATGTGTCAACCTAGCAGCCATTTCAGTACGGTCCAATGAAGCTTGTGTAGGTGCGTCTTCACAAGTATACTCCAAAATAAATAAACAACAGTACATATCAAAGAGTTTCAGAAAATGCATAGTGCATTCTGTGTTTTCCTTTACAAGGCGGTGCCACAGTATGAAAATAAACAGGACGCCGAATCCTACTCCATCCTAACCCGCACCTTGTAACCAGGCTCAGATAATAAACAACAAATACCTCCCGCTCAGCAGGAATGCACTGTGGGATTGGCGCTATCCATGATACAGCTTTGGTCTCACGTGTCCAAACAGTCCAAATATTCCCTCATCCTGCGGAGGGAGTGTTTTCTTAGATATGAGCGTCTGTGATCACCAGGGAGAGCTGGTTCGCCACAGAGCTGCCATTTTATAAAAACACAAACATGTCACAACATGCACCTTACAAGGAGTTCCTAAAGTGTGAAGGTCACACGTTTGATCGAAGACAACCAGCACCAACATCACAGATTTAAGTGAATTTGAACACCTAAAATATGGTAAACAAGAGTCAGAGGCCAACTGAGAGAAAACACAGCTACACACACGGCAGAAGGAGGTTGGTGCTATTAATTTCTTCCAATCCATTAGGCCTACATTCTGAAGCGATGTTTAATTTTGGACTATTTTCGTGCTTACACCAACAACAGCACAGGCACACGTTTAAGTGTTTGTGACAACTGGATCGCTGGCTGTGAGTCTTGCAGTCTGCACAAATGTATGCAAGCTTGCCTCCCATCGCACCCATGCCACTGTCACACTTTCATGCACGCACACACCCTTTTTTCCATTCATGCAAATGCACACTCCTTAGAATTTTCTTTTCTTTTTTTTAAGGAAACTCAACAAAAAAAACACTGGATTACAGTGGGACAATGGGCGAAAGCAGGTCACCACGGCAACAAGCTGAGAGCAGGGTGTGTGTATGTGGGATGGGAGGGTGTCTGAGGTAGTGATTTTGGGTAAGGTGGGGGCGGTTAGGGGGGTTTGTTACAGGAGCAGCTGTTGCATGTGATTAGTTAATACTGAAGAGCCTGAACTCAAACACACTCCCCAGCCTCCCAAAGCGGAGCTAGCTGAAAAGTAACCCAACATGTCATGCATGGTGGACACTTTGATACGTTTACGGCCCATCAGATGGGTGTTTTCCCCTTTCATAGCCACTCTTTCCTCCTCACTATCTCAACATTCCTACTTTTCTCTGCCCTTCAACCCTTTCTCTGCTCCCCTCCCTCTCACTCTACAGGGGGTTGCTTCTTCCCTTTCAGACCCCCGCCATCTCCCTCTTCTCCTCCCCTCCTCTTGCTGCTTTTTTTTTTCTTCCTGCCTCTCCCCGGCCACTCATCTGTCCCCACAGCATGTGTTTGCCTTTCACCAAATTTCATTCAAAGGAGCTGAACAGGACAAATGGAAAAGCCAAAAACACAGAAATGTGATTATAAAAGAGCAAAACAGCTCACAAAAGAGATAAACTAACAGACTAACTAATGCTGTAGCTGCACACAATCAACAGGATTTTCCTTTCTTTTAGTTCTTTCTCTCTTTCAGTGCTCTCTTCCTTTTAAATGATTGCTGTTTTTTAAACGAGGCCCCGTTTGAGTATTTGTATTTTCTCAACTAAAATGAAAAGCGGGAAAGAGAGGAAAGTAAAGCTTTGGGAAAGCTGAGAGATGTGAAAGGTATTAGGATCACAGATTAATATAATATATCAAAGTTGGACAGAACATTATAGCTGTGATTCCCAACAAGTGTACCCCAGGGGCTACTTCTGCTGTTGCCAGGGGTTTTGTGGAAAAAGTGTGGAGTAGATTGTGAAGTGATTTGATCAAATTGAAATGTTGATGTCCTATAAAAATCATGGCCACATATTGAGTCAGCTTGAGGTCACCTAAACATAACCAGTTGCGATTAAATGTGTTTGAAAACGTGTTAGCTCGCGAACAGAAAAGCTTAGAAAAACAGTTAACGCTTGCTAAACAAGATGGATTGAAATGGCTTAAACGAAAATGTGAAATTGTGAACATTAGCTAATAGCAATGGATGAACGGTTTAAATAGTTAGTTAGTGGATTGGATCAGCTAATGATAGAAATTCTAAACATTAAATAAGAGTGATCTTGTGATCAAATGATTGAAATAGCTTAAAGGAAAATGGTTTAAATTGTGAAAAGTAGCAAATAGTATCGACTAAACGGCTGAAATGGTTAGCTACTGGGTAAATTATTGAGATTTCTAAAAGGAAAATGGTTGAAAAAGTGAACATTTGCTAATAGTAATGAATAACTGTGGAAAGATTGGCTAGTATTCAATGATATTTGAATAAATCATGGTTTAAAGGATAATGTTTGAAATTGTGAGCTAAATGAAATTAGCTAAACAGCTGAAACATTTAGCTAGGGAGAAATTGTTAAATGGAATCAACTGTATGAAGAAAATATTGTCACATTCAATATCGTATAATTAGTTGAATATCCAGTTAAAACTCAATGTGAGCAGATTTGTAGCATGTTGTTGATGGGGGGGGGGGTGTTTATGAAGGGATGGTTTGGTTCAGTGTGACACAAAAGTTTGGAAACCACAGCACTAGAGATGTAAAAGACAGGCGGTCATCACTGAGTGGAATGGCTACAAATAGATGGCAGCTTTGTGTATAGTATACCTTTCCAAACTGGTCGAAGTAATGCTTCACATCTTCGATGGTGGTATTGACTGACAGTCCTCCGACAAAGATCTTCTTTGTCCTGGTCACCAGCTAGCAACACAGAAGAAGAAGAGGGCATCGTTTACCACTAATCACATTAGGCAGGGGGTGGATGTTGGTGATAAAGAGACTTTGTGTTTGTTGGCGTTTATTTCATCTCAGAGGTTTCTGAAAGCTCTTCTGAGCATTCAACCTAATTCACTCCAGTTTAAGATCTGTTACATTCACGGTTTGGAGGGGTGAGCGTGCATACAGGTAACCACTGTATGGAGGCATCCGTATGTGTGTGTGTGTGTGCCAGGACAAACATTAGTGTGTGTGTGTGTGTGTGTGTGTGTGTGTGTGTGTGTGTGTGTGTGTGTGTGTGTGTGTGTGTGTGTGTGTGTTTAAGATGTTGGCTGCTGACGGTCGGGGGTTGGGAAGGGTCAGGGTATTGGGTCACGGTGTCAGGCTGGACAAGAGGATTGCAGCTCCTCTTTGGTCATTTGCCTGACTCTAATCCCAGCCAATCAGGGCTGAGTGATGAGCAGTGACATATGACATCATCACTACGACTCCTCATCATTAACCCCTTCAGGGTGCACTCACCTTAGGCTGAGCCCGGCGAGGAAACGCCACCTTGGGGTCGATCTGTAGAGGAGAGAGAAGTTAGTTTTAAAGAGGGAAAAGTAAAACATGTCCGTCCTTGTCTGTAACGAGCTACACAATCCCAGGCTTCCTGCTGTGGATTTAAATGAAGTTTTGATGAACTGTGACGATTGTGATAGGCCGGCGTATTACAGATATTAAGAGGATTCTATTAGAAGTGAGATTTATTTGACATTTGCTTAACAATCCTAATGTTTGGAGACGCACACTGCTGGTATAATATTCATAATAACTGCAAGATAAACCCATTTTCATAAACAAACAAAAACAAATGTCTCTAAATTCTCACTGTCTGGTCTTAATGAAACCAAATGTAAGTATAAGAGTGGTAAGCCTTCCCTTCACCCAAGACAGGGATTTCACAACGGTACAATTGCAATGTTGAAATACCAAAGGAAGGAAATATCGAATATTTCAAATGATGGTAACATGTAGTACATATATTTTCTAGATTTTTGGAAATGACAGAAAGAAGGGGAAAATGCCCCTCAGAGTTCCTCAATGTCAAAGAGGATGTCTTTGAATGTCTATGTTAAGTTGAATGATATAAAACCGAGAAAGAAGCTACTTATACGACAGAGATATTACATTTTTGCTTGTTAAATTACCCTAATGATTAATCAATTACCAACATTTTTTTTTTCTGTCAACCAACAAACTGATTGGTAGGCCAATCGATGCAGGTCAGTTGCATCGCTAGGCAAAAATACATGTATATTATTTATTTCTTTAGTTGTGTAACTGAGACCATAAAGAGTTTCTTTTCTTGAAAACATGTTTTTGAGCTGCTAATGGCTCAGCGTTTCCAGAACCTCAAGCAAATATTGCTGTTAAAAAAAGGTTCAAATGCAGAATAAATATTGTCCCCGTCTTTTCTGAGACTGCAAGGTATATTTCTTCCTACCCAGACAACCGCCATTAAATGAATCCCCAAGCTTGAGTACATTTAAGCAAAGACACCAAAACTCTACCTTTTCCGGATGTGTTGTTCAGTAGCTGATGGTGTTCATGTGTAGACAGAATTCTGCTCCGGGCATCAATGAATTATCATACTGTTAACTAACTAGAATTACAACAGAAAGTCTCTAAGTCTGTGGCTATTCGAAGGCCTGCATGTCCAGAAATAGAACGTATGCTAATCTACCAGTATGTATAGTAGCCCCTTGTTTATGCAAGCCCCAAAAAATCCAAACAAACAGGCGTACGGAACAAAATAGACAGCGAGGCGTGAATACGTACATTCTCTAAATTGTGCGTAGCAACACAACTAAAAGACAGAGCAGGGCAGTCTAGCATCTAAAATGAGCATACAATATTCTGAATACATTAGGCGGATATATGTTTTTTTAAATCTCACAAATCCAGACAGCCTCCATTTTGGATTAGTAAGATTTGACTGTATCCATATTTCTCCCAAGTGGAATGTCTCAGCTGTGGTCAAGGTTAGAGATAAAATTAGAAGCAAATGAGTTTTGAATGTGCTGGCCTTTAATAATGCTAAATATGCAAAGCCTTGCCTGGCATTTTACATTTGTGAGGAATCTCGTGTTATTCTCACTCAAGCTGACAAGAGAGATGATTTTAGGTCACAAGACCTTGTAGTGTATTATGGTCTTAGAGTTCCATCTTTGTTCTAATAATTGGATGTGAAGCAAAAGCCCTTGTGTCTCACACAGCCGCTATCAGAGGTATTGAATTGATATTGGCAACTAAAAGGGAGCCTATCAAATGGCCAGAAATATGCACTTATAATGTGAACAATACACACAATACAAGCGAGCGTGTTCATTCAATATTCCACCAATCCTTTCATCTCTCGGCTGTGATGAATCCCTGCTTTTGATGACAAGTCTACAGACTAAAATATCCTTCGAGGACCTTTAAGTACCACATATTTAACACTACTTGGAGAGCACGGCCGCTGTGTAACTAAGATGCAGCTGCAGCGTCCTTGGAAGGGATTGCAGAAGTTCTTTGCACCTTGAAGTGGGGCACAAAGACGAGAGGAGTCATGTCACCTCCAGCTGGTCTGAGCACAAAGACAAAGGTGACAAGGACACGCAGAGCCACTAGCGGCTATTGGCAACAGCAGTGCAACAACAGAGCGCACTCACAAACAATGAGCAGACTACAGCGTTTCTTACAGGATCTGCTCTGAGTGGCCTGATATAATATAATAGATGTGTAGTGGCTCCATAGTCTATGTTTACCAGCACAGTGACCTTTGAAACACGTGCATTTCATCAGAAAAATGCCACAAATACTGTAGACGGCTAGTATAGATCTAGCCATTCCTATAAACAACAACACATTACAAGCAAGAAACAAAAACGAAATCTGCAGTGACCTCTAAAAAATAACAGCAGAAACACACAAGGCAGCAATGTACCTATTCAGGATTACATTTTGTGCTGCAATATTTTCTATCAGTGTTTTCTTTAAAAAACGCCTAATAACTTAGAAAACAGCCCAGGTGTGTTTGGGAAAGACAGGCACTGAAAGGTAAAAAAGAAAAATGTTGAACAAAACTAGAGGACAGGTGTTAGCCTGAGGCCATTGTGCTGCGCAGACACAGACCGTGAGCTGACAATGACAGCAGTCAGAAACCAACTCTCACATTAGACAAGACTGCAGTCACGTACCATTAACACAGTCAAATATCCACCTAAAATCTGTTTCCACAAGCAGATACATACAAAAACAACAAGAATCCTAATCACTTAGTATCAGTAAATACTCATTTGCTGTCATTTTAACACCAGTCCCCTTCCAATGCGTCTTTGTAAGAGTCAGTTGTCTTTACTTTTGCTTGAAAACAGTCGATTTTACTCTAAGGCAGAGCTATAAGTGAACAAGACTGGACAATACATCACTTTTTATAGCCAGTATTAGTAGGAAAATCACAGAATGTAACTCTTTTATTGGTGCACTCGTGCTAGTTCAATAAACAAATGAATGTTGGAAACAATTTCCTTTCATTTTTGTATTCAAAAAATCTTTTATTTATAGCAGTTGTGATAATGTACCACTTTACTGAATATTTTTATTTTATTGTTCAGGCCAAATATAGATTATATCCCAATATTAAAATATATTGTGAGTCACTTTATTACCACATTTTAAAATGTCAAAAACGTTTATTGCTAAAATCACTGAATATGTCATCACATTATTAAAGAGGAAATATTAAAGGGAAAGATCCTGCGGTATAATCTGTGTCGAAAAATAGGTTAAAAAAAGTATGTCTCATGGTATATTTTATGAAATATATGCACCCAAATATCACATGTTATCAAAACACCAATATATCATAGCTTATAAATCATCAAGAGCTCCTAGTCTAAAAATAAAGAAGGTTACCAGCTATACTAGGTTAGGCCTAATGGAGTATCTGTAATAGTGCTACTACCGCTACAGTCATGCCATGCTGTTAAAAATCATTCCACTTCAGCGACATAACAGAATATATCTAACATGTGATTTCTACGTCCGGCTGTACTCGGAGGAAGGCTATAATAAATGAAAACTAAAGCATCTATCAGACGGGCGGATTAGCCTCGAGGAAGACAGATAGGCCACAAAGCAAAACGGTAAAAGGACTTAGCCAGGTCACTGTTTGCAACACTCAGAAATAGCTCTTCGGAGGCTTGACATTTGAGAAGTCTTAATCAACACAGTGGGGAAAATGTATCTACTGGTGAATTAAAGTTGCTCTTCCCCGGACTGACGAAGAAGTTATGACTGAGTGTTCGTGAAATGGTCTGACTAACATCCTGCTTCATGACATCCAACCTCCGCTCAATCTAAGCAGCCCAGTGACGGCAGAGCCTACGATATGATTTTAGTGGTTTAGCTTTTGAGACTAATCTACGACCAATAGTCACCTCACATGGCCCAGCGCGTCCAACAGTGTAACAAACTGAAAAAACACAAATATAAAAATAGGAAGTCAAATCGATAGAAAGGGAAAGAGAGAGAGAGAGGGGGAGAAAGAGTGTGAAGATGACAAAGCACAGGGAGAAAGGAAAGGCATTCATTTGGAGTCGACCCATGAGAAAGTGGGCCTGTCCAGTGTAGCGGTGCAGCAGGGCTGTCCCAGCAGGCAGCCCCTCTGATTTCATTAATTAACAGGACAAAGAGTACAAAACAGATGGGCCCGTTGAGGAACTGGGGCTCCCGAGCTACCCTTTACAGGCACACATATACATACACACTCACTCACAGTCCCTCGCATAATGTAGCACAAACATAAACACCAACACATGTATATAAAGTGACACATACATGTAATTAAAAGGGCAAGAAATACACAACAATCCAACTGACAACAAGTGTATTGCCATCACAAAGTCACATATAGACATTTAAGACCAACTCATTCTTGCAACAAAATGGCAAACACTGATGAAAAGGCACCGCAGGCTGTCCCATTATGAAGATATAATCAATATAAGCTAAACAAAAAGCTATAAACACAAGAGGAGACAAAAGGAGTTTGGCATGTCAATGCATGCACGCAGAGAGAGCGAGAGACTCGGTTTGGGCTCAGGCCAGCGGGGTCAATCTGCACAGCTGAACAATGGCACAGTAATTAGTTAACGAAGCTCACTAATGAGGACCCCCCCCCTTAAACCCAAACCCAACCGTGTAACCTTACTAGGGCGCCTGGCCAGGACGGGTCTATATCGTGACAATAGGGGGGTGGGGTTGTGGAGAGAACCCTGGACCCACCTTCAGAGCAGGTCCAGGATTTATCCCCTGATCTGACGCCATGCATGGACCTTCGGAAGTTCAATCCAGTTTGTTTCCCTCAATCGGATTAGTTGCTTTACAGATCTATACTAATTACAGCACGGGAAGCTGGGCCTGCCTCGCTCTGCTCTCCTCCACCTTCTCCATCCCCCATCTCCAGTTCTGTCCACGTCAGCACAAACAGCTAATCTCCAGTCAGGAGCGAGGCGCTGGTGCAAGCATCTACACTCTCCTCTAACCAGGTGTTTTAGACGGTGGTGACAATGGTCGACCGAGGCTGGTGCTTACATTATGTTGTTACAGTGCAGAGCTAAAGCAGCTAAATTAGCGCCATGCTGATGACCACCACTGTACCTTCACAGACAAGTGTGCGAAAAGCAGCAATTACCACCTACTGTAACACATTTGGAAAAGGGCAGTCCTGTTTACTTGGTGTTAAAAAGGAAAGAGAACAAATCTCCTGCATGTTACCTATTTTTGCCATTTCTTCGTATACATGGTGTTTTGATTTTACACTGTTGTAAGGAGATATTTTCAGGTACATACTAAAAACCATTAGTATCTCATTCCACATCACTAGCAAAGCCTTCTCAGATAGTACTTCACTGTACACATGGCTAAAGAAATACAATTATGTATCCAAAGAATTAACCTACGTAATAATACAATCATGTATTTGCCTGACAAATTCACACAAACGACCCCTCTTTCTCATCTGCAAACTCTAACTACAAATTATAACACGCTCAAATCTGATATCACCATTTGCTGAGAGAATGAGGAGACGTGGCATTTCGGGGGCTATCTGCTCTCCTCTTTTCTTCCCGGTCAATTATTCCCTCGGAGAAAACAAATACCAGTTGTGCCCTTCTTCTCTGTCCAAAGAAAAACGACAGCACACTACTGCCCTTAGGCTACACTCTACCCCGACAGGAAATCTAACCTCCTACCAAAACAAAAACCTCCCTCTAAAAACAATAGACAACCTCTTGCATTTGTTGCTTTTGAATTCTTCTTAGGCCCACAGGTATTGACTTATATTCCATCAGTGTTCAGTGTGTTGCTAATGTGGATAGAACAATTCTTCAAGTAAAAGGCCTGTAAATGTTTAATACCACTTGTAAGCTGTGGTCTGAACCCTGTACCAGTTAATCTAGTTTACTTCTCACCCGGTGTGTCCTTACACGGCACCCGGTTGCTCTGTTACATCCCTTTAATTCACCTTCCTCTTCTTCCTGCTTCAGGCCTTGTAGCTTGCAAACCAAAGGCTCAGCATAAGAAAAAGAAATGGGGGAAAAAATCAGAGCATCGCTTATTCTTCCTCATTCCAGGGAGGAATGTCTTTCTCAAATCTCCTGCTGATCAAACAATAGTTAGCCTCCTCTGACTGTGAAGAGGGGGGGGGGGGGGGCAAGAGTCCAGGTGTGAGGGAGACACAAAGAAATAAATAAATATATGAAATAATTAAGTTGGGACAGGTGTTGGAGATGTTACAGAGAGTTTGACGCTGATCCCTTAAAGCTGTGTGTTATTAAAATTATTCAGTCCTGCAAGACAGAAAATGACTCACAGTTTACTCTAATAAAATGTACTCTTGAAAGGCTTTTTAAAATAATTATTCATAGACAAAGAAAAAGTAATAACTCTTGAGCTGTTGCGGAATGATCTGCACAACGTCTTATCATTTTGCAACAGTTTTTATGTTATGCATTGTCATAGAAGTCAAATATAAGCAATGGAGTAGTCCAAGCCATTATTGGGAAAGCACTTTCAAATAAGATCTAGGCTCTTATTCTGAAAATGGAACAACAAAATGGCAACCCTGTTTATAAACGCCTGGTTGGATAGTGGTAACACGGTGTCATCGTTTCCCCCCCCCCACCCCCAAGACTGCTGCCACAACAACCTGAGCAACCAAAGCTGCATTTGAGTGGTTAACATTATTACTGTTTAGACTTACGTTGTGTTTTGGTTTATAATAGGGCAACGCCTAACCCCACTAGGGGCCTGCCAACCAGTGTTCCCATCACACACACACACACACACACACACACTCACACTCTCTGGCTCTTAAAGACTGTACCTTGGTTTAATAGGTAATATGACTCACTAAGTAACACTTTGCAGTAGCTCAAAACTTGCTTCCAAGCTGACTGAAAAAATTGACAGATTACCAGCAGCTACGCTCATAAACCTCACAGCAACTGTGCAGAAAGATCCAACGGCACAAATAAAATGAAACATTAAAAAGTATAACAAAGATATTATCCCATTCTTTCAAACAGCGAAGTAAGTATAAAGGTACATGGTGACATAACATTAGAGCTTTGCTAACCAACCGTTAATGCAAAATAGCTGGGAAGTTGTTATGGAGACATAATTCCCATCAGGCCATGCAGTTAAAGCACTGTCTCCTGTGACTGGCGTCACCCCCGGCAACAGGCTTGCTCCAACAACTTACCAACTCTACCTTTTCCTCCACCCCTGGGCTCTGACTGCATCTCTGAGCCACCGATTTTCACTCTCAAATGATCCTATTGTGTGTGTGTGGTTACGAGAGGCCACAACCTGACTGAAGACACACCCAGACCCATTCCTACAACTCATCTACATGACCAAGACAGCCACATTCACACCTTCCACGGATATTTAAATCTGAGTCAGCAGCTTTGAGTCAAACGCAGGGATACACACACATCTAACCTGTCACTGGTTACATTATGTAGCTAAAAACAAGCACAGTGTGTGCTCTGACCTCTGAGTGGGAGCTGATTTGTCCCGTTTACCCAAATTTAAATCATTAGTGTAGGAGGGGAAATCACAGAGATCAGAGTAGTTGTTCAAACAAACAGAGCGTCCATTTCAATATTGAATTTATTTGGACCTCACAGACAACTCCTGCACACACACAACTGTTTTCTTTCCACAAACTTTTTCCCCCGAGAGTTGCCACTAAAAAAACTAGTGCTTGATACTTCTATGAGGAAAAAAAAAGTAGAAAAAACTCTCTGCATAAACCCTGTGAGGGTTTAGCAGGGGCTCCTACCCCATTCAGGTCCCCAGGTAACCATGGCAATGAAGACCAAGAAAGAACGCTTTCATGTTGGCGCCCTGAACCAGGATTTGGAGGGGGAAATGAGCAGAGAGACGAGGAGGAGGGGGGAGGCTGCTCCAAAACGCACTCCTCACTCAACTTTACAAGCCATACGGTGGGAGGTAAAATGCACCGGGGGAAGAAAAAAACATGCTACATAGAAATTGGAAAAAAAGTAACCCAACATCCAGCTCTTCAAAGGTAGAAACTCACCGTTTTGGAATCCAACTCGTGTCTGTTTTGCGCCAAAACCTTCTCCACACCGGCTTGATCTGCGTATGTTACAAACCCAAAGCCCCTGCGAAAAGAAAAATAAGAGAAATTCAGATTCAGAAATGCAACGTTTTGGCATAAACAGCCCAGTGGAAGAGCATGAGGCATCCAGTGATAGGACGGCGGAGCGCACACGCCTCCTTCTTACCTCGACCGCTTGGTAACGGGATCCCGCATCACCATACACTCCTTCACCTCTCCGAATTTACAGAAGTACTCCTTCAAGCCCTCTGCGAACACAACAATAGGGAGAACACGGTTAAATAAATCCGTAAATTGGACTTCTCCCTACAGGCCCTGGTGAGGTGATGTGGCTGGAGAGAGACAATGGGGGTCGGGCCGGACCACGTTGTGTTTGTGTCCCTCTCCAGAGACTGTACACTGGCCATTCAGCATAATAGCCCATTAAGGCCCTGCGGACCACAAACAAAGCTACACTTGGTTTACGATCCATGTTTTGACAAGGCGTCCAGCGAGAACACGGAACAAGCATAAAGTGTATCCGTGCATCTGTCTCACACTCCTAAAATAAATGAATGGATTCAGCGGAGTGCAAAAACAACACGCAGACACGGCCATCCATATGAGCCGAACTTGAGCTTTAACGCTGAATAATCGATCTCTCTTTGCTATAAATGCCCTTCTGTTATTAACAGTGTATTGCGCTCACATGGAAAGGCAGACAGAGTGTGTGCATGCAGTGTTAATCTCCCTGCGTCTCGGCAAGTCTAAACCCTGAGAGCTGATCCTTATTGAAAAGGAGGCTTTGATTTAACTATTTACGGTGTTTCTTATTTAACTTCGGGAACGTAATATGCAGGCTGTATGTGTAGAGGAGGAGTAAACAGTAGTCTTTCATTCAGACTTATTAAAGTAGCGTGCGGGACAGCTCACCTTGTGTCGTCTGCCAACTCAGACCCCCGATGAACATTTTGCTGAATGAGAGAAACACAAGCTGTAAGTCACACAGAATAGCGCGCCGTCTTTCCAGCATAGCACATGCACAACCACATTCAATAGGGAGGGGGTAAAAGCTGGGGGGAATTATGTGTAATATAGCATCAATAAAGTAAGAAGAAAGCATCGGCCATGTTGCGAAGTCCCCAATCGGCCAGTCGGGCCGTTATAATCCCCTAGAGGAGGAAAAAAGGAGAGGATTTTCCAGAGGATGGAGGAGAAGTTGCAATGGGGCCTGGTGGAGGAAAAGCGAGATAAATAAACAAACAAGCGGTTGGGGGGAAACAGACGGAAAGCCGTGGTGCGTCTGTGTCTCCTTAGCTGAGTGGATCCATCCCACACACACACACATACACACACACACACACACACAGCGTGCTTGTCTTTTGTCTCGGCGCGGCTACGCTCCCGCACTGAACTCAACTAAAGTCCAAGGTGAACTCGAATCGGGCCGACAGGCGAGCGAATTGCATGCGGGCGGTGTGAGGCTTTTACCAGGGGTCGTGGGGGGAGTTGTCCGCGCCGGAGGACAGGCTGCTCTGGCTCCCTTCCGTATCCATTCCGCTCTCCGCTGGTATATTCCCGCACTGTGAGGCGAGGAGAGGCAGTGAAGCTCCACTGCTGCTGCTGCTGCTGCTCCAGACTCAGGGGCGGGCAGCCGAGAGGGGAGGTGGGGGTGGGGTGGCTCAAAAAGAGGAGGGGTGAGCGAGGAAAGCGCTCACACACACACACACACACACACACACACACACACAGATACGCATGCATACACGCTCAGAGATAAGCCCCGCCTCTACCTCGTTTTCCCGTAGCCTACCCCTGCCTCGGACCTCCCTCCCCTCCCTCCTGCTGCACGTTGCCTGCCTTTATTCATGCTGCCAGTGGCGCTTCTCTGTAGTGTTTCCCCGCCGTTCTTGTCATTGGTCGATCACAACAGCATGGCCCGTTAAAGCATTTTGAATGTTTAGAGAATCTGCAGCAGCTTACCTCTATTCTAAATCGCAACACTAAACAGAATGCCCTAAAAATATCGTTAAAAAAACATTGAGAACGACCAAATAGAAACATGCATGGGTGCATTATGCATCCATGCCAGATAGCTTTATAATTATTGACATTTTGTTATTCATTCATTGCTCCACATTCTAGTTTCAGTATTGCTGATGGAAAATGATGTCTTCCTGTGTGGTGAGGTTTGGTCTCAGGTGAAATGAAGCATCTGTAACCAGGATACTCTCCCAAACCATTTAGCCAGACACTGGGTTATATAAAACAGGATGTGGATATGAAATCATTCTTGTAGCTTATAGGTCAACAGGATCATGTTTTTTGAAAGCGTTTTTAAAAATATTATGTTATGTTCTCCTATTCTATGTGACGATAAATGAGATGTGAGTGATGCAATGTGATCCTTTCTGATCTGACGTTATATAATGTATTCTGAAGCAATGGCATGTGATTTGACCGTCATGCTATGTTATGATGATGTGATCATAAATGATGACATGAATTGGAATCATACATGAAGTCATTTGATGCTATGTGATCATACATGATGTGATGCTATCATATATGATGTCATTGTATGTAAGGTGATTATATATGACGTCATTTTATGTGACGGGACCTATATGGTGTGATGTGATAATATATGTCACGTGGTCTTATATGATTTGGTCATGTAATTTAATGTGATGAGTGGTGTGAGTACATATGATGTCATCTGATATGATAACCAGGTCATTTGATGTGATATCATGGTATGTGATGCATTCAAATGTGACGTAAACATAATGTGCTGTGGATATATGTGATTATATATGATATTATCCACTTTATATAACATGATTTTATTAATGCAATGTAATGTATACTGATGTGGATCTTCTGGATGTCATGTAAGAAGTTATGTCATAGTATGTGACTATTGTCCAACTCTCACCTCAACCATGGCCCTGGTCCAACTGTAACCCACCACATGTTTTTTACCTTTACTTGTATTGTTGTCAGCTCCTGGGTTAATTTTCATCATCATCAACATTAACCCTATATCCACAAAGTTTTTCAATACCCAACGCAACCTCTCTTTGTGACTTCCTCTCCATCCATCAATCATCCTTGTCTTGTCCGACCCTTACAAACCTCTCAGCCCACCTGTTCCTGCTGCCCAGCTCTCATCCTGATCCATCACATCCAAAACAGCTGTGACCACCACTCTACATCCTTCACACAGTTCTTATCCAATCACATATTAACCTGATCTTCCCTCTCTCTTTCACACCATGTGACAGGCTGTCCTAACCAGCCAAGTGCTAGATTAGCAGCATTACCTCTAAGTCAGACTCTCTCTCTCTCTACCAGGGCAAGCCTGGTCAGCTGAGCATTTTCATCACATGCCCCAGCTGCTCGAACAAAAGTGAAACAAGTGCACACATAGTTATGCGAAATGCACTTGTTAACTCGTCCAATTATGACCTTCAGTTAGTTCGTTTTTACAGAAGTGTATCAAGCTTAGACATCTAATTTTGAAACAGTTACATGATTATAGTAGCACATAGTGTCCTAAAAGGCTAAAAGTTATAATTCCTTGTGTACGTGAGCAAGAGACAGAACTGAAACACATCAAAAAATACCCTGCACCTGATAAAACATGTTTCATAATGAGGATTTAACTTTCCCAGCACCACCGTGATGATCTGTGTATGTGTGTGTGTGTGTGTGTGTGTGTGTGTGTGTGTGTGTGTGTGTGTGTGTGTGTGTGTGTGTGTGTGTGTGTGTGTGTGTGTGTGTGTGTGTGTGTGTGTGTGTGTGTGTGAGAGAGAGAGAGAGAGAGAAAGGCAGTGGGGGAAGTCAGTGAGGGGAGGCAGATCAGGGGGAGGGTGTGACTGTGGCCTGCTGGACCATAGCAAGAGAACAGTATGTAGGACAAGGCCCTGCACTAGCTAACCTATCCTGGCGAGAGCAATGGTTGGGCGTGCTTAATTTCTGCATGCATGATCAATGGCACTGAATAAAAAAAGAGAGGAGATAGACAGCAGCACGGGGGAGGGGATGCACAAGTTAGAGCACTTTGATAAGGTAGAACGAGGCAAATACTCCAAAAAGTATATTTAGCATGTGTATTCTTAATTCAAACCAATACAACAGATCGAAGTGTGTAGTTCAGAGACAACAACGTCGAGCTTTTGAACAAGTTTGGCTAACTTGTTACAGGAGTTTAAAGTTAATCTGATTTTTAATCTGAGAAATCATGCCTAAAAGCAACATTTTCACATTGTGGGTGGGTGATGTGTGAGAGAGGTTTTCAGTACGCTCACATTGCACTTTTTACTCCAGCCTTTTCTCTATCCCATCTCCCCTCTGTCTTGTTGTCACTCTGTCACCTTAAAACATTGTGATAGTTTGTCCAACCCAAGTCTTCACCGCTTTTGTTTCCTTGACCACAGCTGACCCAGAGTGGGAATCCATTGTCTGTGAGCAACCTCTGACCTGCCAGGTCCTGGGACCTGCTCTCCACCACCCTCGAGGCGGACTGAAAGAGAGTTGAGAGGGGGATCAGGAGAGAAAAGAGTTCAAACGGCGACTTCTGACCATCTGAAAAGCTAGAAGCTGAGCTGTATGTTTAGGCAGCAGCAGTCTATAGAGCCAGGAGCCCTCATTTGCATGTGATGCAAAATGTAAACAGGCAACAACTAGTTCCAGGAAGACCTCAGAACTAAACGCTGGCAATGGATAATCAAAAGGGATAGGAATGGAATGTTTGTCGATGGATAAAGACATACAGAACAAGCTAAAAAAAAGTGTTTAAAAACGGAAGCCAGGAGGCCATTTTAAAGCACCCCGTTTGCTGTGGGTGTTTTTTCCACCTGGCAGGTGGCAAGCCAAAGAAATCATTACATGAGAGAGGAGAAGGGAGGAAACAAGCACACCTGTGGTTGCGGCAGGAGCTCCACCTCCGCTCTCCGATCACAATCCCTCCATCCCCCAGGGGAAGGTGTGGCAAAGGGAGAGAGACAAAGGGAGGAGAGAAAGGGAGAGGAAGGAAGAGATTGTGGGGGAGATTTACAGGCCTCATCAGCAGTTGACTGAAGGTTGAGTTAACCTTTTATTAATCGTGCGCACACAACACAAGCTGGACTGACGGTGCTGGAAGGATCCAAGAGGCTTTGGGCTTCCTGCGAGCACACGCAGACCACAACCTATTTACCCTGATGACACGACTATTTCTATCTGTCGGCTGCATGAGTGCAAGCAGCAGCAGCAGCAGCAGCAGCGGAGGTCTACACTGTAATACCACACAGACTGTTGGGCGGATAAACACAGGGAAATGCACACACACACACACAAAGGTTTCTGGTTACAAATCCGGAGAGACCTAACACTTAAAGACAGATTGCCAATACTGCACTTGCCGCCATGGAGATTGGTAGGGGAGTCGCAGTTTGTTAAAGCACTGTCTATTCATCACTGCTGTACTGAGTGCATTATTAACCCCCCGATAACTAATTATCTGTTATCTTCAGTCACAGATACAGAGCTTTGCTTGGCATGACATTAAATTACAGCATCCATTTAATCCATAATGAGATGTGCATTCAAAGTTGTCACATACTGGGTCTTGTACTCTCTTGATTGACGGGATGAGTGTGTGTGTGTAAAGATTGTAGTGATGAGGAATTTTCTTTTTTGTACTCCAAAAAAATGCACCATGCTCCATGTGTACAACTTCACGTCTGCCCTGACCTCTTTCACTTAGGTGATGTCACTATAAGCAGTTGCTGGAAATGACATCATGACACAAACAGATGGTGTCACGACCATCTTTGAGACCGTCGTCGTGCCGACCTGAACGAGAGGCCTGTGCCGTGACTCATCATCTCTTTATCGGAAGATGTGCTGCGGGTAATGTAGTGTTAACACATGATGGATTTCACGCCAGGGCCTCGGAGCAGGACGGAAGAAAGGGAGAGTGAGAAAGAGGAAAGAGAGAGGATAAAGAAGTGAGTAAGAGAGAGAGGATATTCATGTTTTTTTAAGGGTGGGGGGGGGTTAAGAGAAGGTTTCAGTTGTAGCAAGAAATCCATACCACCTCTCTCTAAAGTAACACACACACAACCAAGTGGAGTTGCAGTGCCTCCCTGTATCTCTTTTAATCCTTTTTCCACTCCCCCCTCCATTTCTTTTTTTACAGGACCTATCAACGCCATTCCTTGCTACTATTTATAGGAGACCACTGTCCCCCCTGTCCCCTTGCCTGAGTGTAGATCTGTGCATGTGTGTCTGTGTGTGTGTGTGTGTGTGTGTGTGTGTTGCAAGGTACCCACAATAAACCAGTGCTTCTCACTCCTAATCTCAGTTTGGTGGGATTCACTGAACAGGATATATTGTAAAGCCAGTTACAAAGATAGGTGTGTGTTTTTGGGGAGGGGGGGGGGGGGGGGTGGGGGTTGAATGAGGCTGATTTATCCCACCTGTCTAGTTGTTTCCGGTACGTACGTGTCGTTCCATGACTGACTACTGAAATGTATTCTACGAAGGCCTGGGAACACACAAATCATCCCTGGAAAGTTGGAAAGTGCGTGTATTTATTGCCAGGTATTCATCAGTCCACGTGCCGGTGCTAATTGCAAACACTTTCTGTGGGATACCGACACGTGGCTCGGTCCAGTCCAGCTGCTTCACTTGCATGCGGCAGTGTGCAGGCCCTGCAGCCTGATGGAAGGCTGTGGTTATTGATTTATGAGTTCACAGTTAAAATGTGCCCTGCTTTGTGGTGTAATCAGCAACTGACACATTAGATCTTCACACCATCATTTTTTATGACTTTTAAAGCGGTAGGTCACTTTATGGGGAAACGTGTGTGTTGAGTAAAGTTATGAATGGCTTTCTTTGAACTTTTACAGACTGAATGAAGATTTTGCTGAAATATTCAGAGTATTAAGCTTATGTGTTGCTAAATGCCAGCTATAGTATCAAGTTGGAAAGTAGGAAATGTCTTCTTTAACTTTCTGTTCATAAAGGTGCCAATGTCAACAATGAAACTGAACCAAGCTATATGTTTACATAAACAATGGATCAATAAAAATTGCGTGGGAGGGGTCTTTCATAATAACAAACACACCGGTAATGTTCAGCCAACTCTGCAGTTCCCTTTATCTATACTGAACATTTTAATGCCTTTTAACCCGCTGCGCAAAATATTAAGTTAGCCACAAGTCAGTGAACACAGAGGAGCATTTAGAGGCTAAAGGGTCAGATATACTTTCTCAAGAGTAGGTGGAGACCAAAACAGAGTTTAAATATTGGCACTAAACTTGTTTGGTGATCACAAACATGACTCCAAATGAATGCTATTGTTGCCACGTATTTGTTACCTGAATGGCAAGTGTTTGCTTAACACATTGGCTGAGAGCAAAAATACGTAAATGCAGTGTTCAAAGTTAAATTCTATTGCCCCAGAGTATCCAGACAAATGTTAATGTAGAGAAACAAATGTTATTTAATCAACGCTTCCTGTTTGCTTGGCCTCACCACAGCTGCAAAAGCAAAGATTTTATAAATGGAAGAAGACTTTACTATACAATAAGCAATATATTAGTTGTCCATGTCATCGTCTCACAGCCTCAACCGGATGTTTTGAGATGACAATCATCAATTATGAAGTCAATACACAATATGTGAATGACATGTTTTTTTAAATGTGAAATTGTGAAGAGGAAGGTGACAACTAACATTCCTTTCACTTTAAGCATCTGCATGTGCCCGTGACAAAAGGGGAGTTAAATCAAAACGACGTAGGTAGAGAAAGATGAAGGAAAGTGTCCTACAAAGAAAAACAGAATGAAGAGGGTTAACAGGAATAACAAGCAGAAGGTGAATGTGTTCTTATGTATTTCCATGTGTGTGTGTGTGTGTGTGTGTGTGTGTGTGTGTGTGTGTGTGTGTGTGTGTGTGTGTGTGTGTGTGTGTGTGTGTGTGTGTGTGTGTGTGTGTGTGTGTGTGTGTGTGTGTGTGTGTGTGAGTGCAGCTGTGCAGTGACAGAGTGAAGGGAGGAGAGAGCAGAGGGGGTCCATTGTGGCTCTTTGTGTGGCTCAGATTGTCCTCTTCTCTGGGAAAGTGGAAACTCAACACTCCTCTCCAGAGGTCTGGTTACCAGGTGAGAGAGGAGGAAAGAAAAGGGAAAAACAGAGCGCCAGAGCGAGGGAGGGAGGGCTGCAAAGGTGTGGAGAGAGAAACCGAAAAGGAGAGGCGAGGTAGAAAAGAGCATGAGACTTTTGGGCATGAGAGCTGGAAACTGAGAGTGGCTGAAAGAGATCAAGAGATGAACACAAAGATAGGAAGAAACAGCCTGCGAAAGACTAAACAGAGAGAGGCTCAGATTTTGGTGTAAATCCCACAAACAAAGTATAACAATCCTGAGCAAATTTCCAAATGTATTGCAGGCTTTGCTATATCAAATGTGGCCTGTAGATAAAGTAAGACGTTGAATTAAAATGATATTGTCAATGTTATGTCTTCTTTAATGGTGAAACTTCAAGAATATAAAGGATCAGATCATGTCCACGTTTTATTGCAATACCAGGTTCAAATGTCAACTTGGTAAATTACAGTGCTGCGATCTTTTCTACAATCAAATATTAAACTAAACAGAAACCACTGGCACTCCTTTATAGTTACAACTCCTCCTTGTGGCCACTTGTGGAACTTCTAAAAATATCCAAAATCAGCTCAGTTTTCTTCCACTTTCTCCAGGAATAAAACAAAAGTCACACATCTTGTATCAGAAAATGTACATTTATTTTCTTTGATCACTTTTTACAAACTATATATATATATATTATTTATTTTTACAAACACCACCTTTAACCCTGAACACCAAAAAGTTTACAAAGAGGAAGTACACTATCTAGCTAAAAAGACCATTCCATTTCCGGACATCATCCATGTTAATTTCATGTTCTAAGACGTGCGCAATGAGGGAATAATTAAAAAAATACAGCTAATGATCTCAGATGGATGGAAAAATAATATCTGATGTTACTTTGAGGACACCAAACCTTTTTTATATTACTTTACATTTGATTTTTTTCTCCACAGTATATCTGGTATTCCATTCTTTACAATCGTTTTCCCTTTATGTTTATATCATGGCATGCATTATGATATGAGAACTTTCTACCTAAAATGTCTTTTTTGACTGCTGTTCATCATGTGAGGTCATCATCTTTTGTTTGGTTGCAGTCAAAATTACAGTTGCATTGCAGTTAACTGTTACCTGATTTATTTTCATGTTGGTCAACCAGAGAAAACTGTAAAGCATACGACAAAAATAGCAATGATCTCAGAGACCTTTGATCAAAATCTTATACAGTACTATTGTTTATGCTTCTGTTGTGTGTGTGTGTGTGTGTATGTGTGTGTGTGTGTGTGTGTGTGTGTGTGTGTGTGTGTGTGTTTGTGAAAGCAAGAGAGGAGAGGGAGATGGGGAGGGCATGGCAGGAGTGACCATGTGTGTTTGACAGGAGTGTTTTTGTGGATGGTTTCGCTCTTTCTCCCCCGATATTGTCTGGAGTGGATTGTGGAAGCGGCAGCTCTGAGAACAGCTGCTTCTGACAGACACTATGTGTGTCACTTGGGGATTGAGTGTATGAGTGTGTATGTGTGTGTCGAGGGGGTGGTAGGACACTTTCAAAACGAGGAGACTAAACCCTTTATCTAATAAACATTCGGTCTGTTTCAGATGTCACATGGCTACTAGAAAGATGAGTCCTCTTTTGGTTGAAAGGTAATCCAAAACAGATAAATTAACCCGTGCTGAACTTTCTTTTGAACAGAAGCTTCCTGTTTATATGTCGGAGCAGAGACTGATACTGACCTTCTGCAATATCAAATACACCCCCTGACAATGATCGCAGTGAATGGTAATTTATGCTTACAATTAAACCGTGTCTGTGTCTGCTTGTGCATGTATGAGCCGATGAACTGTGTGTTCAGCTATGTGCATGCATGTGTGTATACAATATGTTCATGTGTGACTGTCAACGTGAGTGTGTGCATGCAGATGTGTGTGTGTTTTTGCATGAAAGCAGACAGGTATCACTGTCCTCCGTTATAAGCATAGTCTGCCTTGTTGTGCATGACCAGTCTGTTGTCCACGAAATAGAAGCTGTCCGACCGGGTCTCATAGGGACACTCCACCATCTGACGGACTGAGAAAAAGTTGGTGTTAACTTTTTATTTTAAAGCATTAAGGACATCAGACGTAAAAAAGATCTTCTTCAAGGTAAAATGATCATTGTGTGGGTCCAGGGTTACCTTCATATTATACTTGCATGCATCATGTACAAGTCTTTAGTCACTGTTTCATTCCTCCTCTGAACTGGCCATGAAACAGGCCTCTACCAAAGCAACTACAGACAAAAATAACATGGAGGATAAAATCCACAGTCTTCAAGTATGAGGCTTTGGCAGTCTAATTTAGCCAAACAAAGTTGGTATCTTGCAGGTTTAAAAAATAATAAGACGACCTTCCCTCCTTGTGCTTCCCTGGACAGCGTTACCTTGCTGAACTGCAGCAGAGGGACACTTTTATAGGGTTGTCGGTTTGATGCTAGGACTCAACAATGGAAATAATACCTGGAGTACAACGAAGACCATACCCAGGTAAAGAGGGCATATCTTGCTGAAGCCTCATCTTGAATTCAGCCAAAGTTTAGAATGCATGTTTACAGTACTGTGGAGGTTACTATGCTATACCATGTTGCAGTAAGGATATTCTCAAAAACTATTGCAGCCGCCCACTACTCTTTTGACATACATATGTATGTTCATAGATATTGAGCACTTTCTCTTATTAATATGCACATTTATGAAGCAACATATTCAAACATGTATTTTCGAATCACCTACACTTGAGGGTAACTTATTGTTCAACTATGTATTGTGTTCAGAACAGCGTGTCTTTGTGACAGACGCACTGGCACCAATGTGACTCCATCGTTAATGTCCCATATACCACAATAGGGGGTCATAAAAAGTATTCTATACAATAAAATGATGCATCATACAGCATAAAAGTAAAAAAACTGTATGCTAAGTTGAACAAAATTGTCAAATAACTGGTCCTAAAATATTGAAATTGATGTTGTTGACTTTGATCACCTACTCCCTTATTTCAGTTTTGTTAAATTCGAAATTGTGACAAATGAAAAAGAAGAGTCACATATTTAATTTACATTGTTATCATTACTCACAACGTCTTAACTGCTAGGTGGTATTTGCATGGTACACAGATCACATAAAAACAAAAATCAGTTGTCTTGAATATTCACTGTTAGGTTTTCATCCTGTGTGAGGAAAAGGGACTCACCCAGGCTCTCAGACAGCTGAGGGAACTCGTAGATGTGCTCACAGGTGTTACGGCTGTTCGGGATACAGAAGCCAAAGTCAAAGTCAAAGCTCTTCAGCAGGTGATCGCGGAAGTAGTGCCTCTCGATCATGCGGAAGTTATTTAGAGGCCGGTTTCCAACTGTGAATTCCACCCTGATAGAGGGATAAACAGAGAGGAGAGACTGAGATTTTTCAAAGTAGCTCTGTTCTTGTGTAATTATAATGGTATTGCACTGGTTCAAATTACTTTCTAGCGCCCAGTGATGACGCTGTAATGTTTCCTTTGTTTGTGTATGGAACAGGTGAGTGTGTTCTCCTTGTGTGTGTTGGTGAGTCACTCACGTAGCTCCCACGGTCCTCAATCTCAGGAAGGCTGGAGTGAACTGGTACCGTACGAATCGGCCTGCGCTAGCGTCTGCCTCTCTGTGCTCCTCATCGTCCTCTGAGACATTTAAAATAATTACACTGAGGAATTATTTTTGATCACATCAACCACTGATATTTGGGAACCTGGCAACCTACTTGGAGGCATTTATTTTGAGATAATCACAAGAACAAGTTGTCAAAAGAGTCAACAAGTTCATTTTAAAGTAGTCAGAAGCCAGATTGAACAGCTTCATTAAAGAGCAAACACTAAAATAAAACATTGTTGGAGGAGGCGGATGCACATTACCTGTGTGTGGGGGTTTGGCAATCTCAAACAGAACTGTGCCTGTCTCCAGGTCTCTGATCTTAAAGCGTACAAAGTCGATATTATAAATATTATCCTCGGGTTTACAGAGGTACCCTGCAACACACAGATGTCAGGAGTTTAAAACACTGAAATGATTTGAAGTCATTGTAGTTAATGTGTACTGCTTTGACATATGCAAAGATTATATTCAAAACACTAAGCTTGACTTTGTTGACACTCAGATAATATCATTTTGCTTTTACACATGCAACTTTGCATTCAGATACATATCCTACCAAACCATAAAATAAGATAAGATAACGTTTTATGATCACTGTGGAGCTAGCATTACAGAGATATACATGGGAAAAAACAATTGTGAAATATCAAGAATATATCACGTTGTGCCAGCAGAGAGATTAAAAACACTGACTGTGTCTTCAAATGTCATCAGCACTCTCCTTTAGCTACAGTGCGATTTTCTTGCAAATTGTATACAGTATGTTGCCCCATCAACTGTAAATGTAGGTCATATGGCAGCATATTCTAGCATTTTCTCTTGTTTCATCGTGTTTCAGGAAACACAGAGTGAATTACTGTCAATCCTGGATGTGATGTCACATTTATTCTGAGAGGTTTGATTTCTTAGTGCAATTAAAGTGCCACCATACAAATGCCTCCTATAATTAAATCCCCAGTGTGCATTGAGATGCTTAAAATAGGAACACCAGGTTTTTCCATGACTGAAAGATTGTCTAATGCATTCTAACAATTCTTAATGATGTCAGACATGTTATGTCTCAGATACATATAAGATATTACATTTAATACAATATATTTTAGTCGTGTCTTCCTTATACCTGACAGTAATACAAGCATGTTCACCTACACGTCATTGGCTCTATTTGTACGTAATGTGTGCATTTAATATATCATGTGGGTTGTAGTAGAGAATGTTAGATTATATTCAGCACAGGAAGCAAATTAAGCGTTATATATCCACGTAAACCAACAACAACAGACATTAAAGAGGAAAACTCAAACCTCTTGTAGCCCCCCGCAGTCCCAACACATCCTCCGGGGTGATGTGTCCACTTTGTGTCCGCAGGTCCTCCTCCGTCACGGGCCTGCTGTCCACCTGACTGCGCCGGGACTTCAGCCTCTTCAGAACCCCTCCGCCAGGCTTGCGGTCCCGCGGAGGAGCCGCAGTGCCGTGCCCTCCACCGGGGACGTTTTCAGCAACAGGCGCGTCGCTGCTGCGGGCTTTTGCTCCGCTCATCGTGGCCTCCTTTTCGTCGGCTTCCCCTTCTGTTTCAATGAGTGTGTCTTCGCTATTCTCTCCTCTGGTAAATGCGAGAAGAAGAAGAAGATGGCGTCCCAGCGCTAGATGTCGAGTGTCGAGCGAAGTGTCGGTGAACGGTCAAGCTCTTGTTTTTGTAAGCACATGCTGTACAGTTGCCATGACAACTCGTCCAGTGAGCCATAGGGGGATGTGGAGTTTAGTGAAACGTCCACCAGGGGTCGCGCTTTAGGAACACACAGGAATATACTGTGTTTTCATTCATTATCACTACTGCTACTAATCGCACTTAATAATCATAATCACCGAAGTAATAATGATACTAATGGACAAATATTGTAGTCTGCATATTCATTTTTCAGATCACATCAATTCATATTTTCATCATTCCCATGTGATCCAAGTCATATAAACTACATTTCCAAACGCACAGTTAAGACGATTATGAAAATGTCTTCAGGTGTAGGCTTACACAAAATATTAAAGTTGTATTCCTCAAATGTCATGCATGGCAGAGATTATTTCACTTGCTTTGGACTTTTCCATTGGGCCTACGAAACGCAAATTATATGCAATAAAGGCCCAGGTGTTATGCAAATGAAAGTGTAGTTTGTGAGTGCTGATGGGAACTTCCTGCTGTTAAAATGCTCAAAGTAGCCTCCCCCAACACTTTCCATAGAGCAGGGAGAGCTGCTTTAATCCAACTCCTTTTTACATTTTTAAAAGTAGCTCCTTGTCTCAGTTATAACCTGTTAATCCTGTCTATTCAACAGTTTACTAACATCAAGCCACTGAATTTGCAGAGCACTTCCTGTCCGATCTTAAAAAGTAAAAGAGCCACAAAGCTCCAAATGTACAATTCAACTTTCATTTCAATTCATGTTGAGTCACTCAAACTAAGCATTACAGATATGCCTTGTTTTTCAAAGTGATTATTGGTTGCCATAAAAAAACAATTTTATTCATAGTCCTTTAATTAGGTATACCACTGAAAACACCAAGCAGGCCTTATATAATAAACACTTTCTTGAAATGTGCATAAACACCAGTATCACCAATATCTTAGATCACTAAATCATAATTGATACAGAAAACAATATTTTTCTTTAATCATTTTCTTTGTTTATATTAACTGACCAGTCAAATACACTGTAGGTTGAATAGTTTAAAAGACACTAGGTCTACCTAGTATAGGAATGAACAGACTGCACTGCAAAGTGTTCATCTCAATGATTTTTATTTAACATTATGACTGTTAGGTGAATTTCTAGCACATTGTCTTCGTAATTTTAAAGTGGCTCTATTATGCTTTTTGGGGTTTTCCCTTTCATGTAGTGTGTTATATACATTTTTGTGCATGTAAATGGTCTGCAAAGGCCTAAATCACAAAGGTCCCTCCAGAGGGACTTTTTCTCCCCCCCCCCCTGCCAGAAAGGCCTCTATTGGACACTTTTGTTTCATAGCGCCATCACTATGTGACACTTGCACTTCTATTGGCTAACGCTCCAACACATTCTACGTGATAGGCTAAGGGGCGCGACATCTCTAAGCCGTTGACCAATCACAACAGAGCCAGCTAACCAATCAGAGCAGACTGGGCTCTGGTTTCAGACAGAGGGTGAAAAGAGGTGCTGCAGCACAGGCGGTATGATAAAAATAAATACCTTCTTGAACATTAAAGCATTTAAACATGTCACACTAGAGACACAACGTTAAGTACAAATATGAATCTGAAAATGACCCCCTTTAATGAAATAAGAAAGTAAGATTGGGCTTTTATTGTGAAGTAAAAACATGCCACTTCCGGTGTAGAGGTGTCTCGCTGTGGAACTTGCCTCCCCGAGTAGCGTGTGAGTGAGGCGGGCACTGGGAGTGTCTGCTGGGTGTAGCAGCAGCAGCAGCCGGACGTCTCGTTAGTGTCAATGACTTGAAAAAACACTAACAACAGCTCAGCAGGCGAAACGCTCACGGAAAACTGAGGGACATTTTTCTTTTGTAACTTCTTCCCGCTTCCTTTCTTTCTTCCTTCCACCCCCTGTATGACTGCGTGAAGACAAAAGGTAAACAACAACATTATACTGCTGACAAAATGTATTTTAAATATCTTAAAAGTTCATAAAGCTGGTGTTAAGAGCAGGTGCACAAGCTGTATTACTATATTTTCCTCTCTTTTTAAAGAACATTTCTGGGGTAACGTCTTAAGTATCCGCAAACATGTTTTCTCACAAAAGAGTCATTCACAACACTGACAGCCGAGCGAAAAAAAGCGTAGTTATATTTACTTATCTCCTTTTCTTTGTCCAGTTTGAGACGGCTGGTTCAACGACTGGGAGTTCACTGTTGACGCGTTTATCAGTAACTTATTAACAACCCGAAATGAAGCATATGCACCGATATAACGTACATTTCGCAGTAATGTGCGCCACAAGTCATTGCATTGTAATGTGTGCTTCACTGAGGAGCAGACGTTTCCCAAACTACGTGTTTAAGCTTCTCACAGCATCACTCAAATAAGTAAATAACACAGTGGTCATGAAAACGAAAGGGACCGAGTGCTGACTGTTAGCCTTGGCAGGGCTGCAGGCACTGAAGGCAAATATCTGCCAGACACTGTTTATTTCTAAGGAATTCTACTTGAAGGAAATGGGAGGAAATCAGAAAAAACAGGACACAGCTTTAAGAGTCCAATCCAAACCCATTGCACAATATCATGCACGCCCAGAACTGCTGTGTGTTTGAGCAATGAAGCAGCAAGTTTATTACTAACATATAACATGCAAAATACCTCAGTGCAAAGGCGGACTGCTGATCAAACCCAGCTGTAGACTAATAGTGTGAGAGTGACACAGAAAGCTTTTTACTGAGAGTTGCACAGTATTAAACTGGGGTGTGGAGTTACCTGTTTGTGTCTAAGTATTACAGGTCAAACCAGATAACACAATACCTGTGGTATTTAGTGTTATACATTGGATCATTACTGTTATGTTTTCTTACACAGGTGTTAGGTTTGACCTTTATTTCCTCCATGTGGCAGGCAGTAGTTTACTTACGATTGTTTATCTGACAGTGGTTTCAGTTCACTTGGAGATCTATTATGATTTTAGTCATTTCTTTTCAGACTGTTTTGTTGATGTGGGCTATGACTCATCAGGCCTGCCTCCATTGCTCACATGTCTCCCACCTGCCTGTTCAGATTCTCAGTTTAGGAGTTTTATTTCATATGAAGTGTGGTTTAAAAACAATGGCTTGGCAGCACACTCACTGTCAGATCACACAATGTATTTACTGTATGTGTGTGTGTGTGTGTGTGTGTGTGTGTGTGTGTGTGTGTGTGTGTGTGTGTGTGTGTGTGTGTGTGTTTATATATTTCTATTTGTCATTCTATTAATTAAATTGACTTTTAGGCCCCTCTAAGTAATGTTGAACAGATTTGAGTAGTGACGCCTAATCACATGACGACAGCTAGTTAATCAGATGAATTAGTTTTTTGTTGAACAAAATTGCTATAAAATGTGTTCATCTCATTTTATTTGGAAATGTCCTGCTTTGCCTTGTTTAAGATAATATTACACTGAATATTTTTGACTGACAAAACAAGACATTTAAAGCCATCACATTGGACTTCGGGACACTGGGACAAAACAAACAAGGAAGTTCCAGCTGAAAATCATTGTGTTTTTTTGCAGCCTTACTTAGTGAGCGTGTGTTAGGAAAAAAGTGTGTTATCATCAAAGATCCAACAATACTTAGTAAGATACTTAAAAAACAGGTTAACCTTTAACGAGATAAGTATCAATGATTTATTTTTGAAATAATGAAATGAAAGTTTGTCCTACACAATGGGAATGACTTGCATTTTAATTTCTCACCCTCAGTATGACTTCCCTTTCGACATTAAGTCGCGTTTTGCTCCAACCTCGATCAAGATTAGCTCTCAGAGGTCACACTCAAAATAAAATAAATTCCCCCATGCAAGTAAAGTGACAGTGACTGACTGGCGGGTCTGAACTCCTACATTAGGGTGAGACTAGCCATTTAAATGGATTAAATATATTAAAAAGATACCAATTTTTGTCAATGAGTTGTGTCATTATTGAAAAACTAAACTGGGTAAAAAAAAACAAAGTAAATCTGATCCCTGCAAGAAGTCTTTTCATTGTTTCTGGTGTGTTCAGTGTGATTGATACTTGTCTCTGTGACCCCGCAGAGGTCAGCGCCAGATAGTGTTTATTCAATGTAAATATGTTTGCCGTATGTAAACACCTCTTCTTCCTTCTTTCAAAGACGCAGCTATGGAGAGCTCTGTTGAGGTTTCCCAGAGTGGTGGCACCTCTAACCCCAAACCATCTCTGGGCCCCAAACCTCGGCTCACTCCCAAGCCCTTCTCCCTGCAGAAGAACACCACCATTCGCTCCATCCACGCCCCAAAGACGGTCACTTCAAACTCTAAGAAAGCAAAACAGCAGACGGTAAAATCGGATGCTGCAGGTCTCCCCAAACCTGCAGTGACAGCGCCTGCACCGAAACCCCCTCAACAAACCACCACCAAACCCAAAACAGATGTAACGGTCTCACCGAAAGAAAAGCCAACCAAAGAAGGCAAAGAGAGCGGAGAGGACACTCCTGATTCCTGCGTGGGAAAATCTGATCCAGCCCCACAAACTGCTCCACCCAAAGTGACACCCAAGTCTGTGCCAATCCTGAAAGACGACGTCATCCAAGCAAACCACAAAGCATCCACGGAAATTGTAAATAAACCAGAACAGAAAGAGGAAAAGAAGAAAGAAGATGAAGCCCAGACTTCTGTGGTACAAAATCTCGAAGAATCAGGCGGTGACGTTTCCTCTACAGACAATCCAGCGTATGAATGGGGCGGCAGCAGGAAGCGTCTGTCAATGAAGCTCACCTCCAAGTTTGAGTCAGGTGGCCCATGTCTGCCCCCCCAGCCAGCTTTAACCATCACTAAAAATGACACCAAAGATGATGCAAACAAGCCAGAGCCTTCAGACCCAGAGCCTTCAGACCCAGAACCTTCAGACCCAGAGCCGAGCCAGCCGACATCAGAGCCGTCTAACAAGGAGGGCGAAGATGGTGCGCTGCTGGGGGAATACAGCGGAGGAGGCAGCATCAAACGCAGAATCAGTCTCCTGTTCGACTCCTCATCGAAGCCAGAGACCATGACGAAGAGAGAGGAGCCAGAAATTATAAATGGTATAGGAAGTGTGAAGGGTGTAAAGGAGAGAATGAAAATCTGGGCGAAGGAAACTGCCCCCGAGGAGCCTAAGACTGAGAAGAAGCCTCAGGTTGCACCCAGATCTCGCTCCAAGAGGTGATCATGCCTTCTTTCATTCTTGCTGTTTGTATTTGGTAACGTGTTAAGACACGAGTAGAAGGAAAACTCTCTCCTCCAAGTGCAAACAAGCACAGTGTTGTTCTAAGGTCAACATCACAGATTCATTTTTAGTCCTGCATTTCATTCCAGAGAGATCAGATGAATATAGTAGATCAGGAATTTTAATTTAAGCCTGATGTTGAGCTTTATTTATGCCCCCAAGAACTCACACAGCAGACTGTGCCGTTTTTTGGTTCAGTTACCTTGGAGAGGGAACTATTTTTAAGTGTTGAACTTTTAGTTTTAGTTTCACTAGCATTGTCTTAGTTTCCTCCATATCTAATAACTTACCGTACTGTTCTCTTGAAACCAGTGCAATGCAAAGGTAAATGAACAACATGGATTGCCAGATTTATGTCCTCAAATGACTCTAGATAAGAGTGCAAACCAGGTCACTTTGAAGTATGAATTTTGAGATTAGATCTCTAACCACCTGCTATGAGTGTTTATTTCTCTTTTTTTTGTAATGTATTTTTTATTGACATTTGGCAGCAAACAATTACACAGGGTTTTTTCAAGACAGTAATTGTACATCTTAAGTTTGTCTGTCCGAAATGCCTTTTTCTTTTCTTTTTTACACAAAGATAAAAATAAAAACAGTAAGAAGTACGAACAATACGAACATTAGGGAGTGCTCAAGACTTTACAGTAAAATCATACTGTACGTTTGTAAAAATAAAATCCGGCCTATGAGGTTTTTTGAAATCAGTCCACTTTCTCCATCGTGACACAAATAGTTCCAGTTTGTGATTGACGGATTTTGTTATCCTCTCCATTTTGTAAATGTCCACTGTAATATCCAGTCATGTGTTTAAAGTTGGGCTATCTGGTGATAACCACTTCTTTGTAAGAGCCAGTATGTTTATTTCAAAGAAACAAAACAATCTAAGTGGCAAAGTGGAATACTATTTTTTCCTGTAATGTAGTCGAACCAAACCTACCCTTAAACGGAAAAGTTTGAAATGTTTTGGGAATATCAAGGAGCTATTTACCTCTCATCTGTTTATAGCACATCTGATGTTAAAGACAGCGGGTGCTTAGCTTAGCGTAAATCCTGGAAACAGTGGGTAACATGTAGCTTGGCTCTGTCAATAAAGCTTGTTGTTGGTTACCTTGTCAGCGGTGGAAAGACTCCTGGCAGTGACATCACCAAGGCAAAGTTACTCCCTTTAAAATCACAAGTTGACCTTTTTGCATAGCATTCTTTGCATTGATCAAACAAACAAGAGAGATATTTTAATTTCTGAGCTGTAGGGGATCTAGTGGGCAGATTTGTTTTACTTTGGACGGAGCCAGCTAGCTGTTTCCACTCATAATGCTAAGCTAAGCTAACAGGCTGCTGGATGTAAATGTGTATTTAGCATACGGTCATGAGAGGATACGAATTAGAATACCTTTTTATTAGAGGGGAAATGTACATAGTTACAGCAAAAGTAAAGATGCAAAAAATTAAGAGATAGAAACTACACAAATTACAATTACCCATCCAGGTGGACAACAATAAGTACAGTAAAAGAATGAAAAATAAATAAGTGTATCACGTTGAAGTGGTGTGATAGGTCAGGGTAGTGAAAATAAAATGATATATTGCAGTTATTACAGATTGTGTTGCAGTAGTTGAATAGTCTAATGAAGAGATAGCACCCAGTAAAGATACATTATAAAGCGGTTTATTGCACATAAGGGATATTGCAAAACAAATCAGATATCGTTTTTGTTGTTAAATGTGTGGTGGCCTTCCAGGAGCCAAGATGTTTTTAAAGTAAGAGAGAGGCATTGAAGAATATTTAACTCTTCTGTAATTAAACTTAAAATGTTGTCTCTTTCAAAGCTTTGAGCCAGCAACTGCTCCAACACTGGAAACACCCAAGATGCCGCCTGCTGAACCCCCTGCCCCCGAAACCTTGTCCAGTCAGGCGGCGGACCTTCCAGAAAAGGTGTGGCCCACTGAACCCCCCACAGAGACCCCAATGGAAACATCCAAAGACGCTCTTACTGACGTCCGGTCAACAGAGAGCTCCAAAGAGACACCAGAAGAGCCTATGGAGAACACGTCAATTGAAGGGGGCGTCAAACTACGCAAACAAGGCTCATATACACTCAACACGGATGAGGGAGACTCCAGTGAGAGTGCTGGAAACGCTCTGAAGAGGGACAATGTCAAACGGCGCTCTGTTCGCTTCGGTGTGGTGGAGAGAGACGACGGTGGGCCTCCATTGATCCTGGGCTCACCGTCTTCCAGCGAGGATGAAGAAGAAGAAGATGAAGAAGATGCTTCTGAGGATGAAGCTAAAGAGGACGTCCCTATGCCTGTCTACAGAAGAGTAGGAGGTCTTCAGAAGAAGGAAGACCATGAGGCGCAAAAGCAAGAAGAGGAACGCCTGAAACATTTGGAATTTGAAAAAAGACGGAGAGCAGAGGAACACGAACAGGCGAAACTCAAGATGGAAGAAGAGAAAGAGAAGGCGAGGCAGAGGGAAGAAGAGGAGAGGGAGAGACTGAGGAAGGAGGAGAGGGAGAAAGAAAGGTTGAAAGAAGAGGAGATGGAGAGGGAAAGACAGAAGGAGCTGATGTGGCAGAGACGGAGAGAAGAGGAAAGAGAGAGGGCGAAACAGAAAGAGGAGAGACTCAAACAAGACCAGGAGGAGGAAAAAAAGAGAGAAGTTAGTAATAAAAAGAAACAAAGTGAGGAGGAGTGGGAGAAAGAATGGGTGAAGCAGACGGAGGGGCTAAGAAAAGAAGAAAAGCAGGAAGGAGAGAAAGAGTTGGAGTTGCAGAAACAGAGAGAAGAGGAAAGAGAGAGGGCGATACAGAAAGAGAGACTTAGACAAGATCAGGAGGAGAGGAAAGAGGAAAAGGACGAGAGACTGGTTAACGGCAAAGAGGAATACAGCTTCCAGGGAAAACTGAGGGAGATGGAGCTCAACAAAAAGAAGCAAAGAGAGGAGGAGTGGGAAAAGGCCTGGGTGAGCCAGGCTGAGAAGCCCAGAGGAGGGGAAGAACAAGAGATGGAAAGAGAGAAAGAGATGGAGATGAAGAGGCAGAGGCAGAAAGAGGAGAGACTCAGACATGAGGAGAGGGAGAAAGAAAGACTCAGAGAGGAGGCAAAGGAAAGAGACAGGGAGAGGCAAAGGGAGCTGAAAGAGCAGCAGGAGAAAGAGGAAGAGATGGAGAGAATGAGGCAAATTCAGCTAGAGAGACAAAGAGAGGAGGAAAGAAGGGAAGAGGAAAGGAAGAGACGGATAGAGGAGGAGAGAAGGGAAGAGGAAAGGAAGAGACAGATGGAGGAAGACAGAAGGGAAGAGGAAAGGAAGAGACAGATGGAAAAAGACAGAAGGGAAGAGGAGAGGAAGAGACAGATAGAGGAGGAGAGAAGGGAAGAGGAAAGGAAGAGACAGATAGAGGAGGAGAGAAGGGAAGAGGAAAGGAAGAGACAGATAGAGGAGGAGAGAAGGGAAGAGGAAAGGAAGAGACAGATGGAAGGAGAAAGAAGGGAAGAGGAAAGGAAGAGGCGGATTGAGGAAGAGAGAAGGGAAGAGGAAAGGAAGAGACAGATAGAGGAGGAGAGAAGGGAAGAGGAAAGGAAGAGACAGATGGAAGGAGAAAGAAGGGAAGAGGAAAGGAAGAGGCGGATTGAGGAAGAGAGAAGGGAAGAGCAAAGAAAGAGACAGGGTGAGAAAGACAGTTTTGAGGAGCTGGAGAGACAGGTGCGAGAGGAATTTGAGAGAAAGCATGAACAAGAACTGGAAGAAAACCGAAGAAAGGAGGAAGAGAGAGAAAGGGAGAGGCAAATTAGGCTGAAAGAGCTTCAAGAAAAGGAAGAAGAGATGGAGAGAATGAGGCAAATAAAGTTGGAGAGGCAGAGAGAGGAGGAGAGAAGGGAAGAGGAAAGAAAGATGCTGATCGAGAAAGAACGAGTGGAGGAGCTGGAGAGAAAACTGCGAGGGGAATTCGAGAGAAAGCGAGCGCAAGAGCGGGAAGAAAAGCTAAAACTGGAGGAAGAGAGGAAAAAGCAAGAAAGGGAGAGAGCGTTAGAGAGGGCAGAGTCAAATTTAATCAGCTTTGACTCTGAAGATGTGCCTCAGAAGTCGCCCCTTTCCCCCACAAAGAGTGAGGTGGAGCTTGTGTACGACGACTTCTCCGTCCGGGTGCCGGAGCTGCCGGTGGTTTATGACGACTTCTCAGTCAAACCCAAGAGATGGGGCTCGCAGCCCAAAGCAGACCCCACTCCGCTCCTGCAGAGCCGGGCAGAACTCTCCGAGAACAGACAGGAAGTCGTTGACGTGTTCGCGCCCCTGGAAAACAGAGCGCGTGAGCAGGTGGAAAAAACAAGCATCTCCGAGCCGACAATAACCCCGGAAAGTCCAGGGAGAGAGGACAAAGAGGAAGAGGTGGAGGAGCGGAGTCCAGAGGAGGAACAGCTCATCTTCATGGAGGTGGAGGAGGAGGAGGAGGAGGAGGAGGAGACACCGAGGGAAGAAGAGGAGGAGGTGGAGGAAGACGAGCTAAAGGTAAATACAAACACTCAATCTTAATTTAAAGGTCTCTATTATGCTATATTTAAACCATAGGCAATATCTATACAAAACATGTCTGTGAAGTGTTTTGCTCAAAATACCAAACAGATCTCCCATTGCAGCATGCCTCATACCCCTCTATTTCAGCCCGTCCCGGAAGTGCTGATTCTGTGACTGTCGCTTTAAATTTGAGCGGACCTTAAGCTGGCCACGCCCCTTTGGAGCGTCATGCATCTCTCTCCTCTGTGAAAGTTTTCTACTGGGAGGAGATACTCAGCTAAATGCTGCCATGATTAAAGGCCATATTATGTTCCAAACCACATCAAGCATTATTTCTGAAACACTCCTCAGTGTTTACCACTAGAACAGTGACATTATATGTATTATATACAACAACTCTAAGTCCCTCCTGCAGAAATCCTGCTGAATACACACACAGAAGTGCTGCCCGAGGGGATTCAGCTCGCGACTGTATATTGTGGACGATAGGTTGGGACGTGTTACGTGGGTGGGACGTTGCCAGGTGTTTAATGTAAAGTCAGCCCACATTTCATTTATGATGTCATATCGGCAGCAAATCAGAATCAGCTCGTTTGTACCCCCGTTTTTAGAGATGTGGGTAAGGAGGAAAAGAGAGAGGGTTGTATGTTCTGACACTTTGTGAGTCTCCTTACACACCGGGGAAACATGTTTATGTAAAAAAGACAGCAGAAACTGCATTTTGCTAAATAGGGGACCTTTAAAGCCGCTCTTGATTCATGGAGTTGTTGTGAACAGCATCACTGGAAGGGTAAACTGTTCTATGATTCACTCAGGGTGAGGTTTAAGAACGGAGACAGGAGGGAACACGTTAATGTAGTTATTTCACCACTGCATCAAACCACCCTGGCAGCCACACACACCTTACCCGCACCGACACATAGGCATTCCTGTAGCACAGGTACAAGCATCCTGTTATACTAGCTTCACCCAGAGTCACTCACAGCTCAAGAACGTGGAGTGAGTGCGTGTGTGTGTGTGTGTATTGAGTGATGAGTGATGAAACCAACATGGCCTGAAATCTGAATCTACTGCCATGTGTCAGCAGTAGTATCGGTCTTCGCTGAGAATGATACCATATTTCTTACAATAACAAAAATACTAGAAGTGTTTGAGGAAGATAAGTCTTGACGTGGGAGGTGGATGATAAATAGACATAGCTGTATGATTCTAAATTGATGCAACCAAATGACTTCCCTCTCAAATAACTTTCTGTCAGTACATCAAAGTGGTGTCGATGTGTGGTCGCGACAGTAAGACATCAGACAGGAAGTGAGGTTCCGTCCTCCTCTGCGTGTTTCGCAACCGTCTGTCTGCTGCTTTCGCTTTGTTGCTATTTGTGTGCAAAGAAAAACATCGATTTTCAAAGATAAAGGCAGCTTGAAAGTTAATAAAAAGTGCCTGATCATAAGAAGGAGGGATGGATTATTTCTCCTGGACATCTTGGATGACTTTTTTCCAGCAGCAATGGGTGAGTCGTTGCTGATTGAAATGTTACCTCGTTATTGTTTGTAGTTTCACAATGGATCGCAGAGCCAGCTCAGCAAAATGCTTTTGGTGTTGTCAAGGAGTAAGACAGCCCCGCCCATCAGGATATGTTTCAACTTGAATATAAACTTATCAGCTGGAATCAACACAATTGACTGAGTTATCAAATCAGCATAGAATTTAATAAGACACTTTGTGAAAGAGCAGTCCACTTTGGAGCCAAAGCACACACACATCTGGCAAATGATTAGGAGTTTAAGCCGCTTTGGTAAAAAGCTAAATTCAAAAGCTGAATTGAATGTAAGAAGAACTGTTTTATGACAATGTGTACCACAGGGCAATATACAGTTTGTAATCTATCAGAGAGTTTGTCATAACATCTATCCCTTCCCTTGATTTGTTGGGTGTTTAAACTTAGCAGCTAGTATCTTTTAACCGTAAGTCAACATCTCAATACTGAAAACCAGTTACTTTATATTTTTTGAAGTAAATGAAAAACTAATACATATCTGTAACAGAATAACAAACGCAGGACCCAGAATATTGATGTCTAACTAACCTTCTGTATTCAGCCGGGAAAGTGAAAAGGTAAATAGTGTGAACCCACGCCCATGTACTAATGACCAGTAACCAAAAGGAACAGATCGGAGCTTTTAAATTAAATATTTAACCTTGATAACACTCCTAAGGTATGGTCATGAAGGCTCCAGTCTACTCGATTTAGGAATCCGATTTCCTCATGCTTCCATTATTATAGTTCAGACATTCATTTGTAGCTTGTGTCCAATTTTAGGTTATTTATTTTAAGTTGGACTATAGTTTAACCTGACCTTTGGCTGTTGGTGGCTGAAGACAAGTTTCAAGGGGGGGGGGTTCAAGGGTTCATGTTTTTTTATTAGCAAATGCACAGCAGCTACAGCGTAGTGATGGCAATGAAAAGCTTAGGTCCCAAGCTCCTCCAACAATGCAGCATATTATAAAAGGACAAAAGACAGATAATAAAATTAAAAGATAACAAAATAAAACAGTAGTTTAAATTAGAGTAAAATAGTGCAGGTGTTTTGTTAGACCAGTCAGAAAAATAAATAAACACAAAAGCTAAAATATGCATGGAATATTGAAAGTGATCAAGTAAGGCAGGATTCTACGTACATGTAAACAGAGTTAAATATACAATCACAGAATTTAAGATTAAGATTAAATATTGTACGGTGAAGGACAATGAAATACTGTTTGTTCTGCTCATAACTATTAAGATAACAAATGATATGAATAGTGAGATGCAACCAGATAAATGTTTTGGGTTATATGGAGGCACTTTACAGAGCTCAGGTGTTTAGCAGTCTTATGGCCTGTGGGATGAAACTGTCCCTGAGTCTGCTGGTTTTAGTTCTAACGCTGCGGTACCACCTGCCAGACAGCAGCAAACACATTTGATTAATGCTGCCGCGCTTATGATATGATATATACATGCGATGCTGAGGCTGCTGGTAGCATCTCTTTCTTTATGTTCAGCTTCAGTTGAATCCCATTGAAGCCGCCATACAGCTGAGTCAACAGACTGTGTCTGAGCTCACTTCTGGGTGGACCCTCGTCAAACATCATCGCTGAACTGCATAAAAGAAGTAGTCCTAAATCTGTTGGAAGCGTAATAGTCTGCTGATGTTGCAACTGGAACATTTTAGTAACCTTAGCAGCGTTAGCCTGCTTGTAATGGAGTAAAAATGACAGCTTAACAACAAACATTAAAGCAATTAAAAGTCCAAGGTCAAGCTCATTATGTAACGGAATGAGAAACATCTTGCAACACAAATGAGCTTTAGGAATCGGAAAAGGGAAGGAAAGGTTTATCGCACTTTACTTTAAAAATATACAAGGAAGTAAACATTCAAGGTGAGCCTTATCGAGGAACATTGGAGAGAATAAACAGCCGACAGGGCCGTGCCAGTTTAGGCAGAACTGTACACCACCTGTTTGGACATGCAACATTTCATTACCCAGAGGTAATGAAATGAAAAACACTGAACTCTGGAGCTCTAAATGTGTATGTGTGTGTCTGTGAAATTGCATTTCTGTTTGCTACGTCAATGCTTCTGCCAACAATCCAACTCTTTAAACAGGTTAGCTCCTGTAAAGAGGCATTGTACACAACCACTCCAGGGAGGCCTTTGGTTTGGAAGCTTTGTTTGTCAGGAGTACAGACAGGTTCCCACCACCGAGTGGCGCTGCTGCTCTTTAAAATTGCACTTCCTTAGTCTGCACCACAACAAGTTTATCTCATGTAGAAGAGCACCTCTCACTGCTGTAATATGGCCAACATTAAAGTGTATGTGATATAAAATTCATTTGATAAGTTGTGTGGCAGAGAAAAGCTTTTATTTTGAAAGGACAGAATTAGGAAAATGTTTACTTGGCAAACAAAAGCTGTGCAACCCACCAACCTGCCTCATCAGGCTCAAAGACAGACAGACAGACAGACAGACAGACAGACAGACAGACAGACAGACAGACAGAAGGATAGATGGATGTTATAGTGGTATGGTGCGAGGTGCTGTGTGTCCTCATTTGGATCTGGTCAACAGGGCAGCGTGTCAGAATGACCATACATGGTGCCCCACTTTCTCAGTCTCACTACTCAATCTCTCCACCCTGGTTTTAGAGAGCCCTACACACACTTTCTGGCACACACACACACACACACACACACACACACACACACACACACACACACACACACACACACACACACACACACACACACACACAAAGGAGGATGGGCTAAACCCCGGACAAGAAGTTCACATGTCCACAGTCATCTAGTGCTCAAACTTTCTCTCCACTTCTGAAAAAAGTCTTCCTGTTTCCTGCTGTTCCCTCTGCCTGCTCCTCTCACAAAGACCTGGTTTATTCAGCTACCTGCATCATTTACCTACGGGGGAGAAAGAGAGGAGGGAGGCGCAGAAAGCACCTTCACCCAGCCTGCCGCACCTTCCTTCCTTCCTCTCGGGATTTTCCACATCCGAGCACAGACCTCCACTTTGTTTCGATATGTGGAATTGCTCAGGTATGAAGGGGATGAAGGGGTGATCTGACATTCTCTCTGGCAGATATTTCCCACGCTGCTTTAGTTTTTTTTCCTCGATGGAAATTAGAGTTGTGATGAGAACTGGGACGTAGGTAGACAAGCCTGACTGTGGCAGAGAAACTTGAAAGAAAAAAAGAAAGAAGGTGAACATGAAATGAGGTAATCTTTAAAAGTGTCATTGTTTGGTTTTTTTGGAACATCCAAAGGGACATTTTTTCTGTCAGCATCTTTTTAAGGAACATAATGTCATGATTGGAAAGTCTTTCTCCGGGACGCTTGTGTTTAGGATGTCACATCCATCCCAGTGAGTGCTTTAGTGGAAGAGTTGTGTCACAGTGCAACATGGCCTCTCAGACTATTGACTTCTTCACTGACAGCAAATAATAGACTGTTCCAGGGAGTTTGTCTGACCTGAACCAGAGCGTTATGGAGCGTGAGGACGCCTCGAATGAAAGATGGACTCGCTTTGAATGACGTCGGTAACCTTTTTGTACAATTTGTGCCCTCTTTATGTCAGACGCAACTTTCTGACTCCGCACAATCCCTTCATCGCTAACAAAGCTTGGTTTCTCTGATGACCCAGTTCCCATGGTGACCCTAGTGCCTGTGTGAGCTTTTCCGGACCATGCAGTACTTTGGAGGGAAGTTGTCGGCCGCTCAGCTGCAGGTGACGGGATGGGTGGGCAGCGTACGGCGCTCCTTGCAAGGCGCTCTGGAGCTGGTGTGGGGCACCGCAGAGGAGAAGCAGAAGAATGAAGAGGAGGATAAAGAGGACGAGGAGGAAGAAGAGCATGGGAGCAACGGAAGGTTTCAAAGAACTATGACACCGCTTCGCAGCTTCGCCAGACGCAGCAGGAGATCCCTGCGCCGCTTTTCTGACAGAAGTCGGCAGACCCTTCAGAGGAGAGGCCCTGAAACCTGCTCTGTAAGATCTGATGTAGCAGGAAGTGGAGGCTTAGAAATATCTAGGTCTAATGAATAGGAGTGAATAATGACAATCCAGTTTCACAACAATAACCTTTAGAGGTTTAGCTTACTTCAACTGACATTAGGTACAATAGGAAATAATTAAAGCAGCTTTTAGAGCCTGGGTTAATCAAATTAGGAGCCATGGGTTTAGGTGCTTTTTACAATATGTACCAAAGCTCCATGTATCCTATAGGCTCATATCTCCACGCCCATGTGTCAACAGATAGCCATGCAAATGAAGAGAGGGAGAGCAGTTGCCTGTTTCAGGAAGTACACAGCTATCAGATAAAGTTGTCCAAATGTAGTGTCTTATCAGCATACAGTACATGCATGCCCTTACCCTCTGCGTCTGCGCTGTGTGTCGGAGATAAAGCAGAGCACTACAACAAAGTGTGACACACAGACAGGGAGTGTGGCTGTTTACATCTGTGCCTTCACTCATGGCTGGTGCCATAGTTGTGTGTGTGTGTGTGTGGGTGTGGGTGGGTGTGGGTGTAAGTACACCACAGACCAACAGGTGAAAATAAGCTGCAGGCCACTTTTAATTTTGATGATCCATCACTTTCCATCGTAGGAGGAGATGTTTTTGTTGTCGGTGTTAATCTGTTATTCTGTTTTAGAGTTACAGTTAGTTGTGTATGCGACACCTTTAGATGTTATCCTTACCTCGGCCCCCGAAAACAAGCTGTCTCACAAATTCCTTCAGTCATGTCAAAAATATTTAAGAGGTAAACTATAATAAAGCCCACTCTGTCTTGACTTGCACATCCTCCGCCCACCCGAGCACACTGGACTGGCACACACACTCAGACACAGGCTTGTTGCAGAGATGTTTCTATGGCTTTACTTAAAAGCTGTTGTTCTGTTGTTACAAAATGGATTTTCCATTGTGTTTATGTTCCTCTGAAGCGGCTCTGCGCGTGTACATCATACATCTAGTAGTAGTAGTAGTAGTAGTACAGCTGCTGCTAAAGTGTTAAATGATTTCCTCAGGAGTTTATGGAAGCTTAAGCCAGAGATTAAAGGAGTCTAAATAATGGACTTATATTTGTTGGGTGGATTGAAACATTTTGTCAAATGAAGATTAAAGTTGCTTTATTACTGCTATGTACGAATATGCACCTGTCTGCATCCTCAGAGGTTGAGTTTAAAGCTTTGTCTCCAAGGTTTCAAACTGCTTTAAGGCCTCGTGTTTTCCTTACAGGCTACTACAGGGCACATTTTCCTTTCAGTCATCTTTTTTGCAGGGACATAAAATATGAAATCCACAAATCCCACTGAGATACACCTGCCAGTTGTCTTATTGTTGCATACTGTAACACGCCAAGGAGGAAATATTTAGAATTTTAAAGAGGCCCGATTATGCTTTTGGGGGTTCTCCCTTTAGTGTGTTATATAGGTTTTTGTGCATGTAAATGGTCTGCGAACGCTGAAGTCCTAAAGTTGGAGTTTTCTCTCCCCTGCCTGAAACTCTTTATTTGGACTCCTTTGTTTACTTCTGTAACATAGTGACATCACTACATAGCACAGGTTATATTGGCTAGAGCTCCAACACATTGTGATCGGCCATGGGGAGCGACATCTTTAAGCGGTTGACCAATCACAACAGAGCCAGCTAACCAATCAGAGCAGACTGGGCTCTGGTTTCAGACAGAGGGTGAAAAGATACAGGCAATATGAGAAAAATACAGAGCATTTTGAACATTAAAGCATGAAATTATGTCACATTAGAGGCACACATTCATATATTACCCTGAAAATGAGCATAATAAGTCCTCTCTCACTAACTTTTGTTTTAAAATCATAAGAACCTTTTTGGATCAGTATCCAGGATACATTACCCCCCATCCACAGACTGTTTGTCTCTGTGACGTTGTTTTCCTCTGCACCGAAACACACTCTGTGGTTATAGGAAAATCACTGGAAGCCTATTCATCCAGGCTGTGATGTTGCCAGATAACAGGCATCGTGCAAATGAAGCTGCTGCTGCTGTGTGAGTAATAAACAGACTTATGGAGGAGAAGAAATGGGGGGGGGATGTTTACCCGGGTGTTGTTTTGTATCCAGGTGACAATATCAGACGACGCAACACTGGGATGTGCCCCTTGACAAAATGTGAAGTGAGCTTAGAGGAATGTTTGCGAGCAAGTGCACTGCAGTAGCTTCTGTGTGTGTGTGTGTGTGTGTGTGTGTGTGTGTGTGTGTGTGTGTGTGTGTGTGTGTGTGTGTGTGTGTGTGTGTGTGTGTGTGTGTGTGTGTGTGTGTGTGTGTGTGTGTGTGTGTGTGTGTGTGTGTGTGCACGCACCCATGCATTCCATCATGTGGGCGTGACAGCAGCGGCATGAGTGTGTTTGGTGTGTCTGTGTGCAGGCATATAGGTGTGTATGCCAGTGCTCATGATGTGTATTGAGGACAGCCCAGCCTCTGTGACCGGCTCATTAAAAGATGCATGCTCGGCTGGTCCTCGGTCCTCCCTCCCTCTGTAGTTACTGATCTTGGCTCAGCACAAAGTCCAGTTCACCCCCCCAGCCTCATCTACACAATGTGACGTTCTTATAACCCTAATATGCAGAATTACAGAATAAAAGCACATTCATTTTGATTTTGTGTGATACGCAACAGAGAGAGCAGAAGGGTAGTTCTGGTAATATCTTTAGCCAAATATTTTTCCTCCCAATACTTCCTTTGTGTTTTCTCTGGTCGTATGATGTGAATTTTTGTTCATTTGGTCTGTCTTTCTCTTTCAGGCACCTGTTAACAGTTATAGTCCAGCGGGGGAAGACACTGATGCTTTGATAGACAATGAGCCCGAGCAGCAGAATGAGGCCGGCGAGCAGACACCTGACACTGACAGGTAGGAGAGAGGAAACACATACTTAGTGTGAACTGCGGACTGTATGTATGTATTTCATGCCTTTCATCTACCCTGATAGAGGCAGACAGGACTGAACAGGTTTCCGTGTCATGTCTTGTGCTGAAGGTGTGGCTTCACACTGAGGTGATTTGATTCAAACACATCTGAATCACCCCTATAGCCATCTGACATGAGACTTTTACAGGATGTAGCCTGGAGCTGCAGCTCAATACCTCTTTGTGAAACCGGAATACTTTTCTGTTTTCAGTCAGTTTTATGTTTGACTTTCCGTACTTAAATATTCATGATAATTGGACATGCATTTGGAAACTTCAAACATGAATTATGAGAAAGCACAACCAAGAGCAGCTGCACACTCAAATGTCTTATCAAGTACTGTCAAGTATTTCCAAGGCTTGAGCTCCCTGTGCCCCCTTGTGGCTACTAAAGCACAACTCAGAACATTTGGAGTAATAAACAATTTCATTTGCACTTCTTATTTGAAACACATTTTCAATCTTTTTCTCTCTCTTCAGCCCCGAGCCGATCTCTGACCAGGTTCCTGAAGACTCCTCTGATACCACTGACTTCCACAGAGAGCCGGAGCAGGCTCCATTCCCTGAGGTTGGTGACTCTTTGTTTCTCATCCTTCCCCTCCTTCGTCTGCGTCATCCTCCACAAACATTAACATGTAGTTTGGGTGTAACTTTGCATACTCGACTGGAAACAAAGACTCACTCTTGCATGTGCTTTGCTGTAGCAGTTTGATGGTCCCTCTACATCCCAGTTTGTTGCATCGTGTGTGTTTTTGTGCACAGAGCTCCACTCCTCTCCTCGACACCAGCGCTCAGAGATCCAAGGCAGATCTGGGTAAGCAGCGAAGTCGGGCGCGTCCGACACGCTCGATGCGTGGAGGTTTCTCTCCAAAGGAAAATCAGGACTGGAGGTCCCGGGACTCCACAGGTCATTACAGCACCATCATGTTTACTTATCTTCAGTACACTTCAGCACCGCTGGAGCTCTACGTTCATGTTTTATAACTAATCAAGCTTTTACTCAATAAAGCATTCTGGAAATGTTGATGTACTGCATGACTGATCGTTATATTTATGATTTTAGATGAAAGGAAGGCATCTTCTAAGAAAAGGGATTCAGACTCTGAGGAGGAGCAGCCTAAACCGAAGATAGCTCGTTCTCCTGCCTCCTCTCAGAGAGTCCCCATGTTCCCTGGTTTGAGCCCTGCATCCCTGATTGTAAGCACTATCAGAGTTTGAGGGGAACTGACTATGTTGCATTACAGTTTTTATAATATATACACATGAAACAAGTGGTTGGCATTTGAATTGCATAAATGATGTTATATTCCCCCCCCCCAAGGCTCAGCTGAAAAGGAGAACCGTTGGGGGAGGAACCGGAGGAGGAGAGGAAAAAGAAGACAAGAGAAGAGAAGAGAAGGAAAGGCCAAATGAGGAAGCAGCTCCATCTCCCTCACAACCCTCCCACTCTCCTCGCTCGGCCGCTCATCTCGCCGGGGCGGCACGCGTCCTGCCCCCCATAGGTGGCAGGGACGGAAGGTGAGAATAGATCATGATAGCAAAAAAAAAATCCTTTGTATGATGAGAAATTTGTGTTTTAATCCTGACACTGACCTGTGGTTCTGTCATTCAGGGCTGTCTCCTCTCCCGCCTGGCTGAAAGAACTGAAGTCTAAGAAGCGCCTGAGTCAGCACGACGGCGAGGCTTAGCCATACGCAGGTGAGCAATATGGGCAAGGTGAGAATTGAAATACCAAAGACAGATATTTTTGGCCACATAATAAAATATTAATTAAAAAAGAAAGTTTGTTCAAAAGAAGAGATTTCCGCTTTTCCCCTTATTTAGCATCTGTGTAACAACTTTCTTATTTATCAACATAACGCTTCTTTACATTTTACTAGCATAGTGAGTTAAAGTAAACACATTTTAGCTTCTTATCATAAAAATATGAACCAGTGGTCACTTTATGAAAAAAAACAAAACTGATTTGGGAGGATTTTCCTATTTAGCAACGTAATCTAACTACTGGTAATATTACAGAGCTTTCACAGCTTATAAATTGCTAGTGATACGTAATGCATTCTTAAATACTTAAAAGGATCAGCCAAAGAGGCGCGTTGAGCATGAACGTTTGATATTTTAGACATATGGCTCATAACCTGAATTAGTGCTGTTGTGAAGGCATTATTTAAGAGTTAATATGCCAGTGAGTCAGGATGTGAGTCAGCTGAATAGGTTTGGGATAATAGCAAGCAAGTGCTTTGGACTTTCCGGCAACGCTGTCAAGAACACTTATTTAATGCAACTGTACAAGAATCTGACAGCAAAGACAAAAACAGGAAGTGGGGCATATCTCTGCAGAGCTTCTCCTACTGTGATGTTAAAGTGTGCAGAGGGTGAAGAGGTTTTCATTGTGCCTGAATGCAGTTTACTCTGCTTGATGCTGTTATAATTGCTCATTACATCCATTTTCTTTACATACAGCTGCAGTATTTGAAAAGAACATGTTGATGTTACAGGGTTATGTATTTGAATGCCTGTGTGGCCATCCATGCTCAAAATGAATGCACTCTTTAGTCCTTATAATCGGATCCAACAAATTACATGCGATAACATATCTGCACATGTTCATGCCTTTTAGTCTGTGATATTGGAAAAAATGATAGATAGTTGAAACGTAACTGAAATTGCACCCAAATTGTATTTCTTAATTTTTAGTAAAGCTGTGTGAATTGCCTCGTGTTGAAATATTCTTTATAAAAAAACGTGCCATGCCTTCTTGAACTTCTCTTCCTCTGGTTTGTTTTAGGAGACACTGGGACATGGCTGTTCAGCAAGAATCAATCCATCTCAGCTGCTGCTGCTGCTGGCAGAAACCTTGCCATGATTGCTCCATTTTCCACTTTAAGTGCCTTATTTTGGACACTTACTCAGAAATACAACAGGGGTCTTCAGGCTTTTCGTGAACGTAGTGGCCATCAAGAACTTGTCTGGCCTGTATATGAAATATGGTGCCAAGTCTGTGATTTGTTAATACCAAGAACATGATTTATTTTCTGCTGTATAGAGGCTCAATGGAGGCGAATTACCCTGATGTAATTCCGAGCAAAGCCCTAGACTGTCTTATTGTTTGAATGTATTCGTCCAATATATACTGAAAGGGACCGGTGACACTAGGCTTCAGCAGGGTACTGCCCGTCACACACACACCTATGTACAGAACATACTGAATATAAATATAGATTGCACCTTGTGTGTTTTTAGTTAAAATTGTACAAAATGCCTTTTACATTATCTTTCCAATCACAAGTAAACCTTTAAGCACTTTAAGAAACATTTTTATAAATGACAGTACATCTAAGCAATACAATTATCAAGTACCTTACTGTAGTATCATGTTCGTTCGATTTAAAAAAAAAAGTTTCACCATGTATGTCTGTTCTCTTTCCAGTCCCAAAATGTAAAATGAACAATGACTAGGATTTTGCCAAGAAAAAGGTTTTGACTCATACGACAAATAATCCCTCCATCATTTATGATCAACCGGATTGTGTGGCATCTTGGAACTGTTGTGTTTCCAAAATGAAATCAACACATTTTTCTTATTGTGCCTTAAAAGATGCGTTTCCTGGATTTTGTCCAATCGTCCAATAGCTTGTCCGAACATCACCAGTGAGCTGGTGAAGTAAATGTCCAGCATGCTGTAACAGAATCAGGAATTGTTTTTGTAAAATATTAAACCCAGAAAAATGGAATCATCTGCTCTAGATGCTTTTATGTGCCTTTTTTAATGTTAAAGAGTGGCTGTCATCAATGCAGTAATCATTTATGATCAATGTAATGTATAATAAGAGGAAATTGAGGGAATTTTATTAAAACTTTTTCTATAAAATGCAATGAGTGTCTGTTTTTTTATGGAAAAAGGATAGATGGAAGTGGAGCATTAAAACATACACACCATCCTTTTTTAAGATACAACTTGGACATACTCTCATTAAAATAATGCATTGTTATCTAGAAATACGTATTTGTTGTTGGTCTTTTCTTGTTGTGCCAATTATCAAATTAGATTGTTTTGCTGCAAGTTTCAGAGTGTTGGTGATATCAGCCCTAAAGACGTCTCCCTTCTGTTGAATATAATGGAACTAAATGGCGCAAACTTTGAAACAGTCAACAGTAATGTCTCTTTCCTGGAATCATTACCCAGACTTTGTTATCAGATTTTCGGATAGGAACTTTTTCTTAACATATTGCTGTTAAGAAGAAAGAGTGCATCTACAAAAAGACGAGAGGAACTCCTGTGGCTAATGTTACATCTGAGGAGCTGAGGTGGGCGCCATTAGTCGTAACAACTTACATGTTTTAATCTCAAGCTGTCTTACATGTGACACGTACGTGCTTTATGCAGCTGGTATCTCTACTGCAACCCCCAAAGATCTGGATACCTGGATAAATAGCACTCCAGCTAAGAGGAAAAATATGTGTTATTGATAATGGGGTGATCCTAGATAAAGATTCAGATGAAGAAACAGGCTGAAGACATAAACTAAATTGCAAGTTAGTTGGGTGGGGCCAGTACTGCTGAGTGAGACTGATCTCTGTTCATTCTCTTGGCCCGCAGTCAGAGCGTGTGCCCACTATAGGATCATGGGCAGGATGGCAGCATGGGCAGTGTTGGGCAGTGTTTGCCAGTGTGCCAGGGGCAGAGGGGCAAAGCCTATTGAGAAGCAGTGTGATGGACACAATGGGTGCGACAGACTTGCTGCATCAACAGGCTTTTTGCTGCTGTGGCCAGAAATAAACCATAAATACCCCCACAGGCCTCCATCGACCGCTCGCCAGGCCTCCACACCCACAAACACCCTCACACTGAGACAGACAGGAAAGAAAGAAAAGAAAGAGTAAAGACGGAGAACGGGGCTTGTACGTGGTGCACTGAAGCACAAGCCATCCAGGTAAAGCAAATGAAGACAATCCCTCTTTCTTGAAGGCCTTTCTTGTTTTCCTGTTTCCCTGTCCCTTCTTCTATCTGCTTGCTTCTTAAGAAGTAGTTTGTGCGTGCACTGTTGATGTGATTTCTTACATATAGAATGGACACAACTATGGATTATGTTAAATAAGCTCTGCAAAGATACATTTGTGAACTATATCAATGCAAGCAGCAAAAAAATCAAACAGCTTGAAGCCTTTCATGTGATGTTTTAAAGTTTGATTATTTTTGTGGTGCATTTAACTGTATATTCCCCCAAAAATTCAACAACCTAAGAGCACAAATCGATCTGATGTCTGCGCTAATAGGACTAAACAATGTTATTGCTGTGCTTTAGAGGCAAAATGACCGATAAGCACGGAACCCCAGACCAGCTGCCTGCAGAAAAGGGCCAAGGAGGGGCAGGAGCCACATATAAGGTAACTCAATAATCACATTATGTCCACAAATTGTTATACATGTGTCAATTTGAGATCAGTCAGAAATACTGTGATTTGTACTTTGTTATTGTTGGAGATCACATTCACGCAACCCTCCACCTGTTTTGCAGTTGGCGGTTTTTGAGTTTGAGAACTTTCGTGGAAAGAAGGTGGAGTTGTCCGGTGAATGTAAAGATGTGATGGAGAAGATGCAGAGGATCGGCTCAGTCATTGTTGAGTCCGGACCGTGAGTAACCTAGTTTCACTTCATTGACTCACATACAGTTTTTATTGCATCTGCATCCAGTTTTCAAGCCGTTTTTCTTGCTAAGCATTAATGTTTGCATTTTGATGTAACACATTTTCTCTTTACCTTCAGATGGGTGGGATATGAGCGTCCAGGTTTTGCAGGAGAGCAGTTTGTGCTGGAGAAAGGAGAGTATCCCCGTTGGAGCACCTGGACCAACTGTCTGAGCAGCTACAGCCTGAACTCATTCAAGCCTCTGAAAGTGGTAAGTATAATAAGTATAATATTCATAGATCCTGTCAAACAAAATCAACTTAATGTGTTTTTTGCTCTGCAGGACAGTGCAGATCATAAGCTGCACCTGTTTGAGAATGCAGTGTTTGAAGGTAGAAAGATGGAGATTGTTGATGATGACGTCCCCAGTCTTTGGGCATATGGTTTTCAGGACCGTGTGGCCAGTGCAAAAGCAATCAATGGAACGTAAGCTGTTACCTTTCCAGTAGTTAATATTTTAAATATTTGTTCTATTCTAAGGAAAAGTTACACACTGCTCTTTTTCTTCCCCAATAAGGTGGGTGGGATATATGTACCCAGGCTACAGAGGGCACCAGTATGTGCTTGAACATGGAGATTTCAAGCACTGGAACGATTGGGGAGCCACTGCACCTCAGATCCAGTCCGTCCGACGTGTGCGGGACATGCAGTGGCACAAGAGAGGGTGCTTTATTGCCCCCACCCCGACACCTCCCAATCCCGCCCCCAATCCAAACCCTACCCCTAAACCAAACCCCAATCCAAACCCTACTCCCAAACCGAACCCCACTCCCAATCCTAACCCTGCTCCCAACCCCAAATCCCAAACTCAACCCCAACCTTAACAACATCACCTCCTGCACCACTGGGCCGGGCTAAAGGCAGCTGGCCAATCACCAGTCTCTCCACTACGCCCCCTGTTCTAGAGAACATATCTCACCATGCAATTTTGGAAAACTGTAACTGAGAATAATGAAACATGTTAATCTGTTGGAAATAAAGGTTTTGGCCCTGATTTTGGTTTTCTGTTTAAGTTTGCATGTTATTTATTTTGCAAAATTATTTCTAGGATAGTTTTTTCAAAATTGCATCTCTATGAAGTTAATGAAGAACAGCACAGTAGAACAGTATTCAAAAGAGTGTGGAAATTATGGAATGAATTTCATTGAGTACTAAAAAAGGTGGAAAAGCTCAATATTTATGTGACTGATTTGTTGCTCTTTAAAACAAGTGACATTTATCTCGGCAAATGTGCCCATTAATCATAAAAGTAGGTTATATTTGACCGTTTATTTACTTTATATTCATGAGTTTCTTTTGTTTTGCTGAAAATCAGTGACAGAGCTGAAAGATCAGTCATTGGTCAAAGAACAGCTTGTCCCGCCCACTGAAGACCAGTAATCCAATCAAACGTCACCTTCATTCAGCAGGCTCGCGAGGTGGGCGGTAAACGCGCAAAATTTGAAAGTCCACCGGAAACAACGTTAGTAGACAGGGAAACAGTGTGCTCCTTAGCATGTCAACGCTTCAGTTTATATTTAAGACTACATTATAATTATCTGCATGGCAGTCTGGTGAGTAAAGTCCTCCCGTACAGTTGGGTACATTTAGAAATAACTGAACGACACGTTTACGTGTGCGTCAACGTTCTTGTTTTATAGCAAAGTTAGCTAAAGCTAGCTAGAGGTAACTTAGCATGCTAAAGGGTTGCTTTGTTGACATTTGTTGACAGATATTTCCTTAGTCTTTCTATAGCCCCTCTGTCCTCCGTTATAGATACCTTTTATTGGTCAACGCCTTTCATTTAAGTACTTACTTCCTTTTACTTACTGTTTGTCATTCGCACAGGTTGTCTTTTTGTTAAGAAACAATGTTGAAGTTCAAATACACGAGTCAAGGAAGCCTGAAAACGGCGATGTCCTCTGCGGACCCCATCACCATCCGCAGCTCCAGGCTCAACCAAGTGTTTCAGGTAAAGCTGATGTCCTGATGCCATAGCTGTAGACGAGCAGCCACCGTCTCCTGCAGCTGGAAAGACAACGGAGCTCCTTCTCAAACAGTCAGCTCCGGACAGATACAGGAAGTCATTCCTGCCAACAGCAATAACTCTATAACAAATCACCTCTGGTTAGCAGAGAACTCATGCATAATGTCTATTTGACAGATAGTCTTATTATAATAGTTTTATTTACATTTTTAGACATTTTAAAATGATGTATTTGCTCCCCAAATTGGGATCAATAAAGTAGCCTACATCTTACCTAATCTAATTTGTACTTCTTAAAACCAGCTGCAGTAACTGACTTCCTGATCCTGTTTATGTACCGTCCGCAGGGCCGAGTCAGTCTGTGTGGGCAGCAGGGAGGATGCACTGTAGGTCGGGAAGAGTTTCTGGAGGCTCTGCTGCTACTCTACCAAGAGTGCATGTCCCCGGAGCTCATGAAGATACATCATGTTGCAAACTTTGTCAAAAAGTGTAAGCATACCCTTTACACATGAGCTTGGTATTATTTTGTTGTTTTAATATCTATTCAGTGTGATCCATCTCATTGGTTGATACAGTCTGCTTTGTTTCAGTTGATTTGATTGGATAAGCTATTAAAACATGCCTATTATTGTTTTTTGAGCTTTTGTTTTTGAAGACTATGTTATTGTTTTTGGCTTAACAGCCTGGAAGAAAAATATATATTTTTAGTTATTTTGAGAGATAGTGATAATATTGATTTCATGATTAGGAGGCAATGATGATTTTTGCATCATTTTCATCACAAATATTGCAACTTCTCAGATAATATTACAACAAATCTGATTATGGCTTATTCTTTTATTTTGGTTCTGTTTTCTTGTTCTAATGTTCATAATTGGAAAATATAGACCATAGTTATATAATATATATTATTGGTTTGTTATTTTCAATACCAGAATGACATACTTTATGTAATACCCACAGAAGTTCTATGTGTATGTTACTGTGTATCACAATAGTATACATTTTTTTGTAAATATGGTAAGTTAACATTTCATAATCTTACAAATTGGGTCACTGAATTTCCCAGAAACAAAGAATTAAAAGCCTGTGTGTGTTTGTGAAACAGTTTCTGAAGTGGTCCCCGAGCTGCAGGCCATGCAGCCTGGTCCTGATGACTTTGAAGTGCGTGCAGTGGTGGGCCGTGGTCAATTCGCTGAAGTCCAAGTGGTCCGAGAGAAGGCAACTGGGGATGTTTGTGCACTGAAAGTCATGGAGAAAGCCGTTTTACGCACTCAAGAAAATGTAAGTGACTGCAATAATAGATTACCAGAGTCAACCAGTACTTAGTAATACAGAATATAAACTTTAGAATTTTTTATGAAATGAATGATTTGGTGTTTCAAGATTAGACGCCTTTTTATACCGATTCAAGTTTTATATGTCACAGTAGGAATTGAGCACATTTATCTCAGTATTAAACATGTTTTCTGTCACACTGTCATGGATAACTGGGACACAGCCATTGTAAATGTTGTTACTAACAGCTGTGCTCTCCTGCTGTTACTAGTCAAAATTCAAATGCCTTGAATTGAACTAAAGATTTTAAGGAATAACATCCCCACTTACAAATTCTGACCACACATATGTTGTTTATCACTAAATAAACATGACGAATAATACAAAATGAAAAGAAAAGGGCATACAAAGCTGTATCTGTAAGACTCAAATCATTTTACAGAAGTTTTGCGTTTTTAATTTTTTGCACCATCCCTGCAATCATTGTGTTGTTCCACAATTGCAGTCTGGAAAAGGACCACTGGAGGGGGTTGTAGTGTTGAATACAACTTGTGGTTACATTATCTCACAGCTGTGCTCTCTGGCATGTGACTAATAGAATATATTTGAGTCAGAGAGCTCTGACAGGAAGGGTCTACAATGAACAACTTGTATCAACATGAACTGCTTTGTTCATGCCACCTGTGCGTACTTTGCATAATCTTTGACAAAATCACATCCTACTTTTGCAGTGAGCTACATGAACTGGAGATGGATGACAAGGAGTGCCTGAAATCCAAGTGTTGAAATGTACTTTAATGTTCCCTGTGGTTTAATTAAAAACAACAACATTCAAACCCCATTGGAGCTTTAATGACAGCAGCTTTCAGTGTTTCAGACTGATGAGTTAATGTGGGGGATAAAATACTGTTGCATTTCTGTTATGTTTGTATGCTGATGTCATGCCTTTTTAAATTCTTCTCAGGTGGTTTTTCATGAGGAAGAGCGGAGGGTCTTGGCTCTGAACGGCAGTCCCTGGATCCCGCAGCTTCTTTACGCCTTCCAGGATAAAGAACGCGTCTACCTGGTGAGACTGCTGATTGTTTTCTTTACTGATAATTAGGATGAACTGAACTCATTCTTTAACATACACTTCTACTTACAAGGCTTTGGGGGTCTTTTGCAAACTGCGATAGACCAAAGGGGAGTAATTGTGTAATAAACATGCTACACGAATGGCTCACATTATGCAGTGCTTTGTGGGTGGGTTCTACATTTTAATGCCCAGGGTCCTACTCACTACAGGATCTGTGTTGTAATGATGGTTCTTCAGTTAGTAACTGCAGTATACTAGCTGAAGAAATGTGATGCCACTGCCAGCATGACCATTGTTTACAAGACAGGATGATTTTACTCCAGAGCTTTAGTGTGTTTTGTGAATGAACTCCTTTTGAACTGAGCAGTGGGAATACAGGGGTAAAAGAGTTACTCAAAATACACACATTATTAGGGCTCCAACCACATTAAATAAGTCTTTATTGTTGACCATTCAACTCATATTCATGGTCTTGTTTTCTATTTTTGTGGTCTCTATGCATTTTTGAAGAGTTTACGTGTCTGAAAACCGATGGTTGTTAAACTGGTGGCTGAATAGGACTACAGAAGTTGTCGAGGACGTTGTACGTCATTACGCCGAACACGTAAACATTCCCGCTAAGTTTGTTTTCCACTGCTCTGTTTGAAATACTTCTAGTTAATTCAGTGTGGCTAAAAGGAAAAGCTTTGTTAAAATATGCAAGTGCACGAAAGTCAGTTGAAACGATCTTAAGTTGAAGTTGTGCGACCCTGCTGTACTCCTCTGTAGTTCATTTATAGCATAACGTTAGCATTTTGCTTCTGGCGATTAGATTTATGATTGAAAATGATAAAAGTAGGGTAAACATGTGGAGATTATCCGGCTGAACAAAACCTGCATTTATCAAACAGGTTCATTTTCCACAGATCTTATTTTTTACAATATTCCAAAATCCTATGGACAATTGCATTGCTTTTTTGTCGAGGGAACCCATGCGCAGCTTACTTCCGGCTCGGCCTACAAAAATACGTCATCCTTGTGGCGCTCTATAATGCTGATTTCATAAACTATATTTGTAAGCTTTGTTCTCCCAGCATTTTCAGAAGTATTCCTCTTTCGCATTAAGACCACAGTTAGGAGAGAAGAGAAGATTGTCAGGAAGGGTTACTCTAAAGAAATATCTGACAGCTTTAAAAGGGAAGGATCAGCCCAGCATTTCTGAAAAATGAGCTCTCATGTAGATAGATAGAAGATAGAATCGGAGGATGAAACCCTCTTTATTTGTCACATACATGCACACAGCAGAGCACACACAGTGAAATTGGTCCTCTGCATTTAACCCATCCTAGTACTAGGAGCAGTGGGCAGCTATTGTGCAGCGCCCGGGGAGCAATGGGGAGGGGGGATTGGAGGTGTCCGGTGCCTTGCTCAATGGCACCACAGCAGGGCCTAGGAGGTGAACTGGGACCTCTCCAAGTAGCAGTCCACTTTCCATATTTCAAGTCTGTTTGGGGACTTGAACTGGCGACCCTACGAGGTACAAGCATTACCAGCTACTGCAACTGTAATGACTCATCTTTTCTTCTTCTATGTGTTTCATGTTCAGAGCAGAACATATCTGTATTTTATTTAAGGCAATGAACATGAAAACTTTATTAGAACGTGTCATTTTCTCCTTTTTCCTTCACAGCTGTGGTTTCTAGAACGTGACTAATGAAACAGTTGAGATCAGTCAGAATAGTGCATGAGCTGCTACAGGAAGGGGACTTGAAGTGAGCGCTGAAAGGAACATCTTGTATCTAAAATAAATGCTTTGAAGCAGGCACGGGGAAAAGTCATGTTCCAGCAACTTTAAAGTTCTGCTGTGTTATTTTGTTTGCCTGCAGGCGAGCCATCGGTAAAGCTAAAAGTCACCCGGGGTTTCTTCAGATTAACAACATTATTCAATGCCGGCAATTCCACTGGACAGGACCTATAAGGAGCCGCAGTCTTTGGTGTTGTTGTTCGAAAACGTAATTTAATAAGAACAATCATATTGTCCCAATCCAGACACTATAACTGCGGATAAAAGTGAGAAAAATCAGACAATCAAGTGGAGCTAACCGTTGTCCCCAAGCCTTTGTGTTTCACTTGAACACCCGTGGAGCTTTTTGCTAACATATATAGATATATATAAATGATCTTCTCCCTTGACTTTGGTTAAGGAAACGGGGCATTCGTCATGATATCCGTTTAATCTTGAGCGGGGAAGCTCAGAACCGTCCAGTGTAAGCATGGTGACGGCTGTTAACCTCACAGAGGATCTATATTTTCTCTAATGACCTGTAACACTGGCCTATGGTGCAGGAAAACAGCCCTTTCCTGGCTCGCCTAGCCTCCCACTGCCCTTTCGTTTTCATCTTGCTCGCCCTCTCCTTATACCTTTTCTGTCATGCCCCCTGCGTGTCTCCTTTCTCTCTCCTTTCCTCCCCCCTCTGTCTTACCCTGCTCCCTAACTGAGCATGGAGGAATATACAAAGCATCCATCTTTATCCGTGTGTCAGAGAGGCACCCAGTCTCCCTGTTGCTAGGTAACACTGGAGAATGCTCCCCTTCATTCAGACTTGCCGACCATTCATGCACCAGGAGCTCTCGCCTGTTGTGGCTGTATGGCTGCCACCGTGTAGCTGGAGGCAGCCTGATCAGCGGCTCTTAGAACAGAGTGCCGGAGTCAGACAGGACCGCGGTGTCTGTGTTTACAAACTTCAATTAAATTAGATGCTTAATGAGTTAGTTTTTTAGCTTGTGGCATGTTGCTTTGAGTGTTCCTGTTTTACCTGTGATTACAGAGGCACAAGGGTGTTGTGAATATCTCATATGGAAGACCGATCATTTGACTGCAGCATCTGATGAATCTGCAATCTTTGGTGCTCGGTGTTACGTAACTGAATCTATAATGCAGAGAAGCGGGGTATAAGCTTCAGCTGATAGGGCTTTGATGTGAGCTCAAACGCATGTAGACCTAAACTTGTTGCTTTGTTTATCTTTCTAAATATAGACCTATTTACAGGCATTCATAAATGTTTCAACAGCATGTAATAGCTGTTAATTCTTTACCTCATCTAACCAACACATTCACTCAAACTGCCAGCCATTGTGTTATACTGCCAGCCATTGTGTTATACTGCCAGCTTCTGACTGCACACACACATGTCTTCAGGCGATGGAGTACTTGCCAGGCGGTGACCTGATGTCCCTGCTAAACCGATATGAGGATCAGTTTGATGAGTCCATGGCTCAGTTCTATCTGGCTGAGCTGGTAGAGGCCATTCACGCCGTCCACCAGCTGGGCTACGTCCACAGGTAAAACCCCAGCAACCTGTCACTGGTGACGTTTTAGGGCTTTGTTGAACACCGTAATTAAAGAAATGGGTTTAGATGTTCTTGTACTCCTTGCTAAATGTAATCCTTTGTTTGCCTTCTGTTTTTACTGTAAGGCCAGTATCACATTATTCAGGAAAACATTAACAGGATATGAAAAATGTAGCGATGTAATTCAACCTGAAGCACTCAGTATGACGTTATGTAATACAAAAACATTGCTGAAGTTTACAAATGTATTCCATTATCATCGGAGCGGCAGACATATTACAGTACTCAGGCACCAAACGGCTCTGTAAAAGCAGTATCAAATCCCTTCCTAACTATCCACTTGGCAGAGACGTCAAACCGGAGAACGTTCTCATCGATCGGACCGGTCACATTAAGCTGGCAGACTTTGGATCAGCTGCCAGGCTCACTGCTAACAAAACCGTAAGTAGATCAAAGAGTTTGCTCGATGTATTGACTTCAGCGTGCTTTTTTAGGGGGACAGATTTCGTTTCTTACATAATCACAACAAGTAAATCCAAAGAGAAAAAAGCACTAGACAGAACAATAAGCTCAGATTCATACACCTAACACCAGAGGGTACAACAATAATGTGCAATAACAATCAAGAAATCCCTGCAGCATGATTGCAGTCACAAGACTCTACAAATGTCAAGTACAAGTTCCCACATTTGAAAGAAGGGGTCTGTTTGTAAAGTAATATACATGGCCGGTCTTCTAGTGGCACTAAATCAAACAGCAATCTCTGCCAGCCTTTAGCAGTTGGTACTCCGTCATCATAAATCCAATGCTATAAAATGTAAGAGCACAGTTCCATCTCTTATCATTTATGACTTCTGTGAGCTTAGCAGGGACATCACTGTGTGTTACTAATGTGTTTCCAGGTTGAAACTCCCACAGTGCTTGTTGGGACCCAGGACTTCCTGTCCCCGGAGGTCCTGGCATCCATGAATGGGGGCTCTAACGGCACCTATGGGGCTGAGTGTGACTGGTGGTCCCTCGGGGTCATAGCGTATGAGATGATCTACGCCAAGTCGCCTTTTTCTGGGGGCTCTTCCACCAAGACTGTCCAAAACATCCTCAATTCTCAGGTACATCTGCTCTATCGGTGCTGACATTAACCATGTTCTCCACTCTGGTTGGACTGAAGTAATATCTGCATCATGTTCTGAATCTTTGTCCTTATGGTTTGCCCCCAGCGCTCCCTGAAGTTTCCAGAGGAGCCTCGGGCCAGTAAGCAGTTTGTAGACCTGCTGCAGAGCTTGCTGTGTGGAGCCAAGCAGAGACTGGGTTTCCAGGGACTCCGCTGTCACTCTTTCTTCTCCAGTGTCGACTGGAACCACTTACGACAAGGTGAGGAGACTCCTCTCCCTGGAGTCTGATCTTCTTTCTTCCCTGTGAACAGGCTTGGTGTTGCTGGAGAGGTGATTTACGACTGGGTGTCAGATATTAATGTTGTTTATAATATACATAAGTGTGCTGTGTGCGTGGCGTTGCACATAGTCAACAAACAGCGATTGCGTGGCCAGTGGTGTTGTCACTAGTAAAATAATGAGATTCTGTGTGCCGTTGGCAGTAGGCCAGCTCTTTCCTGAGGAGATTAGGGAGGGAGGCAGAGACAAGAAGCAAGGCAGACAGAGTAAAGATCTGCAACTCATCTGCTTCTCAACAGACGCAGCACAAGTCTTTAGCGCTCGTGACAATGCAGACTGTGGCGTAAATATATGTGCGTTTGTTGGGCGTCATTGTCGCCATCACACAAGCATCAAATGACAAAGAGTTTGCCATTACCACCTGACCAGCTGTGGGAAAACACACCCATAACATTCCCATTAGTGGACTCTCTGAGTGAGGCATGGTCCCATTAAAGAACCTCAGCCCCGCACGTGTAGCTGCATGGGAGAGGATGTTTGTTTTGATGTGCAGAACACCTCGTGTCTTTGTGTGAGCCTTTATCAAACATTGCTATCGGTCCTTCCTATATTCATATCAACGCTGAACATCAAAGAATTTCGTTGTTTGTTAAAAGTCCTCATGCTTTTCAGCAGACCATGATACAGGGTTTTTGAATTCCTGTGTGCTGAACAGAACATTTGTTCATTTAGAATAAATGGTCTTAATTTATTGTTTTTATGTAACAAATGTAAAAAGCCAAAGAGAATTGCATCTACAAATCTTTTGTACATAAAAAATACTTAGTTTTTCTATAATTGGTAAAGATAGAGCTTTATGCTCCAGCTCGGGTCCAGCTGATTAGCTTGCTCTGCTGCAGTGAGGGAGAGTGAGGGAGCATGTGTGTATGAGAGAGAGAGAGGAGAAGGACGGAGCGAGGGAGGGAGGGAGGGAGGGAGGGAGAGAGGGAGGGAGACAGACTCAGAGAGGCAGCATGTGCAGCAACGCGCGACTTACCGCACTGTAGGCTCCCTCAGCTCAGCTACGTTCCTCCTCCCTTCCTTTCTCTTCCCTTTCTCCTCGTTGTGTTTTATTTATTTTGTCATTTTTTTCTGTTTGTCGCTGCTTCCTTTTTCTCCTTGCCCTCTCTCACTCCGTCCGTTTCTCCTGCAGTTCTCCCGCCTTTCGTTCCTGCGTTGCATGCTGAAGATGACACCTCTAATTTTGAGGAGCCGGAGCAGGCAGCCCCCCGGCCAGCCTCAGCTGCCCAGCAAGGAGCTCAGCCAGTGGGCTTCCAGGGCCAGGATCTGCCCTTTCTAGGCTGGTTCTTCAGCAGAGCGTTGACCACATTGGCCAAAACTGAGTAAGTGCTTCATGTTTACTGGGCATTGTTTGGCTTATTTTCCAAAGACAACCCCTCTGTTTTTCCTGTAGTCACGCAGAGACCCCCTGCATACACCTATCTAACACACCTTTGTTGGTTAAGGACCCCATGCTACATTTGGCTGCTGCTCTGCCATTAGACCCCTCATTACCACGGCTCTAAATTCCAGGTAGCCTTGTGTCAGGTCATCTGGTGTGGTGCCCTGTGCAGTCGGTGTTGTGTCCCCATCATTAGTATTGTGCCTGTTGGGGGCCAAAATGGGTTTGGCCATATGCTGTGTCAGACCAGGAACGAGGGAGGGGGGGGATCCCCCCTTTTCTCCGCTGCTCTCCGTATCTGATACCTCTTTTTGTGCTTTGGGATCGCACGTAGTTGTTCCGATGCATACATACATCAAGTGAGAGGACCTGAGGAGCTGGCTTTATCTCGCCATCGGCCCTGATTGGTATGCGGCTGAGTGTGTCAGGGAGATTTGCTGAGAGGTGGAACCCCAGACAGCGGCACACTCCCACCCTCGCTGCTGTTATTGAGCTTTCTCTGTTACTGTGCAGCATAATGGGCTTCTGACTTTTATAGCATGGGTTTGGGACTGCAATTATCCCTAATGGTGTTTGGCTTTTTAACCTCTGATAATAATGCAAGAGGGTGGGTTTCATTGCTGTACCCCCGTGGCGGTGCTCCAGCAGGTTAATAGTCCTGGAGACTGCGGATCAGGACAGCAGCAGCAACAGAAAGGAATGGAAAAGCATGAGCAGATGAGACAAGGAACAGGATGAGAGCTCAGATTGGGGGAGAGTATCTATTTCTATGGTTACTACCGTGATGTTTTTTTTTTTTCCCCAGTCCCCACCCCCATCTTTACCCGTCTCATCTCCTCCTCTTATTTTCTCCCTCTTCTAATGTCTCTGTCCCTCGCTGTTACACCATCAGTCATCTGTTCATGGGTTTTAACTGGAGCCAGTCGTTTGCTTTGCTGCATTTAATTAGGAGGAACTCAGGGCTCAGAGAATGTGTCAAATGTGTGTGTGGGTGCATATGCGTGTACACTTTCTTCATTACAATGCCAAAAAGGAAAGAGAAATAAACCCAGAGCCAGGCATAATGAAATGCTAATTGGAGTTCCCGCTATTCATTTTTTCCTTCTCATTCTGTGTGAACTTGTCTGTCTGACTCCTCATTAGTAAAACTCGACAACAGAATCCCTCGCCTCAAATGTATAAGATGCTATATTGGGTTTAGTGTCAGAAAATCCTTTTTGAAAGGTGGCTTTTAGGATCCTCAGGTCCAGAGTAGGACAACTGCTGACCAGATTGCCATTCATGGTTACTGCCAGATGGTCATGATGTGGGTTATCATTGTCCCCAGAGGATGTTTCCTTATAGTTTAAGAGGAAAACTTACTTTTGTTTTGGTATCCCTCTAATGCCATATTTTCAAAAACCTGCTTGAGGACATTCATGGTCTGTGGAAGAGGATTCCTCCTGTTCTTAATGGACCTCTCACTTATTCTCTGGCTCCACTCTCGAGCCGAAACGTCCCTTTCTGACACAAGGAAAAACATATATACATTTACAAGTGTTAGGAGAACCAAACCTATACATCTTTAGCCTCACTGGTGAGATTTAGAACATTCTTTCAAATTATTTTTTGTTCTTTAAGTTTTTATTCATTTATTTCCATACATATTGAAATAGTTTTCGCCAATAATCCATTTTTACAATAAAACATCAACATTTAACAAAAAAAAGATTCTTTGAAATTCTTATCATTTTTTCATGTGATTGAATAGCAAAAGGCATAATTACATAGGAAATATAGCTGCATGAACATGTTTCATTCACCTGTTAAATCTAAGATGGTAAATCAAAGTTTGAAAACTCCAGCTCGAACAAAGAGTGTTATTTTTATATAAATGTGCCACCACTTATGTGGATGTTCAATCGGTGTAAATGGATTCAATTGGAGCAAAACATTTCCCACTGCGTGATGTATTGAAGGAGGAGATCTCCCCTGTGGAGCCATGCTGACGCTGCCTACACATACCAGGAGGTTTGTGAACGGGTTCCTGGTGCCTGTAGGCTTCCTGCCAGCCATATCCGTTTGCACAACCGCAGCCCAGGGACGCTCTCCGCTAGATTTCCTCGCCCGTATTTTCTGGCTTTGAATAACTTGTATCATGTATCATCCTCTGCATTCATATTTGGGGTGACCCTTTTCGATGTTCTAGCTAGTTTGCCGCTCGGAGAACAAGGAATTTAGTTTTTGAGCGGCATCTAGAGCGTCCGCGTCCCCTGGCCACCAAGAGGCGAAGAAATCCACGTCATTGCATTCAAGATATAGAAACTGCCATCCTACGTTGTCCTTTACAGCCACGATGAGGAAACGATTGCTTTAAAGAAATATACTCATCACTGATTGGACGTCTTCAAAAAAGGAGGCAAATAGTCCCTTGCAGTGTACTTATCTACAGCATGTTTGGTCTATTCTTTATTGATTTCATTATTTTTGTTTGTTTGGTTATTAGATTTAAAGTACAAATTACAGTTAGAGCTTGTTTTCCATTTTCTACCAAAATGACTCCATGTGCCACCCTGCCTGTTTGAAATGTGTTTGCTGGTATTTCCTACAACGTGTGCATGCCTGTGTGTTATGTTTGTGTTCTTTTTGTTTACCCAATAAGTGCTTCAACGCCTTTAACTTGCACACTTTCCCTAATCCCTGTCTCTCTTTGATTCTCTTCAATAATGCAGTCTGCACTCCTCTTTATTTTCTTCCTCTTCAGTACATGAACATGACATCGAACATATTCCTCGGCCAGAAGAAGAGCGCCCTGGCATTTTCGCTCTTGTGAAAACAATTATTTCCTATTTTGTCTTCAAAATCTTAAGAACAGTAGCAATATTACCCGTGCTTCTTTCAAACATTATTTGTTCCAATTTGAAATTCAAAACATGCGTAACAAAACGCAGGAGAACACAGTTAGAGGTAAGGAAGAAATCCCTCCATCTTCTTCCATTACAGCTTAAATTCATCATGGCTAAACAAATAAATAAACATGCAAACCCCCCCCGCTGCGGACGTTTAAATTGTCACATTATCCATACAGTAGCCCCCCCCAAAAGCGTTGCTACTAAGCACTGAAGAACTTTATGAATCTTGATGTCTTACATCAATTTTTAATTTGCAGCAGATTCAGTGTGCTGGAACGCCTCCTCATTTAATCTATATTCCTGTGAAACAGACTGGTTGGGGTATTGCTGTGTGTGTGTGTGTGTGTGTGTGTGTGTGTGTGTGTGTGTGTGTGTGTGTGTGTGTGTGTGTGTGTGTGTGTGTGTGTGTGTGTGTGTGTGTGTGTGTGTGTGTGTGTGTGTGTGTGTGTGTGTGTGTGTGTGTGTGTGTGTGTGTGTGTGTGTGTGTGTGTGTGTGTGTGTGTGTGTGTGTGTGTGTGTGTGTGTGTGTGTGTGTGTGTGTGTGTGTGTGTGTGTGTGTTGTATCTATATGTGCGTGTGCGTTTCAGGGGGATGATGGTCGATGCAGAGAGGCGCAGGGAGCTGTGCTTGCTTCGTGATTATTTTTAACGCTGTGACTCAGACTGAGTCAACTTTATTAAAGATCCCCCTTGCTGTATTTCTGAACTCATTCATACAGACCCATTCATTTATTTAGAGGACATCTATTCAGAGTTTCTCTTTTCTCCGGCCAAGAGAAGGGTAAAAATTGAATGTGAGCTCTAAATTATTCCAAAAGAATGGACAAAAAAATAGGACATCTTACATCAACAAGGAAAGGAAGTGCAATGGACACACTACAGCTCCCTGCAGACAAACCCCAAGCAAAAGCAAAGCCCAAACTCTCCTGTCACATTATTCTGGCAGGCAAACAACAATAATCCCAGGTCTCCTGTACGGTTGTTTTGTTTATGCAGTTAAAGGACAACAACGAAGGGATTATACTCGGCCCTTCCTCACTTTGAAAACGCTGTTGAACGTTGTCCTCCTAATTGTTCCCAGTATTCCTTTTGTTATGATTAGGTGTTATTAATTTCCTCTCAACACAGTTAAAGTCCATGCGTATTTTCATGCTTTGGTGTTGCTCATTTGTGATGAGTGGGTGTTGTGTCTGAGTTTCAGCGAGCTAATTTCAGCTTCAATACAGGCTTCCTGGAACATGATGAGACTCTCAGCTATCCTCATTCTGGTTAGCTGATATCATTTGAGACTCTCTACTAGGGATGTAAAATCACAAGTTTCAACTCGATAGGGTATATCAATTATTTGAAAATCAATTTGTTAAGGGAAGAAATACAGACGATATCTTAGGTCAGTTAATCACAACCGGTTATATTTAAATCAATTCACAAAAAGCGACCAAATAGGATTTGGCAATTTTATAAATGGGCTCTTCCAGACATTTAATGGAAGATAATTACAAAAGACTTCCTGTTATCTCATCTTAAGGTGCCATATTAATCAAATCTTTCACTTTGCATCAATGATATTGGATTATTGAATATTTAATTAATGCAATGATGTTTATCTCTCTATGTTAGACACAGTAGAAACAACATTCTGGATTTGTGTAAGCTTACATATTTGTAAGTCCTAAAGGATCTGTTAATGAATGTTCTGCATTGAAATCAGTGTCCAGCTGTTAACACACACTCCATGGTCGTGTTTTAAGTGCTCTAAAGATGTAGCAGATTGTGTTTGTTTAGATTAGTCCTGAACATGTTTACATGTTGTCCTCAGGTCAGTGTCTGCGGGCCTCAACTCTCCTGCCAAGACCAACTCTATGGAAAAGAAGCTGCACCTTAAAAGCAAAGAATTACAAGAAACTCAAGACAAATGTCACAAGGTGAGGTCTCTTTGATGCATGTTTGAGTGTTTCATCACAAGCCTCAATGAGGAAGGAGTCATTCTTATTTTCAAATGTATAATCAGCATCATCGAGCAAGACAGAAATGACTGGAGTAAGACCGCTGTTGGCCGACTGGAAACAGAGACATTTATTATTTCTATGTTTCCATATTGTAGGACTTTGTTTTTGAGCAAAATAATAATTAGATTGGGTTTTATAACCAGACGTCATGTGTTTATTCTGGCTGGCTGAACACAGATCAACAGGCTTCTGGTGCTGCTGGAACATGCCAAGTGACTCATGTTGTGTACAGCATCACAAATATATTTGAAGTATTATTGGTTGGGGGATCTATCTAGCTGAAGCTTTACATTTCTGCTGCATTCAAGGCATCACATGTTTAAAAATAACCTTTTAAAAACTGCTTTAAGTTGTGGACCTCTAGAGTTTCAATGAAGGCGTGACTGTGCTGCTCTCCGATACAGATGGATCAAGAGATCTCCAGGTTTCAGCGTAAAATGACTGACCTGGAGTCAGTGCTCCACCAGAAGGATGTGGAGCTCAAGGCCTCCGAGACTCAAAGGAGCATCCTGGAGCAAGACCTCGCCACCTACATCACCGAGTGCAGCGTGAGTCATCAGAACAACGGCGTCCGTTTGCAGAATTTGAATGAATGTTTAACACAGATCGGGTGTCCATGTCTTCAGCTCGGTATTGATTTGAACAAACAGCATACTTGAGTTTGTGTGTGCCCACATATGTGTTTGCAGAGCCTGAAGCGGAGCTTGGAGGAGGCACGTGTGGAGGTCTCCAGAGAGGATGACAAGGCCTTGCAGCTGTTGCACGACATCCGCGAACAGAGCAACAAGCTGCAGGAAATCAAAGAGCAAGTATGTCATTTTCATTCAAACCATTCGCAAGTCTCATCACGATAATGATGTGGTGCATTTTAAGATTATTTTAGAAACACTTCAAGGTATTTAAGCTGAAGAAAAAGGAACTGAAACGGAAAAAATGATTTCCTACTTCATTCTAAAAGCCTGTTGTCCTATTTGAGGAGACTCTTCTGCTTCCCACAGTGTCGTCTTCACGCTGTTTTAGCTGATAAAGGAGTAACGGTGAGATTAGACTCAGTGTGTCCCTGTCGCAGGCAGGGGTTCCCCTCTGAGGACTCCCTCGTCCTCAACACCTCCATAAAGGTCATTCCTGCAGAACTGCAGATGGCATGCCTGCAAGGTACAAAGTTGCAGGAGACTTTGATCACTACTCAGGAGATTCGCCCAGCCTCCTCCGAGGAGAATGACACACAGTATTTATGATGTTTTAATCAACATTTAGGAATCAGATTATAGTTGAATTTTGCATTTTTTTTCAGACAAAAGCCCTCTGTAGGACCCAGTGGAGAAGCCTGATGTATCTGACTGCAGTGCACACTAAGTCACAAATCACAGAGTGAATGGTTTACCCACATGTTTCTCTGCAGAGATTTCGAAGACTAAAGCAGTTGTTTTTAGTGCAGAGTTTTAAAGTTGTAATCATTGAGTTGTTACCTGTGATTTTGACACTTTTGGTGATGAATGGACATTGCTTTAGTGCACTGCGGTTTCTATAGGTCACTGCACAATGAAGCCGTGTCAGCAGATCTGTAAAGTGTATCTTGGTCTGGGAAGCATTGGCAGGATTTGTTGCTCTTACTAAGCTCAGCTCCTCTGTTCTAGTCATTCTAAACAAACTCCCTCTACTGTTGTATTTTGTCAAAATGTACTCATAAGAAGGCAGTGGAGAAGCCTAAATAGAACGGTACATTTAAGTAAGGAAAACCCACTGCATACACTAGCTTTTCATTGGGATGTGCTCAAACAGTGCTCGAATGAATATTTGGAAATGTCATGGCTTAATATTTGATGATTTTTGCAGTAAATTAAGTCTTTGTTGAGAAAGAAAATGTGTCGCCCCCCCCCCAAAAAAAACAAAAACCCAATCCTCTCACTCTAGGCCAACTGACTTGAGTGTGATCGCAGCCTGAAGCATTTGGACAGGTTTCAAAACATTTATTATAGGGGTGTCACATTTCAATCAGCAGTCCAGTTCAGTACACAGCATTGCGTGATCTAAGAGACAGTAAGACCATGATAGGGTGACTTGCTGAAACTTGACCGCACAACTTCAGGTTTTCACTCAGTTTCTGGAGGGCTTTGTTTTCCACATTATTGATGTGTGTGTGTGTGTGTGTGTGTGTGTGTGTGTGTGTGTGTGTGTGTGTGTGTGTGTGTGTGTGTGTGTGTGTGTGTGTGTGTGTGTGTGTGTGTGTGTGTGTGTGTGTGTGTGTGTGTGTGTGTGTGTGTGTGTGTGTGTGTGTGTGTGTGTGTGTGTGTGTGTGTGTGTGTGTGTGTGTGTGTGTGTGTAGGAGTACCATGCTCAGCTGGAGGAGATGCAGGTCACCATCCGGCAGCTGGAGGAGGACCTGTCCGCCGCCCGACGCCGCAGCGACCTCTACGAATCGGAACTCAGAGACTCCAGGCAAACAAGCGAAGACCTCAAGAGGAAAGCTGTGGAATACCAGCAGAGGATCCAGAAGGTAGGTTTCACCCAGAGAGGTTTATATCTCATGTACAGCAAATGTGAGTTTCTATTGTCTGAAACATAGTTGAATATCATTATTGGTTATCATGAAGTCCTGCTAGGTGCCAAGGATGGTCACAGATCACAAACCGTACTTACATCATTTAAAATCTAAAGTACACATATTTCTGTGTGTATGGTTGGAACATCTGTTACATTTTACTATCTATAAATATTTTAGTCCAGCCTGATTATTTTTAAAACATAAATAGAGGCCACATTTGTGCATTCATTTGGCACTACAATTAAGAAAAATACAATTTGAAAGTTTAAAAATGAAAACAACCTAGAATTTGAAAGGTGCCGGCTCACAAAGAAGAAGTGTGTTTTTTGATTTTCTGTCCCATCTTCTTTGAGTCTCCCCCCAGTCTGAAAAGCATATGTATGTATGATGCTGTCCGTTTTTTCTGTAGTGTCAGATAAAACTGGATGCCATCTATCCAGCATTATCAAATAAAAGAAATTGCTGTCCACTTAGTCTGACAGCCTAATGGACTTTATAACCAAATATTTGGGAGGAAAGGACATTACAGTGTGCTTTTTGAAGCCTCGAAGAAACACTTTAATAGATGATATTCAGATATCAGCTCAAAAATGAAAACATCTCTGACCCTGGCCCACTGCTGGAGTAATTACATCTCCCTTCTGGCCTCTTGGGGACTATACTGTAGGAAGGCTGCTGCGCTCAAACAGCGCATGGATTATTGTACGTTATTGATCAGTCTGCACTATATGCCAATTGTCTTTCAGGCTAAAGAGCAGGGCAAAGCTGACGTGGAGGAGCTTCTCTCCAAACTAGAGAAGGTAACAAATCAGGCTTGTCAGATTGATCTGTGTGCTCCGAGCTGTGCTTACAGCTGATGTTTGAAATCACTGTGCTTTGTTTTCAGACCAACTCTGAGCAGCAGGTGAAAATCCAGGAGCTCCAGGACAAACTGTCCAAGGTACATTCAATGTTGGCTTGGTTACTGTGTGATGTAATATTTAAGATGTTCAGATTTCCAGTAAGATGTGAATAAACCCTTTAAATTGTCTCTTTGTAAAGCAGCTCAGAACAGCGTATAAATATTCCATTCTGCAGCCTGCTCTAGCTCTCTGTTTATTCCCTCAAGAAGCATTTTTTCAACGTCTCAGAGGGTAGGAGCTGCTGAAGCATATCAGGAGGTTTGTCTTGGGATGCACTAACAGCGTCTGACCTCCTGACCCCCCCCCAGGCGGTGAAAGCGAGTACAGAAGCCACGGAGCTGCTGCAGAATGTCCGGCAGGCCAAAGAGCGGCTGGAACGAGACCTTGAGCGCCTGCGAGGCAAAACCGACTCCAGTGACACGTTAAAACGCCGCCTCAGAGAGACAGAGGTACCAGACTGAACCCACCGTCATCCTCCTACATGCTAATGTGTTAATAATACTGCTCTGTTGGTAAACCCTCTCATCGCGTTCAGGCTAAATCTGACAGATGTACTACTTTCATCAATCTGAAATATTCAGCTTTACATTTGACTTCCTCAAGCCGTTCTGATCTCGTCCGCAGTGGGCATTTAAACACCACTTTCTTAGAATTCTGAGTGGTTTAGTAAACTTGGTAGCACGTATGGTGTTTCTGGTCAAAAATGATCGCCATAGGGAATGAATGGGTAACCCTAGATTATGTTCATCTATCAGATAGTACACACTCATTTTGGATTACATTTACATACATGTATTCACTGCAGTTATTCATGTTAACCAGTAGTCTGAGACATTTTTCACAGCTTAAAAGGGGGTATTAGTAATAAAATGTGGTGATGACTCATGGTTTTTGTGTTAATATGAGAGCAGTTAAACAGAACAGTCAAATTTGACCAGGAGCACCAAAGTAAGGGGGGGAAAAACGAGCACGGGGGTTGAATACTGTTTTCTGTCATTTAAAAGTCACTTCTGAGAAATGTGTGTGGTCCGCCTTATGTTATTCTACTTGGTGTGTAAGCAGGAGGGCAGAAAGACCCTGGAGAACCAGGTCAAGAGGCTAGAGATGGTGGAGCGGCGGGAGAATAAGCTGAAAGATGACATTCAGACCAAATCCCAGCAGATCCAGCAGATGGCTGAAAAGATCCTGGTGAGAGAACCACAGATAAGGCTGGCTAATACTCTGACCCATTCAACTCCTAATTCCCCCCACTCCCATTCATCTTGCTCTCTCACAGTCCACTCCTCATCAGTTATCTTAGCACACACACCACACACATCTCAGTCTGAAGAGCTCTTTGCTAAATAAGTGGTTACTTTTTTACATACACATCATTTTTACCAGCGCCATCATGAGCCGACACCGCACCAGCCGGTTTTTGGAGTTCCAGCTTTTTGATGCAAGTTTCTTCATATCTCTTGATTGTTATGTATTTGAAGAGAGTAGAATTATTAGCTAAATTATCTCTGTTTAAAGTAGATGTTGACGTTTTGCTCCATTAGCAGCACTGTGTAAGGTGGTTTGTACTGCATTTCTAACATTAAGAGGATTTTTTTGGGGTGAATTTGGGAGTTCTGGTCATCATAATAGAAATGTCTAGACATATTTGAAATCAGTGTCAGAAATTGGGGGCACAGGGCAAAAATGTAACAAAATTTGCCCACAAAGCAAGAAGAACATTGGTGTTTTTGTTTATCTAATAGCCTTCAAATTGTAATCATGCAAAGAAAAAAGGTCTAAAATTGCTTTTGATTGCATTTTGACCCTGTTTTTAATGTGACTCCCTGCAGGAACTGGAGGATAACCTGAGGGATGCTCAGTCCACCGCCCAGAGGATGGAAACCCAACTGGTTCAGAAGGAGAGGGTTTACGAGGACAAGATCAAGGTGAGCCAGACTTATATTCTCCAGGCTCCAGAAACATTATTCTATAAGTGTTGTGTCAGTCCTGCCACTTTAAATCACTGTTGTGGAGTCAGATAAATCGCAGCTGTCACATGCTTCACAGGGTGGTTTCGACACCACACTAATCACCACTCCCATTCACAACTGTGACAGTTTGTGATTTTTGTTTTAATCATTGCCTCGTCGCAAAGCAAAGAAAGATGTTTGCTGAATTCCTTCGCTGGTTCTGTCTGATGAAGGTTCTGGAGGCTCAGATGAAGGAGGACCTGGCCGACAAGGAGACCCTGGAGGCGAAACGGGCCCAGCAGCAGGAGGAGTCGAGGGAGAACTGCAAAATGATCAGTGAACAGAAAGCAGTAAGGAAACAGAATAGGGTTTTAAAAAGATCCTCTTTGGCATTTACTGTTCGTTCTGCTGAGGTGGGATTTAAAAAAGAATGCCTGAAAAAAGGCATTTTTATTCCCTGTCTAATGCCATTGTCTATTTTAGTGTTTTCTTTACCAAAAGTAGGAACAGCATCAATATATTAATAATAATAATAAGATTTTTCATGGTGCTCAAAGACATTTTACATGTTAAAATTCATAAACACAACATTTAAAACTACACACAAAAAGTATATAAAACATTAATAATTGATAATAATTAAAAGCAGTTCTGAAAAGGTGACGGTAATTGACCATGATTAATATTTTATTCAAGTCCAATTCAATTTCTGTCTGAGAGTCAAAAGCTGGACTCCATCAATGTGTGTTGTGTTTCTTTACTCAATAATTTGTAATAGTGGCGGAGATGTATTAGAGTGTACCGTCAGATTAGACTTTATGTTGCACTATAAAGCTCGAGCTCAACTCTTAATCTGGGTAATGTTGTAGAATTGAGGCAGTTAAGGAGCTTTTAGAGACAGTCATCTGACGTTGAATGTAGAAGATTCAGGCAACACCTTAATGGACTCGTAATAGGATTTTGCTGCAGTGCAAAATTCAGTTTCTCATACAAAGGGGGGTGCTGCTGAAGTTTATGTGTACCTTGATTTTATGTAGGATTTGGATGTCCTTCAATGGGAATGTATTGTGTGTGTCTCTGCCTACAGACCATTAATGCTATGGACTCTAAGATGAAGAACCTGGAGCAGCGCATCTCTGAGCTGTCAGAGGCTAACAAGCTGGCCGCTAACAGCAGCATCTACACCCAGAAGAATATGTGAGTTAACTAGACCTTCTGCCCACACTGTGCTTTTATAAGTGCCCCCCACCCCCTGCACACCCACCCACCGATTCTGTGTCCTCCGGCCTCCAATTGCTTCATTAGGGCACTCACTCACATCACTCTGCCTCAGGCCTGGTGTGTCTCCCATGTGTGTAAACGATGTGTCATCTCTGAGGTTAAAGAGGCTGTAATCAACATTCAATGATAACAAACTCCAGTGATAGCATTAAAACGCTCTGAGAATGGAAGTGGGGTCTCTCGTAGTGATGAACCCAGACAGAATTAGATGAATCTGCAGCTTTTGGCTTTGTTAAGAGTTTCAGCTCAATGTTTAGCTCTCCAGCCAACAAGTTTACCAGTTCGGTTCACTAGCGCCAATCTAATAGTGATGTTTCCAGGTGCAAAAGTTGGCTGTTTTCAGGATAAAATGCTTTAAAAAACTAACTTTACACCCAGGCTCGGCACCTAACAGCAGATATATAAAGTCAGCAACAAGCTTAAGATTGAGCAGCTGAAGAGTTGGATATTTCCCCCAGGAGTTTAAATAAACAAAGAGTCAATCTTAGACTTCCATTCATAGGGTCACCAGAAACACTTCTACATGTTGAATGATAATGGTACTCCTTATCTCCTTGGTGTTAAAATAAGCCGCTGTTTGCTAATAACATTTTCCATATCAACTAAAGGTGGTGAAATGTAAAAATTGTTGCCCAAACTTGTGTCTGTTTCCTCAAAGGGGCCAAAAAAGAAACGTATTGCAGATTTAAATACAGAAAATGCAGCTTTAACCAGTAAAACAGAAATGTTGTTTAAGATAAGAATTACTTTATTAATCCCAAACTGGGAAATGTTAGATTTACAGCAGCATAATACAATACAATACAAGGCATAGCAAATAATTAGAAATAAACAATTCTAAAGTATAGACATCTCAAAGAAGAAATAAAAATAAACTGGCATTCGAGAAAAAGATATACACTGCCCACCCAAAAAAAAATCACAAGCCTGTGGGGGCAGTGCTTTGATCTGGGGTTGCTGCAGTTGGTCTGGTCTAGGTTCAGCAACGTGATGTGCCCAAAGAATGAGGTCAGCTGGCTACCTGAATATACTGAATGTCCAGGTTATTCCATCAATGGATCTTTTCTTCCCTGCTGGCACGGGCATGTTCCAAGATGACAATGCCAGGATCCATCGGGCTCAAATTGTGAAAGAGTGGTTCAGGAAGCATGAGACATCATTTTCACACATGGATTGGCCGCCACAGAGTCCAGACCTGAACCTGTTTGAGAATCTTTGGGATGTGCTGGAGAAGACTTTGCGTAGTGGTCCGAATCTCCCGTCATCAATACAAGATAAAAAAAATAATGCAAGACAGAAATAAATGTTGTGACGTTGCAGAAGCTTGTGGAAACGATGCCACAGCGAGTGCGTGCCGTAATCAAAGCTAAAGGCGGTCCAACGAATATTAGTGTGACCTTTTTTTTGGGCCTGGCAGTGTATATACAGTTAACTATGAAGATATATAATCTATACACCTGTCAGACCAGTAAACACTATTGAAATTAACAAAATATAAAGTAGGATATTATACACACAAATTTAGAAACGATAATATACTGTTTAGTAAGTTAACAAAATGTCATCACATCATTTTTACCTGAATTGGCTACTGTACATCTAGTTACCTGTTTATGTTAAATAAATGCTATAAAACAATTTTTTGAAAGCTATCCGACAATGACATCTTCTGTGTATATTCTTGTCAGGAAAGCCCAGGAGGAGATGATCTCAGAGCTTCGGCAGCAAAAGTTCTATTTGGAGTCTCAGGCAGGCAAGCTGGAGGCCCAAAACGCCAAGCTGGAGGAACACCTGGAGAAGATGAGTCAGCAGGAGCAGACCAAGAGGACGCGGCTGCTGGAGCTGGAGAGCCGGCTGCGAGAGGTGAGGCAGCAGAGATACGACTGGCTCAGGATTAAGTAATTCACTTTAACAAGCACACCGTGTAGACTTACATCATTACAATCCACAAAAGGAATTAAGGCAGCTGATCAGCTAGCGAGCTCAGATCCTCTCAGATAAACGGCTAATTAAATACTGCAGGTCTGTAATGGCACCGTGCTGAACAGCCATTGGGCCGGCACACTGTACGCTTTATCTGCTAGTCCAGAACAGCCAACCGCCTTCAGTTGTTGTCTCTGGAACAGTGTAAGGCAGTCTGTTTGACCAGATTCAAACACAGTAGGAAGAATACAAGTTTATAGGACACTGTCAGGGATAAAACGAGAAAGATGGGATGTATTTCAAGGTCCAAATATAGAGACAGTCCAACACAACAGTCCACTTACAGATGAATATTTAAGTCCTCAATTCTATTAAAATACATGAAGTAATTGAGAACAACAGCCGCCCCCTTCCTCCCATGAAAGCTCCCCACCCCCCACCCCCCGCTGTGCTGTCTGCCGATGTTGGCGGCGGACAACGTGCTGACTGAATGTCATAACTCTACCTCCACACACTCTTCCCCACTGGGAAAGGAAACATAGATTGTCACTAATTGCTGGTCTTTCTGCACTCCTACACACACACACACACACACACACACACACACACACACACACACACACACACACACACACACACACACACACACACACACACACACACAAACACACACACACACTGACTGTTCTCCAACACAAATATGTACTCTCAGATCAGACTCACCATTCTATCTCTGTCAGAGGCACAAAGTGAAGCTAAATTCACCCTTGAGTATCTACGTTTTATTTTGTTTAAGCACTCTTCACAAGCACCGAGTGCATGTGTTCTTTTAAAAAGTTTGAAAAGTTCCCAAATTATTCTATTTTTAGGTTTAACCAACAATGACAGTTTGAATCCAATTACCAGAGGCTTCTTTGGGTTTCTCTGTGCTGTCCAATTTTACTTTTGTTTGGTTCCTCTAGCTGCTTTTATCTCTCTGCTAGTTGAACCTTTGTTCTCCTGATACCCTCTAATGATTCTCATTCTGTCCCTTTTCTTTAACTGCTTAGTTTCACTACTTTGTTCCTCTTAATTGGTTTCAATTTATGATCACATCAAAAAAGTTCTGTAAAAGTCCAGAAATACAGGCATATATACATATACACCTATCAGCATAACACTATGACCACTGACGTGGTGAAGTGAAGAACATTGGTTATCTTTTTACAACGGCACCTATCAGTGGGGGGGATATGTTACGTGCAAGTGAACACCTTGTCTTTTAAGTTGATGTGTTAGAAGCTTAAAAACAGACTAGCGTAAAGATGTGAACAACTTTGACAAGGGTCAAATTGTGATGACTAGACGACTGGGTCAGAGCATCTCCAAAACTGCAGCTATAGTGTGGTGTTTCCGGACTGCAGGGCTTAGTACCTACCAAAGGTGGTCCATGGACGGGAAAACCGGCGACAGGGTCATGGGTGACCAAGGCTCATTGATGCATGTGGGGAGGGAAGGCTCCGATCCAACAGTGGAGGGACTGTAGCTCAAAGTGCTGAAACAGTTATGGCTGGTTCTGTTAGAGAGCTGTCAGAACACACAGAGCATCACAGTCCCATGCTGACCCCGGTCCACCTCCGAAAGCAGCACTTAAACAGACAGATGAAATGATTTGATCCAGTCCTCTATGTTGATTATAAACATGTTGTTTATTAGCATCTAATACACAGATCAGGTTAAAAAATGCTGAAAATGTCATGCAAATACAATCTGTCATAAACACAGCGTTCACTCTCGTCCTGATGTTTTGTAGATGGGCCTGGAACACGAAGAAGAGAAGATGGAGATCAAGAGACAGGTGTCCGACCTGACCCTCTCCTTGCAGGAGCGCGAGTCCCAGATCAGCAGCCTGCAGGCGGCGCGTCACGCCCTGGAGAGCCAGCTGCAGCAAGCCAAGACGGAGCTGGAAGAGACCACCGCTGAGGCCGAGGAGGAGATAACCGCCCTCAGGGTAAGACACACACAATCTGGAAAGCTACGTTTTTCAGACCATTTAAAATAATGCTGTAAGGGAAATATCATTTTTTTGCTCTTCATTTGTTTCTCCCAGAATCACAGAGATGAAATTCAGCGCAAGTTTGATGCCTTGAGAGATAGCTGCTCGGTAAGTGCTGATGTAACCTTTTGTCTCCCCTTTCAGCAGCAGAACAGTTTTAGAGAGGTTACGCAAGGCTTTTTTGAATCCACCGTGATTAATGCTCATTAAACATTCAGCAACAAAGTCCACTGAATCTCTGGAAGCACACGTTCTCCCAACATCTTTTACTCCGAAATATTTCCTGTAACTATAGAGATGACACGATCAGCAAGTAGATGGACAACGTTAATGTAGGAGTTTATCAAATAACATCCTTCAACCTTTAAATGACATATCTTTGAGTTATTTTTGGATTATCAACTCACTCAAAGCATGCTTGAACACAATTCTTTTACTGTCAGGATTTTCAGTATCAGTACTTTTCTTCACTATCATTTTTCAGAAGCCATTAATGTCCATAAATAATGCTTACATCTCTTCCCGTTTGTGTCGCCGCAGGTGATCACTGACCTTGAGGAGCAGCTCACGCAGCTGAGTCAGGAGAACGCCGAGCTGAACCGCCAGAACTTCTATCTGTCCAAACAGCTGGACGAGGCGTCAGATGAGAGGGAGGACCAGATGCAGCTCAGCCAGGAGGTGGACCGGCTCAGGAGGGAGGTGGCTGACCGCGAGATGCACCTCAACAACCAGAAACAGGTAACACACACACACACACACACACACACACACACACACACACACACACACACACACACACACACTCACTCAATATATTTTAACAAATACGCCTCAATATACTGAGACTAAAAGCTACAGGAGAGAAAACAGTCGCTTGATTTTGCCCAAAAGCTGTGAAACATGTTCTTATTTCTTATCTTATTATTTCCCAGAACATTGAAACACTGAAGACCACGTGCAGCATGCTGGAGGAGCAGGTGGTGGAGCTGGAGTCCCTCAATGACGAGTTGCTGGAGAAGGAGAGGCAGTGGGAGGCTTGGAGAGGAGCCCTGGAGGACGAGAAGAGCCAGGCCGAGAGACGCACCAGAGACCTGCAGAGACTGTTTGACAACGAGAAGCAGAATAGGTGACATAGGAGCACCGACACATTAGATAACACGATGTAATCATACGTCAGAAAGACTATCATTTAATGTGTGAATGCTTTTGTAAGGACTGTTATTGTGCGGTTCACAGGCTGCGGGCAGACCAGCGCAGCACTGAATCTCGCCAGGCAGTGGAGCTGGCAGTCAAAGAGCACAAGGCCGAGATACTGGCCCTCCAGCAGGCGTTGAAGGAGCAGAGACTGAAGGCTGAAAGTCTGTCTGACACTGTGAGTCACAAGCGTTCGTGTCACACTAATGATAGTACTTTCACCCCATCTTGAGTCCTCTTGTTGTTTTGTTATTAAAAAGAGAATAGCCTCTTTGAGCACTGGGAAAAGTGCTGTATAAATATAATGTGTTGTTATTATTTTAATTAAAATCCACATTGTGTTTTTAACAATTCAACATACATTTTCAGCTCAACGATCTGGAGAAGAAGCATGCCATGCTGGAGATGAACGCCCGCAGCTTACAGCAGAAACTGGAGACAGAGAGAGAACTGAAACAGAGGCTGATGGAAGAGGTAGAGAGTGAAATGCAACCAGAACATAGTCGTCTATCCATTGAATCACATTTATGTTTCATTCCCATGTAATGCACCCATTCAAAGACATAACACCAAGAAGACCATTACAACTTATTGTAAAGAAATACACTTTGAGATTACTCCTGTGATATGTGGCTGATTTTAAATTTGATTTCTTACTTTGAATATCTGTCTGCTTGTGTCCCCTCAGCAAGGGAAGCTGCAGCAGCAGATGGACCTGCAGAAGAGCCACATATTCCGTCTGACCCAAGGCCTGCAGGACGCCCTGGACCAGACCGACATGCTCAAGACTGAGAGGACCGATCTGGAGTACCAGCTGGAGAATATACAGGTGTTTAATGCATACCTTTTGCAGTCTGAGGAAATCTAGCGTCCTCTAGGGGGGATCAGAGTCCCGGTTAGATGTTAGCATAGTGCGAGTGATGTTGTAACACAGTATCTCAGAGGGACCCGCAGGATGAAGGGAATCCTAATTCATGTTTTCTCAAAGGGAATTCTTTAAAGTTCTCTTCAAAGCTGTTTCATTCTCTGATCTGTTTTCCTTCCTGCAGGCTGTATACTCACACGAGAAAGTGAAGATGGAGGGGACCATCTCCCAGCAGACCAAACTCATAGACTTTCTCCAGGCCAAAATGGACCAGCCCACTAAGAAAAAGAAGGTTTGGGAACACATGTTCTAATAATAGTGCTTTACTGTTTATAGATTTAGATTACAGTGGTCGCTGCTTAAGATTGTTGCCGCCTCGTGTCATTGCAACATTTCCAATAACAGCAGACAGTGAAGCATTTTATTTGCCAGATGTTTAAACTGAAGATTTTGTTCCAAGGATTTTTTCGTTTTTGACATCATAAAATGGACATTCAAGGCTTCAAATGAAAACCTGAAGATTTGAATGTAAAAAACACATGGACATTATGCCGTATTATATAAACACTATTATATCTAAACATTTCAAAGATGTATGTGTTGTATTTTTTTGCATAGCCTTCCTAACCCCCCCTCTCTGTACAGGGCATATTCGGGCGGCGCCGGGAGGATGTCGGCACCACGACCAACGGGGCGCTGACTCCGCAGGCCCAGCCGACTGTCCCCATGCAGTACGGGGACATGAAGCTGGCTCTCGATAAGGAGCGGTCACGATGCGCCGATCTGGAAGAGGCTCTGCAGAAGATGAGGATCGAGCTGCGATCCCTCAGAGAGGAGGGTAGGTCCCCGAGTTAAGCTGTCTTCACAAGATAAGAAGCTCCCTGCTCCAGAGGAAAGCCACAGCAGAGCAGAGGGGTTTACAGCTGATCATAGAGAGGAGACTTTAGCCACCGCAGTAACTACAGAAGACATGGAGCAGGAATTATGTCTCATTGCATCCCCAGGCAGCGAGGAGACTCTGTGGCTCACCCTGTTTTATCCAAATCTGTCAGAGAAGGGCGGACTCAGCTCTGGAAGTCTTTTTTCTTATTAAAACTCATTGGAGATGAGAATAACATCAGCTCAAGAAATGCTATACTGCACCTCCTCCCTTATCTCATGCCAGCCATCTTTTTAACATTGTTGCCATGGCATCATGTCGCTCCATTATCTACAGCTGCCAGGTCCTTTGAAATTTATTTCAGAATCTATTTTTGTTTTTGATAATGGTGACAGAAATGTTCATCTGAATAGCTATTACTAGTCTAATATTAGGTTGTTGTTGTTATTGTTGTTGTTTGTCTGTAACACAGCAGCTCATTTCAAAGCCCAGGAACACGGGGCTCCCTCCACACCGGCGCAGGCTCGACATCAAATCCTCATGTCAGCCATCGTCAAATCCCCAGAGCATCAACCCAACCCCAGCAGCCTGCTCAACCCCTCCACCCGCAGCAAGGAGACTGCCACACCCGAAGGTTCGTCTCTCTCACACACACACACACACACACACACACACACACACACACACACACACACACACACACACACACACACACACACACACACACACACACACACACACACACACACACACACACACACACACACACAAACACACAGGTAAAGTTGCCCCCAGCTAATCAGCCTGAATTTGAACCTAGGTTTAACCCAAGTTGTACAGTGTCCCCCATAAGAGTGTCCACCCTAATGTCTTCAGTGTCGGCACAAAAACAACCTCTCTGTTCCCGTATTTTGTTCATGTGTTGTGATCATGTGTGTTTTTTTCTATGGTCTGTATCACAAAGCAGGATTACAAGGTGAAATAAAGTTGGATAACTGTGTTCAGTACATGTTCATGTACAAGCAACATGGACTGAAGTACAAACACTCTTCCAGTCATGTGCATTTATCCAGCTGACATTGTAACCCTGCTTTGGCCTGTCTCACAAAGTAAGAAGAGTTGTGGATTAGTCAGGTAACATCAGATGTAATACAGGCTTTCCGCAATCACTAGGTAAATTAGCCTTTTTATGGGGATTATCACCATGGAAACGTATCATAGCTGCGTGGCAGGTTGGATAGATGTTTTCGTATAATCCTCTGAACCTATCTCCTAAAAAAATGGATAATCCAATGACAAAAACACCGCATTTACCAGAGAGTGAGAATCTTCATAGGCCAAATGAATTTCTTCAGCGTCTTCAGGTACCATAGACAGACCAGGATGTGTTTTATCAGAGACACATGTTTGGATAGGAGCAGCCTGGCTCAGATAACCCTTCTTTGTGATTCACTGTCCGTGTGCCTTTGCTTTCACATAGCTATTGTTAGACTGCTCTCTCCTTTCTGTCTCTTTCCACTTGCTCCTCACAGAAAAGAGGAGGGTCACCTTTGAAAGTAAGTTAGCAGTCACCACAGTGTGTCCTCTCACGTGCATGAGCTCATCTCCATGCACGTTACACCGCTCATATCACACTGTACGCTGTCACATTGTCCCGGTTGTGGAGCTTCCTGTAACTTGACCACAGACTTTTTCCTCAAAAGTCAAGTTTGATGTACTTTCATTTCTACCGTCATTCCCCGAGTCTTGATTTGGATAGCATTGGTTATAAAGGTAGTTTACCACCTAGAAACATTTAAATGCATCCCATGGTCACTGGCATGCACAATCTGATCCTGACTGATTTAATTATTACACCTGAACATTGATTTGCATAACACCTGAAATTACAAATGAGTTACTCATGATTCAAATTGCCCCCTGCTGCTTTAAAAAAATAATCTCCTGGCTTCTGAAGGGATTTAAACCCTTGGAAAATATCCCAGCAACTTATTTCTCTTTCCCTGACTCATGGCCCTGCTCATTTCTCCTTCTTCTTTATACATTTGCAGAGTTTGGCCGACGTGTGAAAGAGAGAATGCACCACAACATCCCACACCGATTCACCGTGGGCCTCAACATGAGGGCTGCCAAGTGCGCCGTCTGCCTGGACACTGTTCACTTCGGACGACAGGCTGCCACTTGTCTAGGTTTGTATTCTTGCACTGTAGCAGTACTGAATACCAAGATATTTCAGAGGACAAATGATCTTTTAGAGGGAGAATTCCGATTTTGTATAAGGTACTTGTCCCCAATCAGAGAATAACGCACAGAGGAATATTTTTGCCACTCTATCTTGTGGTCTGGAGGCCTTTTCTGAAGGGGAATTGAAGCTGTTATCTATGCCCTATTCAAAGCAGCCAGACTCCCTTTGACACAAACCATAATTCAGAAGTTTCTGTTCTATTGCTGCCTCTTTTGGTCTCTTTATGCTATTATGTGTCTTTGTTGAATCCAAACTGAGCCTCAGTTAAAAAAAGACTCACTCACCAACCCATCGCAGCAGCGCTACACTAAAAACCTTCCGTACAAAAAAAATCTCAAACCTCCTTTCACCATTTTAATCTGACCTCCCTCAATGTCAAACTCTGGGTACAAGGGTTTTTTAAGAAACACTAATAACCATTTTTATCTCTTTGTTTTTCTCTAGAGTGCAATACCCTGTGTCACCCTAAATGCTCTCCGTGTCTCCCGGCCACCTGCGGTCTGCCGGCAGAGTATGCCACTCACTTCTCAGAGGCGCTGTGCCGGGAAAAGGCCAACTCTCCCGCTCTGCAGGTCAAAGAGGCCAGTGGCCATGTTCGCCTGGAGGGATGGATGAAGCAGCCTAGGTACCTCAGCCTGCAGTCCTTTACTACTCTACCGGCCATGAATCATGTGTTTCTTTACAGTAGGTGCTTGTGTTTGCTCACACAGGAATGGAAAGCGTGGTCAGCAGGGCTGGGAGAGGAAATACGTGGTGCTTGATGGAACTAAAATATCTATTTATGAGACTGAGCCCAGAGAAGGTCAGTTCTTCAATTCTTAATGGCTATAATTACTAGATTGTAATTATCTAAGTCTTTATATCACCAGATCGAAACAGCAGTATCCAATAGAATCATCGCGTGTTGTTTTTCTTTAGACTACATCACAGTGGAGGAGGAGTTTGAGCTCTGTCTGCCTGACGGAGAGGTGACGGTTCACGGAGCCGTCGGAGCCTCTGAGCTCATCAACACTGCCAAGTCAGGTACTCCATCAATAAGCCCCCATCCTGCTGCACTCAGCCTTTTGGATGGTTGTACGTGTATCATCCTCTCCCAAAATCTTATCCACATGTCCAATCTATACTTTGAATCTCAAAATACAACAACATGCGGAAGGTTCTGTTAGCCAACCGGTCTCTGTTGTTCTGCAGACATACCGTATGTGTTGAAGCTGGAGTCACATCCACACACCACCTGCTGGCCGGGCCAGTCCATCTACTTCATGGCTCCCAGCTTCCCTGACAAGCAGCGCTGGGTGGCTGTGCTGGAGTCCGTAGTGGCCGGCAGCCGTGGGTCGAAAGACAAAGTGGATTCTGATGCTGTAAGTAGTGTGTGTGTGTGTGTGGCTTGTGTCAGGCCTGATGTGGTTTATCAGATGTGTAAGAAAGACAGGCCAGTGTCTCCTTTATACGAGAAAACTAACTTCTTCTACACATTTTGAATATTAACTTGATCCCAGGGTGGGTGTACTGTGTAACTATATTGGGTAGAAATATATTGAATGCCTCCATTAAACATCAGCCAGTGCCTTCACTCCGTTTTCTCCCCCTCCCTCTTCTTTCTCTCTCTCTGCATGTTCTCCACGTCTTGTATTTATGTTGTCATCGTCTCTGTCGATGTGACTATACTGTGCGTGTGTATCTCCATTCAACCTGGTTGTGTGGATCATATTATAGGCAGGTGCTTCTAAAAGACAGAAGAACCTTTCCCCTCTGGTTCAGGTACAGTAAGTAGTTGCACGATCGCTTGGGCTTCAGTCCACCGACCGGGCTGAGCATGCAGTCGCTGCACACATCTACGCACACAACACACACATGCAACACACATGCTGTGCAGTGCAGGGCCACATGTGATGTACAAGTATCTGCCCTGTGAAATACTCCGGAACATCACAGAACCTTCCAACCATTGCATGGGTGGGAAGAGGCTGTGCAGCTCTGGCTCGGTGCGTCATATTCAATGTCAAGCATGCTCCTGCACAAAGCCATGCACTGCTTTAGCCCTCCTTACTGAAACATGACACGCACACACTCCTTCAGTCTGCAGGCTTCTGCTGTTGGTGGTTTTATGTGTTGCTGTTTTTTTTGGAGCACCTTCCCGTCCCTTTTACATAACACACGTGTATAAAAGGCCCTTTTGGTTACTTTTCTGTAAACCGTACGTAAGCATTTTCAACCAGAAAGCGGCATTGTGCATTTTGAGTGGTATTGACTTTTCCAATATGCATTTAAAAGATCGATTGTTTCTTTGCATTACAGCACAAAATACTTAGTGGTACTGTGACACTGTACTGAAAATGACACCCACATGTAAACGCTAAACTTCTATTTAAAGGGGCCCTGTTATGCTTTTACCCTTTCCCCTAGTGTGGTTTTGTGCATGTAAGTGGACTGAAAAGGCTAAAATCCCAAAGTTCCCTCCAGAAGGAGTTTATATCCCCCACACTCCTCCCCCCCCCCCCCCCCCCCCCCCTGCCTGAAATGCCACCACTGGAGTTCTTTGTTTACTTCTGTAACATAGTGACATCACTATGTAACACTAGCGCTTCTATTGGCTAGCTTGTACGTAATAGGCTAAGGGGCGGGACATCTCTACGTGGTTGAATAATCACAATACAGCAGGTCAGCTAACCAATCAGAGCAGACTGGGCTCTGGTTTCAGACGGAGGGTGAAAAGGGAGCTGCAGAACAGGCAGTATGAGTATTGAACATTAAAGCATGGAGACGTGTCCCAGTAGAGGAACGACATACAAATAGGAACTTGAGCATGATACGGCCTATTAAATATCTCTAAAGAATGTTTTTATTGAAGTTGTTTGATGAGGCTGTGCAAAAGGGCATTGTCATGTGACAGGACTCAAGTCAGACATGCATTGAAAGGCCACACGTTCATTTCAATACAATGCGACGTGAGCCCGGCTGCTCTCGGATCAACAGTACACAGACTCTGAAGTGTTATTGTATATTAAAAAAGAGGACATGAGCGCAGTGGGTTAGATGCTTACTGTCCCTGTACTCCACTTGCTAAATAGTCCCTCTGTCTTACCCAATGGTGAAATTAAAAATGAATGATGGCCTAGATCAGTGTTCAAATTTCAGCACTTTTTCAACCCAATAATGAGTTTATTTCACAATGCATTCGCTTATCATAATTAGCTGTCCAGCTTAATTAAAAAGGCTTGTTACGTTAAGTGTTTTACAATATGATTTAAAAGGATATAACTAACTTTCATGACTGTTAATGTTGCTATGAAGTAGTCGTTTGTACGGCCGACCAAAAATCAGTTATATATTCGGTATATGTTGTCCTGAGCAGTGATGAAACCGTCAAACTTTATCATCAAATGTTTGGTCCATTTAAAGTGTTTTTTGCGCTCTCAATGTTTGGATATTATATCTCCAATCAGGACTTTTTATATTTGGTCTTTAGCCTTTTCCTTTGGACAAAGTATGTCAGTAAAATAGTAAAAGTGAAGGAAAGGTTAATTGATTAAGAAAACAGAAATATGTGTGTTTGAGATGGTAATGGCTGTCCTCTTTGCTGGGTGTCCTTTTCTTGCTGTTGTTTTGTAGAAGCTCTGCCTAACCTGCACCCTCCCTCTGCTCCATGTCTCTCTCTCTCTCTGCTCTTTGTCTTATAGAAACTCCTGGGCAACTCTCTACTGAAGCTGGAGGGCGACGACCGTTTGGACATCAACTGCACCCTGCCGCTCACTGACCAGGTACAAGGACCGAAACCTGAGCCATCATCGGGAACATCAATGACTTACTTTTCAAACCTGTCCTTCCACCTCCCCGCTGCATGTCTTTATGATGTGCTTTATCTTTTCCCTCAGATCGTGCTGGTTGGCTCTGAGGAAGGTCTGTACGCTCTGAACGTCATAAAGAACTCCCTGACCCACATCCCCGGGCTGACCTCCGTGTTCCAGATCCAGATCCTGAAGGAGCTCGATAAGCTGCTGATGATCACTGGTCAGTACATGACAGTCCAATGAAGGCCATCATACTCCATTATAAGTCCCTTTTTGAAAGGCAAAAACCTAAAAAAATACAGATTTTAGCATTAAATAAAACATGATGTGAGTTTTGGAAACTATTACGGTTTTTCAATATAATATTACTTTTGGACTTTAGACAACACTAGTTTTTCGAAAATGTTTAGATCAAATAAGTCCCAATTATTCTTTTTTGAAACGTATTAATTAAGTCTAATCTTTATCTGCCACTGTGCAGAAATACTGGGAATAAATAACCTGAATAAATATACTTGCAAATTGATAAAATAATTACATTTAAAAACACATTTTCAGTACAGCCTTATCTTGTATTTAATTTTTGCATTTTAAAGACTTTCAGCTGGTTATAATAAACAGTATCTATGCACTAACAGAGGGGTGCACTCTGTCTGACTGTTTGTGATGTTTGCTGTGCTCCAGGAGAGGAGAGGGCTCTGTGTCTGGTGGAGATCAAGAAGGTGAAGCAGTCTCTGTCTCAATCCCATCTCCCGGCTCAACCCGACCTCAACCCCTTCATCTTTGAGACAGTGAAGGGATGCCACCTCTTCTCCTCCGGAAAGGTGCGTAACTCCAGAGAAATCCTCCTAAGTTAGACTCTTGTTTAGTCAGAGTTAATGAGCTGAACCTCAGTAGCAGAGCTGTCTGATTGAAGACGTTTAACTGCGGTGTTGCTCTTTCTTTACAGATTGATAATGGGACCTGTATCTGCGCTGCGATGCCCAATAAGATTACAATCCTGCGACTTAATGAAAGCCTGAATAAGTTCTGCATCAGAAAGGTGAGTAGGCCTTGGAGATGAAGGAAAGGCAGTGTTGTGGAGCAAAGTATAAAGCTTCCTTCAGGGAGTAATCAGATTGAAACGGTGGTGAACTTCTGTTTGTATTTGCAGGAGATTGAGACATCAGAGCCCTGCAGCTGTATCCACTTCACCGGCTACAGCATCATTATCGGCACCAACAAGTTCTACGAGATTGAGATGAAGCAGTATGTGCTGGAAGGTAGGTCCCCCACCCGTGGGATTTGTTAGTCAAACACACATCCTCAGCCTGATGTTAAACTAAACGTTTGATTTCTTTCCACAGAGTTCCTGGATAAGAATGACGTGACATTGGCTTCAGCCGTCTTCGCCGCGTCCTCGCACAGCTTCCCCATCTCCATCATCCAAGTCACCACAGCTCCACAGAAGGACGAGTACCTGCTCTGCTTCCACGGTAAGACGGTTTATTTCTCTGTCTGTCGGCACACCTGTTCGGAACTTTTTAAAGGCAGTCAAAGTCGGGCAATGTATGGATTTCATAGAGATGAAATATCGTCTTGGTTTTGGGATATTGTAGTATGGCCATGCCTAATCTAACTGGAAATATTTGGTGAAAGCACCAATAGTCAACCCTACCATTTTACACTGCACTGTAATTTGAATCATTGAACTTAATACCTTTTTTCTGTTTGAACTTGTTTTATTTTATTATCTTCCTGCTGCACCCATTCTTAATACTCTTAAGGTTTTTCATTCTTGGTAAAGCACTTTGAATTGCTTTGTGTTGAAATGTGCTATATAAAAATAAACTTGCCTTGCCTTTCACAACTATCACAATAACAGAGTGAGAATGCAAGACAGGACAGTACGGTTTCAAACAGGATAATCAAATACATTTCAAATACAATGATAATTATGTACAGGTAAGTAACTGTTAAAAAAAAAAGGAATTAAATGAACATATATTTTTGTGTCTTGGTTGTTAAATATATTTATGTATACAGATGCTGATGCAGGTAAAAGCCTTTGTGCAAACAGTGCAGCTTTTATGTGCAGTACGGGTTATTGTTGAGTGATAACCCGTGATTTTTTCCTTAATACTGTCCTGCCTCATATGCAGTTAAACACAGGGACAATGTGCGCAAGTAAATCTGCATGTATTCAACAAGGAGACTATTTCACCTTAAATTGTTGCTATCATACCTTTTAACTGTTGTTGTCATCTACAGTTTTGTGTGAAAGCCGTTTTTTTTTCTTGCAGAGTTTGGAGTGTTTGTGGATGCTTACGGTCGCAGGAGTAGAAGTGAAGACATCAAATGGAGCCGTCTGCCTCTCTCATTTGGTCAGTGTAAATCAGAGTTTCTTAAATGTCACTTAAAGAATGTTCTTTTCGCGGTAACAGTCAATTTATGAGTTGCAATTTGATTTGAAGTGTTTTGTTTTTGTGTTTCAGCCTACAGGGAACCCTACCTGTTTGTGACATACTTCAACTCTCTGGATGTAATTGAGATTCAAGGTCATGCTGCTCTGGGGTAAGATACTCCTATGTCAGTGTCAGGGTATCAGCTAGGGAACGCACTCAGTATTATTTAACAGTCAATTTCCAAACACTGCTATAGCTCAGCAAATCCGGGACAGGACCCATCAGTTGTGTGTCTAATCTTTTTATCCCAGACCTCACTCGTACGCACACCTGGATATCCCGAACCCACGCTACCTTGGCCCGGCAATCTCCTGCGGGGCCATTTACCTGGCCTCCTCCTACCAGAACAAGCTGCGGGTCATCTGCTGCAAAGGCAACCTGATCCAGAGCCAGGAGGGTGTGGGGGACCTGCAGCGCAGCGGCTCCGGGCGCAGGTGAGGGAATAACCTTTAAGCTGTTACCATCTGATCGCTCCCACTCTGTGACTACAACTCATTTACAAAAGACTACTCTCTGGTGCTGGGTCATTTTCTTCAAAATCCACAACACTTTCAACGTCCTACTTCATTTAAAGTCACCAAGCGTTTTGAGATGTAACGTATTCCTAATAGGTTGGATATTGACACTCGTTAATTATCTCTGCGCTGACCTTTAACTATTATATTTACACTAGTATTTCAATATTTTCCACTCCTGTTCCTAGTTGTTTTAATGTTAGGCCGATGAAGGACCAATCTATTAAAACGGCCAATAAAGTAATATTAAATGCTCAGAAACATCCAAATAAATGAATACACTTACAGAACGCACAGACCACTCTGTATTCACTCTGTTTTGAATTCTATCGCCAATTTAGGACATCCCATAAAGGGATTGATTGACCCATGCATTATTTACTTATTGATTAATAAATGATGATGTTCCTTCATTTGCATATTTGCTCTGTGGAAAAAAACATCTGAGGGAGTAATAAATCCTTTAGATGGAAAAATAAATGTGAGTTAAAGTAAAAGATGAGAGAAAGATTTCTGCATTTATTTGTTTACTTTTTAATTTCTGTTTACCTGAGCATCTTATTTACAATATTTATTTCTTGGTTGGGTTTAGTCCTCCTTATTTAAGCACTCTTACTACATGGGTGTTTAAGGGTCATGGGAGTCTCTGGCACTGCTGGGGGGGGGGCACAGGTTGGCATCCACACGTGGTGATGGGGAAGTCCTGGACTTTATGTTAAGTCTTGGAATAAAAAAAGGAAAGTAATGCCTTCCTTTTGCTCTTTACAGGAGGAAAAGTTCCTTTTTTATCTGTAACAAATCCTGAGATACGTCTTTTTCAATCATAGCTGCGTTTTAAAATGCCTCCTTTCAAATGTCAATAAAATAATTATTGAGTTAAGACTTGTGACTGAGACTTGTCTGCGGCACTGTGAATCCATGAGCCACTGAGCCTTTGTTCCTCGCCGCTCTGCTTCTGAAACTCAGTTGTTGGTGTTGAATATTCTCAGTAAGCAAACTAAATCACGGAGATCGTCGATTCGAACGTGAGCCGCAGCGCATCAAATAAGCTTTACCATGAGTCCATCATCCTCACCTCTGCTGTGTCCGACCCCACCGTGCCGAGCAGAGCCCATGACCCAAAACAGACACAAATACCTTCCCCTTTGACCAATGTCCCCCGCCCGTCTCTGTGCCCCGGTTCCTCCCAAACAGCCCTAACAAGCGTGGCCCCCCCTCCTATAATGAGCACATCTCTAAGAGGCTGGCAGGCAATCCTCACGGAGACCCCGGGACCCCTCACCGCTACAGAGAGGCCCGCACAGAGTTCAGACGGGACAAGTCCCCGAGCCGCCCAATGGAGAGAGAGAAGTCTCCAGGCCGGATGCTGGAGAGCCGGATGGTGGCGTCTCCGGGCAGAGGGGCCATGGCGGACCCTCGGTTAGAGCGCTCCCCGGGCCGGGCCATGGCCGACCCTCGCATGGACCGCTCTCCTGGCCGGATGATGGACGTCCGCAGGGAGAGATCCCCCGGACGCTTCGAAGAGCGCCAAAGGCTTCATACCGGCTCCGGTCGCACGCCCATTAACCAGGTTAACAAGGTTTGTTTTTAACATTTAATCTTCTACTTCACCACCACACAGGAGCTACAGGAGGCTGAGGCAGAACTCGTGTTTTGCAGTTATAGCAACTGAAATTTGACAATACCTCTGATGACCTTCATGCTCACCTTGAGACATGCTGAAAAGAGGCAAATATTCATTAAATAAATACCTGCTCAAAAGCTCTTATGAAGAAATGGTTGTGAAAGTAGAACATTAAATGGATTGATGGACATTGAAAAATGTAGAAAAGATAACAGCATGTACCAGAAAGAGTGGGAGACTAAGTTGTAAAGCTCTTATTTTTACAAATCTAACATGGCATAGTAACGATAAGAGAACTCCCTTATTGTTTGTGTTTATTTAAACTGGAAGTATACAATATTTATTCAATGATTGTATCTATTTGTATAATATACAATATATTTGATCTTGTGTTTTTTTTTATAAATTGTGATTTTTTTACACATTTAAAACTCAAATAAATTGCTTAAGGAAAAATTCTTTAAAAAATATTCATATACTTTTGGTTTAGATCTGAACAATACTCCTTGGTAGTCCATTACTGCGTGTTTATTGAATAACCTTTGTCTTGTCTGTCCCTCAGGTATGGGACCAGTCGTCTGTTTGAGGACAGCGGGGCTCCACCAAACACGGACAGAGAAATGCATCTTCTGTAAAAAGGGAACGGAGAGAGCAGAGAACCAGTGCGAGTGTCACCGATCCAAGATGAAAAACACTGCCACACATGAGTTTTACTGACATCCAAGCCGACAACCCGCAGAGGAAAACAACTGTAGCCATCAGAACCACAGAAATAAACAGATGTCATTAGAATCAGGTTATATTTCTCACAGAAAAACCCGAGTCAATAAAGGTCAACAAAATGCTGCATCGAGCAACTTTTTCAGAGGTATTTGAGCATGCACTCAGAAAGGATTAGTCATTTGATTTCTTTTTCCAACACAAAATCTGGGTTCTCCACTTCAGACCTGACTCTGGGTTTTGCTAGTTCCAGTTTACTCCACACAGTAGTGACAACAATGAATAAGCACAGCGGTAGCAACACAAATCGATGCCTGAAATATTTCAAAAATCAGTCACTAGTGAAAAAGGCAGAATAGTAGTAACACAACCTCCTCCTCCTCTCCGCTCAGCTCGGTAGCAACAGATCAGGGCAGGATCGGGTTTCTGGCTCCAGTCCTGCGCTGACATGTCAACAAACAATCACTATCAGCTGATACAATCAATCTCTGTTAATCCGGCCTCGGTTGGTTTAGGTGACAGGACTCGGCTGGAGCACAAAGAAATATCAATAAAAATCAAAGTACCAGAACCCCTCCCTGCCCTGTAGAACCACAAAAACACACCATTGTCTGCCCGCGCATAGGTCGACACTAAAAAAAAAAGCTGCACTACCCACTATCCCCAGCAGGACTTTCTAATCCTTCAGAACGCTATCTGACTGTAAATAGACGAGACATAATTTTATATATATTGAGAAGGAATTTCAAGGCTGGATAAGCCATGTCTATTTTTGTTAAAGAAAAACAAGTGATTATGTGTCCTCTTGAATGTCCGATGAGTATTCTTTTAATATGTCCGAACATCCTTTACCAAGTGAGTGATTGTATCTGGATCGTGTATGCACTTCCATCCGTCACAGGCAAAACCTCAGTGCTGAACTATATGACAGGAGGGGGAAAAGATCACGTCCGAAGCTTTCAACATCGTGCTTGAGCATCTCTTTTTGTACCATGTCCCTTATTCTGTATATAACCCAAAGTTGTTCAAGGTGGATGAAAAAAATAGTATTTGTTTTTCTCCTGGTTCGTAAATGGCATGGATATGTATATCTGAAATGAAACGGAGTGTTGTCTTCTGCTTCTGCCTCATTTTGGGTTATATTTTTTATTCTGAGATTTAACAATGAAGCACGTGATTAACATATCCTTATGATTGCACAGTAAATTCATGGGTATAAACACTTCAATTTCCTTTATTAAGGCTCTCTTGGCACGTTAAACAGCAGCTCCAACCGAACAAAAGCACTTAAAACCATCCAGTTGAATTGTTAAACTGCTTAAACTTGACTTTTATTTCTATAGATCATCATTTGATCTATAGAAATACTAAAATGTTGTGGTTTCCAATCATATAAACTGATGAAATGCCACGCTTTAACTTGTCTAGTGTGTCTGATAACAGCAGGGCCCTCAATAAGACGTTTCTGGATCAGCTTTGATTCTTTTAATATGTAAAACTCTTCGTGAATGTATTAAAGCCGAGAAGATATGCCACAAATCCTCAATAAAAAGCACCCAACGCTACAGATTGCACAAGATTTACACTGGGTTCTACGGGACTCTACACGAAAGGGTTTCCCGTCTTGTTTTAGTATATTTTTGAATCATTTCTTAATTTGTATCTAATCACATGGTCCTGAATCATCATGCCGTAACGCTGGATATGATATTGATGTCTGCTATCAAATGTTTTATTAGCGTTCCCTGTAGAGATTTTGTCACAGAATATTAAATATTATAACCATTGTCTTTAACTGTGCCTCCTGTTGTGTTGTTGTTTAGTTATTATTTACTGCAGACTCACAGCTCCATCCACAATGTGAGAGAAAACAGATTTGTGTTAACACTTGAGGCTGACTTTTTTAAACTTTAATTAAATATAATATGTCAACAGATTCCAGATAACTGCATTTGGTTTGTTGAAAGCAATACTATAAAGTTTAAATATTAGATCCAACTTAAAATGATTGCTTTGAACTAACCTGATGTCAGAGTTGTTGACATAGTACACTGAATTAAAGTCAACGTTTCAGTTTTTCAGTGTATGAATTTAAATGACCATTTGTCCACCTCCATTGTGTTGGACGTGGTTCCTCTATTTTTAGGCGTCTGATCCTGGCCATTCCTGTCCCGGTAGTTGCAGCTCAAAACTGAGAAGAGCTGAAGGGGTTAAAACATTTTCAACAATAGCATCTGCAACAATAACTCTTCTGGTTCTCCGTGTACACAGCATGCTGCGGGATGGATGCCAGGGACATCTGCTGTTTGTTCATCAGCAGCTTTTATGTGACAGTGAGTGCAAGGAGGCTTTCAGCGCCTGTCTTTTAAATATAGATCGCCTCCGCCGCCCTGTCCGTTCGACTCATTTTCACACACTGTCACTTTCCTTGACCTGGGAGCCACAAGTGACACAGGACGACGTGTTAATGGTGTAATGGCACATTGTTAAGAACGTGTTCAATGTCATCAGCGTCTCACTTGAGTATGTCTCACCTTCTGCTGTTGACAATGTCGAGCTTAGTTTTACTAGAGTGCAAACTACATAGAAGACATCCTCTAGGACTGCAAGTAATGATTATCTTCATTATCCTCAAATCTGATGCTTACTTTCTAGAATAATCACTTAATTGTCCATCCTAGTTTTTTAAAGTCCATGGAAATGTATTTAAATGACTTCAGTCCAGATATACAAAAAGAAAAAACATATTTGAGACGAACAGCTTTCCTGACATCCCCCCCCCCCAAAAAAATGCTTCTAATATGAAGTTCAGTACTGTATCAGCTCTTTTTTATATAATGTTACATTTTCTAATATCAGAAACAATATCTGTGATTATCTGTTTCATGGACGGACATTTACATTCAGCGACCAAATGAGGACATATAAACAGTGTGTGCTGCACGCTGTGCCTGCTGTAATATATGGAGCATGTCAGAGATGTGACTAAGGATGGCAGTAAAACAGTCCTGACAGGTCAATAAATTACATTCAAGGAGCTTGTGATTTCCATCCATTCGTGTGTCGAAGGAAATATTTTACACAGGCATCAGAATTTGTAATCAAAAGTGATAAATACTTCAAATTATAGTTTAGTTAAAGTAGGGACATTTAAGCCCAAATTCCAGTCTTGTGTATACAGTATATTTATACAGGCATTAGAACAGGAATAATTGGTTTGTGGGAAATATACTTCTTTAAGTTAACATTTGATCTATATTCAGAGTACATCTATGCAAGTCTGTAAAAAACAAACTGAAAGTGTTTCCATTGTTTTCCTATTTTTGTTGACTTTATAAAAACCTTCTGTATTTTAACAGTTTTTATTCCATGTTTAAATATCTATTGTTCGACCTAAATGAACACCAGTTACTTTTTTTAACTTAAACTGAACTTTTAGCTTATGTTTTTCATGCATTAGGCTGAACTGGATCACATCATTTTAAGCCCGCTTTGAATATACAAGTTTATCTGTAATGAACTTTTTAGATTGCGTCCAACAATTTCCTTAGATATCTAAAGCTTTTGCTGCTCTGGAGTGTTGTTCAGAGGGCAACACAACTGATCAGATGCAAGACACTGCCTGATTTCTGCTTATTATTTAATTGATCTCTTTCTCCCATTCTAACTGGCTCAACCTGTGTGCATTTTCACACATTTTTCGGTCTATTTTTCTTATTAAAACATACAAAAAATCGGTTGTTACCATGCCTGTCTATAGTTTGGACTGCTCTGGGGACAGAGGACAGTTTAACCTCATTAAGTGCTTTAACCTTCAGTCTGCTCTTGATATTCTAAACCAGTTATTCCAATCTCTTTGTCTAATGTGTGTGTCTGTGGTTGTGTGTGTGCGCTTTCAAGCAGCAATACTGTATGTGCTGTATGAAGCATCATTTACCTGTCACTTCCTAAAGAGGACATAGTTTATAAATATCATCCAGTGGAGCTGAGGGTTGGGACTACAAAAGAGCGTCCACCGTCTCCCCGTTGTTCACTGGCATCACTGTTAGCCTCAGCTGCTCAGCCATGGTAAGTCCCTGTGTGCATGTGGGATGCTATCTGATGGCAGATGTGGGACTTGATTTGGTTTAAAGATGTAAACTTTATTTTTGGACAGATCTGTGCAATAATTCAACACTTTAACATTTATAAATTCAATATTTGAAACTTGTGATCTTTCTTAATCTGAATTGAAACAAAGGATTACTTCTTTAAAACGTTTTACTGCAGATTGAATGTATTGCAACAGCCTTTATTCAAAGCATCCCAAATAACAAACACCATCATTTTCAGGGACAAATAATCACAATGTTTGTTGCATGCACTAAAATGTGCTAAAGTTCAATGTTTATGCACTTTATTATGGTATTTTCCCTTCTGTTAACAAGCCATGCAACGCATTTTATTGATGTTGTCTAGCTTGAACTTAACTGCCATGAGATTTTTATAGCGTTTATTCTCCTTTCTTTGTGCAAAAAGGCCCCCAAGAAAGCTAAGAAGAGGACAGCAGAGGGAGCCAACTCCAATGTGTTCTCCATGTTTGAGCAGACTCAGATCCAGGAGTTTAAAGAGGTGAAAGCTGCTCAACCAATATTTCTCCCCCACTAATTAAGATTTTGCTCACACATTGTAGAAATGTCTTATGAATAAGCATGTCAGCTCACCATGTTGAGTATTATGATCTCAGTCTATGACTCATAATTACACGGCAACACATACATAGTTTTCTATTTCTTCTCCTCTCTACGTCCTCCATTGTCTTTCCATTGCCATTGTTCATCGTCGCAGTATGCCCACCTGTCTATTTCCCAGTCCCTGGCCTGGCAGCAGTGAGGCTGGTGGTATGCTGGTATGACGGTCAGCACTGCTCAGACATCCAGATTGTTTCAGCAGTGATTAGGCCTGCAGATAAACTGCTGGGCCTGCCCTGGATGCCGGGCTAAACCTCTATGGGTGGCGCTCAGGTTATTAATACTTAAAAGTGCTCATCTTTAAAGATGACACACAAAATATTCAAGGGAAGACGAAGAATGTGACATGATTTTCCTTTTTTCTTGGAATTGGGCTGAAAGCATGTGGCTGATTCAACTCTCACTTATCAAGACCTTTTATTTGCCCTCAGGCCTTCACTATCATGGATCAGAACAGGGACGGCTTCATCGACAAGAACGACCTGAGGGACACTTTTGCTGCTCTAGGTAGGGTGACATCCCCCGTGTTCAGTCTTACAGGGCGTGGTAAATTTAGTTAATTATTATTGATAACTGACCATAGTCTTAGAGGTTTATGTAGGGGCTAAACAGCAACAAGATCCATATTTGGATCCAAGGGTTTTGCTTGGTCTAGGATAAAGTGGTCACGATTCAATTTATTAGAGGAATAGTTTCATGGTGTAAAAAGCAGACGATCATTTATATAAAAACTGAATTACACAATGTTGTTTTATATCATCAGAACACTTCCTGTTACATTCAAATACGTTTTGTGTTATCTAAAATATTGAGTTAAAAATGTAATTTATTTATCCATTAATAAAAGTAAACCAGTATTTTCTTTACTGCCATAGCAGAATCTCATGAGCTCATATGTTGAATGTGTGGCTCCACAGGACGTCTCAATGTGAAACAGGAAGAGATTGATGAGATGCTCAAAGAGGCTCCCGGCCCAATCAACTTCACCGTCTTCCTCACCATGTTCGGTGAGAAGCTGAAAGGTAAGAAAACACGGGCTAAAGACGAACATTTATTTTAAAAACATGATCCAACTGAGAAAAGTACTGACTGTTTTAATGTGTCTAGGTGCTGATCCAGAGGAGACCATCCTCAACGCGTTTAAAGTCTTTGACCCTGAGGCGAAAGGCTCGCTGAGGAAGGACTAGTAAGTGCTTTTCATTTGTAGGAGTGTTATGTTAGGGTTTTACTCAGAATTTAAATGGTGTCTGAATTTGACTGCAATGATTCATCCCGGTATGACTCGCTCTGGACCTGCACATTTCCTCCAGGTTTGAGCACAGGCCTCGTCACCTCATGTTTTTTTGTCTCTTTTTTTCCTGTGCAGTGTGACACAGATGCTAACAACGCAAGCAGACCGATTTTCCCCTGAAGAGGTATATTGTAGACCCCAATTATCATTATTATGTCTAATTGCTTTGTGCGTGGGTCCAAAAAACACAGGAAGATACACGTCATCATGATGATCGTCTACATGAACGCCAAATCCATTTTTGTACAAAAAGACAATGAATCATCATCACACATTTCATGCATGCTAATCAGTTGTTGTTGTGAAGGGCTAAATCTCTGATAAAAGGGATGCTAACATCAGATTTCTTATTGGTTAGATGGAGCAGATGTTCGCTGCCTTCCCCCCAGATGTGGCAGGTAACCTGGATTACAACAACCTGGTTCACATCATCACCCACGGAGAGGAGAAGGACCAGGAGTAAACCTTTATCAACACCAAATAGAAAGTGTATCTTCTGCCCGTACATGACTTTAACCCGGCCCACTGAAAGAGATTCTGGCTGTGGGTTATTCTTACATATTTTTCTTTGCTGCGTTGTTTCTGCTCAGTTCTTACTCAGGAGCACAAGACAAAATGTGCGTTCACAGGCCCCGAAAATGGACAATAAACTACATTACCAAAGTGAGCTTCCTTTCTGCTTATCTGTATGTTCCTACATTCAACTGAAACAATTCAATTGCTTTTACCATTATGTACACTTACCACACCATCTATGTATTTCATCCTGCTGTAAGGTCTGTGAATGTTCGTCTAATAAAAAGTTCAAAGAAAGAAGCCAGCCCGCTTTCTCATTCTGATATTCAAACATTTGATCAAGAAAATGGGATAAAAACAAACCTAGAGGCTACATTCCTGTTAGTCATATGTTTACTGGACCCTCAGATTGATGCTTGAACACATGGCTATGCCAGTGTGATTCCATGTTTGGTAGTGAATGTTTGTACTCAACAATAGTGGTTGGTGGTCCACTACAATCCCCAAGAGATTAAACCAAAACAAGTGTGTGGCATTGTGTGTATTTGTGTGCATGTGCAAAGTTATTTGTGTATTGTGCACGGCCGAGCATTGAAATGTTTGGCTACTGAAGCAGAGGGCTTTAGTGAGACAAAGCCCTGCTGTTATTTTAGTGTCCTGATGATGTGAGGAGAGTAATGCTACACTGCTGCTGGTTCAGGCAGCGGGGACACAATAGGATGCCACCAAGTGATCCCAACTGACATCAACTACACCACTTGCCAGACTTAGTGTAGGTGGGGTGAAGATCCCTGGTTGTTGGCAGCTGGAGGCTCCGGTGCGGGGGTGTCATGCACAGACTGAGGTATTGCCTTCTGAAGCGGTGAGGGATAAATGCTTGGATCACCCAGGACATCTGAGCTCACATGATCTGAGCGTGATGTTTCTATGAACAGACTGTTGCTATTGAGGGAGTTGAGGGGAAAATAAGTAACAGATTGTCCCTTTAACCTTAGCTCTGCCTGCTAGCACAGTTGAATGACCAGGGTCTTAAAATGCACCAATCACATTTAAATTTGTATTGACAATAGATGAAATGACAATGTGTAATGTCAAAGGCCTTTGCGCTTCTTCTCAGTTCTGTGAAAGCATTTTAGTTTGAGGTAATCAAGCATAGACATAAACCAGTCAGTGTTTATAGCACCTATCCATGAATTACTGTCACACTTTTATTTAAAGCTATTCAATATGAACAGTTTTATTCTTATTTAAAGTTATTTATAAGAGCTTTACTCGTATTGAATAGCTTTATAATGAATAGCTTTATAATGGAGTTAGGATTGGCTGTACTCTTCATATACTGTATGTTTTTACTAAAATAATATATATCTCCAGGATGTTGTATATGTAACAGTTACATTTATTTGTATTTGAATTATGTTGTACATTTAACAAGTTACTCCTCAACACTTGGGACTGGCTGTAGAGGAGGATTTAGCATCTGAAGAGACAGATATTTCCCTCAGGAGGCTTACAATCATCACCAGGCCATAAACCTAGCTCCAAAAAACCCGCTTATTTTGCTCGATAACTGCTAGATGTGTTTGCTAACACATTAGCCACAATAACTTTATGCACTAACATGCTAAAACATTTTATTTTAAACTAACCTCAGAATCAAAATCTGAAGTCCTTTAAAAGTCCCACAGCGGTGGAATGTACAGTGTTACAGCAAAAACTGGCATAGCAGGTATAAAAACGCATGCAATAATAAAGAATAAGTTAACTTATCTATAACTAAGCTAACTTAAAAGGTTCCTCCACCCTCATGTAGTAAAATAAACCCCTGAATGACGCTTTAGTCATGATGCTCTCACGTGAATAATATACATTCTCTGGACGTATGCAATTAAAATGAGTATTTCATTGTTAATATAAAAATGTACTTCTGACAGAAGAATTGACCTTTCTGAATGCTACAAACAGGAAAACAGGCTTTGACGCTGTTTATTTATGCCATCAGGAGTGTGTAGGAGGCAGCAGATGTGATGGCACAGAGTCTGTCTGATCAGGCAGACTTGAGGGAGCGTGCAGGAGATTTGCGGCGCTCTGTATCAACCACCACTTCAATTTCTGTAGCAAACACACATACAGTTTATAGTTGAGCAGTACCATAGAGAAACTGTTAATACAGCATTGTCAGTCAAGGTTAAATGTATTGAATACCTGGTAGCAGCTCAGAGTTTGCCAACAGCATGCTCTGAGGATCCATCTCCATCTGCTCTTCTTCCACGTTGTTGGCCTGGATCAGCAGGTCACTAACGTTCTCCTCAAGGATACCTTACGGACAGAGAAGGCTCAGTGAAATGTGTATTTATGGCCAGGTTTAAGAGGGTAAGAGTTCACTTACTGGTGAAATGTGCGACATTGTCAAGATTGACGGTGACAGCTCCTGGCATTATGTGGTCTAACAGGCCTCTGATGTCAGCCATCAGCTCGCCTACAGTCATCTGAACATCAGCGCACTGCTGCTCCAGAGAGTCTGACAGACAGCGCTTCTTCTTCAACTCAGACTACAACACACAAAGATACAGGGGAAGAAAGGGTGTATGAGAAACATACTAATGTGATCTTTATATGGAAGACATATTTTAAAGCTTTAATGTAAAACATTTTCATCGCTCATTTCCTTACTGATCCATGCTGATCAAGGATTACATGTAACTGGATTACATAATCAAGATACAGAAAAAAGTAATTGTAGTCCCTCACAGTAACATCAAGAAAGAGGTTATCACAATCAAAATCAGAATCAAGTTTATTTATTGGCAGGTGTACGTTTACACATAGCCTACTAGGAATTTGATTTGATGTCTGGTGGTGCGAACATAATCAGATTACTGTTACGTTTACTATAAATTGGGGATTACTAGAAGGATATCAATGTTACTAAAAAACTCCAAAAGAGAATATAGTGTTTATTGTAAAATGAGCATATTGTATTTCTTCTTCGTAAGCTGCACCGTTTTTGAGGCTGATACCAATACACATATTGCCTGAATGGTTTTCACTTGCTTTGGTTCATTTGTTCTTTTTTTTATTCAGTAGGTGAATCTAATAGTGTGTGTGATCTTAACTGTGTGTATTAAACTAAAACAGAGCATCTTCTTACAGCTCAGATTTTATTCTAGTGAGGTGACTGAGATACTTACATATGTGGAAGAATATATACCGTTTAGTTGCATGATCTCAGAAATGTAGTGTCTGACTACACTTCGCTATGTGGTCAATTCAAATGTTAACTCGGAAAGCTATAGGAAAGGAGACGTCATATTTTTGGATGTGTGACTCAGATGCAGCAGCATTTGAAGACAGAGAGATTGCATATCATTACTGTTCAGTAAAAAGAAATGTCCACATCTGGTGGTTTTCAGGTTAAAGATAAATCCATAGCTCCTAAATCCTTTTAAAGTAGACTGGGTAATGTCAGAAAAAGATGTATAATGCCAACAACGCTGTTTTTTATTTCCTAAATCATTGAGATCGTGGATATACCAGGTTTGTACCTGAAAGAGGTGTTGCTAGGAAACAGCTTTGAGCCAAATGTTCCTCTTGTGAGCTACCATCATACAGTAATTACATGTTATTAAAATCCTGGTCAGCTGCACTAAACTAGCTTAAGGGGCCGTACACATGAGCGTCAACAGTATTCATACCAGGGCCTACTTAATCCATATAATATAATTCCATATAATAATATGGAAATGCTGCACTGTATATTATGTGATAATACCCACCTCTAGATCCTTAAGCGTGCTTTTAATCTGCTCATCATGTCCTTTGTTCTCTTCCTCCAGAAACAGGATGTCACTCTGAAGGAGAAACACACATGTGCATGAGTAACATGTACACTATGGGTGAAACCGTGTGAGTATGTTTACAGGATATATGCACATGCCTTCATTTTGTCTGAGCAGTGCTTCAACATGTTCCTTTTGTTGTCTAGCTCGTTGATGTAGCTGATACGAGCAAAATTCTTCTGGTCGTTTTGAGTAAACATGTAGGCGATTTGATGCAGGTCGCTCTCCCCAGTGACCTCCACTAAACTGCTGTGGCCCTGTCGGTACAACTCCAGCTTCTCAACTCCAGACTGATCCTGTTGCTGTTTCTCTGCAACAATTAAGGATGCAGACTTAAAACAAATCTGATTTCAGCTGAAAGACATGAATTTGATCTAAATCAAACATGGGGACAAAGTCGGTGGAAGCCCTGAGAAGCAAATAAGGAATATCAAATTAATGGATCCCGTTTCAATCCAAATCACTTAACTCGTCGGTTGTTGTGACTCAAGTACAGATGAAATCAGGTTTTGTCAGGATAATTGTTCTTAGTTAAAAAATAAAAGTGTATTTAAATCAAATGAACATATATTGTGTTTAGAAAACCTTTTGCTACTTAGAAAATACATCCCAAAAAAGGTTTTTTTTCCTACGCATTTCAGGAATGAAAGCAATTATTGAAACAATTCAAGAATAATTCAATTCTAAAACATTTCCCCTTCTTTAAGTCATGAAAAGAAGGGAATAAAACGATCACAGACTAGACATTTTTTTCTTCATGGCCTCTCAGGGACTCAGTACATGCATGTTAATATCATACTTCTATTCTTGGAGTCTTCATTTTCTTCCAAACAAATAACTTCCTGGAACTTGGTCTCCATGAAAGTCTGCAGTTTGACGTCATGGTCGATGATTCTATTCAGCTGCATCTTTCTGTTGGTGAACTGAGCTGTCTCCACCTCGATCCACTCACTCACCTCCAGCATTCGGCTCTCGGCCTCCGACCTGTAGCACAAAACAACACAAGCTCACATCAACCACCACCACCACCACTTTCACATGCACTCAAACATATGACTTACCTCTGTTGGAAAGCCACGGTGAAACTCTCCTCCATTTTCTCTGTGAACTTTTGCTGTGTAGCAAACTGCTTGTTGAATTTCTTTGCAATATTGCACCATAAGCCTTTCTGTTGTAGCAGGTGAGCAATGTCTTTGCGTTGATCCATGTTTCTGCTCAACAACACGTCAAACTTTATCGTGTCCTACAGAAGACAAAGGAGAAATTAGACTGTGGTGAGGTGTTGTCAGTGATCAAATCCACCTACTAGCACCGCCAAAGATTGGTAACACATTATATGTGGTGTTGCATTGACTTGCCAGATTATTTCTTGTCTGGCTGCAGTGACTTCTTGAAAAAGTATTGGCTCCCCATACTTCAGTATCTATGTTGGGCTATGCTTTTTGTCTGTTAGTTGTTTGTATTAGCAATATAGAATGAGTCGCCGGCCTTCTTATTTGACTTTCAGCAAGAAAGCAAATATGTGTATTTCCTAAAATGAAGATATTGTTATATTGTACTGATTTATCTGGAGGGGACATTCTTTGGGGACTTTCTTTCTTAGCATTACTACCTGATTGAGTTTGTTTTCTAAGCTGCGGATGTGTTTCCAGTGCCGATGGTGCTTCCCTTTTTGTTTGATGAGACCTCCAGGGACTGTTAGCTTCTCCCGGATCCTGTTTTCTGACACAGTTATCTGGAACAACACAGGAAGGAACACACAATTCATACAACACATTTTGTAGCTATACAGACAGTGACATGTTTTTAAAATTTGAAATGAAACATGCATAGGGTAACTTTCAGCTTTAAGCGTGCTTGAACAGTGTAGAAACTACAGCCCTGTCAATAAAGCCATAGTTTGATTAACACTAAAATGGAGCAATTACTCTACAGTTCAGCCACCATTTACTTATTATGTGTAAATACAGTAGCTTTAAGGTTATCTCCCTCATTGCCATTGTATCATTTAAAATTGACCATTCAAATAACAAGAGCACAATATGCTGTAGTAGTCTGCTAGTATTACTAGTAACTGTGACATCTAATATTTATTAAGCACAACATATAATATCTAAACAAAAACTGAGGCGAAAAAAACTTTAAGTGCTACATAAACTGAGTGAAGACAATTGGGTGAACGTGAAAACCACGCTAACACAGTACAGTATATGTCCATCTGTAGTTTACCTCCCTATCCAGAGAGACCAAATGATCCTTTTGCTGGCTGGTGAGCTTCTTGTGTTGGTCATTTTCCTCCTGCAGATGTTTGTATTGCTCCTTTAAAATATCTGTCGACATTTTGATTTAAAGACCTGACCAAATTCAGAGTAACGTTAGTGATTAGCTGTTTATTTTCCATTGTAAATGTGAACATGTGAAGTTCTGACTATTTCCAAAGATAATGACCTACCTGCCTGATGTGGGGTTAAATCTGAATCAAATCTAGTTGAGAGGAAATCTAAGAGGAGAAATATAAGGCTTCAGCATTTCTCAGTTTCAAACATAAACATTCTAAGAGAGTCTGGTTTGTTTACTGTTGAAGTACCACAAAAGTAATACTTCTATATCTTGAAATGAATCATCATTAGTATCAACTTTATCTACTGATCTATTCATTATTTATTAAAAGGCAGAGAAGTTAAACGGATAAAAGTACGTATTTATTGTAAAGAAAAGCTTCTGCTGTGATGGTAACTCCAACTGGATGTCCATCTGTATAACTTAGTACCTTAACACCCCCTAGAGGCCATTGAGGAAGATAAACGATGAACATGTTAAATGGTTATATACAATGTTAAAGAAGGGCTACAGTGATCAAAAGGTCCAGAACATGTCTTTTAATAATAATTGTTATAATTAATTCCTCGTTATAAAATCTATAGATGGTCATGCAGCACTGTCAAAGTGATATGTTCCACAGAAAACTGATGATGATATGACATAGAAAAAACATTAAAACTATGTAAAGTCACAATATGGTTACCATCATCTGAAAGCTGTAAATCCCTGTAGGGTACTATAGTACATAAGTGCTCTTTTGCAGATTCATACTGAGATTCAATACAGCTCTGGGTGTCATTAGGTCTACATCCACCAGTTGGAAATAATGGATGAATTTTCAGTGAGAACCGTCAATTTATGCTGAGTGGGCATCAAGAGAGGGAAGACTTGACTAGAAATGGGCTAGATATTAGTTATGTCCAGTGATAAAACAGTGTGTCTGCAGACTTTTATTTTCAGTTATGTTGTCTATACTCAGTCCTTTGTCCATTTATATTCCAATTTCTTCATTTTCAGGTTTATTAGCATCTGACATCGTCTTGAATGAGGCATTTGCAACTAAATAAGTCCTGCAAAATTACAATGGTCTTTCACCTGCAGATGGCACTCATGCGACATAATACATTTAAATGTACATAACGTTTGTTCAGAGGCCAAAAAAAAAAAACAAAGACAGGATTTAAGGAGTCCAGGTTGCATTATATCCATGAAGCTCATGATAGACCAACTGTGAGATACAGTTTTATTTTTGTAATGAGTGAAGGTTGTTTAACATCCAGGCCATTGGTTGATCACAGTCCGTCAATGCCAACCATACAAATGTTGTGTTAAAGACATACTGTACATGTGTCAGATGCAATCTCTTTCTGGGGGTAAAACTACATGGAGAGACATGGTCTCATAATCTGCACCACCCAACCCAATCCAACCACCCACATCTTTTACATCTTCCTCTTAAATCTACCATTGCAGAGACAATACCACTTCCGAAACATTGGCCTCTGGGTGTCCTTTGTGGCATGCTCCCCAAACTCCATATACTCCACTGTCACCCAACTTTAATATTGCCTCTTCCATCCAGGGAAAAAGAGTCTGACAAACCATCTACACAAGTAAAGTCTATCAGGTTCAGTCCTCATGACTCGTCAGCCCCTATACTCAAGCACCATTAACCTTTCAAACAGGAAACCAAACCTTTGAAGCTCATTGAAACTATGAACCGCTTCCACCTGAGTTTCCTGGCTCCCCATTTTGGGGATTTGAGGTTGCAACAAACTCTGTGGCCATTGATATTTCAGGGACACTGCTGGTGACCTGTGTCCTCTGGCTGATCAGGAGGTTGATTTGTTTCTGCATAGGCTCTATGGACTCTCTACAGACATAATTTGTTAATTGTGTTATTAAGGCCCTGTTTTTTCTGGATATGGAATTTGTTGGCATGGCGGAAGGATTTACAATCTCCAGGGATTGTGTTTTGCTCCTGAGAATCCTTGACATTATTTCTTGATGTTGACAATGCTGGTATCCTGTGCGCCCTGGCACATCAGGTCACTGAACCTTTTCTGCAACACCTCCCTGTCTGTGGTCAGATATTTGCTTTTGATGTCGAGGGCCTTGTTTTTACGGTGGTGGACCTTGTGGGTATTGAGAAGTGATTCAAAATCTTCAGGGTCTGTGGTATCATCCATTTTCTAACCGCTATTGAGTTATTTATGTCACAAGAAGTTTAGCAAAAAACGTGACTGTGCACAAGCCCTATACCTATTCTTATTTTAAAGAATATTCTCATTTGGGAAGGAAGGGTCTATTATAAGTCTTACTTTTTCTGATCAACTGTCTTAGAATAGACAGCCTTCTGTTCTAGGACAGCTGATAAAAGTAAGTACAAGTCCATTATGAGAATTCAAAAACGGGTTGTCATGTTAAAATCTATTGTATTTTACATTGGGTAAATTAAGAGTCCATACAGGAAAACACATCACGAAGGACGTTTGCTAGAATGTGGTGCACTGTATCACCTCCTCTCCAATTGAAAGCCACAATAGCGGGCCCATTTTGAAGTTCTAAAAACTTGTCCAGTTAGTCCAGTATTGCAATTTGCAATTAATGTATATTGTATTGTTAAGTTATAATTAAGGAATACGTTTAAAAAAACCCACTATGAAGGATTGGTGTTGCCTTGCGTTCTTTCAGTATTTTGAAGTTTACACCATTAAATCAAGTGTACTGCATTTTGAGTATGCAGTCCCCCTCTCTATCGCTAGATGTCGCTGACCCCTGTGTGATGCCGGTGGGGTGGGGGAGAGGCAGGCAGGGGGCTGGATGTGGGCTGTTGGAGACTCCAGGGGGGCAGCAGGATATGTGTGTGTCTGTGAGTGTGTTTGAGGCTCGTCGAGCAGCAGTGGAACTTGAAAACTTCATCGCGTTCAGCGAGCGGAAGACTCAGCGTTTTGGGAGCTGAAATCTGGTGCTTTCAGTCCGGCTGTGATCGATAGCAGGACCCGGTCCGGTTCCCAGCATTGGAACGATTTCCGGCCAACATGGATGATTTAGGTAAGTTCGCTTTGCCGTGAACGCAACATTTACGCAGCGGCTGAGTGTGTATTGTTTGCTCAGACACACAATGCGGGCGAAAGCTGTGTATTCAACCTAAGGAAGCGGTTTTCTAAGAAAGTCTTTACAGTTGTATGTTTGACTCGTATGCACATCCAGGTAGGTTAAGTTATCCTGGTTCCGCTCAGCGCGAGGTGCCCAGAAAGGCCCCTCGTGCTGAGAGGAAGCCCTGGATTTGGGCGATAATTAACAATTAACATTAGCTGGGATTTGTAACGTAAAAGAAACGTGTGTGAGCGGACGTACTGCTGTGACTGGTGTATATGTATTGTTTCTGGACGAGTTATTTCATCCACAATTCCTCCACATCACTTAACCAGGCATGATATGCTACAGCATGCTTCCTCTAACTTTTTTCATGCGCAAAACTAGCGGAATTGTGTAAATTAGCCCACAGGTCAGCTTGCATTAGATGAGACACTGTCCTAGTGAGCCCCTCCTGGGAAATGTCAGGCTTACATAACGGCCTTTACTGCAGGTGAGATGGTAACAGCTGGCTTGAGTGATTTAAAAAAACATCATACAGTCATAGTTCAGGGAGTTCAAGTCGTTAAAAAGTCAGAATTGCGCATTCAAAGCCCATTGCAACAGATTTCAGGTCGAATTGGGCCCTCATTTCAACTGATTGTCACACCAGTGAAATATTAAGTCACATATGAAGAAGCAGATGAATCCAGGAGAGCTTTGCTGTCTTTCTGCCTGGACAGATATAAGTTTAAGTCAGTGAATTATGGCACAACTGATGAAAACTGAAAATCAACTGAAAATGTAATGCCTGAGGGCAGCTTGTGTTGACAGGGAGTGTGTAGAGCTCAGCACAATGTTCTTGGTGCTCACAAAATCCTGGCTCTCCCTCTGTGACAGTTCCTTCTGCTAATATTTTAGTAGTTTAATGTCCTTTCTCTTAATCAAACGCAACCATTTTTTTTAGCTTGTCATTGCACATTGTGGTCCTATTAAAACCAAACCTCATAATTCAAGTCACAAGGAAAACACTGACGTAACAAAGCTTGCATAGTTTGTGCGTTCAGGATCAGTTCTTTTTTCTGTTTATTTACAAGCATTGACTGCACATTTTCTCTGTTTACAAGGTTTTGAGTTTTACCCTGGCAACTGTAAGGTTAAGTTTAGCAGTACAATCAGGGGAATGCATTGAAGGAGTCAGGTTCATTGGATGCTAAAAAAAAACACCAGACTGCATTTGTAAAGTCGAAGATGATAAATGTCTTGCAAAAGCTGCCCCAAAAGTTTCCCCTTTCAGCTATATGCATGTATGAACAGTTAAAAGCAAGTTTCCCAGTGCATAGACATTTTTTATTTGCCTACAACTCTCAATGCTAGAAACTGATGTATAATAAATAAATCCAAGAACATAAATAAAAAGCGCTATGCACATTGTACATAATTCTCTGTGAACTGAAAGTGGATTTTCTGTCGGGTAAAAGATATAGCTCTGTTCAGCAATAACATATCATTTCTGTTTCAGGCAGGTAAAGCTAGTTAAAATTTCTCAGTTGCTTAAAAAAAGTCCCATTTCAGTACACCTGGACATATGTAGTTTGTGCCAAACCTTGCTCTCTGGTTGACAAGTTGGTGGTGAGAATGTACCATTGGTCATTCTATATCCAGTCAATTTTTATGGATACCTTCTCAGCTTACGTGGGTGAAGGGCTTTCCTTAAAGTAGCTTCTTAAAAAAGAGTGTCACACAACCCAGTGTAATTATCATGTCCCAGGGTTGTAAATTCTGTCATCGTTTTAGCAGAGACCTGTAAAAACCGTGGTGAACATACTTAGTAAAATGTTGGCTACAGATAACCTTCTGTCCAATGTTGTCCTCTAGGGATGTTGGGATCAGAGTCCTTTCCCTCTGTCTGTTCATCAAAAAGAAAGAGTTTAGGTTTAGAATTGTTTCAATGTAATAATCCTTACCTACAGAGCTGCAATGTGGGGAGTCATCCACCTCAGAGCCCAAAGAGGACAACTACATGTATTTTTAGCAGAAGAGTCCTTTTTCTCATGCGCTGAGACAGCAGCAGTAGCACCTAGAAACCTTCCACCAACTAACTCTTAATCGTTTCCCCTTTCCATTGCCTTTATTGTTAAATGAATACCTCTCAAACTAACTAATTATTTTTAAATCAATTATTCACACGTTTTACTTAAAATACTTGAAGAAGACAAGCGGGGAAAAGACGTAGAAAAGGGCAGAAGAATTTAAGTAAATGGTGGCCGCTTTTAACAACAGCAGTTCTACATCTAAATATTATTTTACCAACTCTGAAAACATTATATTGTATTAAAATAACATGGTTTAAGGGAAAAAGCATCTGTTGGGGGAGTATTTAGATAATGCTGTAAATGAATAACGCAGCCTTTATTACTTCAGTTCAACATGTGGTGAGTAAGTGATATCAGAATGGTCATACTGTGGGGGAAGTATGTTTGTTTAATTTCAAACAGTCTTACTATAACACTAATGACACGGTAGCAGTGACTTTGACTGGCATGTTTGCTACTTCCCTCAAAGCGGCTTTTCTGCGATCCACACATATGCACACTCTCAATTTGCTTTAACCCAACGCTTCCTGCACATCCAGCCGTGGGAGCAGACCCGCGCAGGCAGGGCGTCGGGTTGGATCAGGCCCACATGCAGGGATTGGGCCTCAGCCAAAATGTATCCTCCTTAAACACTGCACTGCCCCACCCTCTCTCTCCCCACTCCCCACCATTCCTGTGGCGAGCAACATTGGAAGCTGCAGCTGCAATCAATTGACAGTTTAAAGCTGGCGGGGTGTGCAGCACAGCAGATTAGCCTTTAGGAAGATTTGCATCAGGGCAGATTTTAAAGCTTTATCGGCTGAAATGATCAGGTTTTTAATTCCAGTCATTAAAGAAAGTCTGTATTAGAAACTAGATCTTTCTTTGTTTAAGCTAGACTTTTATATCATTTGTGTCTGCTTCTAAAAAATCAATGCAGTTGAGATGCCGTGGCATGTTCTGAGGCAAACTTTCACTGACCTCAGCTATCAGAGCTGCCAAGCGTTGCGCCTTGCTTCACTGCTCTGGGCCTGCACCAACAACACATGAATGTCAAACAGCCTCCAAAGTTTACTTAACTTCACTGACTTTGATCTGCTGCTCCTTTCACTATTTTCTTCTCATGTCTGCAAATATGGTAACTGCTCTGTTTCTTTCTCACTGATTTGTTTCACTGTCGCTTTAGTGGCATCATTTGAAGTGAAGTGATTCCCCAGAGGCCTGTCAGCGAAGCAGCTGCAGCGTTGGAAATGTCACTCATGGAGTGGGCGTGGGTGCAGTTAGTTCTTTACTTAACGCCAAATGAGATCTGATGTAGCCTAGATATTCATCCAAGTCTAAATATAGTTCATTGTTTATACACCAAAAGAAACGTCAGACAGCTCACATGTGGACATTTACTCTACATTCTCTATTGTGTTGACTGTGATGTTGACGTTAGTTTTGCCTGAGAGATGTTTTTTCCCCCTCTCTCAGGGACACAGTTTGTATATTAACATCAGTTCTGCTTTGCCCAGTCCCTGTGCAGCTTTGCCAGTCTGTTGTTTTCAGCAATATTCAACCTTCTTCCTTTGTTTGACTTATGAGCAGTGATGAATCTGTAACTCTACAGTCCATACAGTATAATGACTAGTCATTTATTTAAAGTTGTAAAGGAATCTGTGTGAAATCTTTGAATTCATTTAAACCCTAGATTAGAATCCACAATTGTGATTTAGGGAACATTTAGCTGTTAATTTAGCAATTGATTGTATTTAGAAGGGAGATCTAAATCAAGCGTTTGATATTTGGGAAATATGCTTATCTGCTGTTGTGGCAAGAAGCTTCAAAACACTTTCAGGACTGTTTACTAAACATGAAGCTACAGCCAGCAGCTGGTTTGCTTAGCCTAGTTTAAAGATTGGAAACATGGAGGTAAACTGCTAGCCTAGCTCTGCCCAAAGGTTATTAAATGCCTGCCAGCAGCACCTCTAAAGCTCGTGACCTTTCACCCTAGCTTACTATCTTTCATAATGTGTTTCTTAGCTCTGTAAATACCTCATGCAAGCATATGTATACAACTAAAAAAGCCGCGCCCACTTAGGACACAGGAAATGTATTGCGCGGCTATTGGATGCTTCATCTTTGCTTATGACAAAAGCAGCTGATCAGCTGCATTATGGGAAGTGTAGGATCTTTCTTTCTTTTTTTTGCTTGACCCAAACTAATGACCAAAACTGAGAATATCTTTGCCTCTCCTTTTTTTAATAATTCATCTTTTTTTGTCTTTTGCAAGTTCCCAAACTTTAAGGAAATGCAGTACTAAATCAGGAGTACTTTTTTAAAGTGTAAAGTCAGTCCAAACTTGGCAGTTCCCATTAATCAAAAATCCCCTTTTGGTCAACTTCCTCTTCACTTGAGTAAAATTAAAACTGGGAAGTCGTTGCATATTACATCTTCAGTAAACTTCAGTTTAATGCAACAAAGAGCAGGCCCAGAGTAGACAATAAGTCTCTGGTGAGTGGAATATAAATCACACAAAGAATCAATGTAGCATAGGAAGCCTTGAGAGAATCTCTATGCTCTAGGGTTTGTCCATCTGTTTGAATTTAAAATTAAAAAGCTGCAGGGCTTTGAAACATATGGTGTATTCACATGCACAGACACACAAAACACGCCTCTGAACGTAGGCCGCTGGTGTCGACAGACAGCTCAGATAGGGAAGCTGACTAAGCAGCGACAGCTCTGCACTCAGCCAACCGTCATGTCATCTCTCATGGGTCCAGCGTACCATAACAACAGCCTGCAGGGCCCATAATCTAACAGCTACTGTAGGTTTTCAGAATCAAGGTTCATATGAAAATAGGCTTTCAAGTCAGAAATATATTTAGACTGAAGAGCGATTCAAGCAGAATCTGGCTGTGTTTAGGATCTGTGTAGCTTTAATTATACACTAGCATGTCATAAAGTACAGTCTAGTTACTGCATGTGTCAGTCATGTTCCTCTGCCCTGCTTTCTGTCAGCTGAGCTCAATGAGCCCTTTTCTTTTGGGCAGCTTCCCGTACAACATGTTTCACGACAGGAAGTGCCCTTTGTGACCTCTGTGTAGTAGTGGCAGTCAGGAGGATTCTCTACTGCTTACCAACAGAATGGCCTATTGTCAGTCACAGACATCATGTTACTCATTACGACTTGTGGACATGCCTCATCCTGTCCTATTTGTGGTGGCTTCCTTTAATTTTAGCAGAAAAAAAAGGATTTGCTTTTGGTGTTTCCATTTTCTTTCCAGGCAACCAGAACAGCTCATTAGCTTGATTTAGCATGTTGTCAGGGAGGAAATAGACCCAAACAAACAGTAGTGTGCAGTTTTCACATGTTTTATAGGACATGTGAAGTTTTTAATTATATATGCAGCTTCAATGTTTGGTCAACCATCAAAAGTCTATTGACAGAAGAAAAAATATCCAACTATTTTGATTATTCGTTAAGGCACAATTGGCAAATATTATTAACTAAATACTAAAACCATTGTTTGACAAAACATGACATTTAAACACATCTGGGACTTTGAGAAACGTGGCATGTTTTTAAGACATCTTATAAAGACAACTGCAGATACATCAATAATTATTAGTGTTATCTGTAGCCCTTACTAAATGTGTATAAGCTGTTTTCCGCCCTCCACTGTCCTGCTGTTTTGCTCTGATGAGTTGAGTTTCCTGCTGAGATTCTCATCCCAACAGTCAGGCTGACAGTGACTGACAGCCGCTGGACGCAGTGCTGCTGATCGGGCTGATGCAAGCAGCTGTAACAGGATCACAGCTGGTGTAACAGTGTGACATAGAAGATAGATACGACACAGTATTTTAATTAGAAAGAAATTAGAGCTCAAAAAGGTATCAAGCACGATGTTTCAAAAGGTAACTATAATGAAACTTTGGTTCGATTAAAACCTATTTGTCATATTAAATGGCGCTCTTAAAATGTCAGCTGGCCTTTCAAATGCACCTGCATGGCTTTGCAGGCTTTCCTCTAATTGGCTCCTAAATGTCATTTTTCTAAGAGGTTGTATGGTTGCCTTGGCTGCAGGCTGAGATAACACATCGCTGTTTTATAAGGAAATGGGCTGGTGCCCAGCAGGTTTACTCTGGTCTTGGCACGAGTTTAAATAGCCCCCAACACACCGCTGCTACTGCCCTATTTCAGATATAGAGCCACGACAATGCAGGGCTTTGATTAATTGGGAAGTTGGAGATGGACAAGTGATTGCGCAAATGTAAGGTAAAGTGTGTGTGTGTGTGTGTGTGTGTGTGTGTGTGTGTGTGTGTGTGTGTGTGTGTTTGATGTTGCGTGTGATTTAGTTGGATTTACAATCAGCATCTGGATAATTAATTCAGGAAACCCGATCCAAACCCAGCACTTGGGTTAATGACAGCATCAGTGATGCTTAGGTCAGAATTACCACTCCACAGGTTTATAGGAGTGTTGGCTTAACAAGAGCTCAAAAACACACACTTAGCACACACTTGTACAGTGTGCATGTTCTGACACCGGCACCAAGCTTACTGTTTTCCAGTGGAATGATTTGGCCTGCTTTGCAGACCTCCCAAGCCCTCCTCTCCATCCTCTTCCCTCTGTCCTTATTCTGCCGCAGGGGGACAAAGAGCAGCTTGTTTCTGGAGCTGTGACCTCCTTCAACCCAGAAAAGACAGAACCAGACAGAACTGATTATGGGAATGGGAAAAAGTTGGCCATCTATCCCGTCGTGTATTTTCTGCCTTAACGGGGTCTTGGTTCATCAATCTTGCAATAAATTACTCAAGATCCTCTTTGATTGCTTTTCCAGGAACATTAATTGTAATTGTGCATCTTTGGTTTAAATTAACTAAGACACTATTCACTTTATAAAGTCATAAACGTAAAGCATTTCAGCTTAACATTGCATTTATATGAAGTACAGCAACCTTTAATTCAATACCAGTTTACAAGCATTTATCATGGGACCTTTGTAATTACATTATCATTCCTTCAGAATCAGAATCCCTTTATTGGTCCCACAGAGGGGAAATTTAGCATGCAACAGAATATGGTGAAGTTGATTAAAATATTTTCTGTCTATTTATTATTCATTATTTTACAGATAAAAAGGGTCTTCAATCTTTAATAATTGTAATGTGTTATTGCTAAAACTCCACCCATGTTACATTCTTAAAAAACAGCTTATATTTGTGTCACCCTGTGGTGTGACTTCAGATACTCCGGCAGGTTATTCACTCTGGGAGAAGCATAGCCACAGTACAAATGCTAAAGATTTGACATCTGACAGTATTGCTAATAAAGTGTTTGTATGAATGGAAATATGTCTGCAATTTCACAAGAGTAGTTTTACTTTTATTTTCCCTTTTTAAAACATAAGACTGGAAGAATCATGATAATTATTTAACTCTTTATTTTTACTCTGTAGTGTGTGCATCTGGTTATTTTCAGTCAAGAGCAAAATATTAAAACCCATATATATTTTGTGTTTGCAAATGGCCCAAAAATCAGCTATTGTAATACCTAAATAAATGCACCCTTGGTACTGCTCAAACATTTTCAAAGTGCTTTTACCACTGTTGCATGCAAACAGATGCTGAAAATAACCACAGTGGCTACGTGTAACCCACAGGAAAGCTTTGCGCCCACCAACCAACTACCTTTGTGTTTCTTTGTAAGCCAATCTCTGTGGGGAATAAGAGAGGGAGGTGAGGGGGAGACCGCGAGAGGAGCGTTTGTTTCATCTTCTTTTGACTGGTATTGTTTTACTAACGAAAACTTGTGTCATACTTTTCTTTTCCGATCTCATAGCCATATATATATATAAAGCTGGATACAAACACTAAACCATCCATTTAATAATTATTGTACTCAAATGTAATGATTCAGTTAAGTGGATAGGCTATTTAGTTTCCCCTTTGGAAATTGGTTTGCAGCAAGGATTAAAACATGGTTACCCAACTCGCAAGCACAAAAAGGCACAATGAAGGCAATGAGATAAAATGGCTGATGAACAGAAATTACTCAAAAGCAGACAGGAGAGGAAGTCAACATTAGACGTTAATAACCATAAATGCCTCAGTGTGGTATTGATAATGACAATGCAAAAATATTTCTAAATATAGATAATGAATGCAGTAGTAGTCAGTATGTTATGGTTTAAAACTACAAAAAATAACAATTTCATAAAATCTAAGGTTAGCATTAGGAATGTTCTGGCAGAAAATATAAGGGGGCTAGAAATTCACATTATCCAGGTTTAGGCATTGCTGCTCTAGCAACAGTGCATAAGAGACACTCTGAAATGTGCGTGAAAGTACAAGGTTGCCTTTCAAGGAATAAAAGCACTCAGTGTTGAGACTAGACTCAGCAGAGATGCAGATAATGCTGTTGTTACACCTATCTCTTTTATATCTACATATTCATTGAGGTCAAACATGCCGTGCTTTCTGGGAAGGTAGACTCGACACATGGGCTACAAAGGTGTTAATTCTGGGTGGAACATCAACAGAGACATGGTTTCAGGCTCGTGACTATTTCTGAACTGTAGCTTCTGTGGGGTGGCCGCGCCCGCGTCATACAGCCTATCTGAAAAGGGTTCGGTGAAGTTGTGGTTTTATGACATGCGTTGGTGTTACCCTGTATTGAAAAAAAAAGTAAAGGTATTTAGATGTTACCGTTTAATGAAAAAGAACACTTCATAATTTCTGCCTCGAGTTTAATAAAAGTTAGGTAACCCTTTCTCATGCATCTATGAATAAGCATGAAGCCTTAGACCGGAGGTGGCTAGCTTATCATAGCTTAGCTTAACATAGGTGGGACGGCTAACATGCACCGTCTAAAGTTAAAAAATGGGACAACCCAATCTCCTTTAGTGATAAACAGACATTTTTGACTTTTTCTATAAACAGCCATGCTAGCTCTTAGCCCTGCACTCGGTCTTCATGCTAAACTCAGCTAATCCCCACACTGAACACAGACATAGTAAGAGTGGTGTCACACAACCAATGGGAAGATAGTAAAAAAGCACAGACAACCTATTCCTTTGAGTGATTTGATGCCACTGGACAAGCTTTCAACACAACAGTGACATTTATCATTTTTTAATTCTGAAATGTCAAATTTGCTAGCCAAAAGCATCTCATTTACACATCCAGAAGATAGCCAAAGCAACATCATACATGTAGAGTGTTTTTCGAACCACCAGCCTAATATTTACTTGCCTTCACCCTCTGTTTTCAGTTCCTGATTGACAATTCAGTCTCTTTAGCTGCTAAATATTTCCCCCTAACTTGGTATGTTTGTAATTAGTTACTGGTCAGGTAATACACACATGATTTATCATAGATTTAGTACTTCCCATTTCGGAAATCCAGTCTGTGTAGAGACAGGATTGTCATTGTCTTTGCAGCGTGGTGTCGCACTGCACATTAAGTCATAATAATTTAATAATTTGCATAGTACCACTAGCAGTTTACCATCAGAAAGATACTCTTTGTTTAACAGAGGATTCGGTCAGTTTGCATGACTTGTTTTGTTAATTGGCAGACTTATTCTGGGCTTCTGTATTTAAGTGTTACATTGCACATGTCTAATTAAACTGTGCTGTAATTGTATTGAATAAGTGGAGTGCAAGCTGCAGTGTAAGCACTCTTATTCTTTGACTTAATTGCGAGCAGTGGTGCCGTTTCCATTTAATTTGCCTTTGTAGCGATAGCGCTTCATTGATTTGAGCACAAGGAAACTCCATCCAGGCTCTTCTGTATACTGTTTAGAAATGTAAAATACATTAAACCAAATGAAATGTAATACATAGCATAAGCTGGCTGGGTGGTCTGTTATGTCCTGCTGTTGCTTTGCCCGGCATGGCCATCCATCATCTACTGTATGTGTCTGCTCCCACCACAGGTCAGGGTCGGGCTGGATGATATTTATAGTGAGGCTGGATGCTTCAGTCTGTCTCTGGTATGTGGTTAAAGCCTTGCTGAGAGGCACCTGTGTGCAATGTTGTTGTTCTACTGTTGCACCTGTGTGATTTAATTTTTGCACTTCAGTGCCCACTGAAGCGCACCTAATGAACACAGACACAGGCCTTCTGCTGTCTAGCACCAGCCCAGAGGGGAGTAAAGTGTAAGTGCATGTGTGCCCATCCAATCCTTTTTTTTCCTTCTGGGGGAAGCTGAGAGGGGGATTCATTATCTCTGTGCTGGTCTGTCAGCTGGTGTCACAACGAAAAGGCCATGTCTCAGACAACAAAACATGAGAGGCTGTCACTTCCCGCCGACCCACACTCACAGACTCGGTTGTTCGTACAACACAGATTGTTTTTCCTTGTTTGTTTTCCAAAACCAGATTATGCACGGAATGTCTGTGTTTAACAGAAGACAGTTTTCTTTTCACTCATCTGTCCTTGTCTGTCTTATCACAATATCTTGTTCAGAGTGTGTGCGCCTCACATTCATCTCCGCCTCTCGGTTTTTCTCTCATATTTGGAACACGAGCTGTGGCACGTTAGGAATTCATATCAGCCGACGTGCACCTTGCAACACGTCAGATTCAGACGGAAGAAATTAAAGGAATGGAGATAGAGGCAGATGCAGAAAGGAGGTCAGAGAACACAGGTAACTGTGCTGCGCAGACAGAAACGTGCGGCTGACATTCATCCTGTTAGTTTCCCTTTGGTGTAAGCGCATATCTCAGGAAATGCCTTGGCATTTATGAAACTCACTGATAAAGCCTGCCCTCTATACCAGCCTTCCCAAGCTAAAAAAAAATGCCACGGGTGTGCTCGGCTCTCACGCACGGCTAGACACCACCCCCTGCAGGTTTTTAAAGGTTGTGTTTTGATACATTTCATTTGATGAGATCCATTCCCTTAAATGAACCAGCTGAATAAACAAACGATGTGTTGAGTAGTAGACAGCATTGATTCATTTTTATGCAGTGGTCAGCACTGATATGGCCTCAAGCAGTGTGTGTGCTGTTAAGCGGCAGGATGTCCTGTCAGGGATAATGGAGGCTTACTTCTGTGTATGTCCACCACTGATATTGATCAAAGCTCAAAGAGTATGTAGCGCTCCAGAATCGCTTTGCTCACTTGCTTAGTTATATTTTCTGTTAATTTTTAACTATAAAGTTTGCAATGTAAGTGCTGATCCAACGTCTGTCCTTCTCTTTGTTGTTCACAAACTTGACACTTCAAAAGGCTTCCATAACCTTGTTTTCCTGCCTCCCCCTCCCTTCACTTCTAATGTTTCAGTCTTTCTTCTACCCACATCAATCTTCCTGGTCCCCTTTTTTCCTTATCTCTCTCTCTCTCTATCTGTTTTTCCAGTAATGAGCCCCGTGCGGAGCAACGTTCGTATAATTAAAATGCACACCATTCATCTGGGAGGAAGGGAGTCTCCTTAATCTGCGTCAACCCACATTTCAGCCTCTGAGGATTTGCCTGCTGCTGCTACACGCGCACACACAGTTCCTAGTTTTACTCACTATCTCTCTCGACACTCCCATCACCATTCCTCATTGTTTGAGCCCAGCTGTGCTCTGCCATGTCACATTTAGTGTCGTGGACATGAAAGTTTACAGATCGCCTGTGTTTTTTTTCTTCAAAGAGGGTGGACTGTGTGTAATTAATATATCTTCTCGGGAACTTGGGTCTCTCAGGATTTAGTATGGCATTGTTCTTACAACACAATTTTTATCTCCTATAAAAATAATTCAAAGAAGCCCTTTTAGCATAAATTTGAATAAAATATATAGTAAAATATTCTAAAATAAAGTTATCTCCAAAGGATTCCAATGATTTAAGGCTAATTTTTAAGATTGAGCCCTTGGGTGTCTCTTATTATGAGTTCCTCATTTGACTGTAGATCCATTTTTGGTCACTGGAAAACTAGTCTGTGCTTTGCAGTCTGTGTGTTCCGGTATGTTCCCTTGGCACAGTAGGGTTGACACACCTCTGTGTGTTTGTGTAGTTTGTGGATGGGTTACAGCATGTCTAGCATGCAGTGTTCAGTGAAAAACAGCGACCCTCAAGCTTCTAGTTTTGATGTTTAAGCCTCTATTCTGTAAATAAGAGTACTATTCCAACCTTTGTTTAGGGAAATGAGTGGCTTATTCTGCTGATACGGATCTCCCAGAAGCCAACTGAATCTGTATTTAATATAGCCCGGGGATAGTGTTTTAGCGTAACTCTATTGTGGAGCAGCAGATTCTATAACCAGGGTTAAAGCCAGTTCAGATCCAGAGCTAAGTTGATTAACATCTTGTGTAAACCATCTGGATTAACATCTGTTGACTGAGATCTTCACCAGCTGCAGTAAAACTTTATTCTGACATCAGCAGCAGATATACACCAAGGCCTTCAGATACACGATTTTTTTGTGCAGTATTTTGGGTTGTGTTCACTTTATTCAAGTCCAATGTCTGGACTTGTTTTATCCTTTTTTAAATTTCTCTGAGTTTATTTGTAAACCATAATGATGATTTAGAGGACTTTTTAGACTGACAAAGTACATTCATATCAATGTTTATCAACGCAATAACGATAAAATCAGCTGCATTGGGGCAAACGTAAAGAAGAAGTCTTAACCTCTGCGTTTTTAACACAGGAAAGCCTCTTAGAATAAGTTTACAGTATTGTTGACTTCCCCATTTACTGGATGAGGAGTAGAGCCTTGCAGTGTTGAGGTGTCAGTCGGATGGTTTGAAGAATCTTCGAATGGTAGGTTTGATCATATACCATAGTTCGTTAGATTTTAAAGATCGACAGTTGTGTCGTTTCTGACTTAATATTAATTGGTGTGTTGTTGCTACCAAGTTAGAGGAAGACACACACAGAGCTGGCTGCAGTAGTGTAAACAGTGAGCGGTGCTGCGTCCATAATGAAACTCTGAGTAATGTGGTCGGGCTTTTTTACAGAGTCTCCGCAGTGAAACTTAGTCAACTGGCATGTTCACCATGCTAACTATGTTAATGCTAAGTTGAGCTAAGTGGGTCTGGTGTGGATGTGGCTCTGCTTCTACTGTGTCTCCGCTCAGTCTGGGAAACATGGCGGTCCAGTATACTTCTGTACAGATGATACTCTACTTTACCTAGAATCAGGTTCAACGTACAAATGTAATTGTACCCCTGAATAAATCTTGTTGTGCTTAGAATCTTGACAAAGCAATAGAGATTATATCTCATAATTTGTTCCTTAATCCTACTTAAAGACTAGATGTTATTACATCAAACATGTTGGAAGAGAGTGCGAATCATCATGAGTAACTTAATAAGAGTGTGGACTGTCAGTGTGAAGGAGGGACTGATTACACCTTTTATACCTTTGTGATACCACTCCCTTAGTTGGGCATGCCTCTTCTGATAAGAGGTTTGCTTGCGTCAACTTTCCTTATTTCACAACGTTCTGCTTCACCTGCTGTAACGTGCTCGGCCTATAACAGTTGGACTGCTCCATCTTCAGAGATAATTTTCATTTTTCGTGAGTAGTTTCTTATACTTTAGCTCTCAGGGAAGCTAGGTTGAACCTAGCATAGCAGTGTATGTGTCTGGAGGGTGTGAAACTAATCCGCTGCTATTATTTTTAACCCCTCCTTCTCCTCTTTACCCTGACCCTTTGCTCTGCTCTCAGTTGCACTCTGGTTGCACCCCTCTACTCGTCTCATGCACTCTTATGCTGATGGTGGAGTTAAGAAAGGCAGTTCCTGCCTGGCAGACCGTGTGATTTGGTTGCCCTCTTCCTCCTGCACTTCTTATTTTTTCTGTTTTATCTCCTCTTCATTTCTCTGGGTGTAAAGTTTTTTAAGGTACGTCTCTTAAATGTGTGACTTTAGCTATGTTTTTGGCTTTCGTATTTTTTATGATAGGGTTTTGGAGAAGTGTGTATTTGGATCATCTTGGCACTGAGCGTCTTTGATCACCAGGAAAAGCGTTGTATAAATACCATATGTTATTATTATTATTATCATACTGTCAATATTGCAGTACAACGTATTGATTTTACAGTTTGAATTCTTTTAAGTGATCTTCTCCAACATTAGGATAAAACATGATTGTACTTGTGCTCTACATTTGCTTTTCCCAACTATGGTTTAATTGGTTTTGTCTAGAAATATATATTAGTGTAGGAACTTTATTTTGAAAATCCATTGGTCTTTAATAGCGTCAAATATGTTGGTTTGAAAATAAAACGTGAAATTGCATATAAGCATTGATTTAACAGTAATAGTGTATTCATAAAATACATTTCTTCTCGTGTAGTTTGTTTAACTTAGGGTTTATTTATTTTTTGACTTGTGAAATTCTACAAGAGAAACTAAACACTGCTGTGGTGAGTGAGCGCGCTAAAATAAGCCCAAGCATTCAGTAATACAGTCTGCTCTCTCATTAAATCCTGCATAATGTTATGTGTCCTCCTACCTGCTGGTTAGGACTGCTAAATTAGTATGTGTTTTCTTGGCCCCGGTTCATCTCTGAATACCAAATGACCCCTTCATGCAGCGATGTTAGCTGGTGTAGTGTTGATGGTAAATATAAGCACTTAAACCTGGTTGCAGACTCTACCGCGTCGCTTGGATTTAAGACTCCAGGCAAACAGGGGTCAATGAGTAACTAAAGGAGTGGCTCTGACAGTCTGCATGATTCATCTTTCACAATTCCACCTCCCCTGATGTCATTGCTAATGGGCTGTTGACCAATTGTTGACCAACATGCTGTAATTATTTGGTCCTGCATGCAAACAGAAACTAATAATGATGAGTTCCCTGTCTGGGAAAAGAACTACCTATAATTATAACTGTACTGTTTGTTTTTTCGCAGATGCTTTGTTGGCGGACCTTGAGTCCACAACATCCCACATTTCCAAGCGTCCGCTCTTCCTGTCCGACGAGACCGCCTACTCCTTCCCTGTTGGGGATCAGAGCCAGCAAGACCTCTCCTCTCCACCCCAAGTCCAAACTCCCTCTGAACTAAACGGAGTTGATGAAACAGAGGTAAATGCTCTCATACTGTACATGTCAGGGATAAAGTACATGATGTAGTTTAAAACATTGTTCAACAAACTTCTGAACACTTCAAAATGACCTTCCCTTCCTCTCTTCAGTCCTTCAGCTCAGCCCAGAGAAGTCCGTGGTCTAGAGATAGCGGCAGTCCAACTCAACCCATTGGTGAGGAGGACCACGTATACAGGTAGGACTTGGATTCACGTTATTTGGATAGACAGGCTTTAAACAACAGTACATTTTCAAACTCTTTGAGGATATAATTTACTTTAACTGGAAGCATGTTTGTGCAAACCTCAACCATATTTTTCTAATTATTGAGAGGCCATTAAAAGGTGGAACATAATGTCTCTGTTCAACACACAACAACATTAAACTATAAACCTCCGTTTGGATTTAGAGCCAGACACTCTACAAATGATGTCAGTCTCAAAATATAGCATTACTCAGTCCATAGCTCTGTATGATAAATATTGGTTCTTCTCTTTACTCTGTACAGTTTCCCTAATAAGCAGAAGAATAGTGACTCAGCCATGAACTCATCCTTGGGCAGCAACCTGTCTGAACTGGACCGCCTGCTGTTAGAGCTCAACGCTGTCCAGCAAAGCACCCCTGCCTTCCCCACAGAAGGTACGCAAGAGATCACTTACATTTTCTAAAAAAGAAAAGCTCTCAAATGTTGTGGTGTGGAATGGCGCCTATCTCCACTGTGTTTTAGTGTTTTGAGCATAAACAATACTACCAATAAGCTATGCAATGTAGATGATGGTAATTAATTTAGCTTTTTTTTTCTATAATAGAAGAAGCAGCTCCCCCACTGCCTGCCAGCAGCGTCATACACCATGTCCAGGAGAATGGAGTCTCTACTGTGGGCAAGGCTGGTCCCCCTGTACTAGAGAAGCCCAAGCGCAGTGTGGCAGCTCGGGGAATAGAGGATGTACGACCAAGTGTAGAGAGCCTTCTGGATGAGCTGGAAAGCTCTGTGCCCTCTCCGATGTAAGCCAGAAATTGATAAACCAAGAAAGATAGCTGTAATTGAGCTAAAGTCTGTTTATTAAATTGTAATGTGGAAAGGCCATGATTTAAGTTGATTGTATTCTTTCTGTTTTTAGTCCCACACCGTTGGTTGTGTCAGACGAACCAACAGATGGACAAGAGGAAACAACGGCTCAGCAACAAGCCAGAATGTCTGCCTCCTCTGCCACACGAGAGCTGGATGAGCTAATGGCCTCCCTGTCTGACTTCAAAGTCCAAAGCAATGTGAGTGTGCTAGTGGGTAGGTTGTGTGTCACGAGGGTTTGCATTCTGGATGGAGGATGTTTATTTTTGGTTGGGTGCAACTGTTTAGAAAACTGCTCTGCTGATGTTTGGGGAAATGCAAAACAGTTGAATTAATTGTAGAAACTAGTATCTAGGATAACATGTTTCAGTGTCTTTCCCTATTTGTGGGTTTGTCATGTGAAATGGATGCTGCTGCTGCTGGCATGTTTTTACAATAGAAATGTAAATGATACTCTGCTGTTTCCTTAGATTTCACGTAGAACTGTAAACCTTACAATGGCCTGGATGTAGTAGCTGGAACTGCTATTCAGAGCAACAACTATTTCTCATTTCCTTTTTATATGTGGTTACCGACTGGAAATTGACCAAAACTATTTGTGTACTTATTAATATATTCAGATTTGTGTTGTCCTACATATGCTTGACTATTGTGCAAATTGAAAGCTTGCATTGATAGAGGAAGTTGTGTGGCTGACGCTGCAAAAATAACATATATTTGTTGACAACATCGCTTAATGCAATCTAATACAATTTACCAGTAAATCCCATTAACACATGATAATAAATGTTACCTTTGTGAGGATACAACTTTTTTCAGACGTTGTCAAGAGAAGCATTAATAATAGTAATTGTTCATTTTTAGGTATTTTTTTAATTTGAATTTGAAGACCACTGCGAGAACTCTGCCCTTTCTTGGCTTTGTATGTAAGACAACTTTCCTGTTGATTTTCTTCATTCTCAATTTTTTTCCCCCACTGTCTCTCTCTGTTCTCTACCATTGTAAATGTCTTGTCTTTGTTTGTACATTGCAAACATCACATCATTGTGCCCAATTCAGTCTGGTTCTCAGTCCTCTGTGAATCAGGAGGCTGTAGATGCTTCATTTGTAGCTGGTTTCCCAGAAACTTCCCCATGTATAAATCCCAACATTGGCTCAGAGGATACTACTCTACCCTCTAGCTGCTCTACTCCCTCCTGTACCCCTATTCCATTCGAACTTCATATAGATGAAGATGGTTGTTCAACCTCTAAATCTTCAGCTGGTTCCACTGTAGTCATATCATCGTCCAATAGCCTTCAGTACTCAGAGATCCAACAGATAGGTAATGGTGACAGTGTCACCTCTGATGTCTCTTATATGGAGAACCTGAGTATCTGTAGCACAACAAATAATGCTAGTGAAGCGAGGATCAACAGCCCTGTACAAATGTTTACAACTAACTCCAGCAAACTCTCAAGTTCACTTGAAAAGAGCTTTAGCCCAGATACTGTTTGCAAAAGTTCCAGTCCAGTACTGGCTGCAAGGAGCTTCAGTCCAGTAGTTATTTCTAACAGCCCTAGTCCTGTTAGTTGGTCCAAAAACTCCAGTCCCATCCTGACAGCCAAGAGTCCTAGTCCACCGGATCTTAAATGCTCCAGTCCTAGTCAGTTGTACAAGAACACAAGCCCAAACCCTAAAAGTTACAGTCCAGTCCCAGTAACAAGGATTTTAAGTCCAGTTCCTAAATGTGCAAGTCCAGTGACAGTCTGTAATTTCTCCAGTCCTATAACTATCACAAAGAGTGCTAGTCCAGAAACAGTTCCCAATAGTGCAAGTCCATTGTCAATTCCAAGACTTTCAAGTCCAGTTCCGAAGATTTCAAGTCCTGTGACTGTCCCTAATATCTCTAGTGTACCCAAGACTTCTAGTCCTGAAACAATGAATGCTTCCCTGGTAACAGTTCCAAAAAGTCCTGTTCCAGTTATCAGAACAAATTACACAGCTACAGATACCAACAGTCCCAGAGCTTCACCAGTTCCTCTTGCTGCTGTACCATCAAATAAGCTGTTTGCCCCTCCAACAGAAAAGCAGGGAGGTGAAACATCGGGTTTATCATGGCCATGTCGGGAGCCTTTGTTGGATGAGGCTTTAGACCAACTCTTAGCCCCAAACTCCACCCAGTTTAGTTTGAACCAGCCACCTGCTTCCTTTATGCCCGGAGATGAAGACAGATCTTGGGAAGAGGAAGAGGGAATTTACACTGATTACAGCCGAGAGGGAACCCTCACACCCATGACTGAGTCCAGCTGGATGGATGAGTGCCCCACCCCCTCCACCTGCCCCGGGACACCAGATGCAACGCTGGAGCTTCCGACACAGCAGCCCTCTGCAGTCGAGCGACTATCTGCTTCTGGCCAAGTAGGACGCTCGACTCGATTCTCCCAAAATAAGCTGCTGGCAATAAGCTTTAGAGGCTTTAGCTCCCCATGTGGTCTTTCTATTATTTGGTCCTGTGGCCTGAGATTTTAATTAACTGTGACAATAATGGTGGAATGGCTGTGTTAGATTATTCAAGCAGCTTGATCTCATGGTTGCCAAAATAAGCTTATTTTGGGAGAGCAGCTCCTGCTATAACTCAATGAGCTGTGCAAAGTTACCAAAATTGATGAAGTTTCTTGTTGAAGAGACATTTCCCTCATCTATGTGGCGTGATGCATGCGGAATCATTGCATAGCAATTACAAGTTGGCTCGAGGGATACATCTCCCTGTAGCTAATGTTTGTGGCTGATGTCGAAAGCTTTGCTGAAAGGATTTTTTTGCACGTCCCTACTCGCTTCGATCGACATTGCTGTGCTAGTCACAGGGCCTGGCCTGTCATGTTTGTGCAACAAATGGATGATGCAAAAGTAAATACTTTTTATCACTGATGGTGCCAATACAAAGAAAGTATGGTGAATATTTTTCTCTTTTGCTAATGCAGATATGCCCCAGAACATGCATATGTAATCCAAAAACTTTGTCATCTTTGGCCTTGCTTTGGTTTGTGCAGGTTTTGTGATAGACCCATGTTGCCTTGCCCTCAGCTATCCAGCATGGCGTGCCAAAGATACCGAGTAGTTTTAAGTAGACTTGGCATTAGAGAATGAATTTGAGTGGAATGGAAGGCTGTGCTTTGCTTCTGCAGGCAAATTTCATTGGATACACAGGTGCCTGACAAAACCTCCAGAACATTTCGGCGAAAGTCTGTTCTAAAGCCACTGCTTGAGCATTTTTGCCACCTGAATGAGACCTCCTGGGTTGGGCCTGTCCTGCTTGTGTTTGTGAGCCAACATGGACCTAAATTGCACGACCACACCTCCTTTATATCATCTATTCTCCAGCTCAAGTCCGTTATCCGGCGCACCAAAGAGACCTCCAATGTGCATCCAATGTTCAGGGAGGCGCTATTGCGGCGTAAAATGGGCCCGGTCATTGTGAACAAGAGCAACTCGCAAGACCGACTCATTGAGGAACTGCAGGGGAAACTGGGGTGTGGGAAAGTGGAGCGCAAGCGTAAAAAACAGCCGGATGATTGGATGACAGAGGGAGTCATCGTCATGTCCAACCCACAGCGAACACGAGAAGAAAGGGGCCAGCCATCTGTGGATAAGGTAGACATTAGAGGCGCACAGCAGGAGTCGGTGCTATTCGTTGCTACTCTCAGTTTGAGATGATGGTTCTCCTTATACCAGGATGTCAATCCATTGAACATATTTAATATATATGATGTTTCATCACATAGCCATCAATATCACACCAGACATTTTAAACTTTAAACAGTTTGGGTTTTCCTGCAAATTTTGTTTCTATCACAATTTCTTTTTCCTCATTCTGACCTCTGTTCTTGTTTGTCATCTGTTTGCTCTCCTCTCTTCGTGTGTCCTTCTTACCCCCAGATCATCATACCTCCAGAATCACCTGCCCCCCAGAGAAAAGTTCTCCCCCCTCCGCAATCTCCCCCTGCGCCCAAAAAGTTACCACCAGTCAAGCAGACCCCTCCACCACTTCCTCCTCCCCCTCCAACCCCTCCCCCTCCGCGAGATCCCACTCCTCCTCCCCCTCCACGAGATCCCACTCCTCCTCCCCCTCCACGAGATCCCACTCCTCCTCCCCCCAAGGAGCCTACTCCTCCCCCGAAGGAGCCCACTCCTCCCCCCAGGGTGCCCACGCCTCCCCCTGTCCAGCCCCCTCCATCACCTAGCCCCCCTCCCAAGCCTGTCACACCACCACCACCTCCCAAGGTCTTTGTATCAGTGGGTTGTCAGACCGAGTATGACCCTATCTTTCCACCAATGCAGGCACGGATCACATTTCTTCTTCTTTCTCTTTTCTGAACTTTTTCTAAACTTGGAAGTTTTCTCACTCAGACATCTTGTATGACAATTAGTTCAAAACTCCAGTTGCAGTTCTATTTATGTGAACTAAATAACTCCCCAGCTCATTGGCTGAGTTTCTGACCCTTGGTGTCCATTCATGCCGACAGGTAGCTTCTGTAAAGCTTTGTTTGAAATCCGCTCAGTCCAGGTTATGAGAGGTGCTGACATTTAGAGGAGACTTAGATACTTTTTATTTCTGACATCTGACGGCGCCAATGGCCGTGTGTTCAGAGTCCATAGGAGGTTTTAAGAGCTTAAAGGCGAGAAGAGTGTAACCCCTGTTCCTGTTACACTAACGGTCCAGCCGTGCACAGGAATGGTTGACTCGCAGTGCAACTGAAACCTAATCTACCACATGACAGCACAGTTACCAACACAATTATAGCCGCTCCCACAAGGACTTCCGTCAACAGGTCCCCCTTGCATGTTGAAGTTGAAGGCCATGTACCATCCCCGCTTTTAGAATCCATAGTGTCTTTTCTTGTGGTGGTTCTGTTGTTGACTTGTAGAGCAGGCGATTGATATGATTGAGTATAATTACCTCCATGTTGAGGGCTCAGTGAGGTGTGTGTGTGTGTGTGTGTGTGTGTGTGTGTGTGTGTGTGTGTGTGTGTGTGTGTGTGTGTGTGTGTGTGTGTGTGTGTGTGTGTGTGTGTGTGTGTGTGTGTGTGTGTGTGTGTGTGTGTGTGTGTGTGTGTGTGTGTGTGTGTGTGTGTGTGTGTGTGTGTGTGTGTGTGTGTGTGTGTGTGTGTGTGAGAATACGTGGAGCAGAGGTGCTATTTTCTCCCTCAGTGAAATGTCAGACTCATGAAGCTCCAATAACCACACCATCGGAGAAGGTCTGTTTGCTTACATTGCAGTAGTCGGACACACATTCACACACACCATTTTGATATAGAGTCATCATCAAAGCCTGCAAACATGGATTAGGATTGATGAGAACATAGTTGGTCTTGGTTCATATGTCTATGGTTTATTTTAGTATTTTTCTATCCGTCATCGAGAAAGAGGAGACAGCTAACTCCCATCTAGATTGTTCACTTGTTTAAAACCAGAAATCCAGCTTACCATTGTAATGAACAATTAAAAAGGCAGAAATCATTATATTGGGTTTATAAAATGATGTAATGATAAACAAGGTAAGTCAAAAAATGTATCATCCAAAGAATATCAACGGCATACTGAAGCCACTTTGGTCTTTTATCTCCGTCAGATCCAATCCCAGGGAAAAATCTCGCCTACCGGTCCCCCCAAGCCAGCCAACAAGCTGGACAACATGCTGGGGAGCCTGCAGTCCGACCTCAACAGACTCGGAGTCCAGACGGTGGCTAAAGGTGTCTGCGGAGCCTGCAAGAAACCCATTGTTGGACAGGTAAAGATAACACTGAATCATACACATCAATAAAGATTTCAGCTGTTGCACACACTGAATTTAAACTGGCATGCTTTAAGATACATGTATACGTGGGGTGCCCAATAAATGGAAATGTGACTTTTGAAAAAGTCTCAATATTGAAATTGCAGGAAACACAATATTTGTTAAAGAATAATAAAGTGTTAAATACCATTTTGAATGAAGTATTATGAAGCAGCGTATACATCCCAGCCTACAAATCAAATTAAACAAAAAACAAGAACAAATATTTGTCTATCACAGATCCTTTTCAAAAACACACCATTGGCTCAGTTGGTAGAGCTGGTGGCCATATACGGAGGACCCAGGTTCGAATCCGGCCTGAGACCATTTGCAGAGTGTCATCCCCTCAGTCCCTCCATTTCATAGCTGTCACTTCATTAAAGGCACTGGTTGCCAAAAGAATTCTTTAAAAAATATAGTTTCAATGATAATGAGATTTATGATTCAATATCAGTCAAAATAATCGCAATTATTGTGCAGTCCTTACGGCATACTGTACGTCCATTCAGGATTTCTGTGTTATATTCATACACTTCAAAGATATCAAAATGTATAATATGCTTGTAAAACATCATCAATGCTTTTTTCTGTTAATAATGTGGGGAAAAGATTTGACCTTCAAATGTATTTGCACATGTCGGATGGGCTTTGGGGTGTTGTCTCACGTTGCAAGTATCTCAGACTGCAGATTGCTCAAGGTCCAACCAGTCATTCTATCAATATTGAATCTCTTACTTGCTTAATGGCAACCAATGAATGGAGCAATATAGAGATAGAAGTTACTTTAAGATTTAGAAGCGTTAAAAGATTATTTCTGTGAATCATGATTCAGGAGACTTTTTTTTGTGTACATAATATATCATTTTCATCTTGTAAACATGGCGTTATGAGATCTTTACCTGCTGCTGTTCGAAATATCCTCTTTGCTCTTTGCAAGCAAGGCGGCAAAAAAATTCTCTGCTCTGCTGAGCAAGGCCTTTCTTCAGATGCTCATTTCAATTTAATGCACTGTGTCTCCCCACGCCAGGTGGTGACTGCCATGGGCAGAACGTGGCATCCCGAGCACTTTGTGTGCACCCACTGCCAGGACGAGATCGGCTCCAGGAACTTCTTTGAGCGTGAGGGACAACCATACTGTGAGAAAGACTACCACCACTTGTTCTCACCACGATGCCACTACTGTAATGGACCCATACTGGATGTTAGTAATGCATACACACACACACACACACACACACACACACACACACACACACACACACACACACACACACACACACACACACACACACACACACACACACACACACACACACACACACACACACACACACACACACACACACACAATCCTTTGCCAATAGGAGTGAAGGGACCTCTAGTAGTCTTGTGCATGCTAACTGACTTTCTCTTATGTATTCCTCACTGCCTGCTAGGCCTCTCTCTCGCTTGTCAGCACCCAGTCTTATCCTCATAGTGACACACGCCCATCGGGAGATTTGACTTTTTATTCTAACACACACACAAACCACACACAGTGCTAGAGGTACTAGAAGGGAAGTAGACAGTGAACATTGGGCCCTGGGGAGAGGTCATAATGAGAAACTGTGTACTTCCCTTTCAGTATTCTTTTCTTATTTCAACTATGAACTACTTATATTGAAATTCATTATTGGTTTTTCAATTATTACCAGTGTTGAAGGTGGTATTGTATCATTTAGAGGTCAGAGGGAACCGCTACATTTAGAATTTAGATTTTTTTGATATTGTCAATCTCTTGGTTTTGGATCTATTTGCACAGAAAATGAATTTTGAAGCTTGCCCTCCCTAAAAAACAACAACATCTTTTTCAACTCTGCGACCCCTGGTGGCAAAGCCAATACTCACATGTAGATTATAGTTAGTAACTATTGTCCTTCTGAAATAAACTTAGCAGCTGTGGATGATTTAAAATATGTTGTTACACAGTGGGATCTAGCTGAAGCTATGGAGAAATGCTATCAGGCCTGGAAAACATGACAGTCATATCATTCCAGCAACGCCCACACTGCCTCTGTAGACTTTGTCTGCCCTCTACTGGCCTCTGACTCTCATGTGTTAGTTACTCCCATAATTAAATACACATACTGTGTGCTGACTTAATTTTAAAGCAAGATAAGGAACCACCTCCCCCCACAAATGTTATGAGTCACAGCTTTTAGGCAGAGATCTAATGATCTACCATTTGGTTCTCCTTTGTTTTACAGAGAGTAGTGACTGCTTTGGACAAGACTTGGCATCCAGAGCACTTCTTCTGTGCACAGTGCGGAGCCTTTTTCGGACCCGAAGGTACCAACTGCTCATGAATTAATAACACAACACCTGGCTTGTGTGAAAAAAAAGAACAATGCTGAATTTTCATTACAAATTGAAAGCACGCAGAGTGAGTCACGGTGAGTCTTTGCTGCCCTCTAGGTTTCCATGAGAAGGATGGGAAGGCGTACTGCAGAAAGGACTACTTTGACATGTTTGCCCCTAAATGTGGAGGCTGTGCCCGTGCCATCCTGGAAAACTACATCTCTGCCCTCAACTCACTCTGGCACCCTGAATGCTTCGTCTGCAGGGTGAGTCACTCGTGCATCGGTAATGAATTTGGGCATTTTTGTGTTAAGTAAGCATTATAACTTCTACGTCTTTTCCTCTGAATTTCTAGGAGTGCTTCACGCCATTCGTAAACGGCAGCTTCTTTGACCACGATGGTCAGCCGTACTGCGAGTCTCACTACCACGAGCGGCGTGGCTCGCTGTGCTCCGGCTGCCAGAAGCCCATCACAGGCCGCTGCATCACCGCCATGGCGAAGAAGTTCCACCCGGAGCACTTTGTGTGCGCTTTCTGCCTCAAGCAGCTCAACAAAGGCACCTTCAAGGAGCAGAACGACAAGCCTTACTGCCAAGGCTGCTTTATTAAACTCTTCAGTTAGACTGTGTGATTGCGTATACATGTGTGAGTACGCTGAATGCACATGTGTGATGTGTGTGCCCTCACATGTCTAGCATGTATGAGTCAGTTTGACCCTTGACACCGAAGGGACTTCCCGGGCTGTCCAACCTCTCAGGCTTGGCCTTTCACACTTTTGCTAAAAGACATTTTTAACAGAGCCCAAAGAGATTTTTATTTTGAGTTCTTCTCCTGTGTGCAGCAAATAAACTTTGCTAATTTCCCCTTTTACGTGTGTACATAAATAAGCATATGGCTGTTGAGTTGAGACTTCCTCAGAGCCCTGATTTTGAAATGATTAAATTCCCCCATTGCAGGGCAAGACTTTGCACTCTATGGTGGTTTTATGCAGATATGAGTAAGCTGCTCAATTGCATGGACCACGGTGAGTTGACTTAAGCAGTGTATAAGCAGAATATGTTGAGTTCAATACACAGTGCTAGGCAAATCAGTGTTAGAATGATCTATGGAAAATATGTATTTTTCTATCTTTGGAAACTATTTTAGGTGCCATTTAAAAATATCCATTGAAACTTTCCACATGTAAAATTACACAGACACACACTGAACTCCTTCTTGTTTTTCACGTCTTCAAAATACCAGTTCAAACTCTTTAAACACTCCAACCACAGATCTCTTGATGAGACGTCTTAAGGTGCATTTTACAGGTGTCGGCAAGATATTAGCTAGCCCTTATTTTTGTACTGTTTTACTACGAAAAAGAACCCACATGTTTTCTCAGATTCAGAAAACATTACATTTACATTTGTACTCTTGTTAATTAACATATAGATAAGTCGCCTTTTTTTCCGCTGTAGCAACTTTTTCATTTTTGTTTTCCCATCCCAAAGTGTGTGTTGTGTCGAATACATCGTCTACTATCAAAAAACTGCAAACAGTTGAGGATGACAAAAAGAAGGTCAATAACAATTAACAATATGATTACCAAATTAAACGTAAGGTGCAATTTTAAAAAGAGCCAAAACTAAGTTTAATGTCTTTACTCCATTTTAACCGTGGAGATTTTCTCTGCTGTATGTAATCACACAGAAAAAGCAGAATAAATGACACTTCAGTAAAACCGGTTTCTTTAATTTACAATTGCTACTGTGTGAATTTATCACTGTATTAAAAAGGCTGGTTTTAAATACGATTATGCATTTGGATTAGTGGCATGCTTTCTTTAGTGTGGAGTTTTATCAGCAGTAGCTGCCAGTTGCTGTTACAATCACAATCTAAATTTGTATACCTGTAATATGCTCCACTTTGAGACAGAACTGTGTTTTGTCACTGTTTTGATGAAAATATATATATTTTTTGAGATGTTTTGGCTCAAACTGATATGCAAAGAGCTGGCTCTATTGGCATGTAGGCTAACTATAGTTTACCCTATTCTTACACACACACAACACGCACCAGCTTTGATTCCAGTGTGTCAGACTTCCAATGAAACGCAGCCTTTATTATTGTCTTTGAGTCATAAGCTGTGATCCTGCTGTCTGAGTTGAAGTCAGTACTTGGCTCACGATGGATGCTGGGTGTGTTAGCTGGTCAGGAATCAGAATACAGGGCCAAGCCTCTCACAACATTTATGTGATAACTCATTTCATCTTTATTTTCCCTGTTGCTCTGTTTTGCCACATATATGAAACAATGAGTTTTTTTTGGGGGGTAGACAATATTTCTTGTCTTTATGATCACTATGCGTGTACCCACGTTTGGATTCTTTTTTTTCTGAGAAAATGTTTGCTCTTGTGCCAAATGTGACAATGCAATAAGGTCTTATACACTGTGGAGTTCTCCACCCTTCCTGTGATTTGACTCTTTATGGGCTGAACTCCGGGCGAGGCTTCGTCTGCTTGGGTGCATCTTAACTCATAAACGTTTACACTGTAATAAACATGCCGAGGAGGATTCAGCAAACGGAATGATATACACTTGTAGGCGAGTCAGATTTACAGGAAGTAGTAGGGGGAAGTGAACAGGAATTGTGAGTTAATTTTGCTCCATGTATATTTATCTGCTTACAGAATGTCTTATTGTTTTTGCTTCTGTCAAAGAATTCATGAAAAAAAATATACGCCTTTTATTAATGAGATTAAGTGAAATTGTAAATGGAGATATTCATGTGATCCTTTACCCGTTACATTTTCTCACAAGCCACAAATTATACTGGCTCTTTGTGTGAGGTGGGGTGAAAGCCTATGTGGGTCTTGATTACGGACTGGTTATTATACCTGCTGCGAATAAAATAAGTACTTTATTTCTGGTGCTGTTTTGTCTTAAAGTGATTACTCTGTTCACCATTTTTCATAGTCACTGTTTGCATTCAACCAGGTCTTTAGTACACAAGATGCTCATGTAATATTAAAACAAATTTTATTGAATAAGGTAGTTAACCAACATTAATTTCAGTTATGAGTGAAAATAAGATGTGATGCATAACAAAACAAGTCCCAGCTCCACATTATTTAGTTGGCTGTTTCACAAATCAGTACAAAATCAGAATTGATTGACAATAAAAAGTTATTAATTGTTAGATGGACTTTGTGTGTACATCAAGCATATTGGTTTATGGTCCGTTAATAAAGGTAAGCTTGGGTAATCAAGTAATTTTCCATTATTTATTGAATTACCAACATTTTGTGTAGCAGAAAAAATATTTCAGCTATACTATAATCTCAAATATTTATCAGCCCCTGGCACTTAATAAATGACCCCTTGTTATGGAGAAGTTCCCTTCTTGGGTACTCCGGATTTAGGTTAACAATGGGATTTATAAAAAGGCACTATATCTGAGCGACATAAAAAAAAATCAAAACCCCAGATATTCATTTGATCCCGACAGTTTCTAACAACAATATAGAAATAATCCAACTGGCGTGCTAAAACACGGCAGTTCAATTCACCTGGCAAACACAAGGACAAGTCAGCACATCTATATTGCGAGGAGACGTTATGACCTGAAGTCTGACATTTGTGAGAGCTTGGAGCTTTCCAGTGAGCTCAGAGAGGTGCGGGCGGATATCCAGAATCTCCAAGTATTCCAGGTCCTTTAGCTGGTGAAGTTGTAAGAAATCTTTCTCTGATACGTGTTCATGCCGCAGTTTGAGACTTTTAAGCTTTGGAAAAAGTTGTGGGATTTGAGCTGCATGTGCTCCTAAATGTGAGGGCCAGGGGTCAATGTGAAGGTGCAGAAGATTTGGTACCTGCACTGACACAGCCTCCATGTCCTGTGGAGACAATCCTGCAATACACAGTGTGAGACTGGTCACTGTGGCTGGAATGGATGTGACGTAGTTTTTAACAGGCGGGCCCTTGACTATGACCAGTGTTGACAGTTGAGAGAGGTCCCTCAGCCATGTTTTTAGGTGACCACCATCCTGTCCTCCTGGAATCCGGTGATGTGAGTGATTGTAGAAAACAGCAAGACTCTTCAGGCCAGGCATTCGCTTCATTACATCTTCTTCAAATGAGTAATCCATGCAGTCGATAAGTTCCAGACTGGACAAGACTGGGGCATCATCTCCTCCTAAGGGACCTGGGTTGGGTCTGGAGTTATTGTGAAAGGTGCACAGTGTATGCCCAACGGACAAAGAGAGATGTTTAAGCTTAGGCAGGCAGGTAAGTATGGAGTGAACCATCAAAAAAGTGTCTTCAATGATTCCCACTTTATGACAGACTAGAGACGTAAGATTTTTAAACTTGACGACAGCAGAAATTAAGCTAGACACTGCTGTAGTGGGAAGTTTAACATCACACATGCTCAGGTGAGTCAGCTGCTTGGGTTCATACACTGTGGAGCCATCTAGCAAAAGAGGAGTGCCACTACCTCTAATAGCCAAACGCTTCAGATTTGTGCATTCCTTTAAGAAGCCGAGGCTCGCTTGGGAGCTTTGGTACGTTACCACTGTGGTGAGAGTAGGTATGGACGAGGCCAGCCGTTTCAGGTCCGTAGCTTTGGTTCCCCTTAACACCACACTGGTGACTCTTCTTCGGCGGAGAGTGCCCCAAAACTGACTGTTATAATATCCCTTATGGAAACCTAGAACCACCGACCAGTCTTTCCAAAGAGATCCGTGGTCAATAAGTTTTTTGAAATACTTGCAGGCTGTCCGGACGCTAAACTTGTCTGAAGCTGAGAGATAACCAAAAACGTGGACCCAGATCTCTGCCGGGAGCTGTTGTGCCGGCTGTGCCATCGCTTGTTTGTTTAATCAAATGTACTAATGTAGCTTTACCATTAGCCCAGTCAAAAAAGGTAGAAACATCATTCTTTTAAACCGATCTTGATCGTTGGAACGGATGAGTTTATGAAGCTTTGGTTTCGTGGGTTTCTCCCTATAGGTAATAGAAAGCGATTGACACAACAACCAACCAATAGCTGTGAAGTTCACTCTCATTGTCCCTTATGATTGACATAGCAACCGACCAATAGCTATGAAGCCAACGCCCATACTTCCTTTGTGATTGACATAGCAACCAACCAATAGCTAATGCACGTACTCTCTTGTGATTGGTTACTGTTTTGTATAAATTCTGTTTGCGTCAGTTCCTTTTTCCTCTTTCTTTCACGCGACCCTCTAGTCACGGTAAGGCCTACTCATGCTCATCTAGAAAACACAAATCACACTTTTCTTTGAGACAGGAAAAGGCAACAAACGACTTTTGGTGTAACAATAACTACTTATAGCACGAAATTATATGTTTTGGCTCATGTAAAAGAACGGCGTGGGCACTAGGCCTACCGCGTCCTATCAATACATTGCTAGTTTGCTATTAGCCGGCTAACGTTAGCAGTCGACCACATGTCATGTTGTACAGATCACATATGTTCCGTTTTATACATCGCATCTAACAATGTTTTTATTCTGTTTGCAGATATTACCTTGTCTTTAAATCAGCTGTTTAGCGATCCTTGGAAGCACTGCAAAGATGCCCAGGGAAGACAGGGCCACGTGGAAGTCCAACTATTTTATGAAAATCATCGTAAGTAGGACTTGACTTGCGTAAGTTTATATCTAAGTTTTATATTTTACACTACAGTGTATTACTGAATATGTAATTGATTGATGTTTTATGTATTTGTAGCAACTTTTGGATGACTTTCCCAAATGCTTCGTTGTGGGTGCAGACAATGTCGGCTCCAAGCAGATGCAGACCATCCGTCTGTCTCTGCGTGGAAGGGCTGTCGTGCTCATGGGCAAAAACACCATGATGCGCAAAGCCATTCGTGGCCACCTTGAAAACAATCCTGCCCTGGAGAAGTGAGTTTAATGTTTCACTATCTTGTTGATACTTAAGGCCATTTGTTTTGATCTAGCAGGATAAGTTACAATGCAGCTTGTTTGGTACTGCTTTGTCGTTCCCCCTGCAAACATTAACTGTTTCCTCGCTATACCTGTCAGTTAGTATCACTCGACTGCCAGGCACGAAAGGTTTCAGACATTAAAACCTTTTTCATTTAAGAATATATTGCCATGTCTGCCAAAATATCTAACTGTAGATTCCATAATTGAACAGGCTTCTGCCTCACATTAAAGGAAATGTGGGCTTTGTCTTCACCAAGGAGGATCTGACTGAGGTCCGGGACCTGCTGCTGGCCAACAAGGTAAGAACTCAAATAAAATGGCCATGTTTGCTTTCGACAGCTCCCAAAGTAACTTAACGTTAGATGTTTGAAGTTGCCTGTTAAGTGTACCTGACAAATTAATGCAGTCTTAAATTGTAAAAATTATGCTCAAAGTTTTGACTCGACCACTCTTATAGACAACCACATAATGCAATCATTAGTGATTTGGTTAACTGGTATGTACACTAACGACCAGGATTCAGACACGTTTATGTGCAGGATAAGTTACAATGCAGCTTGTTTGGTTCTGCTTTGTCGTTCCCCCTGCAAACATTAACTGTTTCCTCGCTATACCTGTCAGTTAGCATCACTCAGCTGCCAGGCACGAAAGGTTACAGACACTTAAAAGACTTAAGCCTTGTAGAATTATGTTTGGACTTAATTTCGCTCAAATGGCGTCCTTAAGTGTTTGTTCAAATCCCCAGGTGCCTGCAGCTGCCCGTGCCGGAGCCATTGCCCCTTGTGATGTCGTTGTGCCAGCCCAGAACACCGGTCTGGGTCCTGAGAAGACCTCCTTCTTCCAGGCTCTGGGTATCACCACCAAGATCTCTAGGGGAACCATTGAAATCTTGGTGAGCTTAAACTCTTCCTATATTGGTTGGTATTTCACTGACTGCTTGACACGCTGGATGGATTGCTTCATGTAATCTCTGACCTTATTTCCCAGACTAATCATACACATTTATGTGCAGGATAAGTTACAATGCAGCTTGATTGGTACTGCTTTGTCGTTCCCCCTGCAAACATTAACTGTTTCCTCGCTATACCTGACTGTTAGCATCACTCGACTGCCAGGCACGAAAGGTTTCAGACACACTTAAATAAAAACTAGCCTTATAAAAGTATAATGTTATCAGTAACTAACCCGTGTTTTCTCTCTTCAGAGTGATGTCAGTCTGATAAAGACATGCGACAAGGTTGGTGCCAGCGAGGCCACGCTCCTCAACATGCTGAACATCTCACCCTTCTCCTATGGACTCAACATCCAGCAGGTGTATGACAACGGCAGTGTTTACAGTCCTGAGGTGCTCGACATCACAGAGGCTTCTCTGCATGCCAGATTCCTGGAGGTGAGATTCTTTGCTTAAATGAAAGCTGTTGTTGCAACCAAAAATCACTTTGGTATATCTTACCATATTCCCTAATTAAAATGTATCTTTTTAATTTAGGGTGTGAGGAACATTGCAAGTGTGTGTCTGGAGATTGGCTATCCCACTTTGGCCTCTGTCCCCCACTCCGTCATCAATGGCTTCAAGAGAGTCCTGGCTGTCGCTGTGGAGACAGACTACTCCTTCCCCCTGGCAGACAAGGTACACAAATCCAATCAGTACTTTCACAACATAAGTTGATTTGTTGATCAGATGTCCTTTAACTGTGGGGTCACTTGGGAAAATGTTTCTTGTTCAATATGAATGTCGAAGGACAGAGGGTTTCTTATTGACTGAAGTCCTCCAAGACAAATGTAATATTGGGCTATTCAACTTTGCATCTAAAGACCCGGTTTCATAGACATGTTTACGTGCAGGATAAGTTACAATGCAGCTTGTTTGGTACTGCTTTGTCGTTCCCCCTGCAAACATTAACTGTTTCCTCGCTATACCTGTCAGTTAGCATCACTCGACTGCCAGGCACGAAAGGTTTCAGACACAATTGATCTTTGTTTAAAAAAACAAAAGTTTTGCCTCTGTTAACCAGGACACTGGAAATGTTAAACTAACAATACCTTTGTCTTCACAGGTCAAGGCCTTCTTGGCTGACCCAACTGCTTTTGCTGCTGTCGCAGCACCTGTAGCAGTTGCCGAGACCGCCGCGGCTCCGGCTGCTAAGGAGGAGGCAGCAGCGAAGGAAGAGTCTGAGGAATCAGATGATGACATGGGCTTCGGTCTGTTCGACTAAAACAAATACAGCGAACAACCAAGATTGAATCAAATAAGATCATGATTCAATAAAAAAAAAATCTTAACTCAACCTGACTTGTCTGACTTTATAAAAGTAAACTGTATATTGCATTAGGATAAATGCAATGGATTCTGTACTGAAGTTCTACTTGGGTGTAGAATAAATGTAGTACAGTACAAGTTGTTTGAACAGATGCTCAAAACTTTAGCTACATCTAGAACATGTAAAACTGAGGCTGTTGTATTCTTCCCAGTCATCATTAACCCATAGTTTTTTACATCGATTGTTTTTTAAAACTACTATAAACCCTACATGCCTTCCTGTGCAATACAGTGACGGTGGATAATTATATAGCACTGAGGTAACAAAAACACAATTTTAGCAAACTGAATTTGATTAGGTCTGAATAGTTCAGTGTCATAGACGGAGTAACTAGAGAGTAGTTTCATGATACAATGTTAGGTGAAAAAGGGAAAATCATTAGCCTATGGGACCAGCGAAATGTAATTGTCAGGCGATCATATGTTCCGGAAAAGTTTTATAAGAGTAATGCGTGATATTTATGAAGTGCATTTCAGTGCTCAGACGCTTTAATTAAAATGTGAAATTTAGGATTGAGCCTGAGGGATTAACCAAGTGGAACATTGATCTGTGTCTAGTTTACACTTGTATTCTGAAAATCATACACCGGAAGTCGCTTAATAGCTGGGGCGTAGTTGCGTAGCAGCTGCAGGGAAATATCCACAATGGCTGAGGTAAGATTTTTGTGGTTTTTAATCGTTATAAGATGATGACATGTAATTGGATGTCTATGTATTTAACAACGTTAAATGTGTTACCTGTATTGGTTTACGATAAAGGCTAACGTAGCCATTCATACTGCTTCGGCAGGGTTGATCGGTCAGCAAACGTAAGCTAACGAAGCTAGCTAACGTTACCCCTTATTAGTGGATCGCTGAACTAAACATTCTTTTTTATACTTTTATATTGTAATACGGTTTCATATTTGTTAAGTAGCCTAAATCAGTAGTGTAAGCAGAAGGAATAATAGCCAACGGATATACATTACATTTAAAACGATATCATTTTTGTGAAGCTGTTAGCTTGTTAATAACATTAGCTTGGTTCTAATGGTTAACAGTGGTGTAAAGTAACTAAGTACATTTATTCCAGTAATGTACTCAGGTAAAATGTTGAGGGACTTGTACTCCACTTGAGTATTTCAATTATTCGCTACGTTGTACTTCTGCTCCACTACAAATCACGGCTAAATCGTGTACTCCACTATATTTATTTAATACTTTGGTAAGTTACTTTGCAGTTTGGATTAATGATGTGAAATATAATCAACACTTAAATAATACTTTAGTTACATCTGGATTAAATACACAAGTTACCCTGCAGTATACAACGTTATAAAACTTGCTCCACCATTACTTTGATAATCATTTGAATACAAAATATTATGATGTAGATTATCCTGAATGAGCATGATCAATACTTTTACTTTTGGTACTTGAATTATATTTTCATTTTAATACTTTTGTACTTTTACTTGAGTAGGATGTTGATTGCAGGACTTGTAACAGAGTATTCCTACAGTCTGGTACTTTTACTCAAGTACAAGATCTGAGTACTTGTTCCATCTCTGATGATTAACCTCTTAGATAAATTGCAGCTGGAATAACAGTAGCTGCTACTGTCCAAATCCTTAAGAAAACGATTCTTCATAAAAGAAATCATCCTCCTAATGGTTCATTTTTTTCTCCCTCAGACCCACAGTTTACACGACCTTCAGCAGCCAACTGTCTCTTCCAAGGTGTTCGTCCAGAGAGACTACGGCTCAGGAACCATCTCCAAGTTCCAGACCAAGTTTCCCTCTGAACTGGAGTCTAGGGTGTGTACTGTGTTTTCATGGATGTACTGATTATTGACAGAATGTTAAAAGAAAGTGTATAATATATGAGCTATTCGCATTGTTTCAGATTGATAAGCAGCAGTTTGAGGAAACCATCCAGACTCTAAACAACTTATATGCAGAAGCAGAGAAACTAGGAGGGAAGTCTTATTTGGAAGGATGTCTGGCTTGTCTAACCGCCTACACAATTTTCCTCTGTATGGAGACACACTATGAAAAGGTAAAACTGCTTGAATAGTATTCTGTGTATCCAACATATCCCTTCATATTTATTTCTCTGGTCGAACAGATCTATTAATCAATGTGTCTCTCTGTGTGCAGGTTTTAAAGAAGATTGCTAGATACATCAAGGACCAGAATGAAAAGATATATGCTCCCAGAGGCTTGCTGTTGACAGACCCCATTGAGAGAGGCCTCAGAGTTGTATCCTTTTTCGTCTATGAAATATTTCAATCTACATGCTTGGACAGGTTACTCTTTAAGATGTGCCTAATTTGAATTCTAAATGAACCAGTGTCTTTTAAATTCTTAAGTGTATATATTATACATAGCCAAATAAATCAGGTGGTAAATGTAAAAAAAAAACCTGTGTATGCTAAGAAAAGTACTTTTTGTTAATATAAGAAAATGTGCATTTTGAAAAGTGTGTTTTCCCTAACTTTCTATCTTCTAGGTTGAAATTACCATCTTTGAAGAGAGGAGTATTGGCTCTGGAAGATAAAGAACCTGGCAGAAGTGAAGAGTTCAAATGAAGAGTCCGACTGTTGTGAGGGGCGAATTGGACCTGAAATCTGTGAAACTTTTCTCGATGCAGGGTCACCATCAATCAATTAGGATTTTTCTAGAGAGTTTCTTCCCAAAACTTCAGCCATGAACATTGTTTTAAAATGATATATTTTATGCCGCATTCAAATTGATATCGGACCACTTTTAATGTACTTATTTTTTTATCATTCAGACAGACATATACTACCACATAGCCAAAACATAACACGATAATCTCCAATGTCTGTATGTATTGGCTATTTTATGTTATTTTAATGCTAACAGAATCTTCTTCTTTCTTCCTACCTCTCTGTAAAGTGTGATGATTCTGACCAGATACCTTGCATCTGTCTGGCAGCACATATTGAGATGTCTGCTTAACCTGAATCAATGTATATACATTTGATCTGATACTTCTCTCTGTTATTTATAAGTACCCTACTGTTTGCCTATCCCTTATTATGTTTATAAATGTGTTTTTATACATGTGGTGATGTATAAATCATGTCCCAATTGATCAAGAGTGATCTTTTGTGAACAGTGCCATTGTGTTCAATGCTTTTTGACCATGGTGTGTATGTACAGCTCCGGAAGAAATTAAGAGACCACTCAATGTCTACATGTATTGCAGCCATTCCAGTGTCTGTTGAATTCCAACACAGAGAAAGGTTGTCAGTAGTTTATAGAAAACAATACAAAATTTAAGAAATCGTTTAACTCAAAGACATATAAATAATAAAACAAGGGAAGATGATCATGCTGAAGTGGTCTTTTTTTCCGTGGCTGTATATATAAGTGATTTTTCACTTGCAAGGCATTTTAAGTCAAATAATGTTAAGCCAAACTGTCATAAGAAATATGTAGAAATAGAGCTGTTGGTACAGTCTGTAAACAGTAATCCTGTTATGGGCAGTGCTTCACAGTATTGACATGCTGGGTGTAGCCTTTGTTGAGGCAAATGTGTTCTTGTCAGTGCATGAATGTGACTTTTTGGTCTTGTGAAACATGCTGTCTTCTGAACTGTTTTTTTTGTGAGTGAAGAAAGATCTTGGGTACTGTTAATAAGTTCCATCACAAAGTAACAGCATGACCTAGTACATTTTGAGAAATGTCCATCTGTGTCAACAGTCCTGATTCACCATTGATATTGCGAATGTGTTACCTTTTTTGATTATCAACAAACCACCACAGAGACCTTAAACACTCATCCCCACATATGATTGCTATTGTTGGTATTTGATACACCTTGTGTACTTTTCTTAAACAATAATGCTCTGTTGTATCTCAATAAATTTACTTTTTTCCTGAAATATGTGTAGCTCATTGAGTTTGACTTTATTTCATACATGTGCATAAGGCTTTTAAGAGGAAAGATAGCATTTCTATGTGCGGGCAATGGGTTCAAACATTTAAGTACATGTACTTTACATGAGTAATTTCATTTAATGCTTCATACTTCTCTGCTATATCTCAGATGTAAATATTGTAATTTTAAAGTATAAACTAGTGGACTTACTGGTACAATCAAGTGGAATTATCCTATAACAGAAAGCCAATATTTATTTTTGTCTCAAAACTATGTTTCTCTACAAGAGCAAAATGCCACTTGATGCAACAATATCATTATAGAATTTAACAACGTCATATATATATATATATATATATATATATATATATATATATATATATATATATATGACGTTGTTAAATTCTATATATATATATATCACACATGGAGGTGAACTTTCTGCAGAATTACTACTTTTACTTAGTACATTTTTCTAATAATACTTAGTAAGTAAGATTTTGAATGTAGGACTTTTATTTGTAATGGAGTAGTCTATCATTAATGTATTGGTAATTTTACCTCAGTAAAAATTCTGAACACTTCTTCCACCACTGGTATTTTGTTTGAGTATTTATGAACACAAAACTATCAGTGGGTTTAGAGAAGCTGTATTTGTAATGAAGTAGCTTTTATTGTGAAGAAATCAGACCGGATGTGTCCCGGTTCTGAAGCTTCTGAAACATCTGCTTCCGGTAGCTAAATACTTCAAGCTAACTACTGATACACTGCTGCCTGTAGCTTTAATTGCAGTTATCTCCGCTCTCTAGGGCTACAATACTACTTAAACAAGTCCAAAAACAAAAACAAGGAGAATTGAACCATAACGGTAAGCCCGCTCGAGTTACTACAAGCTTTAGCTAACGTCCAGTACAACAACACTGAATGTTAACCAGAGTGTTAGCTTTTTTTTTTTTAAGTTGCTGACTTGTTTTTAGTTTGACATAAACACTCATTATAACCAGCAGCATTCTGCTCTACTTACTTTGAACTAATCTAGGTATTGTTACTTCTCACCCTGGTTGCTAGCTGACGTTACTGGCTACAGTTGCCATGGCGAATTTGTATTTGGCTAACGATAGAGGGTTGTCTTCAGGGTAGCGTTATATCACTGTTGAAGCACATTTACTCAAGTGTTGGCGACTTCATACTTACAAAACAATTGTTTTATACCTTATTAAATAAATCAACAAGCTTCCTGACACTAAGCAAATTAATTTAAATGAGCTCCACCTTTACCAGCTGTGGCAAAGACAGTAATGCCTCAATAAATATATTCAAAACATAACAGTATATATAATATTAGAAATGTGGCCAACCTGCATTATGAATACTTTACTTTTGTTACTTTAAGAACATATCCATGCTAATACTTTAGTACTTTACTTGAGTAACATTTGCAATTCAGGACTTACCTTTAACACAGTATTCCTACACTTTGGTACTACTACTTTTACTTAAATATAAGATACAAGTACTTCTTCCACCACTGTAGTTAAGTTCAGTTTAAAACTAACTTCCTCTGTCCGACCACAGGATCCGTCCTGCTGTCCACCCTGGCGTTTCCGTGTTTCGATGGCATTTATCTCCCTAAGCAAGAAAATCAATTCCTGCATTATGTCAAGGAGGAGCTGGAAACATACGTACAGAAGAGCAACCACAAGAGGTAAGGCTACGGCCATTAGACCATAGGAAGGAACCATAAGAAAGTACAAACAGAACAATCTTTCAACTGTTAATTTAGACCTTTCAAAGAGATGTCTGTGATTGCATTTACATGTTTGTTTTTGATTAAAGTTATATTTTTTATGCTGTTGCGCAACTATGACCTTACTGTCTTCCTCTGCCCTCTTTGTCCCTGTCCAGTGTGCTCCTGTTCCCCCCTCTACCCAGCAGACTGCGGTACCTGATCCACAGGAGCATAGAGGACCTGCCAGAGTTCTCCACCTTCTCAGTAGGGGACAGCTGGTGCCGTAGGGTGGTGGTCTGCCATTTGGAGCTCAGGTACTGAATATAGACCTTTTTTATTAGATGTGCAATAAAACATTTTTGATATATTGCTAAGAAAGGGAAATGTGTTGTAATTCACCTTTCCTTAAGTTTAAGTTGCTTTTTTTAAAGGTTTTTGGGAATTTATTTTTGATAAATAAGACATTTATGCTTTTCGTTAGGGCTGAGGTAGAAGAAGACCATGACTTGGAAGGCAACAACAGCTTTTATGAAGAGCCCCTAAGAAGCAGGGAGGAGAAGGATGGCAAAGCCAAGCCTAAATCTTCAATCCCATCTCGCAGCAGAGGACCTAAGAGACCGGACAAACCCCTCTACATGCCACGAGCTGCTCGGGAAAGGATCTCTGTACGAAACTCACCAGATCCCCCGGGAGAGCAAGGGTCGCCGGGTCCAGTCTCAAGTAGCTGTAGCTGCAGCAGCAGTTCTTCTGACTCTTGTTTCTGTCCCGAAAATACAGAAAAATCATCTTCATCCCAACAGGAGTGTCCCCCGTGTGTAGAAGAGGGGGATATTAACCACTTTGCTGACTGTTCAGCAAATTGTCCTCAGGAAGACGAACAACAGTTGGTGTTGACACTTCATGAAGCGGAGGCCGAAGTCTTGGAACAGACCGTGTCCTGCTTCAGTGACCTTAGTCTGGAGGAGGATGAGAAGGGCAGTGAAGACATAGATGATGTGACGGAAGAGGTAAGCTGGCTTACTGATATACATATTAATATTATCCACATCTGTTTTCATTGAGATATTTACCATTGTGGTGTACTTTTCTTCTTTTTAGGGGGGATAAACGCTCATATTACATTGAATGGAAAGTTTGCCTTCTTATGTTTATGTTCATTCAGTGTTGATTGTCATTTAGTCAAAGCAATAGGTCCCTCAGTTTGTGCTGCATTGACTAATAATTCTTAGCCTAAAATGTATTGTTCTTCCTCCATCAAGCACCATCATTTGACAGTGGATGGATGCGAGGATGAACTACTAATTATTTCGCCTAGGATTTCTATTCTCTAAAGCTGGGTAACCAGGGTTTAACTAAAAAACGTCCCTGTTCTCTGTAGCTAGAGAGATAGCTAGATAGATTTCTTAAAGTGGAAATAGACTCTCACTATATGAGTGCAGAGGATGTGCATTTTACAGTGGTTCGGCTAACTGGCAGGAGGATATGGTGAGATGTTGATGCAACATTAGCACCATACTGTGTATTGTAATTCATTATTTGTTATTTCTATCAGATCAAGGCACATCTGAAAGACATGGTGACTGTTTCCATTCAGCATGTTCAAAACGACTACTCCTTTTATGAGAACGTTTGCATCAGCCCGGATAAACTTTGCCACGTGATCGAGATCTATGACTTCCCTGCTCTCTTCAAAACGGATGACCTCCTGGACGCTTTCACAGAATACAGGTATTGCGTCTCTACAGATGTTTCAGTTCCTCTCCAAAGCTTTTCTGTTGTAGTTCAGCGGACTTCGGGTTCTTTTATTCTTTAAACTGTGGATTAGATATCTTTCCGTATTTCCTCTAGAATACAAAGTTGTAGTTTAAGGCTTTACAGAATGTCCAAAGTCAGTCATCTAAAACCTCAAACAATTGGTCCAGCTGCCAGTGTCCTCAAGAGCTTTCCTGTGTGTTGCAGTGACGGTGGGATGAAGATCGAGTGGGTGGACAATACACATGCCCTGGGGGTTTTCTCCAGTGAGACAGCAGGTATAACTCCTCCTCCCTGCCTAACAACTGTAGTGCTGTGATTAAGTTCAAAAGATAGAATCATTCAAAATGAACTAACGTTGATAAATGTCCTGTGCAGCCCTTCATGCCCTCTCCATCTGCCATCCGATGCTAAAGACCAGAGCACTGACTGAAGCCAGTAAAAAAGCCAAAGGCAAGGCCACCAGGCGGGCAGGTATGTGATCCACTAGACCTATATGAGCCTTGTAGCTACGTGGAATACTGTGTTTGTTGTGGTGTAGGAGAACCGTTGAAGGGGTATTGGTATTGTTTGAAGTGAGACTGTAGGAGGTATTAATCCATAGTGACTCCTAGTACTTACTAATGTCCTGCTGTGGACAGGGGGAGCCGCAACGTGTTTGTCACCAAATAAAACAAAAATCAATATAAGTGCAGTTAAATTCCATTTTTTGTTGAATATTTTCAAGCCCCTGCCTTCAGACTTCCCTTTCTGATGGGAGACGAAAGTCGATTGCTCTTTTTTCAGAGCCAGCGGCTCCGTCAACACAAACGGTAAAAGCTGCCTCGATCAATCAAAGTCTCAAACAAAATGTTTGTTTGGGATATTGCGTGACTTTGTTGTTTTAAAATGTTGTTCTGGAGTTACCATAATCACATAACACAGGTGGGGGCAGTAGAAGACAAGCAACTCCCATGTTGTGCGAAATAAAATGTTCTTGTCAAAAGTGTCTGGTGATTTTAAAGAGAGCTCAGAGAAGGACTTTAGTTAGAGTTCTGCTGGCAACCTGTGGCTTAGAATAACGTTTTTAAGCCATTTTCTTTCCCCTCTTGTGTTTTCCTGTCATTCAAACATTAGTGCTTCATTGTTGTGTTGTATGAACTTGTTGTAAGGCACTTTTTTGATAAGGGCCATACCACTAAACTTAATTATTGGTGTTTTCATGATGCGGATCAGATGGTTGTTTCTGTTTCGTCTCCCAGAGTTTATCCAGCCAGTGAAGGAGCGTCCTCGGACAGACTGTGCTGTTGCCAGGCGGATGGTGACCAGAGCCCTGGGGCTGCAGGCACGGGAGAGAGTGCAGCGATATTGAAGGGAATCACAAACACTGTTGGCTAATACAGGTGAAACACACTATCACGTCTGACATTTTAGGCAGTTTAAGTTCTCATGGAAAGAATTGTAGATTCTCCTGAGGACTTTTTCCTTCTTTAACTATTTCATGTCATTGAGAACACGAAACATACATCAAACCATCAGCTGCAGAGTACATAGCACTGTGATGTCACATTACTGAAACAGGTCTCTTTGCTTTCAACAATATTGTGTATTTCAGAAATGTAATGCTTTTCCACATTCATCTTCGCATACAAAACATCATCAGTCAGTCAGCAACAAGTACTCTTTTAAAAATGAAGGATCCTTGCTTTTCACAAATAAAGAAGAGGCTTTTTTCACAAACATCTGTGGCTTTTACAGCACATCCATAATGTTATCATAGTCCCTGACGGAGAATAAAAAGGACCTAAACTGAGACAGAAGCTGGGGGGATGCACAGATGATGAAGACAAATTATAATAAATAAAACATTTTTAAAAGCGAACTCAAGTATGTGAAATAAAAAATCCTGGAAGGAAAAAAGAACATTCAATTCAGACAATTTATGACTAAAAATTTTGAAAACACTGAAGGAAACCAATTAAAGAAATGTATAGACTAATTTAGTGTGTGCTCAGCCCTAGAAATATAAAAATAAATCCAACTTTAGGGAGCCTATATTACAGTTTGGGTTATAAGTATCCACTCTTTGTCTTGTTGCAAAGGCTGTGCTCTAGAATAATCATACTCATTTTGTATTTGCTTTCAGTTTTTAGTTTAAAAACTTTTACTATCCAATACTGTGCAAACAAACAGGATTCAACCTAAACTTCATACAGTACAATATTTAGTTGTAGCACCAGGTTTGACTGTTGTCATTTATCCCACTCAAACACAACATGGGGGGGAAAGTCTCCTCTAATGGATCTTAGTTTGAAGGCTTTCCCAAACCCTATTTGTCTTAGAAACAGCATAAATGTAGTCAATTGTAATTTAATAAATGATTTGGTTTCAACCCACACTGATGTCTCTGACAGTGAGCACCAGGTCAAACTCTTTATTTCAATGACAATAGGGGTACTAAGACACTAAAGATGAGGACACTTTGGTAAAGCTAAATTTGGTATACAGACTTGGTCAGCAAGCAGTTCATTTTCTCCTTGAATCATTGTCTGTTGTACCATCTCAGCCGGTAGCCCAACACAATCCAGCACAGCTCCCAGGAGGCAGAAACAGTACAGCTTCCTCTAGTGGTTGTCAAATATCAATATATGCTTCCCTAATGTTTGTCTGTGTTGTCCCAACTTTGGTCTACCTGCGGGAAAGCTGGTTGTTGTGCAATCCGGGGAACGTTTCCTCTGTTTCTGAACTCCGTGAGCCACCTGTGAATAACACGGAGAGGATAGTAAGACCAGAGCAGTCCTGTGTCTTTAGGAACGGCACCATCAGGACAGCATAAATGTAGTCAAAACCAATACCAGTGATATCCCACAACTCGTGATACCCATTTGATACCACAGTAAAAAATGATACACAAACAAAATCCCACGTACTTTAACACTCCTTTTATAACCATTTGCATACTGTTTTTGCAAAGCTAATTGGGACATCATTCCCTCGTTATATCTAATAGAATATATTTCTATATTGTTAGAAATGTAGTTTGTCTAAAACTGTATTTAAGTTTCTTGGAAAAAAGTTTTAGATTTTTTTTAGAAGACATCATGATAACATTTGAATTGATCTACACTATATTTTTACATAATGGATCACCATAATGCAACTCTGCACATATGTTGCTCACCAACTGCTGACAGCAAGCCTTGTCAATTTCTTGTCCACAATGTAACAATATGGGATTTGTCGATAGTGAGTGACTGCGTCCCAAACAAATGTTTTATAGTACCTAGTACACCCTTTTTAAATGTTCTCTAATGGCCTATAATATATCTACAGGTCCAACAGAGGTCTGCTTCCATCCATCGGGCCCCTGTAGAGAACCCAACGGGAGCACAAACAGCTGGCTGGTCATGAAGTCGACCATCCAGAAGTGTTTGCCTGCTTCACTGATCAGAGCAGCACGAGCTGAGCGAGGGTGCCACACATCTGCAACATCCATCCTGCTGAAGTGTTCATGAGCAAGACGCTGAATCACAACTAGCCTCACAGTCCCTGTTCTGTAGCTGAACCTGAACCCTCTGGTCACAAGTATTATTGTGAAATCTGCAGCTCTTGGCTTGTTTTGATTTTATTGCATGTGCTCTTGGAACTAAGCTTGAGGAGTGTTTTTTTTCCAGGCAGGGATTTCTTTGTTCGTCCAGGTGATGCAGGGTTGGTTGCGCAATTCTATACAAGTAGTCATTATTTTTTAACCTAATGTTGAGCTCCTCGACAGATTAATTCTCAGGATCTGGTTGAATAAATTTTAATTGTGGGCGGTTTTTACAGCCAGTTGTTTATATTGACTGTACATTTCCAACTGACAGATGTAATGTAGATCTGTTAATGAAATGACATTTAACAGTGGGCCTCAATGGCCACTGTGCCAGTGGAGAGACGCAGCCATTAAGAGAATTAAGAGGGCGGTGGTGGCGAAGTCCATAGGGGGTTGGCCTGGGAACTGGAAGGTCACCAGTTCAAGTCCCCGAAAGACCTAGTGCCACCGAGGTGTCCCTGAGCAAGACACTGGTTACCTACACTGCTCCCCGGGCGCCGTACATAATGGCAGCCCACTGCTCCTAACACTGGGATGGGTCAAATGCAGAGACCGCATTTCGTTGTCCTAGTACTTGTACTCTGTGCAATGACAATAAAGTTGAATCTTCAATCTTCATCTTCAATCTACATGTAGCAGCAATGATATTTACATTCATTTATAAAATGTATTTTAATTTGTGTATACAAGTTGCATCGAGATGTTCAGTTGTTTAATTTTTTCTTCTAAATAACAAGAAACTACCTTTAGGAGTGTTGCCTCAGAGGCCAAGTGTACAGGTTCTGTCTCGGTCCACTTTACGTTGAGCTTTGGAAACATGGATTGTACGCTCCTTTGAACCTGTTACTGTACTGTCGTTTTGATTGTTGCCTCTGTAAAGGACATTAACTTGCCATAAAAATGTTTGTATTTAGTAAGAGAAAGATGTTCAGTATTTTATTTTTTTGTCATACTGAAATAAATGTACCCCTACATTTATCTTTTGTGTCTGATGTTGAAAGTACAGGACTTGTTTTGTGGTGTCTATATACTCTGTAGGTCACCTGTAAGATTAAACTGCATCTCGGAGTCATTTCAGATTGTACTGCATAATCCCATTAAAGCATGAAAACTGGCTATTTATTTTTAAACTGAAATTCCTTAAAGCTTCAGTTATGTAAAAGTCAAATAAACATACAGTCTAGTCTAAGAGTTTTAGGACCGTAGCCAATTGTTTTGTAGCCTGTTCTGACTGTTATGTAAATGATCTTAACTCAAGTGTTTACAGCTACATCAGATGGATAGTTCGAAACAACTGTTTTAGGGGATATAGACATGAAGTCAGTATACTAAATATTAGCATAAAAACTGTACAAGTAAGCTCAGCAAAGTGTATTCTTTTTAACTTGAATTAAATGTTGCTTTATAATTAAGCCTGAATGTTCCAGTGAGCTAGATGTTTTCCATTGTGGTAAATAGCATGCTAACCCCTATGAGGAGGAGATGGGGAGGTAATGCTCTCACCTATAATACAGTTGTATGTCCATATCCGCTGTCCATCGTACCGGGAGCGGCACTTCATAATGTTGTTGGTGTAATCTGATTCTGCAACCTCATAGTTTGGGTTTATCACAACCTGGGAGAGAAAAGACAACATCATAAACGTCTGATAGAAACATTCCATACATTCTATTTATCCTTTTCAAGCCACCACTAAGGATAGAATAATAAAAAATGAGGTTATTGACAGTTAAGAAGGATGAAGGGTATATCAATACATTTAGGGATTTTTATTGCAACTGATTCAGAAAAAAAAGCTTCTAGTGGAGGATGTCAGAGTTTCTTTTGTAACCTAAAGATGGAAAATGCAGTTTCTGCTGCAGCCAAAGTGTCCATCAGAAGGTTCTATGTCCTTCAACAACCCCTGCTGAGCTGTTAAAGTTTGAGTGTCCTCGGGCTGAGTGCCAAACAAGAGCAGACGTGGAACGTTTCTGTTTGGTCTCCAAGACGACGCTGGCTGGAGATGAAACAATCTTCCCAGCAGCACATGTGTTGTATCAACTACGGCTAGACTGACAGACCAAATGTTTTACCTGGAAGATGTAGTCGCCGGGCTTCAGGTCTGTGATGTCAATCCACTGACAGTCTATGTCGTGCCTGTAGGTATCCCAGCAGCCCACTGTGATGCCTTGTGCCCCGAAGTTTGCACATTCGTACCTCTTCTGGATACCTGTCAGTGTTCAGAGCAAGTATTATTATGCTTTCCATCTTTATAGTGTAGATTATTTTTCTTCACTATATTCTTTTCTTATGGAAATCCTGTTAAACCTGAACTGAGTAGCATTAACCTACACTCAACCACAGTATGATATAAAAAAGAAAAGGGACGACAGGATATTTACCCTCGTCACAGTGCGTGTCCTCCAGACAGAAGCTGGCTTTGTGTCCTTCTGCCACTTTAGTGCCGTTTAGAGTCAACAAATCATAGTGGGTGAAAACCTCCATACTGTGGTAATGTCTGGATTGGACAAGTAAAAACACACAATGTTGAAACATCCTATATTTTTATAAGCTCTACAATAACATACATGCTCTCATCCATGACCCACTCCAGCATTGACAGCAGGATTAAAAAAGGCTCATTGTCAGTGGGATATAGGCATCTCCATGATAGATAGAAAATCATATATAATTATTGAAATGTTCATTTGATTTCATTCAGTTTCATATATTGTATTCATTACATTGTATTTCCCCACAACTGATTCATGACCCTTTGAAATCATAAAGAAGCACTAAGAGGTGAAAGAAAGAATATTGTTAAAAATGTAAAATATGTCCCTGTTTTAATGTTGTATGTTTGAATAACTGGTGAAAAAGGCTCTGCTAAAATCTAAATGTAAATATAACAAATATAAAAAAGATTGTGTAACTTTTGAAGTTGTATTGTGTAGTACTAATGTTGGCCACATGAGGCGGGAGTGCACCTCTATCCGAGGTTCTAAATATGCTTTCTTCAGGGTGAATTGTTATTTCTCCTACCTCTTAACCCAAGGTACTATTGTGTTGTTGCGACACGTTATTCAGAACATGAGGTAGCCACCACAAACACTAAAACAATCACCATGTTAACATTTTTTTTTACCTGCCAAACATTATTTACCTCTGCAATTTACTCACAGTGATTCTGTACTTTCACCTGGCATTAACCTTAATTATCCATCCATTATCCAAGTGCAGTCATTTTGAAGTAACACATCAGCAGCAGCACAGTTTAAAACCTGAGGGCTCGTTGAGGTCTCACCTGTGACACTCATGCCAGACCCAGGAGTGATGGGCCGCCCGCGGTCTGAAGTCTGACTGACCGTTGTTGTGGATCTGGGAGGAGAAGCGGAGGAGGCGGCGGTACGAGGTGGATTCGGCTGTGTCAGCACTGCTGGAAAGACAGTGTTCCTCGTGGGCACACTGTAGCGCGTACATGGGTCTGTCCTCCAGGTAGGTGGTCTGCTCCACAGCCTGGGCACTGAGGACAAGGTCCGGGGCCACTGGAAGGAGGTAAGCAACAAGGGATGTCTTGGTTAGGACCATCATGTGTCACAGAAACTAGGAGATTCCCTATTAGCTGTAAAGCATCAAGTCAGTCTATGATAAAATGACTAAAATACATATTCCTTACCACCAGAATTTGATAAGCGTAATATCCAACAGAGCACAGTATTTGTTTTCTTGTTCCCAGGCCTGTTTCATAGCAGACATTTTGACTAGTCATAGCGGGAAAAATGTAGAGTTTATTTACGACAATAACAATGGCTCTGTTCCCTTTTCCCCTGTGAGTAATGACAACGAGCCAGCGTGCAGAGTACCAGAAACCTGGAGCAAAAGCTGCCACATTAAAGCAGCATTTGCTATATCACTTACAGATGTTCCTTTGATAAACTTGGACAACTACTTAATTAAGTTGCACAAATCTGTCTTGCACAATAACATTCATTTTAATTAGACTTGAAGCTTAAACACATCAAAAAGATCTAAATGTCTAAAATGTTTTATTCTCTTACTCTGAGTACAGGAGACCCCCGCAGAGAAGCGTCCACCTCCTTTGGGACAGAGGATGTGTTTCCCGTGATGCAGACACTGATCCAGAGTTAGCTCAGTTCCTGAACACCTCACTCCACTCATCACGACGGCATCAGCTGAGGTGTCTCCTTGCCAGTACCATGTTTCCTGATCAAAGAGAGGCACAAACAATGGATATCACTCATCTGAAGCACAACAAGCTGCATGTCTGTTGGTTTCAGGTCGCCTGGGACAGCTCTATTTTCTGTCCCTCTAGTCAAGACCAATAATGGGAAAGAAGCGTTTAGTATGTCATTAAGTAATTGTAAGATATAGAATATCTCAAACTAAATGTAAGACATTTAAAGACTTCTTAAAGGATTTAAGCTACCCTTATATTCGAAGTGTGCATATTAAAGGGTTGATCACACATGCATCTAAGCGTGGGGGGCTCTGATCTCACTCTCCTGACTCAGCCTTATTACAGCATTTTGCAGACCACAAGGAAATGACCGGTAAAAAAAACAACTCATACTTTCCATCTTTTTGGAATCAAGTGGAGGATTCATGAGAAAGACATTTGAATGTGGGAGTTTATTCTGCTCCGTCGAGGAGTGGGGCAGACCTATGGAGGTACAGTCTAAGCTTGGTGTCATTTGTTCCATCTGGCTGTGGGGATTGCCTGCAGAAGTATTTAAAATTCAGACAGGAAAGGGAATCTGGGGAAGCTGAGTCCCTTTTCTGCTACGATAACAAAGAGCAGACGTTTATTACTCATAAACCCGCTGTTAAGGTGAGAACCCTTACGTAGTGGCAACCTACTGTGTGTGATGGCAAAGGGGCATGTCATTTTGATACCTCGACCTGATTGTTAGACTTGGCACTGCATTAGGTTTTTTATTATATAGGGGAAAAGACCCTTTATTTCACACTGGAAAAGCACAACGTTGAATTGTGCTTGAAGCAAACACATGATGACATGGTTACGTGTTGTTTCATTAGAAGTACAATGCATATTTGTCCCAAACACTCTTTAGTGAGATACACAGCCTCTAACCAGTCCAAATTCCACTCGTAAAATAACCCTGCTGTTATCAGCAAATGTCCCCGTCATTCACACATACTTTCCAGTCCTACCTCATCTCAAGCTACAACACACTCATCTTTACCAGCCTCTCACCTCGTGACATAAAGGGAACACTGGGGGTGTCCTTCAAAAAGAAAGACGTGCGCGTAAGCAGGACAGCGCTGTGACGCTGCTAAGTCATGCCAAGGGGCTTTAGCAGTGGAAAGCTCTGCTGAACTTCAAACAGCAGACGAAGGTTTTAACCATCACTCCTGCTGAGGAGTGTAAGGCTCATCTGTGCCATAGGTTTACCACCCTGACCCGCTCTCTGCTCGCACTGTGAGGGTTTGATGTTTCTAAGACAGTTAAGGGACTATTTTGCCCTCCGGCATCAATAAAGCTCAAGATTGTTAAAGTGAGAGTTCATGGCAACCCCTGACACACACACACACACACACACACACACACACACACACACACACACACACACACACACACACACACACACACACACACACACACACACACACACACACACACAAAGTATCACCAGAGGGATTTCATCTCATCCATATTACAATATTACACATGGATGTTAATTTTATAGTATTTCCAATCTATTTATCAAATGTAATCAGATCTAATATGTATACTATTCAAGTTATTTAATTACCCTGACTTGGTAAAACTGGCACTATGATGTGAGGAAACAGAGAGCTGAAAAGGCAGAGAGCAGACTCCACAGTCAGTTTGGAAACAGACAACTTTCACCATATGTGAGTTTATTTCTTTCCATTTGACCAATTTAACCTTTCTGGTAACATGACAGTAAACACATAAATTGAATGATCATGATTGTGTAGAGTATTATGAAAATACAAATGGCTTAACTACTGATCTCCAGAACAAAATGACAACTTTTAACAACTCTTAACGAAAATCCTAAGAACCAATGGCCAAGCTAGCTTTTCCTGCACTGCTGAAAGTGCTTCAGTGGTTTTGAAAATACAAGAGTCCAAGTTTTTTGTGCAAAAGCTCAAACTGCTCCAATAACCTTCTCCTTAATGCTGAGCGTCTGTGCGGTGGAGGTAGGCTAATTTTAAAAAAATGTGTTGGATGTAGATGTGGAGAGCAACAATAACACTGTACCTGGAAAGCGTTGCTGGCAAAGCCCAGTCCCAGCTGTCTGCACACCACCATGGCCTCCATGGTTCCCCAGCTGTCGCTGCACACCGTGCCCCAGACCATGGAGCCGTTCTTCTCTGCCAAGACCTCCACACGGCCCTCGAAGGGATTACGGCCGCCATTTAACCTCAGCTAAGGACAGAGATGGACCAGTTTACCCTCAAATTCTATACAAATTGTTATTTTTTATTCTGCTAAAGAGAGTCACTCACTCTGTTGTGGAATCCCATGGCGGGAACATTACACCTGACTGCTGCGTCTTCCTCATGGCTGCACCCCAGAGCTTCACGGTTGAAGTAGCACTCAGTCAGTGACTTCTCAAACCCAGAACATTCCACCTCATTCATGTGGACCGACCCGATCCCTACGGGGAAAAAAAGCACACGTCTAGTTGTCATTTAACCTATGAGCAAATGTACAGTCACTAAATATTTGACAAACAGACGGAGTATAAGCATCATGTACGTTTCCGAAAAGTATTTGTCATTGATTTCCAACACTGGAAAGAAGAAAGCTAACGGGTTACACAATGACTACAGGAAAGATGAGCCTATATTGGCTACTTGTGTGTTTTCTTAGAACAGCTAGGCCGTCTGGAGAGAGATTTCTTTTAATTTTCCTGTTTCCTGAAAAAAACATTCAGCTTTGTCCAAGGAAAATGGGACACTTGAGGTCTGTAAAAATTAAAAAAATCTCTCTGCATCTTTTCTTTCCGAGTAAAAGTTATATCAGTGCAGCAGAGTTTCCATAATAACATGTGTGAATACTCTCTGCATGCTGTTTTTCTTCCCATGTGACTGAGCAGGAATGTCTCCATTGATGCGAGCTCTGCTGCCAGTGTGCATCCACCAGAGAAAAATAAATTCACAACAGGAAGAACACCATGTTGCTGTAATCCCTAAACGTCCATGTCTGACAAATTATAAGAAAATGTCCAATAAATTATACATTGGTTCTGCTACAAATTGTGCTAATTATGCAACTGAAAAATGAGAAAAACATATAAAAATGTTCCTAGAAATACATGTGTATAACATATTCTGAAGACAAGCACCATTTGAGTTTAATTGACATTCTTCTTATGTTTACGTTTATGTATGTTTATGTTAAGCACAATAAGCTGCTTCTTTTTAATCTATGTCTGTGTGTGGTACCATTTTTGGATCCTGTGGTCAACTCAAGAAAGCCATACTTCAAATAACCTTGTGCACTCTCCAACAAAAAAATTCTTCCTCTGAAACCCGTAAAGTTTTTTCTTTTCTTGGCAGGAACATCGTGTGCACTCTCGTGTTTTGCCGTGAGAATAAGGCAGAACAGAGGACAACGAATCCAATGCACCTATGAGTCTCATAAGTCTGTGGTGTATTGTATTTCGCAGAATCAGGTTCTGAGTCAATTTATAAACATTAATGTGCTACATACATACATTCCCTGATGTGTTTATATGCTGACTTAAGGTCTGGTCTGATTGAAGTAGGACAAAAACAGGTGGTACAGAGGCCAAAGATAAGGTGGAGGTGGGAGCCTCTGATTTCGGTCTGCACCTTTCATTTTCACAGCTGGAACTGAGTTCTGCTTGACTTTTATTGAATGCTGTAAAAGTGAAAAATCATCAAAGCCAAAAGCATTTAAACGGTTACGTTCAAAAAGATCCATGAATGGTTCGAGGGATGTTTTCTACGCCTAGCTGTATGGTAGTGTCTATATATACAAGGCCATGCTTAAACAAATATTACAGTATGTCAGCGTTTTTGAAATATAGTTTCAAAGTTAGCAAAGGCCAATTTATCAGTTTAGCCCCCCACAAATCTGTGCATTTTGTATATCTGTACCTGCCATTTTTAAAGCTTGCTCTTGATGCCTTGTTAAATTCTTGCTAATATTTGCATTTCAATTATAATTTGTAACAATTCTCCTTTCTAAAATATAATCATTTTACTTGTTTTAAATTATATTTTACTCCGGCACATTTAACCCTCCACATGAACGACCAAGTAGAGTCTTACCTTGTCCCAGGCGGGCTCCAGTCAGAGCCTCTTTGGCGCTACCGAAGCCCAGCTCTCGACACACCACGGTGGCAGCTCGGATGTTCCAGTTGTCGTCGCACACCGTCCCCCACTCCCCATTCTTCAACACCTCCACTCGCCCCTCGCCAATCAGAGCTCCGCCTCTAAGTCGCACCAAAGGTTGCTACGGAAACAGTCCATCAAAAACGTATATCAGTGAAAGTGTTACAGAGAGCAGTCTTTAAATTGCAAAGTGTTTGCCTGTAAAAAAAAAATCCCTACTGGTTGTTTTTTGATTACCATTGGTTTTGTGTTTTGCAGGGTAAACAGACAAAAGGTGTTGCCGTGGTAATAACCTGTAAACAATAAACACCAAGCGGGAATCCTGTTGAACTAATACGATTGTATAAAGGCCACGTGACAGATGTTTAGCCTTCATCCCTTCAACTGTTTCCAGATGCTTTAGGCCGCTTCATTAGCAGGAGAAGCAGGAAATGTTGTAATCCACTGCTGGAATCAAGGGATGAGTATAGGATACCAAACCAAAAAGTAACACTATAAAAACCACATACAAGTTAATTTCTTAATAAGGAAGATTAATTGAAGAGTTTAATTCAGAAGTAAAAATAATTAATTCAAAATAAGTCATAAACATCTGCAGCTTGTGAAACTAATATCAGCCATATGGCGACTGATTTGTCAAGGAGTGTGATATATTCATATAGTTTTATGGTTTATAGTATGTGCTCTGGCAAGTAAAGCCAGATGGGATTACTCTTTGAAGAATAAAAGAATTCTTTAGAAGAATCAATACATTTTTTCTACACATCTGATTCTGCTCAGTCAAACAAAATCATCCAAATCCAATGCAATGGTCGGCCTTAAGCGCCCTGCTTTGCATGCCATAGCCTACTGCCTTCACTCACACAGGAATTTATTGACTATTTAAAAAAACAGCTTGTATCACAGCTGAAGCCCAGTTTTCCTTTCTGCTTCATTATTTCAGTAGGTACTGTTTCTTTGACAAATGCTTCGAAGATAGATTTCTATACCTTTACTGCACCTATTTAAAACAGCTTATAACTTTAATGAAGCGTTGCACCTGGCCACAGAAAGAGTGGAAGATCATAGTAATACACATTCCTCACATAAAGAACACGTTTCAAACCGAGGACATTCTTTATGGGGAGTGACAGAGCTAGCCACTGCTCTACTGTGCAGCTAAGAGCGCAGCATCTGACTTACCTCCACCCTGTAGGCCTTCCTGTAGCCGGCGCTGACGCTGGGAGCGAAGGCGCGTCCAGGCACACAGCTGACCACGACAGGCATGCCTTTCTCACAGGTGCTGTTTCCCTTCAGCACTATCTCTCTGCCCATCTTACATTCTGACAGGTCAGCCTCGTTACCGGTGCAGTTAACAGATGAACCCCAGTAGTTCTTCTTACGACGCTTGGCCAACAATCTGAGAAAGGAATGATACAACAAAACAAACTATTACACATTATACTCAATGCTTTTTCTGTTCAGTTGGAATTGAAACTTTCCATTACAGCCAAAATGATTGGCAGTATTGAGAAATATTTTCAAACAGCACAGCAAAACACTAAGTAGCTGCTTCATGGGAGGAGGGAATTTTAGTTATTTATTGTGAGGAGTTCAATAATGACCATGCTGTAATGCACAATGGGGGTTTGTTGTTAGAGAACCCTAAACACTCTCATGACCCCCATACTTGAATGGAAATCATCTCATAAGGGTGATTCAGCAGTGGACACTGGAGGTAGACCATGAAATGAAACCAGCATGTGTTATTTTTACAGCCTTTCTGTTTTTTTTAAAAGCTCATCCTGATGCCGTAAACAGAGTGCACCTCCAGTTTATGGTTCGTGAAATTTTGAAGATAAGCTAAGGCTAAATTTGATTGAGGGGTTTTAATTTTTGTTGGATTGTTTTTGCACCTTTAGTGAATAGAGCTCTCCTTTGTTGTTTCAGATAAAAGACAGCTTGAATGTGATCTTTCACCTCTTTAAAACAGTAAACCATGTGAGACCATGGGTTTTAAAACACTCACAGGCTCAGTGATCTAATGTGAAAAACCAAAAACAAAGGGTTCTTTGCTCATTTGATGCCCTTTATTTTCTGAGTCATTCAGTTAAATGTACCCATATGTAAGATTAGCATCAAATCAGACGAACCCATGTCAACCAAAACCATGAAATATAATAACAGTTTTTAAAAATCCTTTTTATCTGCATCTCCATGCAAAGTCAGAAACATCAATTACAATATCAAGCATCAAATTTGACCACATCATATGTGAATATCCTATTGACTCAGTATTTTAGTAAATAAATGTGTGTCTGATATCTCTCTAAACTAAACTGTGGTTCTGGGAGCGTTTAGATGATAGTAGAGAAAACACTGACTGGATGTGCATAATGAATAGATTAGACTCCATAACCCCATGCACATAAACTTCACTGAAGACCAAACCCAGATATATTCGTTTAGAAGGCAGTGAGCCACATTTATTTCTACAAAAAAGATTTGATTATTACATTTCTACCTCTAAGCTGTTTCATTTTGTTACCAGATCAGGAGATTTGCTCATGTGGTTATTCTCTCACATGTCCTAAGCATCTTTTTTTAACCTTCGTTTCAATCCGATTAACATTTTAAGACACAAAATGTTCTAGAAAATTGCTCGATTGGTGAATTTTCCTCAGCAGGAAATAATTAGATGCACCCTAAAGAGCCACTGTTTCACAGCATACTGCACTGAGTGGTTTCCCAGCGAGACCCATCCTTCATCCTCTAAAACTTCCTCTGGCAGTGTTTGGCTTCTTGTCAAGAATCTGCCGGCTAAGGTCTGTTTAATATCAGTTAGGAAAACAGATGAAGGGTTGAGTGATGACCAGCGTAAACAAACGTAGTTACGTAATGTTACTTGGTTTGCTATGATTAAATATTCCTTAACAGACTAAGACTGAATATCATCAGCTTCTCCCAGGAAACACATGTGTGAATGTGTGATGTTTTATAGCATGTTTTTGACACAGGTGTGTATTTAAAGTATGTCATTTTATATGGAGTACTACAATATTTCTATTACCAAAACTGACATAATCTCAACTACACTATAAATGTTTATGTTAAAGTTTAAGTCAAGTTAAACCTTTCAGTATATCTAATTGATCTTAATCCTGCTTCTGGCCCCAGGCAACTATTACTCACTTGTAGGGTCGGGCATTGAAGCGTTTCTCCCCGGGGAAGCCATACATGCCACAGATGACCCTGCTGTTTTTCTCCGTCCAGTCCTCATTGCAGATCTGTCTCCACTTGCCTCCGTCTTTTACCTCCAAGAAGCCCTCAGTAATGGGAATCCTTTTCCTTTGAGAGTAAGTGGCCCTCAGCCTCACATCCTCCACCTGCACCGGGAAAGCCTTAGAAATAGAGAAGAATGTACATCAAGCAATGAGCAGAAGGTTTGATCTCTTAAAGTTAGCTTAGGCCCAACTACAGACATCTGTGATAGGCTTAAACTAAAGGGTTTTACTTGTTTAAATTGTAATTTGTGCAATATGTGCATGCCTCTTCTTTAATATTTGGTATTTTTGCCTTTTCTTTTTTTAGGACAAAAAATGCATTCTGGTTCTAAAAACGTTGGTTGTCATCAATAACATTAGATACTAGCACCAGTCAAGCACAGACATAAACCAGAGCTTTCTCTTCTTAATTTGTGTTAATCCACGCTATGGTGTGGATTTTTTAATGGCAATGTAGGTTTAACAATCCCTTTAGTCTAAACTGAAATATCTCAATCACAGGATATATAGCCTAATCCACATTCATAATCTCCAGAGGATGAATCCTAAAGACTTTTGTGATCTTCTGACTTTACTTTTCTCATAAACTAGACAATGGATTGTATGGTCACATTCATATCCCCTGCTGGATGAATCGTATTAGCATTGGCAATCCCTTTTTTCTAGAAAGCCCACCAGTGGCTATCAAAGAAAGCTACGGAGAACTATAATGACATAGTGCCATTGTTTCAGGACAAAATTAATGAAGTGAACATTATCTTGAATTAATTACCAGCTGCTAAAAGACAAGAATGTTATTTAGAGGGTGTAGCTTGTTTAATCAGTACTCTGGACTGGTGCACTTGATACAATGTAAATACAACATGGCCTGTGAGTCATAAAGGAAGCTCATATTGTGAAGGAATGCAACAGTTTAAGAGAAGAAGATAAATCCCTCTGTCACTTTAGAGGCTGCACAGTTTGTACAAATGCTTGAAAATACACCAAGTAAAAAAATATTGAAAGACGAAATCGTTGTTTAAACTTGTTCAATGTTGCCTAGAGGCCTCAGCAGTTTGGATGGATGTCTGGAATTTCTGCTCCATCTTTGTTGCGTCTTTTGTGTTTAGAGCTGAAGGGTCTGAAGAAGTCCGTGGACTTATACGTGAAGCATCACAGCACCCATCTATAGAAAACAGCGAATAGCTATAGATTCTCCATTAAGAAAACCTTGTAATTTACTACTGTTATAAATGTCATGACATGTGCCAGGAAGTTCACATCCAAAGTAAATTTATATCACGTTAACAGAGAGCCAAGAGCCTGATGTGAACCAGTTGAGCACATTGGCAGAGGCAGGGGTCTTTTCCCTAGGGGGAGGAAAATCTAGCCAAATGTCTTTTTGTCTCAGGTATCATCTTGGATTTCTCAGAAGATCAAAAAACAGAGCGATCTGATATGAGCTTTAAAAAAAGAAAGGGTATACATAAAATTGTAATTGTAAATCAAGATTTTAAAGAGGCGCTAAAGACAGCAGATGCTGACAGACTTCAGGTTGGGACAGTATCTGAGGGTGGTCCAGGAAGTAATGGTAACCCTTGACCTCAAGGCTTAATGAGAAAACAGCTACCTAATAACTTTGCCATTGTTCATTTCACACCTTGAGCCAAGTTCTGCAGTTTGCTCAAGGCTGGGTGTGAGGTTGCACTTCAGGTGCCAAAAAAAGGGCCAAAACTCTGAGCTGCTCACTGGTATGCAAATGCTGATTTCAGTATTTCTTTATAACGGCCCGCTTATTTAATTCAGCAAAAAACCAACATCCAGGCATGTCTCCCAGAAATATTAAACGTTTGACCACAGGGTGGTTTCCTGAGATGGCGTCAGCCTGAGGGAATGTTCAAGGCTTCAGGCTCTCTAAACACTGAAGACGGCAGGAGTAGCCCCGACCGAGCCAGACTGTTTCTACACTGACCCCGGTCCTCCCCCTGACCACAGTGGTTGGAGTGGGTAGAAAACCACTCTTTCATAAAGAGATTCCTGCTGGCTATAGTATGACACTGTGTTTTCCGACAGTGTCTGGCAGAACTGGAAGGTAAGGAGACGTGATCATGAACACATCTGATGTTCTCAATTTAAAACGCATCTTTAAAACAAAAAATGGGAAGATTATTCATCATTGTATAAGATGCTACTTGAAACCCTATGACGAAAAAATAAAGAGAACGTGCCATAGTATGTGTATGGCACCATACTCTATATTTATCTCTGAATTGCTAAACTGTGGTTCAATTGATGCAGATCATGAAATCAAGTGGAAAATGTGAGTTGTCTAAGTGACGCCAGATTTCAAGACCAAAAACACCCAACAGGACATGGGGTACGAGGTAAGAATGAAGTGGGGCACTGAGATGGGTCTTGCTAGTGTTGCATTTGGCACAGAGAGAGAGGGAGGGAGGGAGAGACCATCTGAACGTGTGAGACTGAAGTTACGAGGACAGACATCCACAGCTGGGATAAGTCCAGGCATTTCCCCTCCAAAACCCAGACCACCAGACATAAACCCAGCATAATCCTGTTTGGCTGAGGCCCAACAGACGGACCCTCTGGTCACTTTATAGCAGTCTTTTCGCGAGCAAAGAAAAGGGATAGTGGTTGATATTTACGCTTTCATTATTTTAATTTAGGAGGAAGGAACAATGTCAGATACAAGGATAGATTCAGAATACAAAATCTGCCTAACAGCACCTCTAAGGATCACTAATTGACACAAAATATCATGTTGAGTAAATCTGTACAAAATACCAGAGAATAAAATGGACACGTAATGGCCAAAGCTACCTGTTCCCTTAAATGATGACCACTTTGGCAATCAGACCGGCCCAGATGTGTGGTGGAGGAACATGCATTGAGTGCAGGTTTTCTGTCTGCAGGTCATACTGAGGTTAATCTCAACAGGACATTTCTATAAGGTTGCCTCATCTCAGAGTCACTCCTTAAGTGTTTGCTATAGTGATTCATTCATTCTGTGGCCTTTCTCCACAACTACATTCTTCCTGTTCTGTGTAAAAATCATAAATTTCAAGTGCAGTTTTTGAGCTGGTTTCTTGGATTGAGGAAAGCAGAATTCCTGGACTTCTTTGTAAGTGGCGAGTTACAAAACTAAAAGAAATAGTCTGAGCTAAAAAAAAAAGAAGAAAAAAATAAACAGTCTTTATTTAGCTCCACTTGTCGGAAAATTAGCTTTGACTATTACTGAACGCTTTCCAAATGGATAGCAGACTTGTTTTTGTGACTGCCCCCCCTCCCCCCCATCACTATGTAGATGTGTGAACATGTGAAACTGTGGTCTAGCCGGTGTCTGACTAATGCTTCCACTGCTGGGCATTTATTCCACTGTAATCAGCTCTAAAGGCCTGCCGCACGTTGATCAACACTTGCGACCAGACACCCACACACCCACCCAACAGCCCCCCTACGTCCCACCTTACAAAACAGGGCAAGTATGAATGATAATCACGCCACAGTTTAGATGAAAAGCAGGAGAACACCAAGGCTCTTTCAAATGACTTCTACATCTGCCCCACCCTACTCTTCCAAGGCCCCACGTTTGCCTGGCTGACTTGACTGAGGAGGTGTGTGTGTGTGTGTGTGTGTGTGTGTGTGTGTGTGTGTGTGTGTGTGTGTGTGTGTGTGTGTGCCTTTTGCATCTGGAATATATGTTAATGAGTCTACTGCTCCTATCACAGCAATGACAAAGAGAGGAATCCTTACTGTTGGAAGACAGGACCCACACACATACAAACAGATTATTTTAAAATGGGCTAAAATTCATTGGAAAAAAATCCATAAATGTCAAATTCTATTATTGACATAACCTGGCTAGCTGGACTTGACTAAAGCAATGTCTATGCTGTAAATATTCATATCAAAAATCAATCAAAAAATCAAATATCAGAACTGTCCAGTTTGGGATGAATAAGGTATTTCTGATATTGAAAATAGAGATATCCATTCCCCATTTCAGTTTTTATGCTAAGATATAACTTTAAACGTTTTTACTATTTAAAACTACAGTATCTAACTAGTCCTTCAAGTTTAGGTTTGTAGGATGTGAAGATCAAATTGTGGACTGGGACTTTAATTGATGGCACTCCAATTAATTTAATATGTATTGCAAATTATTAACATTTATCTAGAACATTGTATTGTGAGTGACTAATGGGCACCCTTGTCTTACGCTTGAATAGCTTAAACTGGTGAATGAAACGTTGTTTTGCTGCGTAAATGCACTGTGAATACAATTAAAAATGCAGGAATGAATAGTAAAAGTCTAAACTTCGGGTACTCTGCAGCCCCAAATAGAGTTGAGGCCACAGTCAGAGGCCAGCTGCTGAACATATGGTGGATCCGTCTGCTATCCTATCCGCAGGAGAGAAACCTCTGCATCAACCTTTTCTCCCCTCGAACACTCTCCTCCTCACAAGCCTATTGCATACATCATGTTGGAGGCGAATCCAACTCTGGCTCGGGTTTCCTTTTGTTGTACAGAAGCGGACTTGAGGAATTTACGTAAGCGGATACAGTCATGCCTGATGGAGAGGAGCAACCTTTGCCCTGTTTATAAGTGCAAAGAATCAAAAGGCTTATATACGCAGCATTTTGTTATTACAACTGGATTCAGACATTGTTGTGTTGATCCTGGATGTAAGTGTTTGGTTGGAGTGAACACACTAAGTGCTGTGGTTTGCAACTGCAGCTGCTTTTGGTGCAGATTCTTTCTCTTTGGGAAAAAGATGAACTCATCTGTGATCTGTTTATAATGATGTGCCAGTCTCTGCAAGCAGTAGTGTGTGATTCATCCATCAGAAAACTGACTTTGTGAGCAATCATACTGTAAAGGCAAGAACAAGAGTAATACCTAAGCACCAGTTCCTAATGGGATTATCTCTTCTGCAGCAGACGATGTATTATGCAACACTAGCAAAGCAATGCCGACTTTTGGAAAACACAGGCCAAAAAATATCCTAAAAAAACTCTGATCAAACTTAACCATGAGCCTCTAATTATCCCTAAATGACACATCAGCCGCTCTCATAAACATCTAGCAAACACAGACTGAAATTTCAGGCATCCTCTCATAACAAAGACATATTTAGATCCTGTGGACAATGATGACATGTGCAGAGAGATATTCACACGTAACAGCAACGGAATAAGGCATGGTTTGTTGAGAAATCCCTACTAACAGATGATAAACAAAGCTTCCTGCCATATGAGGGTTTGATTCTGGTGACTGAAAGACCAAACAAACACATGCTAATAAATAAAGCAACAAGGCCTGGTAAGACAGACACGTAAACAATATTAGTGTGCAATGCAGGAGGGCTACAGATGCTTGATGTTAAAAAAATCAACATTGATAATGACAATGTTTGGCTGTTGGGATTGTTCCGTATCCAAATAACAATGGCATTGCTTTTATCTTCAGAGGAAAGGTCAGTAGCAGACGGTGTTAGAGACTGAGGGCAGGGTATCAGTACTCGGTATTGGTAAGGGAATAACCCGAGTTATAGTAACATAGTAATAGAAGAACTTCTCCAGCCATATGATACCTGTATGTGATCCTTTTTGAGCCCAGACCTAAAAAGAAAAGTCTATTTGAATGGCTTTACTCGGAGCCAATCACGGCAATCATTCTTCATTTGAATGCAGAGTATGATTGGTCTACTACTGCAGGAGCTACAACCAACAAAGTCTATGGTGTGGTTAAGTTGAATGTTGTAAAAAGTCCTATTTTAATCAACTAAAATGAAAGTATTTTGATGAGGAGGAGCTTTGTTGGCATTTTACTCGGAAAACGGTATTCAAAAGAAGTACTGTTGTCTGTCTGCACTTGGGTCCAACCTGCGTTGCTCAACCCATACACTATTGGTATCAGTATCACATAAAGGATACTGGTATTGTAGAGACTTGTACTTGTAACGTAACTTAAATGATACTAAGCCCTTTAAAAGATGGACATTACATGGCAGATCGGAAGGGCAGTCATTAAATGACGACTCTGTAAAGAACATGGGCCAACTCAGAAACACTTTCTAGTGTAGCATGTCTTCCGTCTGAATGTGCTGGTGGAAGCTGCTGTTTCCATTAATGACAGACCGATGTTTATAGTGGACTATTATTAACTTGCCAGAGTGAGCTGCTGCAGTGTTATCTCCAAATATTCCCATAATCTTAAACATGATGTATTTCTCACAAAAACAAGATAATTGCAGTTTGAAAGAATTGTGTGACCTGACTTACCCTGACTTACAGTACTGAAAATACCCACTAGAAGAAATTACTGGTGATCCGAGGATGTAAATCATATCAACATGAAGAGACACATAACTGACACTAAACGTTAAGAGGAAACAGACATCGGCCTGGTATGTTGCACTCATCATATTTCACAAAGTTTCATCAACTTGAAAGTTGTAAAGCCCTTACATAAAGGAGAAATACCAGTTGCTTCACCCTTTGAGCATTGACCTCTACTTGGACTGCACTCGGTTAGGGTGTTAACTTTCCAGAAGAAGCACAGAATGTCAATTCATGCTGTGAATAAACAGATGAAGGAACAGTGCGGCCCATTGCTGACGTCAGCACGTGCATGGTTAAAGAGGTGTAGCTACACCTTTTTCCCATTCCTCTCCACTGCGACTTGAAAGGCTACAGCCAGACCAAGGAAATATTTACAGGGTGGGGGACTGCACTGCAGCAACACCCAAGAGACCCTAAGTACACAAGACAAAAAGGGAACAAGAGGGTGCTGCGGACATACACGACCAGTAAAAAGTAGTCGGTAATTAATAATTAAAATTTCCTTCATTCCATTGACTCAACTAGGCATGAGTAAGATACTCAGATATTTCAGAAACACTCATCAGGTGTGTTGCCTTTACTGAACCCAGTAAAAATCACAATCACTGTTCTGGTTGTTCTAGAAAGGCTGGTAACACGGACAAATCTCATTCCTAACTCCTGGTATGAATAAACAAAACACTGGTATGAATGCAGTCATGAAGCGTTAAAGCATTGACTGTTTATCTGAGTGGCCAAAGAAGTGTTGTTTTATCTCTATATGTTTTTTTAAAACAGGGAACCCCTTTATGGAATTGTATTTTAATAACATGTTCTCAGACAATATATAATAATATATCATCTTCTCTCACTCCCTTTCTCCTGTCATGAGCACAAACCCACACTGACTTTCCATCCGGTACAGAGGCGCTCCTGCAGCCAGACAGGATGGTCTTCCCCCCTCTATGAGTCATCGCCCAAATCTCCCAGGCTACAGAGTGGGGGTCTGGTGTGGGCTGGGAGAGACTAATGCGAGCCTGGCAAAGTCATCAGTGCAAATGGTCCAGTGGACAGCTAGGCATTTTAAGCTCAGTTGCAAAATAAGTCATTGGCTTCATGTCAGGGCAGATAGGATAACGAAATGGAAGAACAGATCTCTCATTATGTACCAACACACCGATTGAGGGTGTGTTGAATCCAGTTAATGATACAGATTGGAAAACCCTGTAGTCGTGTGCAACAGCTGTTTGTAACTTCTAATTAACTTAGTTATGACTTGAGTTTGAACTAAATGTAAATCTATGCATTTTTAATGGAAGTGGTTTGCACTCTTGATTAAAGGCTGTTATTGAACAGATTGTTTTCAAATTACATTTGGACAAACAAAGACATTTGGCTAGAACCACATGACAATATGACCAAAATAAAGTTAGTATTGTATTTCCAGAGTCTTTCACTATTAAGTCATATATTCCTTAATGTGAATTAGAATGGTTTGTCTCCTGATCTAATGTAACACAACTTTGAAGCTGGCTAGTCCATATTAAGAATAAGTGAAGACAACAAATAGCTGATGCAATCGACTCAACCAGTTTGTGTTATATTGTTCGGGTTATGAGCCATGGGTTTACAGTTGCAACCCACAGATATCTCAAGACTGTGGTAAAAATATTGCTTATTTTAATATCTTCAGACAGACAGACAAAAAATTCAATCCACTTAATCTGTCTGACTCATACTCGAAAGTTGGAAAGATTTGAGGAAAAAATACTTTGAGCTGCCCGGAGCCATGATAAGGTCTGTCTTTCATCCTAAGCTTATCCTCTGGTCCGTTTTTGTTATTTTGTTTTTGTGCTGAACATCTGTTCGGGCTACATGTGTGCACTTGCGATGAAGCGATCCCACCCGAATGTTTTCATTTGTGTGAGTTAGTATGGACGTATCTAATTACTGGAAGTACCTCCTCGCTGTTGGCCTGGTTCCGGATGAACTTGAAGCCTGGAATGCGCTTCTGGTTGCACATCACTCCGACATCTTCCGAGTGTTTGCAGTCTGACACACCGAGGCCATTGGAGTGACACTGAGCCAGGCTCTTCTCTCCACCAGTGCAGTGCACGTTGTCTAACCAGATCCGGCCTGGAGGGAGAGAGAGAGACAATGTGTGACTTTCTTGGACTGCAGCACTTACTAACTTTTATTTGTGATTTTTTTAGACTTTACACATTCACAATTAATCTTATATGGGCCAATTTGCATAAATAGTACTTTTACTTTTGGGTACTTTAAGTCTATTCTATACTAATATTATGGAACTTTAACTTGGGTAATATTTTTAATGCAGGACTTCTACTTTTAACAGAGTATTAACTCTAGTACTTCTACTTTTATTACGTACAAGAGTATTTCTTCCATCTCTGGCTCTCACAGATTAAACCCTTCACACTTGCAGGACTCTCCTTACTCAGACACAAGCCTATATTTCCATTCACTGTTCCTAATAATAAGGGATTAATGTTTGGGAAAATAGAAATGGCTGGTCATAACATTGAACCTTGACTGCATTAACTATGTTTCATACCTTTTTGACTTCTATTTCATAATTTCCATTATATTCCGTCTAGTCCCTCAGACAGACAGTAAACCTACTCATGTGGAGATGTGTTTGCTCCCCTGACACATTCTTCCAGCAAAAACGTGCCAAATAAAAAATGTCATAGCTAAGAAAATCATCTGCTGTCCAGCTGGCTGTTCACAGCCAACCATGAAGGAAACCACGTGGAAAAACCACCAATGGACGACTCATCGTTCTGAAAGTGTCAAGATGTTTCTGGGGAACATCCTGATCATACAGAGAGAGTGACAGCATCTTTTATAGTCACGTAGCCTTCTTCTGGCAAAGACATGTCTACCTCTGGAACATTTTTATAATAAGAGCCAAGTCTTCTGTAGCTGAAGCAGCTGGGTTGTTTGAAAAGTGAGCGTGGACGTGCAGGTTTGTCTAAACAAATACTGAGCATTGCCAGTAGTAATAAATCTGGATTTCCGTGTTAAAACTATCATCCACAGGCCTTATGGGAATGTAATTTCACCAGCTACTGAAACGAATGGGAAGCACAGAGCACACGGGAGCCATGAATGTTCTAATTGGCCTTTTATTGGAACTCTAAGCCAGCACCTTAACTCCAGCAACCCCTTAAATAAAAAAAAAAAAGTGCAAATGCATCTGATCGTATTGAGAGTTGTAGCCTGAAGCAGTAGCCTTCTTCTTCTCTGATATCTTTTACACAACCATGATTTTTTTTTAACCATCGCATTGGCTAGCTGTACAGGAAAAACATTTTATCCAAACAAACGTTCATGAACTTTTATCATAAAGTTGTGTCTTCCATTAGAAACATTTACTGGTTTCTCTCCCTGATGTACAAGTCATCATGATGGGAAATGGAAAATTCTCTTGATCACTTTTATAGCCGTTAGACTTTACCAACAACAGGAAAACAGACAAAAGCAATTTCCATTCTCTCACATGTACACAGCTAGTCTGGCCCTCAATTACTCTGCTTTCAAACTTAACAACCATTCGCCAGTAAAAGAGGTACACTCATCAACATTACATACAAATTTTGGCTAATTCATTAGTGCTAAATGCCAAAATGCTGCACACATTTTATGGTAAAAATAAACTTTGTGCCCATTCTGTTATTTATTTAAAAAAAAATGCAACTTAACAACATTAAACGTGACTCAAGGGACGTTTGGAATTACTTATATAACCCTACAGGCCCCCTATTATATACCTCAGGCATTGCTTAAATGTAGTGCAAGCAGTTATCAGTCTGCACAGTCAGTCAGTTCTTGAATATACATCAAACTGCTTGTAATTTGCTCCTTGTGAAATATATGTGCGTGCAACATTATATGCATGGGGTGCATCACTTCATATTATGATATTCTTGAACTTGCTATAATGACTGTGGTGCTTTGGGAAGCAAGTCACAAAGTTAATTACTTGACTTTTGAAGTGGCTGGCTGGATGTGGCCCGACCCTGTGGGAAAACATGTGCCTTTAACAAGGGACACCAAGTTAATTAACAGCTACCAACTGACGTGAACCAAGCCAGCACACGCAGAGAGTTGGGCATCTCTTTACTGCTTTCACAGTGATGGAGGAATTCATACACTACAAAGTGAAAGGAGAGATGAGATTAAGTCTGTGTGAAGGTCTGGTTTACACAGTGTTTCCAGTCCCCACCCCCGCCTCCCATGCTTATATGTGATTGGCATGTCTAAGTTTGCCTCTAATGGGAAAACCAGCACCTGAGGGTACACGCAGTCAGACAGGAGGAAACGTGTACCTCATTCAAAGAATTCCATGGAACAAACAAAACTGTATGAAGAGATATAGTGATTTTGTAAGTGTGTGGTTGGCTGGTTTTTAAGATTAACACCGTATAACCATCACCACAGTTGTTAGAAAGCTGGATAGCAAGATTAAAAAGAGTTTGAAGGGTTTTGGTTATATAATACAAGGTTTAGACCAAATCCTGGAAACTAACAGACACTTCTAATAAAGTTTTCTTACCTTCTCCTTTTCCGTATTTGGCCGAGGGCAACCAGGACTGCGCATCTAGGAAGCCGAGCTCTCTGCACGCCACGTTTGCAGCAGATATTGAGAAGTCATCATCACACACCGTTCCCCACTCGCCATTGTAGAAAACCTCCAACCGGCCCTCATAATGTTTCCGCTTCTCCCCGGCTAAACGTAGCTGGATGACAGCGGGGCTAGAGTCTGACTGGCAGTTGCACAGTGCCCACAGGGACAGTAAGGTGGACAACACACAGTGGATGGCAACAGGACGCAGCATGATGCAGGATGAGGCAAGAAAAGATAGTGATCTAAAGGGAGAGATTTAATAAAAACACTGTGAAAATTCAATAGAAGCTGAACTGAACTATGCTTATTGAACATTATTTTAGGAGATGGACTTTAAAATAACATTTGCACATCCCTAAGAGTTATATAGAGAGCTGAACATTGCAGGCAGACAGTAATGTGTGGTGTGTGTTTGGTTCTTTTGTCCATAGCTTGAACGAGTGAGGAGTTTCAGTATAAAATCTTGGGCAATAACAGTTTGGCTTGGCCATCGTCAGGCTCCTATAGACCCTCTCTGGCCTCTATGCAACCACAAGTATACGCTTCAGAATCACATACAGAGCTGACCACAGTTTGACAATAAAGCAGCCAGTGAATATACTTTTGACTGCCATTAGGAAAGAAAAAGGAGAATTTGGAAAAGTTTGGGTGAGAACGAAAGCTGTGAATCAGAGACAAGTATCCCTCTCTCCATCTTTCTGACAGCCTAATGGAGAGCAAATGTGGGCTCCTGCAGGGTGGGGTGCTGCCCCTCTGACTTATCTATTGATCTGTGCCTGGAGGCTGTGGAGCTATAAGGTTCAGAGAGAAAGTTGACTCCACCTCAATATTTCATGGTAAACCATGAAAGTGTCAGTGGAGCAACCAAAGCCCCCAGGAGTAATTTTCGGGACGAAAAGGAGGGAAGGAAGACAGTGAAAGTGAGGAGACCTCCACGTCTTTACACGGGAGGAAGAGAGGGGGGTGCTTTCCAAGTTGACATCATAGCAACAGCCAAACAAGCTGTAGAGCGCACAGTCTTACACAAACACCCCTGCATTACACAGTCAGTAGATTGTCAGACTTTGTGAGCATCACGTGTGCCCATGTGAAACATCTGTTTTATCTTCTCTTGAATGTTAAACAGGAAGAACATACTTTCATTTGGTCTTTTATTTTCAATCCTTCTTTACACGGCAGTTAAGAGTGACTGAATCAACATTATGCAAGTTTTAAATTAGTGTTTAAACCAGAGTTCAGAGTGCATTTCAGAACAAACAGTCAGTCAGCAAGTGTCAACTCCACATAGTCATTTATGAAAAACGAACACTTCTCTTGAATGTGTGTCTTGTATGTTCTAGATTATCCTGCTTACACAACCAGTGGAGAGACACGCCTACAGTATATCCTAAAGAAAAGTGTTCACAGTTGACACTTCCTCAAAAACTTCACTTGCATTTACTTAAGGTTGTAAATGCGGAGTTAAAAAATTCTAATCATGAGGTTGCATGAGAGCAATAAGGCTAGATAATATGTGGAAGCTGCCTGTCATTGTATGGTAGCCAAGGATTGTCAAGTTAACTGGGAATTGCAAAATTTCATAAGCTGAATTATTTGCTTTCTCAGTGAAAGCCTTTTGCTCTTTCATCATTTGCTTATTTTAGTAGAGCACAAATCAACCATCAAGTTATTGTTAAGCTGTGCCCAGCACACACTCCTGATATCAATAGTTACAAGAGTCCTGCAGCTTCTTCAGAAAATAATGTAGGCCTAGGTCCAATGTCAGCAAAACAGTAAGGCATAAATATCAAGGTAATGCAACTCCCTTTTAGATTTTGGTTATTATTCTGCTTATGCAACACAGTGTAGAAGCACACAATCTGATTAGTAGCCTATAACTTGTCTGGCTATAAGACAACAATAATTGGAAGGAACATACAATTAAATTAAGTTTAAAATGAGGAAAACGCGTTTCTGCTGGCAAAGAGGATAACAAATAATTATTGTAAGCTGTATTTTAAGTCCCAATATAAGTGCAAGACAACGTTCCATCAGGTCCGCCAAAGTTTTTCAGAGTTGAAAAGAAACACTTACTTTGACAGACGATGAGAAGCAGTAACACACTTTCCAGGACGTAGACTTTAAAGTTTCCAACTTGTTGCAGAGGATGAATTGGGAGGCAGCGGTTCTTTGTCCCTTTAGTACTCTTCCTCGCTGATTCTCCGGTCAGCTTCACAACTGGCCGAGCGCTCCCTTCCCACTCCTCACCATGGACAGCAGCCAATCAGAAGCAGCCTCAGCATCCTGGACACGCCTCCCTCCGGCCCTATCACCAGGGTTACAAAAACACACTGTAGGCATTTATGTAAAGCTCCGTTTACTGACATCTTATGGCTTTATATGGCTTCATTTATTAAGGTAGGATTTGTTATACAATAATGTTTTCCCTTCCCATAAGAAGGACGAAGTTATTTTTAACCCGGTAGAGGAAGCTATCTTTGACTCCCGAAAATGACCCCAATGCCTTAGTGTTAGGGTCAGTGAACATTAGTAAAACATTTTTGATATGAAAATAAAATCCAGTGAGATATTTTCTTTTGGGATAAAATCAGTGATAAATTGTGGTGCAATGTTCACAAAGGAGTACACATTTTACCCTGGCCGTCAGTTCATGTTGATGATGTTTTATTCTGCCTTCACTTCGACAGTGGAGAGTTTGTGTAGCACTCTATACAATATAAATTATTTCATATTTTAGACTACACAATAAAATATCACAACGATTATTCAAAAGCATACTTCTCAGACGGTCTCTGTCACTCATCTCTCCTCAATGTGAATTGTCCAGCTCATATTGACTTGTTTTAATATATATATATTTTAAAGGTTGTAGATTGTTGTATATAGTATACCATAAAAAGTTTCTTCAGAGATGTAGTTTGTGTTTCAATAACGATTTGCTCTGTCAAGTTCAAATCCCTTAATATCTTCCTAACTTATGAAGTAGGTGTGTGGTGCATCTGGTGGCACCAAGTGGCTACAACAATAAAAACCTGCCAGACACATTTGGTAATTTAGTTTGGCTTCATGAACGTGTGTAAACAAAAGGAAGTTAAAGCACGTGTTGAAGCAATTGTGATTTAATGAGGATGACCACTTGTTTTGTCTGAGAAAACATCACAATGTTACCTGTTGTGGAAAGTAGGTAAATAAAATACCAGCATTCAGCCACTTCTTAAACTAGTCTACTTTAAAGTTTATTATTTTTCTGTAAATCCAAAATATGTTCAACCAGTAAAAAAACAAACAAACAGTGTTGTAATCACAGGGGAATGTGAATATAAACTGAAATGGTTAAATAATGCGCAGAATCACTGGCAACAATGTTGTGGACCACGACAAATGACTTGAAATAGAATGTTTTGTTCATACGTTTATGTCTACATTGTCGTAATCGTTTAAACGGACGGCAGTATTTTGACTCACAAACAAAATACCACTAATGACATGTTTGTAAAAAGAAACAGGACACTGGCTGTGAGTGCATGAAAACAGTTTTCTTGGTTCCTATAGGAATAAACAACGTTCAAATGCCCTTTGTTTCTGTTCATCACTGCCGTCATAGTAGACTCAAGAATTCAGGCAAAGGAGGAAATATATGAAATCTTAAACATTTATTCAGGAATGCACAAAATATAGCAAATAACATACAATCTGGGTATACTTAATTCTTCAATTTTACAAATATTAGGAACAATATTCTGTTCTTAAAGTATAAAATATACATATATTGTACTGTAACAATGGACTTGCATCAAAACACACCCTCAGACTAAAGTGAAGCCACTACAATAGGACACAGAGTCACACTGAAGGTCATTTCACAAGACATTGGCGATTGATTGTGCTGACGTGAAACAAGGCTATCCATTATATATGAAACACACCTGACCAAAAATACACACACCTCCCCTTTTACTGCAAAACCAGTACTGTTGTTCAGGGTGTTTTGATCATAAAATATACATACTGTATACAGTACACTTTGACAACAGTTTGGAAACCACCACATGAATGAACTGTTGTTTTTCACCAAAAAGTTAAAGTAAAGGCACACAAGCAACATTTGCGCTCACATAAAATATGAATACAGTCCAAAGATATCTACATGGCAACAACACAATGTGTAACTATCATTCAAATGCAGAGCAAGAAAATGAACATGGCACATGGTTAAGTATAAGAGTATTATAAAAGTGGTTTAAACTAAGCTTTCATTTCCACCCACCATTGCCAAACTATCATCAAATGAATTCGATATTATCACAATTATAGATTCTCTTAAGTGCTCTTAATATATTCAATCCCAGAGATTTATGGTAGGCATAATGAACATGATGGCAAAAATCGGCTTTACTTCAAACTCTGCAAAACTGAGGTTTTTAATCACACATTGTATGTCTTACTGTGTAAAACACTGAAAACTCCTTGGCATGAAGTGTCTGAGCAATAATACTACAGTTTATTTGATGATTAAAGTAGATAACCAAAATAAATGGCAGCAAATATTATCTACAGGGTCAGTATACTAAGATCAGTTTACGCTCTCAATAGAGAGATGTGTCTTTTCTGAAAACTGTATCATGAACATAGTTAAATACACTGTAGACACACTGTGCTAAAGGTAATGTGTGCTGTGTACCCACACGTATTTCACTTAGTTCCTACAGATTTGTATGTAGCTAGCTGTTTCAAACGGTCAAGGAAATTCTTTGTAAAGAACAAATGCAAATACATTCCAAAGCATGGGTAGAACAGTTAAAAAACTGCTGAATACTTGAAGAATAAAATAAGTCTTCACTGTAAATCTTTCACCAAATATCAGAACATCTCCTTTAGAATAAGTAGATTCACCTCATATTGACTTTGTGCTTCTTATGCTGCAATGACATGATGAACACTAGATTATTTCTCTGGTTTCATATTCTTGTTTGAAAAGAGCAACCGTTCTGGATTTCAAATGTATTTTTCAAATACAAATGAGCAGGAAAAAAGAAAAGTGTGCTTATGTGTGATCATGTACAGTATTTACATTAATGTTGCGTTTGAGTTAAGGCCACTTATTCTGTTCCCAGTTTGGCGATCAGTTCGTCGCAGATCTTGGTGAGCTCCTCAATCTCTTGATTCTGTGAAAGACAGAACAATTTCAGGTCAGAAATACATAAAGATTAAAAAGGTTTCAATTGTAGCGAGAGAATGTTTTTTCAGTAGCTCGCCTCATACTCGATGTGCAACATTTTAACTGGATTAATCCATCGTGCAGTGTTTAATACTAACTGTAATTGTAGTTAACTTTTATTTTAAGGTTTTAATCTGTCCTTTCACTTCACCAGAGGCTGGTGTTAGTAGAGTGAACACTGCCCCCTAGTGATGGATGCTATGCCAGTATGTTGGCAGACGTGCATATATAAAATCGGTGCTGACTGCCAGCACATGATGAAGTACTTACAGTGTTTTTACAGATCGCTGTAATTGAAGCACTTGTGAAATCACAGTATTTAACACCATCATTTTACCATTGCAAGCCACAGGGGTGGGATTACGCAATAAAATGTGATCGTTTATATCACAAAAATGGAAAACAATGGTTTCCCAAAGCAGAAAAACAAAAAGTTCCTTTTGGTGCCAAAAAAGAAAAAGCTGAGGGGAAGACACATTGATTCTTTTAACTTAACTAAACAATGAAAAAAGGCATTACAAAGGAGGGAACGGGTGTGAGACAACAGATTATGTAGGAATTGTGCTGTGATTTTACGGTGACATAAAGCCAACACACATTCTCAAATTTGATCTTATTTGTTTACAGTAACTTTACCAGATTTTACCAGACTTCTGACTTGAAAGCTAAAGTCAAACACACCAACTGAAAACTCTCCCGGCTAAAGGGTTGCAACCTCAATCATCTTGAGTGTTTGATCAGGACGCTCTGCCCTACACTCACACAGTTCAACACAGAGAATCAATATTAATCAGATTGCAGTCATCCTACCTTTTGAAGGACGGCTCTTTCTAGTGACTCCGCCTTCATCTGCTCCATCCTCAGGCTGGCGCTTAGTGCGACACCCTCTGCGTTGGCCTTGGCACGTACCTGTGCTATGTCCTCGTTAGCCCTGTTAGAGAGGAAGTGAAGGAGACAAAGGAGACCGTCAAATCAAGAGTCTACGTCTGATCTTGATTTTCAGGTTGAAGAACTTGTCCAATGACTGAGAGACATCGAAGCTTACTTGTCCAGTTTCTCCTCAGCGTGCACCTTGAGGGTTTGGTATCGCTGCTCCTCCTGCTTGATCCGCATCAGGTAGTCCTGCGCACACTTCTTCAGGACCTCCTCATTCTAGACAGATTATTGAAGACAATATCTAGTGATCCAGCTATTATGTGATAGCAGATTTAACAGCATTGCATTAGATTCATACTGAAGCTCTACTGACCTTCTTAAAGCCCTCCAGGACTCCCTTCATGTTCTCGTACCTCCTGAAGAGGTCAGCGAAGGAGCGCTCCACAGAGTTGAGGTCGGCTATCGCCTGGTCCCTCTCCAAGGTCAACTGTCTAACAGACTTACTGCAGGACAGAGTCTTCTGGTTCTGCTCATCCTCTGCAACAGACAGAGGAGTCAAAAGACAAGATTTAAAGGGCATGATGTCGAACAAATCGTAAAGACTGAAGCCGAAGGTAGACAGTGTGCTTGCTTAAAGGGCTCCTAATCTTTGAAATAGCTTTCCTGAGCAACTAGAAAACCCCAACACTCTCCTTTAACTCATCCAAGACTCACTTCTACAGATGGGATATGTTTACATTTTAAATGTGTGTATCTCTTGTCATTGTATTTGTGTTTATACGTTTTTAAGTGTTTCGTTTGCACGGGTTTTTACTACTGCTGTTTTATTTGTTATTCTATCTGTTAACTGTGGGGGTTTTTTCTCCTCTTTCTTTTTTTTGTCTTTATTTTGAAATGACCTATTCAAAAGGATTCATTATTATTCATTATAATAGGGGATCGGCAACAAATATAATGATTTTATTAAATGAAAGTAAACTCATCCAATTGTGTTATGTAATATATCTTAGCTGAGGGGTTTATTCTCTACTTTTAACCCTAAACCTACACTTTAGCCATGTTTCCTTATAATATGCACCCTTAAATGTAATGTATGTGACATAATGCTTGGGGGGTTGTCATAAAACCACCACTACTTATTGTATATAAGGCCCTCTGAAGCCAGAAAGACATTAAACTAAAGCTACATACAGCACCACCAGGGGGCAGCAACTCACCAATCATCTGTGCGACTGTTTTCTCATACTCTGCAACTATGTTCCTGTCAAGTAGAAAAACAGAATAACCACATGTTGTTGCTTCCATGGATTAAGACGTATGTTTCTTTGCAGTTGTACTTTCAAATGAAATAAATATCCAGGGAAACAGTGCAGTTTCCATACCTCATCTCCAAAACCTCCAATCTGCTGTCCTCGTACTTCTTCTTCCACTCACTGACCTCAATCTCCTTAGAGATGATCTACATGATGACAGGACGTGAAGAGAAAAATATTCAGAAGTGAATCATCTGCAGATACACTTTATGAAGAGACACTTTCTAAGGGGTGTGACAGACACATACCTCTTCTCTGATCAGGGTTAGCACTGCGGCCTTGTCCATCTCACTTAGAGCCATGTGGTCCTGGCACAGGGCTGCAGCATCTGAGCCCTCACTGCTGGTCATCTTTGTGGAGAGTTTCATGGATATCTCACTCTGTGGAACATGCAGAGAACATACTGTTTAAGACCTGATAATAAAACATCCACGACGAAAAACTGTTCTCATGTGTTGATTTTATGAATCAAACATTTGTATAACCTAATTCGGCTTATCGTAGACAAATATTGCATGGGTAAAAACGATAAGATAAAAAAATTGATGTCGGAGCACGAGAAAGGAAAACAGTCCGTTAATGGCTGAACTATCCTCTTCCTGATTGAGATAAAGAACAGTTAAGAAGCCGGTCACGTTTAAATATTCATGGTGATGTACCCAAACTACTACTACTTACTATATCCTCTTTCAGACAGCAGATTTCTTTCTCCTCAGGGTGACTGGCAATCTTTGTCTCAGGAGCTTTGAGGATAAAAAAAACACAGAATTCAACGACAAATTACAAATGCTATTTGTTGTAAACACCCATATCTAAGTTTACTAAGTTATAATCCACAAACAAGCCTATTACTGTGCCCAAAGTCCCCTAAACTTAAGAAATATGGCACTACTTGTTTAGTTTTCATTATATTGTCTTGTGTCAATGATTAAAAGAGGGAGCAGATCGATTTTAACACACAACTATACGGAACATTTGTTCCACAGTGTAACATTTCTTATTTTCTTCCATCCAGGACAGAGTTTTGCTGAGCATGCGTTCTCCATTTAACTCCTGCCAAAAGTTTGATACATTCTTGGGGTTTTTCAACCTTTTATACTCCCAACACAAGTTGATTAGAAAATCATGAAAGTGAATCCCACTGCTTGTTGACAGTTTCCAATTCATGCTGCTGTTGGAACTGGCACCTCTCTGGGCATGCCTGCCTCTTTAACACCATGCCTCGTTCATGCACTGTTTGTTTTTTATACTGCATGCTTCATAAAATACTTACCACTGAACTATATCACAAGCTAATTTTGAAGGTTGGGTGTAATCTCACAAAATTGCTTTTTGTAATAAAAGAAAGAAAGATGTACTTTGATTAATCCCCGTGGGGAAATTCAATCTAAGCCCTGTAGAGCAAAAGCCTCTCTTTTCCACTTGGCATATTTTTTAAATTTGCACACAGTGGAGATTTTGAAACGTACCATCCTTAAGAGATTTATCCTCGATTGATTTATCGACTGTCTGTTTTTTCGCAGGTGCTTTGTTGCATTGGGTTTCTCCTCGCTCCTCCTGGATGTCTGCTGTCTGGCCCAAAATGCCAGTGCAGGCGAGCTTCTCCTCATCAGTGGCGTGATGAACTCGCTGAGTGATCTCTGGGGTCGAGGCCACCACCTCATCCTCCCTCTGCAGATAAGGGAGACAGATAGGATAGTTATTTCATGCTTCCATATCAAATATCACAAAAAGAAACACACAGCATTATACTCTTTTTGTACAAAAAAAAATACTATCCACCCCAACCTGAGATTCAAAAAATAAATAAATAAATTCAAACAAATAACATAAATAATAATAACCATTATAATCATTACAAGATTAAAAAACAGAAGTAGTTTGATTACTTTGATTAACAAATGAAAATGTGAATAGACTTACAATTTTTTATTGAATGTATCAAATATTAAATGCAACCACTAAGCAGAGGAATGAAGTGTATCTGTTGTTTTATTATTCTGTCACATCATTATGTTACACAATGTCTTGAGTATATCTGCTGCAGTACAGACCTGGAGTCGCTGCTGATGCTCTTGTCAGCTATCAGGTTAAGTGCGTGTGTGTGTGTGTGTGTGTGTGTGTGTGTGTGTGTGTGTGTGTGTGTGTGTGTGTGTGTGTGTGTGTGTGTGTGTGTGTTAAAAAAGTGAGGTCGAGAGGTTAGACAGCTGCTGAATAATGGGAAATGCAGTGCACTGCAGTACAGTGTAACATTTCAGATTAAAAACCTACCGTTACCTGATCGCACACATCAAGCACCAAGGACTGGCTCTCATCATATTTCTGAACTTTACAGGAGTTCCTAAAAAACAAGCACATTAAGATAAAAGATTCAGAATACATAGAACAAAAGTAGTGGTTCATAAAAACATTCAACTGTTTCTATAGCCATAGAGCTGCCAGCATTTTTATGCATATCAGTGGATTTATGGCCCAAAAATAAACTATAGATATACTAACGCTGCCAAACTTCTGGTGGGATCACAAGACGGGACAAATTAACTTGATGATGTATGGCCTTGTGAGTTGAGGTGAAACCAATGATTATTTCTCTTAAATGCTCCTTCAACAGCTCAGCACATGCCAAGATGAGAGTAAAATGGAAAGCAATCATACAGTAAAGAGAGCTTAGAATGTGAGAGTACTTACAACAGAGAACAGAGAAACTTGACTTGCTCAGATGCCCCCGGGCTAATAGAGGTGGACGAAAGCAGAGGTCGGGGGTGGGGGGGTTTGCGTAACAGACAAGAGGAGGAAAGATGAAAGGTGAAAGGGATATTGATTTGGGGAAGGGAGAACAGATCAGGGGGAATAGAGAAAGGAGAGTGTGTGAGTGGCTAAAAGCGTTGATCTCGGCATGAGATAGTTAAATAAGATTAAGCAAAAACCCAAGATGCCCACACACCTGGAAAGGTTTAAATTAGCATTGCAGTATAAACACTTCTGAAGGCCTATATATATCCTGTTAGGGAATTGCATCAACGGCCAGTATGCAGTGTTAAGTGTTTAGCGCCAGTTCAAAGCAAAACCTAGTGGCAAACACATCAAGCCTAGGTACTAGCTTAGTGGAGTTGATCCAAACCTAATACGAGTATAACACTGTTTATAGTGTGACAGCCTTCTCCTTTAGACTTACGCGATTGTCCTCTCTTTGCTTTTCTTAGGCATCTGCCTCGCTTTCTTCTCTCCCGCTGCTTGCACTGCTTTAGGTTTGCCCACTTCTTTCACTTTTTTCTCCGGCTGAGGGGCACTGCTGGATGAGTCCTCGTTGGTAATAGTCTTGGAGGACTTAAAAGGGTCCACAGAGTCGTCAAAATTGTCTGGATCAAAACTGTAGGAGCTCTTAGGGAGAACTGGAGAGCCGCACACTGTACTGCTGCTACCAAATGGATTGAAGTTTGGGTCGTCCCACTGATTGGGATCGAAGTTATACGCTCCTGATTTAGGAATAGGAATATCGTCAACATTAAGAGGTGCAGTTGAGTCTGATAATGGCAAAGCAGTTTCTGGAAGAGGTTCAGAAACTGGTTCTGACACTGGTAGAGAAACTGGTTCTGTGATAATGGATTTTGGTGCTGGTTGAGAAACTGGTTCTGTGATAATGCGTTCTGGTGCTGGTTGAGAAACTGGTTCTGTGATAATGCGTTCTGGTGCTGGTTGAGAAACTGGTTCTGTGATAATGGGTTCTGGTGCTGGTTTAGAGGAAACCTCTGACGCTTTGGCCTTCTTCCTTGCTGCCAGTTTGCTATTTGTCTTTTTACCTCCTAATTTCCTTGGAGGTGGCTTGCTGACTGCCCCCTCATCCAAACCGAACTCGAGCATTACGGACTTTGCCTCTGACGATGACGGCAATGATGACTCGGCTTCTACTGGAGGTGCTGAGCTGTCTTCACGTACTTGCGAGGAGCAACCGATTGGATCAAGTCTGGGAAAAGAGCTGGAACCAAACGGTGGGGGAGAGTTCTGGATTTTGGATCCGCCGCAGGTGAAAGGGTTAAAGCCATCATCCAGCTGGTCAGGGTCAAATTTGTAAGTGGCCTTGGGAAGAGGAAGTTCCTGTTCCTCATTTGTTTGGGGAGGTTCATCCATTGAGGCCTTCACCTTCAGTGATGGAGGCTTAGACTTCCTGTTTTTAGTCTTTGGAGGGGGCTCTGTCTGGTCAAGGCCATTGCACTGTGGTTCTGGGTCAGCCAGAACTTTCTGCTCAGGGGGCTCTGGAGCTGGACTGGCTGCAGGTTCACTGCAATGGAATGGTTCTGGTTCTGGCGTACGAGCAGGAACAGAAACAGGAAGAGGAGTAGGTTCAGGAGACTGAACTGGAGCAGGAGCTGGATTTCGCGCGATAGCTGGATCTAGAGCTGGAGCTGGATCTAGAGATGGATCCAAAGCTGGAACTAGATCTAGAGCTGGAGCTAGATTTAGAGCTGGATCTAGAGCTGGATCTTGAGCTGGATCTAGAGCTGGAACTGGATCTAGAGCAAGATCTAGAGCTGGAGCTGGATCTAGAGCTGGTTCCAAAGCTGGATCTAGAGCTGAATCTAAAGCTGGAACTGGATCTAGAGCTGGTTCCAAAGCTGGATCTAGAGCTGAATCCTGAGCTGGAGCTGGAGCCGTATCCGGGACAGGATCGGTAACTAGGACAGGCGCTGGGATTTGGAATAGCTCAGAGGATGCAGCTGTGCATTCAGGCACTTCAGGCTCTTCATTCACTAATGATGGAGCAGGGGCAGAGCCCAAGGCCTCTGGGAGATTCTCTGTCTGCCGTGCAGGCAGTGTCTCATAGTCTACTTCCAGTGGGCCACCCATGGGCACCACAGGCTCATCCTGACCCATGTTGTGTCTGAGCCAGAAATCCTGATCCAACACAGGAGCAGTCACTATCAGCTCCTCCTCCTGATCCACATCTAAAGAAAACATTTGAGTAAAAAACAGAATTAAAAATAAAATATATTCAAAAGCAGAATATTAAAATTGCATTCACTTTTCTTGCCTATAATTATCCCTCCAATCAAATCTAAACTTAGATGTTAGTGACATTTGATTGGTTCCTAGCCAGCCAACTGTTCCTTTTGCTGCTGTTGCCATGGCGATGTCCTACTAGAAACTCCATGATATTTAAACCGAGTAGTGCGTTAAAAGAAACAGAGAAAAAAGAAAAATAAAGGGCTATGATTTATTTTTAGTTGTGTTGATGACAACAGGGCCAGAGGGGGGGGGGGGGAGTTATTATTGCCGCCAGGGAACACTTTGACACATCAACATATTTCACTGGGCCTGTCATACTGGCCATATTCATGTAATATTATGTTGCTAGGAGACTAACACACTCTGCCGTGTTCCTACCTACCTCCACTCACATTAGCATGTAGCCAGAGTGTCGTTTTCAAAGCATACAAACATGTCCTGATCCAAATCCACAGACTCCTTTGTATTCTCTCACTCTTGTTTTAAAGAAAAGGGAGGAGCATGTCGAAGCAGGGATAAACCTCACTTGGCAGCAGGTCTAATTTCCTTAAGACAATTATGGGTTTGCATGGTTTAACCATTTTATCATGATATACTTAATTTTTTAATAAAAAATACTACGCACCTGTGCATAATAGACATTTACAGTCAAACACACAATATTTAAAGAACTTTAAGTAAGTATTCAAATAGTAAATATATAATTGTAATGGATTGACAAATGTCGGTTTTTCATTCACTTAACCACAGATTCCTCTTTCTATTTAGGAGACATACTAAACAACCCTTAATTATCCATTTGTTTATTACCACTTAGTGCCTTTTAGGCCCTTACAAAAGTCTTTAAATATCTATTAAATATTCAACAACTGTCCCTATGCAATATACACATGCCGATGCAGCGATGGAGACTTTGGAAGGGCTTAGACAGACACAATAATTAGCCTGTTTACATTTAAAGAATTTCTAGAGGGACTTCAACTCCCCCCTGCCAGAATTCAAACTTCCTCATTCAAAGCTGCAGGAAGGGATGTTGCGGGTTTAAAAAAAAAGTGAACTCCCTCTTCGCTGCACACTAGTGGACCTTAACAATGTACACTTCTGAAAACGTTTTTGCCGTTTTACAGGAAGGATTTACTCCTACCAATGCTGCCAACGAGTCAACACATGGTCTCCTTAAACCCTGCTTCGGTTACAGCCTGATAACAATCTTAGTTTAGTCCCTCCCCTCATTGTGACCTCTATCAATTACCAATACAACACGAGGTGAACCAAAGCTTTTGTTGAACCTGTTGAATTCCTGAGCAGAGGACGTTCCCACACTCTGCTTCAGGCTCCTCCTCTTAGTGATTCAAATGACAATGACAGCGCTTCTACAATCATCGCACCCAAAACTCAGAGGGACCTGACATACCAAACATGTTTCACTGCTTAGGTATTACTCACCTTAGTTACCACTAATAAAAACATTGCAATGCAACACATACTTGACACACTTATTATATGATCCCTAAGAATAATGCATTATTATCAAGCTTATCATGCGTTAAAATATCCCTATAGCACTGTAAACTTATAGTTATAAGCAATCAGTAGTAATCCTAATGTTTTGTCAAAATAGTCCTTATACATTATAAACCTTTTTATAATATAAGGTCAAGTATCATAATGCTTCAATATTGTAGCTTACTTACTGACATTTTTTCTGCAAGCCCATGTCTATAATCAAACAAACTTACGATGCATTTAATTAGTTGCATATATTTTATAATTAAAATGCATGAAGGCAAAGACTATGATGCATTACAAATATAGAAATGATAATGCACTATGGTCCTTCATAGTATCAGTAGTATATCAATAAGTATTATGATATCAAACCTTTTAAATTATTATAAAATGATGTATAATAGTCCATAGTGTTTCATCATAAAAAGTGTGACTTTAAATCTGATATTACCCTAACTTTAAATCTGATATTACCCTAACTTTAAATCTGATATTACCCTAACTTTAAATCTGATATTACCCTAACTTTAAATCTGATATTACCCTAACTTTAAATCTGATATTACCCAAACTTTAAATCTGATATTACCCTAACTTTAAATCTGATATTACCCTAACTTTAAATCTGATATTACCCAAACTTTAAATCTGATATTACCCTAACTTTAAATCTGATATTACCCTAACTTTAAATCTGATATTACCCTAACTTGTCAGGGTATCTTGATTTACAGGCCAGTAAAGTACAATCAAAGATAAAATGCAGAAGGCAGGTACATTCCGGACAAAGTCAGACTGCATATGTATCCAATTACTCTGGTGTGGTGAACCTGATACGCCTGGCACAGAGTTCAGGCACAGAAGCGATGTTAATCTATAACAACATGTGCTATTGATTATTTTATCATATAAAGATGACTGAGTTGATGCCTTTTAAAAGCAAATGTTCCTTTTGTTGACTATAAAGACAAACACATGCACATACATGTGATGTGATGTTTGCACTTATTGTAAGTCGCTTTGGATAAAAGCGTCAATGTAATGTAGTGATGGCCGAACATTCATGGCAACATAAAAGGACCGCTGACTTCAACATAGACTCCTGTTACCATGGCAACATCAATGAGGGACACTGGGTTTATGATATATAGTGTGCATCAAAAGTACATTTCCTTCAAACTGTTTAATACTAGTTTAATGTTAATGAGAACAGTCTGCTACCGAAGGTGTTTCTGCAACGTGTTTAAGTCTTGAACAGTTAGCTGACTCTGCCTCTTCTTATCTTTCTCTCTATGTCTCTGTGTTATTGCTCAGCAGTTGCCCCACCTGCTTTGTCTGCATCAGTGTTGTTGTTCTCCAGCTCTTCGGGGAAGGTTGAAGGAGCGTGGACAGGAGTTGCTGCTTCAGGAGTTTCAAAATGACCCTCTGAGTCAGAGCTGTGGAAGCCAGAGAGAGAGAGAGAGAGCGTGAACTTTACAAACATTCAAAACATGAAAAAGCCGGAGGACAGAAAATATGCATTATGTAACTGAGGAGCAGTGACCGCATTATAAACACCATGTACTCTAAAGACTCTACTTAATCAGCACTGGGAAAGACATCTTGCATTAAAAGAAGTGCACCAACTGGATTAAAAATGTGCAAAGCGTGCAAGTGTAAGGACAAATGCAAATCATTTACATTGTACAGGATGTTCCCTTCTAACGTTGTTCTATTTTAATACTTTTTTTACAGGTGGGAAATTCTTTAGCACAGAAAAGCAAAGATGATACTGAACATTTAATGAACTTTAACAAGTCTCTACTGTCCCAGATCTGTCCTGACTTTCTCCTTTGATGTTGAATTGTGCTTTGGCAACACTCGCTATCATTTGAGTCCTGCCAGTAATGTAGTGAAAGATTAAGAGGAAGATAAAGAGGAAATAGGGCACACCACTGTTTCCTGTCAAATCTATAGCACTAAAGTATGAGACAGCACCATACAAATTACATTTATGTATGTATTTTAAAATAAGATGTGAATATTATAACTGAATACGGGTTTCAAAACTCTTCACATGACATGTGATTTGAACATTGTAAAGCAGTAACATTCGGTTTTGATCTGATCACTTCAGGAAGTCACATCACACTGTGTTAATTATTGGTACGATAACTGCTGATAGTAAACACACACACACACACACACACACACACACACACACACACACACACACACACACACACACACACACACACACACACACACACACACACACACACACACACACACACACACACACACACACACACACACGTATTTTGGTATTATAGGCTAGAGTGGTGATTGATTATCCAGTCAATAAAATATCGTAGTGTAGGAGTCGGCAACAAAAAAAGTAGTTGTGTAAATCTTCACTTTGAACAAAGGCCAGGATAATGAAGTTATCAAAGGAGACCGATGATAAGAGAAAGGATAAGGGTAGGTAATGATTTGACCATGTGTCATGTTCTCGAGCAATGATTATCCTTGGGTTTAAGCTGTACCTGGTTGCATTGATGGAGAATGTGTTCCATTTCTTTGCATCCACAGAAATGAGGATGTAGCCTAGTTTCAGCGAGGCTGAGAAAAACATTCAGTTCAAACAGTGACTGAACGACAGCCACACCAGAAATGTGTCAGCACTGCACGACAACATAACACATCTGACATTTCTGCATTTAAAAAAAAAAGAAAAAAGGCTGATGCAAATAAGGCAACGGTTTTCCCCCGCTTTTCAAAACCTTCATAATTTAAGAGATACCTCAACCTGACAGGTGGACACACACACATGAGCACACGTCAAAATGCCCCCTCCTCCAGTTCAGACAGTGTGAATCCCAACACTTGCCTGTAGCTTTGAGATCTCTCCTCCTCCTCTTCCTCTCCAAGTTGCTGCCTCTCCTCGCTGGCATCATGCCCCTCTTCATCCTCCTCTCCCTCTCCCCCTCGCACCGCCGTCCACGTCCATTTGGCCCATGACACGGGTGACAGCCAAGACATCACTCCTCTTTCCAGAGGGGCTCTTCAACCCTCAGTCGACTCAAAGAACTCCCTGAACTGTTTTCCAGGGCCCGACTAAAAGCCTTTCTGTTTGTTTCTGTCCTCAAGATTTCCACCCTGCCAATGGCTCTCACATCTTCCCACAGAGCTTCTCTTCAGGCGAGTTCCCAGATTCCCATGAGAGGAAGAATCATTTATATTCCCACTCTTCTATCTGTAAAACCTCCGTCTTAAAATCCCCAATTCTTCAGGTGCCTTCTCTTCTCTTTTCTTTTTGCAGTCACGCTCCTTCTGCCTCTGCCTCGGTGGCAGAATACCACAGCTCTGATCAGCTGGGTTTCAAAATGCTGTTCTCCCTCTCTCCTCGGCTGAGCACCCCCTCTAAACCTCCACCTCGGGATGGTCCACTGATAAAACACACAGCGGGGGAGGCAGGAAGCTTGAAGCTCTGAAAATGAAGGCAGCTTCTCGTTACTCAACGATATGCGTTCCCCTGTGGCTGGAGAATGGTACGATCCTGTCAGTCCGCTCTACCACTCCGAAGCAAAAGGAGGGAGCCAAAAAACAAACACAGAAAGTGGAGGAGGAGCTGGGCTGTTGGGGTTCCACGTTTTATAGCCCATAGAGAGGGTAGGAATGTGGGGCTAGTTCTTTAAGCCTTCCCTGCTCCCCCAGGCTGTTAAACAGTTAACTGTTTCTCCCATCCAGTGGCATGCAGGCATGCATGACTGGGGGAACCAGTTCTGTTATAGCCCCAGGAGATGTACCTTATTCAATTTGTCTGCGGTTAAGACCACAGAACAGACAGGGATCCATGGTCTTCAATACACTCATTAAGGGATCGTAAAAACCCTTTGATGCATCTGACACAAGCACAAATTGTTGAATGCCTCAAAGAAAAAGAACAATACTTCAAAAGGACTGCAAAAAGCCAAGAGCCACTCATCATTATTAGCAAAGGACTCTCCATGTAGATTAAAAAGTCCTTGACACACAAAAAGATAAACAGCTTATGCAAGAATACTCAATCCAAAGCACAGCGTCTAGTGATCTATTAATAGCTGATGCTTGTGATGTGATATTATAAACATTTTTTGTCAAACTGTACTTTCTCAGTATAGTTGCACGTCTCTTAATGGCTCCTCTGACCAGTGGTGTTCCCCAGGGCTCCGTCCTTGCCCCCTTGTTGTTCTCTATATGCTAGCTCTCACTGGGACACAACATTTGTTTTCATTGATACAGGGCTGAAACTCATTTTCCCCAAATATTTGAAAGCCACCTGTCACCTAATACATTTCAGAATCCCAAGACCTGGAGGTCTCAAAACCTCCTTCCGTTTAATGAAATCAAGAAATAGTTTTTGGTGATTATTAGTGACCTCTCGCCATAACTGTTTTTTAATGTACTTCCTTCCATGCATTATGAAAGGCCCTTCTCCACTAATCTTGCAAAGATAATCCATATATTTGTATCTAATGTCCTGATTATTTATGTCACTGTTTTCAGGGTGAGGCACAATCCCTCCCCTATGATTATACAACAAATTATAGCTGGCTCCTATTACTGAATTGCTGCTCCCATATGAGCCAGAGTGCAGCTTCAGAGCTTCAGGAAAGGCCCTGCTGACTCTGAGCCCTAACTAAAAAATAATGCCGTTTTGTTTTTGTGGACAGGACCACTAGTATAAGAACTTCCTGTTGGAGAATCAGAAGTTTGTTTTTTACTTCCAACTCATCTTCAAACAAACGCAATTGAGATCATCGTTTTTTCACCTTCTGAAACTGTGTGTTCTATTTGTTTATTTCACACTTTTTATGTTTTTGTTATGATTTTAGGGCAGTTTTTTGTCTATATTTTTAGTGGTCTGATTATTTTGAACTGCAAAAAAGAAAAACACAACATAACTTCATCATGCCCACTGCTTCTGTGCTCTTTCAAGACCACTTGTTTGATATAGTTACTGTTTTGTGAGCCTCGACATATAACATGACAATGCATCTTCAGTTTGTTTTCTTATACGGTACTACTTCTCCAGAAACTTCTCTTAGGTTCGGTTTGGCAATACAGCAGCTAAACTCCTCCCAAATTCCAATGGAGGAGCAGACACACACACACAGACACACAGACACACAGACACACAGACACACACACACACACACACACACACACACACACACACACACACACACACACACACACACACACACACACACACACACACACACACGCCTCAGTCAGACTCAGAGTTTCCACATTGGACCAAAAGGGTGGAGTTTGTCATTTGCCAACTTATTTACCGTCTGGTTGCTGGTGGGGCTTGAGGCTGGGGTGCAGGATCAATCCCTGCTTCATTGATCATGTGTAAGTGGTAGTGATGGGGTAGTACAAGTAGATTATCACTGAGTGCAATGATCAACTTGTGCCTTTATTCTTGGGATAGTTTATCTTTCTTGTCAGTTAAATGTTTGCTAACAAAAGCAGCAGTACTTTTGAAGTCACTGAACAACAGTGGAGACCATCAGTCGATACGGCCTATTAGAACAAATAATACTGTCTTAACACATATAAGAAGATATCCTTGTCTATAATCCTTGATCAACACTCTACTTTATTTGAGTAATAAACAAAGCTATAGCAAATGAGTTACCTTGAATGGGAGGTGCGGTTGTGGTGTTTTTTCTGCACCAGTGGATGTTATCCTTTATAATAGATTGATGTATGTAAGTGGAAAGAAAATTAAGCTCTGTTTACGTAGACTCTTGTCTTATTCTCAAGGTTGCTTGTTGCATTAAGGGTGTAAATTACCATCCCTAACATAAACTCCTAACTTTTAATTGCCATTATTCTTTGGGAACACACTTGATGTGAAACCTGAAGTGAACACCAGTCTTTTCGCTGCTTTCAAAACAAACCAATTGTTCACACAGATGACATATTTACGTCTGTTTTTTCTAGTCTAAAAATGGCATCAATAAACATCAGTAAGTAGCATGAGGCAGCTGTGTGTATGTTTCCAGATAAAAGACCACCACAGCCACCAGACATCTTGCCTAGGAGTGAAGCGCAATCAAAATCCAAACACACCACGAAGGAGCTCAGATTTCAAACACTGAGGGAGGAACCAAAAAGCCCATTTTAACAAAAACAGAAAGTGACTAAAAGCAAAATGAAAACAAGTCTGGCCTATATCCCTCTGTTCCCACAACAACTCAAAATCTGCCCGGGTCTGTCCAAATGTGACTAATGACACATTTCTGTTTAGCCTCCATGTCAGGGCTTAACATCCACTAACAATATTTTCCTGACAAAGCTGCCCTGTCTCTTAACAGCTCGAGTGTCTGAAAGAATGCAGACATATGATTTGCACCTAACAACATGATATATTTACTCTGTGTCTTCAGTAGCACAGTTCAAACACACTTGCCATAAATAGAAACAGTGTATCATTTTTAGAAGACAATAGTGGACAACATCATTATACATAGCCCCTCTTCTGGAGCCTAAAATAAAATAGGGACAAGAGAGGAAGGAAGCAAATCAAATGTGAACAGAAGAATTGTTGTGTGTTTTTGAGGAACAAAAGAGGGAGAGGAAGGATAAGTGGAGCAAGGCCATTGACGGAGATAGTGTGTGCAACAAAAAGCATTTGTTTGTATTCCTGATTTGCCCTAATGCTACTGAGAGGCAAACTAAATGATCAGCTCTCTCAAATTAAATAAGGACAGAGGTTAACAGTCATCAACAGTAATCAACTAACAGCAAGTTAGTAGCTGAACATGTTTTGCTTAGACTGTAGATAGACCACATCCTGTCAGAAATGAGCAACTACCTTAACAAGCCGGAAAAATACATCACATTTCACTGCTTCACCCTGAGCTGTCAAATAACAGAACCAGTGTGCTGCAGCAACATCTAGTGGGAAAATTGCATCGGCACACCCGTCCCGCACTGCATCTCAAAAAGACAAAAAAACATTGCTGAAAAGGCATTGACATATTCTGATTGCAACCAACATCATCCATTTAAATACCAGCAATGATGTGACACATCTTGATACAGTACCATCAGTATATTCAACAAGCTGATGATTTCAATAAAATGTATGAATATGTTTTGTGATGACATGCACATATAATGAGTTATATCATGCACAATGCTAGTTCAGAGGCTCATACCTTTATACAGCTACAATCAACGGTAAACAGACTACATTTATATCTCCAACCGTTGAGCATGTCACACTACTGTATGTGCAACACAAACAAGCATTGACCTCAGTTCATTACCGCTGTGAAGATTCAAGATTCAAGAAGCTTTATTTATCCCGAGGGAAATTGCTGTGCAACAGTTGCAGTACAAAGTGGGAAAGTAATACAAAGTGATAGGTAAAATCCAACTAACATAAAATAAACTAAGTAAGTAAGGCCAGATTTGCAGTGTTGTTGTGTCAACTAATTGATTTAGGCATATGCAGCATGCAAGAATAAACATGAGAAAGAGAGGGACGATTTAAAGAAGCCTCTTCAAAACCAATGTTTACCTAATGTGACAACAGCTGGTTTTGGGCTTTAGTTGTTTGAGGGCTTCATGAAATAAACGAAGTTTGTAATCCGGGTTTATTTGACAATAACTTTCTTTTAATTCAGAAACGTTTTATACTGTAGAAATATGATTGTCTATTAACTGATACACTTAACAAACTACTCTCAACATCTCAAACATTTCAAAATTAGCATGTCAGCAAATAAGCATGTCATCAAGTCAAAGTTATTCTGCAGAAATGTATCTCTAAGACTATCAGTTAATCACTGCACTCTAATAATAAATACAGAAGAGTGTGCGTTTGGGAGAATTGAGAGTAAATTGAGCTTTGTATGCTATTTTCTGGCACTTACCAGGCTCCAAAGTAAAATATTTTGCCGTTAAGACCATAGTTCAAAGAGCATGGAGATTACGATAAGCTCATTTGAACATAAAAAGGATAAAAGACGAAATAAATGGACTAAATAAACTAGTTTACGGCTAAACCATGAACATAGTTTTGTCGATGGGTGGCAGTACGTTTCTCGAGGATGTGTCAGATTTACAAGTCCGTCTACCTCGAAGAAGAAGCACTTCCGTTGTGACGTAATTTTTGAGCCATAGCAAATGGCGGTTGAACAGGGTGGACAGTACACACGGTTATAACTGTAACTGTTTAATTATCATCAAAACATGTACTCGAGTGTGTCGGATTTACAGAGCAGTTACAACATGTTTATTTTCAACTTTCAGGTCCGTTCATTTGTCGTGCTCACCGAAAATTCATTGCCAAAGACACGAAAACGACGCAAACGGTAAGAAGAGCTACACTTTACGGCAGAGATAACTTTAGCACCGGCGTTAGGTTGGCACAGTAACGGTCAGTGGCAGAGGTGGAAGAAGTACTCAGATATTGTACTTAAATAAAAGGTGAAGCACCAGACTGTAGGAATACTCTGGTACAAGGTAAAGTCATGCATTCCAAATGTTGCTCGAGTACAAAAGTATCGGCATCAAAATATACTTGGAGTACTAAAAGTAAGTACTCATGATGGAATAACAAACATGATGTATCAACATGATGTGTTCATTATAAATATTGATGCTATCAAAGCTGGTAAAGGTGCAGCTAGTTTTAATTACTTTGTATGCTGCAGAGTAGCTTGTGAATTCACTCCAGATTTAACCAGTCATATTTAATTGTTGATTCAATTTCACAGTATTAATCCAAATCTGCAAAGTAACTAAAGGTATTAAAGAAATGTACTGGAGTGAAAATCATTATTTACCACTGAATTGTACTGTGATAGAAGTAGCAAAACATTTAATTACTCAAGTACAAGCACCTAAACAATTGCAATTAAGTAAGTACTTCAGTAAATGTACTTTCCACCACTGTTAATATTTAGTATATTTTAGTATGCGTAATGCCAATTTTTGTACTGTGAATGAATGAACTACCTCAAGAAATGTATGCTAGATGAGCTAGCTTGAGATTCCGTTCTTAAGGTGTATGTTAATTCTGGAGCTAAATCTCAACGTCTAACAGTTGATATGATGGAGAATGAAGATGGAGACAATGACACGGAGTCTGAAGGGACTGAACTCCGTCTGAGAGTAGAGTCGTTGAAGCAGGAGCTCCAAGAGTGCAGAGCGGAGCTGGCAAAGCTACAGAAACAACTGAAGCAGTCCGAAAGACTTCAGCAGAACACTGAGAGCTATAACGAAGACCTTAGGAAACAGGTCAGTGCATAAAAACACCATTCATGATTTAAAGAACAATCAGTCAGATTTTAATGATTTATTATATTCCCATTACCATGTTATAACAGCAGGTTTTGTAAGAGTGTAGGCCATTTGAATTGATCCATAATTTATTGTTTCAGGTCGACCAGCTGAGCGCAGAGATTCATCAGCGAAAGAAGAAAGATAAAGACAAAGTTGACGGTGAAACTCAAACAGAAGACTATGAATGGACAGAAACTGGTGTGTTAATTTTATTTTACATACATAAATATATAATTTATTTTAGTCAGAAAGTGAGTAAATAGTTACTAATTATTCCATATTTCTTTGCAGATTACTACAACTACTACTATGGGGGCTACACTCAGAACCCAGAGGCTTCAGACAGTCAGGAAGGCCTGAACACAGAGGCAGCAGTAGAAGCAGCAGATGGCAGCAATGCAGCAGAGGTTTCAACACCAGATGAAACAGCAGCTGCTGTTGTTGATTACCCCACGTCTGACAACGGTGTTGCAGTCACAACAGAAGTTTGTTTATTTTTAAAGTTACTTGACTCAACAGTAATTGCAAATGTCAAAAATCCTTATCAGAATGCTACTGATAGTTTAACGAATCGATTAATTGGCTCATTGAATCAACACTAAACCCAAATACTGAAGTGAGGAGATGTTGATATATATGGATAAGTGAAATGGGTAAATTGGACTTATGACTAATTATTGGCATTGTCTCATTCAGGAAGGTGATGGAGGATCCATAGCTGATATTTTGAGGGCCACTGCTGAAGAGGCTATGACGCAGACCGGGTTTGTCTTTGATGAGACTACCGGGTTGTACTATGACCACAGCACAGGCTTCTACTACGACTCGGTTTGTCCAAATCTCCTTTTTTAATACACTAGGGCTTAACATAGCAGACTATGTTAAGAAGTATTTATTTTTCTCGTACCAATCATGTAATTCTGAACACATTTCTCCTCCTCAGGCCAGTCAGCTCTACTACGATGCCAACACAGGCATTTACTACTACCATGATGCAGAGAGTGGACGATACCAATTTCATTCCAAGATTGAGTTGCCTGCTGCACAGACTGCTGCAGAGCTGTGCACAGAAAAGAGCACTGGTGAATGGAAGGTCAGAAAGTTAAAGAAAGGGTCCAAGAATTACTCACACCAGGACAAAAAGGTATGTACACCTGTGGATCTTTTGACTGATGCATTACAAAGATACATTTTATACTACGTGGCTGACAGCGGGCTGATGACTTTGTAGTCCCCCTTTTTTTTAAACTCAAATTAATCATAACTTTATGGTTCTCAGTCTTTAAATGTTTGTTTTTCTTGGTCTAGATTAGTTGACTAAAAAGATTGTCCTCTGACCTAGGTGCAAGAGGTGACTTACTCATTGGCTAAAATGAAGATTTCTTCTTACTGGGGTTCTGCTTCCCGCAAAGGTACACCTTTCATAACAGCACGCATAGCAATACAGAAGATTAGATCCACACTTTGTCCCCTGGGCTTTAATTTAATAGTTTTGCCGTCACAATGGGATGAATAAATACTGATAAAGCACTCATACAGTTCCAAAGAAGGTGGGAGGTTCTGTTATTCCCACAAGCAGCACCTTAACATTTGTAGGGCTTTAAAGTAAGCAATGACATTTTTCACACACTAAATGTTATGATGGCCAAACTAGTAAATTATAGCACAAGTGGAGGATAGTTTTAATATGTAATCATATTCCTTTCATCTTGTAACATAATTAAAAACAAACTTTTGTGTAAGCAAAAAATCTGTTTAAATGGTGTTTAGTTACTCGGTATGGCGTCACAAACCACAAATCATTCAAAGTTTTAGTAAGCTTTGCCTATGAATCTGGGAGCAGGGTAAAATATAGATCACTGTAGATTCCCTGGAGTAATTTTAGAGGTCTAGTTAATTGTCTTGAAGACTGAAACGATGTATAAACATGGTATCAGATATGGAACATGGGATCTACAAAGCCAGCTTGCCCCCTGTCAGTGACCATCACTGAAGATAGTAATTTCACTGTTGACTGTCTGATGGCAGGAACTCAAATATGATGAGATAAAATTGGAAGAAGAAATTGACTGGGTCGAAAAGCCAACCACTAAAAGGACAACAGAATCACGAAAACTGAAGCGGAAATCTTGCAGTCCTGATGCGGCCTCGCGTAGAAAAGACTCTCATAAACACAGAGAGGATAGCAACAAATCTTCGTCGAAGAGGAAGAAGCATAAAAAAAGTTCCCACAATGACGATAAGGCTAGATCAAAGAAGAAAAGTAAAAAATCAAAGACAAAAAAGCAGAAGAAGAAGAGCCCGGCTCGGAGCGATGATTCAGATGAAAACAGCGGACCAGAAGAGGGTGAGCTCACAGAGTCGGAGAGAGAGGAGTGGGACTCCACTCCCTCGGTCTCATCTTCTAGCTATAGCTCCAAGGAAAACTCAGAGGTAGAAATGGAGACTCAGATTAACGCAGGTGAGAGGACAAAGCAGCACAACTCACAGCCGGGCACGCATCTAAAGAACATTGTACTGGTTGTAATTTGCAAATAGTGATATTATCAGCTGTCATAAAATACTGAGACTAGCTGTTTGAGGCTGACATGTTCCTTTTTTTACAGCCATTTGGCCGCCCTGTGTAAGAGTGACAGTAGTCAGATCTCCAGTGATGCAGGTGGGCACTCTGTTCATCATCACGGCCGACTCTCCAGCCACCATTGGCAGGTTTGTGCTATTTCTATCTTGTGTATGTTGTTAAAGAATCGGTTGCCACAAAGGTAAAGATTGAGGCTGCTAACAAAGAGAATGACATGGCTTTAAGAAATAACAACCCCCCCCCCCACACACACAGAATTATCTGTGAATATATCTCTGTCTTTACTGTTGCAGAGAGAAAAACATGGACCATGCAATCCTAATACCAGAATTTGGAGTCAGCAAGGTAACTTTTTGGTCTTATTATTGTCCATGGATCTTCCTAATCTATTTTGCATTTGTGATGTTTCTCACTGATCTGTGTTTGGGTCCAGTTCCACGCAGAGGTGTACTTTGACCAGGAGCAGCAGGGCTACATGCTGGTGGACCAGGGCAGCCAGAATGGAACAGTCATCAATGGCAACAGGATCTTGCAGGTCAATAACTTATTTCATTTTGTTGCTTCTTTAAAAAAGAATTTAAAAATCGAACTCAGTAATGACTTTATCAATGAATCTTCATACTACAGCCCAAAACCAAGTGTGAGCCACAAGCACTGACTCACGGCGATGAGGTGAAGATGGGAGAGACTGTGCTTTCCTTTCACATCCACTCAGGGACTGACACCTGTGATGGCTGTGAGCCTGGCCAGGTGATGGCCCACATCAACAAGTACAAGAAGGAGGAGAATACAGGTGAGGAGCCACCTAATGAGAAATGTTTCTTGACTTGGAAAATGTAGGTGTGAGACATTTAGTTTTTCTGTTGTTGGGTAGGTCATATTCTCCTGATCAAGAGGTGGGGATTCCTAAAATTTGGCAACGACTCAAGGATGAACTGATCAGAATTTGACCTAAAAAGATCACTGAACTCTCGAAAAAGTTAAACAATTAGCGATTCTCTGTATATTTCCAAAGGCCCTGCTCCCACCAAAGAGGACAAAGAAGCACTGAGACAGAAGGAGCTGAAGCAGATGAAGGCAAGATACGGCTTGCAGGTGAGTTTTATCAGGACTAGCATCCTCAAGTTGAAGTTTTAAGCGTCTTGTTTCTTCATGCAGCCAATCACCTCTGTGCTTTTCTGTAAACAGAGCAGTGAATTTGAGGAGGTCAAAGCCCTGAAAAACCCCAGGTACCAGGACAGAGCAGAGTCTCGGCGACAGACTGTCGGAAGCGAGGGTGCTTTCCAACGAGATGATGCACCTGCTTCTGTTCATCAGTAAGTACATTACTGGGTAAATTGCTAACTCAAGATAATAATGGATGATGTGATAATCAAGTATTACTCTTTTCTTATAGGGAGATCAGTGAAGTCAATAAAGGACGGAAAATGCTGGAAAAAATGGGCTGGAAGAAAGGAGAGGGGCTGGGTAAAGAGGGGACTGGCATGAAAACCCCGGTAAGTCGGGTGCTGCGGTTTCCTTTGTTGGCAGATGACTAAAAATGTATTGTAAATCAACAAAATGATTTAATTATTGTTATTTTTTCCTTCCTTTCTGCACAGATTCAACTGAAAATCAGGAAGTCCCAGTCCGGTTTGGGGGCTGGTGCCGCCCTGTCTCTAGACGCTGCCTCTGTGACCAAATCTAAGTCCCAGAAGAACTGGGAGAAAGCGCGTGAAAGATTTGCTGATACGTGCCAGCCTGATGCGCCGTCACCTCAAACACCGAAAAACCAAACCTGGGTGAAAGGAGAAGAGACTGAGATTGCAGACACACAAGCAGCAGTTGATACTGACGGACAAAGTTAAGAATAGCTGGACAAAGCTTGATGGACGTTTGATGTGTACCACTGTACTGCCTAAGGAAATGTGAAATACTGCCGAAAGCAATAACACTATTTCCACATTGAAACAATATTACAGCCGTCAGCATGAGGAATCGTCGCTGAAGACCCCCTCAAACAACCTGAGCAGGTTAACTCAGTTGTGAAGAGAACTAAATGTCACTCTGATTGTTCTGTCAATGCTATCTGTCAACCGGTTTTCCAATGCTGCGTCAACAGGATTTGTAAAAGTCACTATAATCTGTTTGTAGAATGTGTTGGTTCCTCCTTTTCTGGAAGTGAATTGTTTGGAATGTTACAGTCCAAACAACTCTGAGGACTCTGAGGCAGTGAGTGTGTTTCACGGTCCAGTGTGCCTGTAGTCCTTCCTACAGAGTGCAACGCTGCCACCCAGATCATAAACAACTTGAATCACCTCGAGCAAATATTGACACATTGGAGCTATATTTCTCACAATGAGATTATGCTATGATGACACAACTGCGGATCTGTTGGAGACGATCCTAAAACACTGATCGTGTTAAACCAGTCTCAACTGCTTGTTGTGTTGTACATAAAAATAAGTTCAACCACTGGTTCTGATATGTTGTTATTGTTATTTTACTTGGCATTTTGCATGAAAGCACATGAACACACTTGCACATACTTTGTGAGGCCAGTAAGCAAACATGTTTAACAGTCTGCCTGTATGCAGTCTTATCTGTGAGCTCATGGGTGTGTGAATATTTGCATGTGTGTGTAAGCTGCGAGCTTGAACAGAGGCCACTCTAAAATTAAATGGAAAAACAATGCAAGGTTAGTTGCCTCCTCAGTATTGTAGTTTAGTAAGAACAATAGTATATGTTTCAGTTAATTGTTGGTTAAGAGGAAAGCAACACACATCTGAAGTCAATGAATGGAAGTGACAACAGTTTCTGTTTAGTCAGCATCAAACAGGTGAGGGATTTGACTCACATGACACTGCTGGTGTGACTCCTTGAGCTGGCACGTCTGCTGCCCTTCTTCTGACTTATAGTGCCACCCATTGTAATCACTCCGGTCGATTGGATAAGTAAACTGGTGTATTCTCTTAACTTGTAGGCATACTCTCCTGCACTCCTGAGTAGCAGTGCTGCAATGCCGCCAGTGTTCTTGTCTACTGACAGGTGGGTCCTCCTGTTACTCCCTCCTCAAATCTCCTCCCTCAACTTTACCAACTCAAAGTAAACACTTAGGCGCTGATACTGCAGTCTTGTAATAAAACTGGGAGGGATCAGCTTGTGTCTTCTGAGTTCGATTGGGTAGAAAATCTCAGTCATAAGACGTGGTGAGTCACGAGATAAGTGGGAATTTATTCTTCTGTGAGACGTTCTTAAGGCTTTGCAGAGATCTGGCTTGACCAGTTCACTCAGAGGAACACTGAGACACCGTTTCTTTCAGGCGCAGGCTCCTCATTATGTCGTTTCTGCCTGATGTAGGGCAAAATCAGCAGATTTGAGCTCTATTCGGGGCATGTTAATGATATATAGGATAACAGTAATTGAATCACTGTTGAAGTACATTTCTTGTAAACACTGCAAGGTACATACACAGAACGACAAATCTGTGTAACAGTGCATATTAATCGCGAAGAGAAACGATCACTTCGCTCACAGCTTGAAAATGTGAATATTCCTGAGGCAACTTTCTTTGGGGGGGGGGGGGGGGGGGGATTGGACTCTCTCAGGCAAGTGGGAACAAGTTCTGCTTAAGCCTTTCTATAGCTATAACTGGATCTGGGTGAAGTGACAGGCAGTGTTTTTTGTAAATGTTTTTATAGACACAGCCTCAGCCTGCATAGCTATTTATAATCTATTGCAGCTTTCACACAAAATAAATTATTGGGAAGCAGAAAGACATTATACTTGTATTTTTTGATGCATTTTAAGATAAATGTGTGAAAAAAGAATATTTATAAAGCCATTTTACATATTTTAAAATGTGCAGATGACGCAGATGAGGAAAATCTAACGGCTGTTTTAATAACCGAGTGGAATTTTTACAGGCACTAAAACTTGCCATTGCACAGTCTGGCTCTCACAATGATAACTTGCTTTCCGCCCCTTCTAGCGTTTGACTGCACAAAGGTCAAAGGTCAAGGAGCAAGGAAAAAAGTCATCCCCTTTTTCATACCACACATCGTATCACATACATGCACATTCACACAGACTTGTCACAAATACCGTTGTGTTCTGCATTTAAAAAAAGATCTGACAAAGAAAAAGGGAGTGTCTCATCTCTGCAGATAAAAGAGGTATGCTTCTACTGTGGATAAAGAGTTTCAGGTGTTTAGATGAAGCGTGTGTACCTGTTCTCAATCTCGATATTCACAACAAGTCAGAAGTCATTAATGGAAGAGAAGTTATTTTCATTATCAGCTTTTTTTCATGCAAGATTAAATCTAAATCACATTACGTATCAAATATTGTTTTTTTTACATTTAGTCTGTTTTTAAAAGTAATGTTGATCATAAAAAGGACGTAAATAATTTAAAGTGAATCACCTTACCTAACCGTTTTTTGTCTGAGTTTCCTTCCTCATCCTTGAAATACTATTCTTCAAATATTCCCTCGCTCTATGGCCATAAAATCAACTTCATTTATTATTTGAATGATCATTTAATGTACATTTTTCTATATTCAAGAAGAGGTGAAATAGTTATACGAGGTGTTATTGGATTGTTAATAAACTGATTTAATTCTTCACATTCAACAAAATGTGCAATTCAATATGCTTTTTAGAGTTATAATTGTTCCAAAAGAAATGTCGATGAAGCACTGATAGTTAGCATGTTTAAATTAGATAGAGTTACTTTCAGCAATAGGATATTTTTTGAAAATGACCTGGTCATCTAAAGTTCTTCAGATAAAACATCAGAAAAATCAGAAAATGGAGAACCGCTTTTTGGTTGGGCTGCTCCAGGGATCAAAAGTACTTTTCTTTTTAAGTAGTCAACAAGGTTTGGGACTAGAGTGTGACAGGATAATCTCTAGCTCCACTCTGCCACCCTGTGGAAGCTGGGGAGAGAAGTAAACCACATCCTCATCTGTCATGAAGTAAAGCTCTGCGTCAACAGTTTAGAGTGTGTACTGTAGAGTTTGTCAGAACGACCCGACACTGTAAGACTCAGAGAGCAGCTCCTTCATGATCATCATTCATAGTTTCCCTGCACAAGGCAGGATGTCATTCATTGCCGTCATGGTCAGAGGCTGGGCTCATTGCACTCTATCATTTAGAGAAACTCACCTCATAAATACAGCCCAGCTAGTGACGGTGTCCCTGTTTGAAAGGCTGGAACTGCAGTTGTGTGCGTTTTAGGGCTGGCCTGGTGTATTGCGCTGGTCAAAGCTGACTGCAGCTTGTTGTCCTTCACAATGTGTTCATCTGAGCGAGTCAAACAGCTGTGTGGCAGAATGAAGTTTTTGTGTCATATTCACATAAACAGTCGTGTGAGCGATCAACGCCACAAAGTGGAGACAATAGATCTACAGACAGATGGGAGTCCTCCCTTTGTCCACTATGGTATGTTATGTTTCACTACAGCCAAGTGGTCATCAGAAACGTGGAGCACTGAAGAAGAGATAAAGGGGGAAATATAGTCCTATAGTATATAAAACAAACTTGGATAATTGATACTCAAAATGAGGGCCCGGCATGTTTTGAACCAAATGTTGTTGCCTTTTCTGATCTGTTACATGCAGCTATTCATGTCATCCCAAAATGTAATTATTAGTATGATTATAAAACTTCAGCTAAGTGAACTATTTTCTTTCTACTGAACTACACCTGCACCAACTCTATCATCGCATAAAAAGAAGTATGTTTTTTCTTCGGTGCTTTGAGCAACACAAGAGGAAGGCAATCTAGGTCTGTTATTTTTAAGGGTGATTGATTTTTACTTCCAACATTTCAGCCACTCAGTTACTAACACCAAGACAATGTAAATCGATATATAGACATACAGGTCCAAATCCCAAATATGTATTAACTTAATCTAAGAAAATGTATTGATATGGATGTTTTTTAATTTATTCTAATGCAACACTTTTACACTTTGGTATTGCTATGTTTACTTTATTAAAACATCTGAATACTTCTTCCACCACTGCTTGTTTTCAGTCTCTCTCTTTGTGCCACACAGAAGCAGAAAATCACCCGAGCCACACTCAACACACTTTCATTTCATTTTAACCAGACGATGTGTGTCTTCCTGCGCCTGCAACTCTGTGTTATCGCAATCTCTGCCTGTGAGTCCATTGAGAGGCATGAGACCAGAAGCGACACAAGTCTGAGAAACAGTTCTGTGTTGACTCAACTTCCCCCCACATTTCCGGCTCAGCTGGCCCTCCCAGCCGCGTCCGTCCAAACCAAAGCATGAGCCTCTTTAGATCAGAACAGAGCACACTGCCTAAAAACACGCAATATTGCACCATTTTAAAACTTTGAGCACACATAATGCACTTGTGTGGGAATGCTCATGCTGAGGAGAGGAAGTGGGGGTTTAAATGCCTCTCATAGTTCACAGGTCATCCTCCTAAAACCTTTTGGCTGAAAGGAAATTATCCTCATTCCAACCACATTCCAGCGTGAACGTGCTCTTTTTTCACCCTTTTTCATAGTGGTCTTTTTCATGCTAGGGAATTAGATAACACAATTAGGTAAAGAAGGCTCCTGCTAAAAATAAAAAGAGTGTTAAAGTAAAGTGTGTTATATAATCCTATTAAAGCTGTCATAAGGCTTTTTACTGTGTATATGAAGGGGAAATAGCCCTTCCCAATTGTTTCATGCCGTGTGTCTTGGTATAAATACCAGATAAAAATTCCTTTGACACCAACTGAATGGAAATTCCAACAAAACTATGGCTTCCTCCCGGCAAGTGACTTAGCCGCTGTTGAACATCTTCCATCCTCTGCCTTTCCTGCTCAGAGCCCGAGTCTCTGGGTGTGCCCATGTGACCTCATCTTCCCAGAAAATCCTCCAGAAACCTCAGCAGCACACTCAATCACATGATACAGCCTCTATGCAACTTGTCCAACAACAAGAAACTGGTCTTTCTTTACAGAAAAAAACATTGTAGCATTGCTTATTACGTCAACAACACTGACGGTGGTGCCCCTGCAGCCTGTTCATTCAACCAGAGTGTCAACCAGTGTGTGTGTGTGTTGAGAAGCATCCTGTTTATTCAGCCTGGTTACCGCTGCCTGCTGTGACAACCTAAACAAACCAAATTTTCAGTCTGAACCTTACCGTTCGTGCCAAAGTTTCCATTTAAGTCTTTGTGACTCATTCCTCCTTAAGAGCCAAAGTCTTTCTGTGACCTGCCTGTTGCTGTAAGTCTTAGCATTAATGAACAAAAGTACTAAAAAGCTTCGCACATCACACACGCCGCAAACTGCTGGGCCGACCAGTAAAGGGAATTATAGAATCATGAAAAGAGGCTTTGTGTTCATGCTTCAAGACAATGGCTCCCACATGGCAGCAAGACTTTTAAACCAGACATTCAGTGAGTCATATGGCATACTGTCCCAAAGTCAGCAGATCAATACCAGAAAGCACAGTAAAGCCAACACATACGCAAAGCACACACTGATATGAATAACGGGGCATCTGACAGGCAGACATGCTGTCACAGTTTGAGTGTAAATCATACCTCTGCTTCTCTGACACGCTGTGATGGATCTGATGGGAGGTTACTGTCCTTCCTTCACAAAACAGAGGAAGGAAAAAGGTCGTTGTTCACTGACAGCAGTCCTGAAGGGAGTCTGTGCTGTGACTGCTGTCGGAGGCGCCGGTCTCTGAGTGAAAATACTTGTTCTCTCTGCGTGGCGGAGCTTAGTCCATGTGGCTGGATGGGAAAAGGGAAATGAACTTTCTGGGCAAAGGGCCAAGAGCAGAGTGGGTTTTAAAGACACAGCATGTTTGCAGTGCTATATACAGTTTAGGCACACTCTACAGTAAGTAACAGCTAAAGACCTTTTCCAGCTTCTGTATTTATCAATGCATGCATACTGCTGAGTTTATAAAAAATGCTAATGCAAACCTGTTTTGCTCTTTATTTAGAGTTTAGTTTTGTAAATGGACCATATAACACTGTGTTGTCAAATGATCTAAATATAAACTAACATCACAGCGTCACACTAGTAATGTTAGTAGCTGGAATCTACATTAATGCAGACAACCCACACCAAAACTCAAAAAATGTCCTTCTTAGTTGTGAAATGTGAATTATTTACTGACTGTAATGGGCTCCTACTTTGCTTTTGTCCAGTTTTCAAAGCCAAACTTTGTCTTGTTTCAGAGTGTTTTAACACGATGGTATAAGATCTGAGGGAACATCACATCCTCCACCTTGACCCTCAACACCGGAGCCCCTCAGGGTTGTGTGCTCAGCCCTCTCCTCTACTCCCTGTTCACGCACGACTGCGTGGCCACACACAGCTCCAACACCATCATCAAGTTTGCTGACGACACGACCGTCATCGGCCTGATCACAGACGGCGACGAGACGGCGTACAGAGAGGAGGTCAGAGCCCTGACATCTTGGTGCCAGGACAACAACCTCCATCTCAACGTCAGCAAAACAAAGGAGCTGATTGTGGACTACAGGAAGAGGCAGAGAGAAGCACACACACCCATCACCATCGACGGGACTCCTGTGGAGAGAGTCAGCAGCTTCAGGTTCCTCGGGGTTAACATCAGTGAGGACCTGACATGGACACATCACACCAGGGTCATATCGAAGACGGCTCGACAGCGGCTCTTCTTCCTCCGCAGGCTGCGGAAGTTCAACATGGACTCCAGGATACTCTGCAACTTCTACAGGTGCACCATCGAGAGTATCCTGACTGGCTGCATCACCGCCTGGTATGGCAGTTGCACCGCCCTCAACCGTAAGACTCTACAGAGGGTGGTGAAAACTGCTCAGCACATCACCAGGACGGAGTTGCCATCCATGGAGGACCTCTACACCCAGCGGTGTAGGAAGAAGGCCGGTAGGATATTAAAGGACCCCCATCACCCCAGCAACAATCTGTTCTGTCTGCTGCCGTCTGGCAGACGGTACCGCAGCATCCGGACCAAGACCACCAGACTCAGAGACAGTTTTATACCACAGGCTATAAGACTACTGAACTCCTGAGCTGTGTGAATGTCTACTCACATCTGTTTATAGTACACACATACATATATATATATATATATTATACACATCTGCCATACATATCTGTTTATAGTACACATATCTATATATTATACATATCATATACATCTGCTATACATAATATATGCATCTGTCCATACCTCCTCATTCAACAGTGTAAAGTATTTAAATACTTTCAATGTATTCCACATATGTTTATATTTCACATCCTCAAATCTTTATTGTTGTTATTGTAAATATTCTTCTCTCTTTTTCACTATTTTATTATCTTATCTGCACCATGTATGTTGAGTTGTTGGAGGAGCACGCGACATAAGATTTTCATTGCCAACATATACGCTGTATCTGCTGTGCATATGACCAATAAAACCTTGAAACCTTGAAACCTTGAGTGATCTCACTGGTCTTGGCTACTTTGAATCAAACTCAGAAGATAATCTGTGCATAAGTAACTAATCAAAATGCCACTGAAAGTGAGATATGAAGGTGCAGTATAAAAACACGTGTTCAGTTGTCTTAAATTAAGCCTTTTTGCGGTGCATGTTTAATGAATATTTGTTATCACAATTGATTTTACGTTTTTTTCGTTATAGTTATGTAAAGTATATTACCATATCATTTAAAGTAGAAGTAGTAAGAAGCGATCACAAGCAGTCATAAATTGTGAATAAGTTAACTGGTGTCTCCCTCTTTTGGTGAATCATGAGAAGGCAACTGCAACAGAAAAAAACAGATGCTGCTTCCAACAGAAACTCAAATTATCATACAGTTTACCTCAAAACAAAATGTGTTTATCTCCATATCTTTTACATTTTATTACATGCTTTCAACGTGTTTATTATTGCCAGTCTGAAAAACCAGAAAACCAGCTTGAACTAAGCTTAAATTACATTCAGAACATCCCACTGAAACATGCACTGATGACTAACTGACTGTCTTATTGGCTCATTGTAAAAAAAACAGTTATAGTGAGTCCGTTTGTAACATTAATTATCATCATGTTTGCTTTCAGGAAACACATGACATCACCTTTTCATCCTCAGGGAGGGAAATCAGAAAGCTAATGACTGTACCATAGACTCATCACTGACACCAGACGAGCATCACACAGAGGCACTGCAGCTTTCCACTGCGCTGAGGTTTCCATCGCAATATGTGATGAGATCATTTTGTCCTCTGCTGATTCTTTTTCACTATAGAGTAGCAGGCTGGACTCCTTATGCATCCTCCCATAGCCCCCATTCATTCCCGCTGTAGCCTGGCAACACGCTACTTGATGCTAAGCTTCACCACTTGAAGATGAGGTGATAGAAAGGGCTTATTAAATCAAGATGTTTCTTACAATGTGAGGCCCTGAAAACCTGTTTTCTCAACTAGCTTTTGTGACACATTTTTCTTGTCATACCTTGAACAGCTTTAGGTGAAGTCATTTTTTTTATCTCGCTGGTTTGAGGTTTTTACAGTAATTACAGTAAGGGGGCTCTCAGTAAAGTTTTGACTACATGCTGAGAAAAAGAGGATTCTGAGACATTACAAAAAAAAGGAAATGGAGAGGCTCCTGAATGTTTTTGCACAAAACACACAGAGCAACCCTGCACATTTCCATATCAATCGTGTTACACGCATTAAGGACAGAAGATGCACAGGCATAGTTGTGCTAACACATTATACATTTCCATTAAAAAGATGTGTATTACCAATCCCCCGACATTAAGTTATAAACTATATGCATTTGGAGAATTATAAATAGGTAATTTAATACGTTTGTTAGGTTGTTTGTTTACTGTCAATCAAATCTGATCAAACTTCAGCCACAAGATACTGATGGCGCCATGCAGCAGATCAGGCGGCATCTGCCCCTCGCTTCCTATCAGGGTTTTTGAGAGTTAAACTGTGAATTAGTAATACCTTAGGATGTGTTTTTAAATCTTTTATTCATTCATATTTAATGTTAAAGTAAAAGCCTTGATTTAAAGCCAAGTTTTGGGGAGCTTATGTAGCTGGTCTGACACGTCAATTTGTTAGAACTCTGTGTTGTGGGTGATGTGGAATGAGATGAAGACATCTTCTGCCTTGCCAACCAAGATTTATTTTCTTCAGACTGTGTGACACACAATAACATCAAAACCGCAACTTCACTCGACAGGGTTTCAACATGCACACCTCTCATCAGCGGAGCCTGAAGCCGACTCAGCATGGCATGTATATTATTCTGTTATTAAAGTTACAATTTATTAATATAGAAACACACACACAAAAAAAACAGATCACATTCCTGTGTGAAACACTATTCGCCTTATTCACCTGGCGGCCATTTTGAAACTCGAACGAGGCTGAGGGGTACACAAACCCGGAAGTTTGACTCCGACGCATACGATCTATGGAAGATTCAGCAGCACCAGCAATGGAAACTCCAGTGTGGACCACCAACCTTTCTTGTTTGCCAGAATTAACAATTCAAAATGTGGAGCAGTGGGCCAGTACCGACTGCAACATCCCCCGGGCGGTGTTAATTAAAGGATACAGTAACTGGATCGAAGGTTTTATCCACGACATTGAAGGTAAGAATGGACGCTAATTTACCTCAGTTTCTGCTAGCGTGTAGCAGCTAGGGGTAGTAAGCTTAGCTGTGATATGGAGTTGTTGACTGTACTATGTTTGATTTTATTAAAAACTTAACATGTATTTAATCGACAGTTAATAGGAGCCCAACACACATATTTGTGAGGGCTAGGTCTTTTCCCTCGGTGCGGAAAAATGAGTCACCGTACAACATACAGGTATCATAGTGCTAAGTGGGCAAACTGCTCAGTTCGCAGAGCAGTGCCACAGTTTAAACCAGCTTGCTAAATGTTCATTATGAGTTTTATCAACGATGTACATTTCCCTGTCTGACTGAAAATAACATGTTGATTTTATCTCATTAACATGTTATCTTTAGTTGATGTAATATCACATAAGCCTCATTGATATCTACTCAAATACAGTATTATCTTGTTTCAAATTAGCAAAGCCAGACAGCGCTAGGTGCATGTTGCTATTGCTTGATGTTGCTTAAAACTCAATAAAACTTACCTTAAAATTACGACCAGGATCCCTTCTGATTTTTACTATCCATTGCCGACGTAGTCCATAATCGATGGGGAAACGGTGAAAAGTTTGTCCTCGTTAAGATTTTTTCCTTTTTGATGATGTGCATTGGGGAACACAGCAGTGAGGCGCCATTGAAATCGGGTTGTGAGAACTCCCGGAAGTGGTAAGTGTACCCCTCAGGCTCGGTGGAACGTTCGAGGTGAATAAGGCGAATAACATCAAAAAAGCAACTTCACTCGACAGGGTTTCAACATGTACACCTTAAAAGGGAAAAACAAAGACCGGCAACTGCATGAAAAACCATGCGCGTTTTCTATTAGCTTAGCTTGAGTTCAGTAAGCTAGCGAATTTGATGCTGTAAATGATAATAAAATACATCCACACAGAGCAACAAAGCTTCCGTTAACAACGAACAGTATTTGTGAATTGAGCAAAATACAATTTGAGCCTCTGTTAACAGTTTTCTTTTACAGGTTTAACTCAATGTTTACACTCTTACTCGTATGACTTAGCTCTCCTCAGCGGAGCCTGAAGCCGACTGAGGAAAGTAGCGCGAATCTACCGGAACTTACAATGTCTAGAGTGTCAAAATAAAAGCATACTTATCAAAATAAAAGCTCCCCAAAATAAATATACAGTAACAAGTATTTACAAAGAAAATATGATATGAATAGAAGTGGATTATTGGTTACATTCACCCCTCCTAGATTTCACCAAAATCCAGACCATACTGTACCTCTGAATAAACCATTCTGACCTCCAGGACAACGGATGCAAAACCTGGCCAGGGTTCACTGAAAAACTTTACTCTCAAACACAAAACATGCTACATGTAAAACCATACATTAGTCACATTGTCCCTTAGAAGTATATATTTAAAAAAAATCAAAGGTATGAAGAAAAGAAAGATAGGGTTGTCCGTCTTAAAACAGTGTAAGAAGTGACTGAGACCTCCTGCTAACTGAACTTGCTAAACCCCTTAAATCAAGAGGCTTTTGGACCATGGATTCAATGAGTCAATTGACCCTTTTACTGATCCTGCCTGCTGGTGTCCTGACTACAGGCTCAGTGTTTGTTGACAAGTGCACCTGTGGGTCTGTGTCATGCTCTACGTCCCTTGAACGTACCCGTCTCATGAACTGTGTCTGTCAGTTGTGATTTTGTCTCTGTCATTACCTGTGGCTGCAGGATGTGATTGAGTGTTTGGGTGCACTGAACGTACATGTGACATGAGTGATGAGTCTGAGTCAGCTACTACAACTAAACTGTCCAAGTCACTGTCTCTCCTTGACTGGCTCTGGTCACTTGGAAAGCACTGGATTTGTTCATCCACAGACTGCTCCTCGCAGTCCAACTCTGGAACACTCTGACTCGACTGATCCAACTCAGATAATCCCTCACTCAGAATCGCTTGACTCTGGGTTCCATCTGATCCACTCATTATCCATGCACTGGTTCTTCCTCTTGAATCCTCCTCCTCCAAACAGTCCAAAGAATCAGTGGCACACAATCCTTCCTCCGATTAAGTGTCACACAAGTCCTCTGCAGTCGTCACCATAGGCAAAAAGCTGATGTCCAGGACCAGGATGCGATTCACTATCTTTGTGTCACCCTTTGTGGTGACTATCCCAAAAAGCTAACTCGATTAGTCACCTGATGTTGGTTCGAGGAGTGTCTTAACTCGATTGCAGAAAGAATAAAATTGTGCAAAAATGATCTCTCTATACTACACCCTTGTGGTCAAAATAAAGTACTTGCACAAAACACTAACTAAAGAATTGCTCCTACACCCTTACTGTCCACCAGCTTGTACGTGTGTGTCTGCAGGTTTCTGTCTTTGACTCTATACACTGTTGCATTCCATCTGTCAGCCAGTTTCTTCTTTCCTCTTTGACCTTTGTTTGCAACAAGCACTCTGTCTCCTATGTTCAGGTGAGTGCCTTTCACTTTTTTGTTGTAGCCTTCTGCTTGTTTGCCTTGTTCTTTGATAGCATGTTTTTGAGCAATCCTTGCTGCTTCATGAAGATGTGCCATGAGTGTTTTTGCATAGCTTTTGTAATCACCAACCACTGGGTCATGCAGTACTTGCTTGAACATCACATCCACAGGGAGCCTTGGGGTTCGGCCAAACATAAGCTGAAACGGTGCATATCCTGTGGTCTCATGCACTGTTGCATTATCTGCAAATGTCAGAGTCTGTATCTGTGGAGGCCACTTGTGTTTCTCTTTGAGAGGAAGAAATCGTAGCATGCTTCCAAGTGTTCGATTCAATCTTTCAGTTCCTCCATTTCCCATGGGATGATACGCTGTAGTGTGTGATTTGGAGACTCCAGAGAGTTCAAGCAGTTCTGCTATGAACTCACTCTCAAAATTAGCTCCCTGATCAGAGTGGACCCGTTCTGGAAAACCGTACACAAAAAAGACGTGATCCCACAGCTTCTAGGCTACCTGATTTTGCTGTCTGATTTGTGCATGGAAAAGCATGTAAAGTGGTCTGTCAAGACAAGCACATCCACCGAGTGCTGCTTACTATCCTCCACACTCCAGAACTCTATACACACTAACTCCATGGGACGCGAAGTCCTGATGCTCTCAAGTTGGGCTCGAGCAGAGGGGTCTGGTGTCTTGGCCAGAATGCACCTTTGACTGCACTTGACATGCTCTTTTACACCAGACTCCATTTTCGGCCAAAATAACCGCTGTCTCGCTAAATGCAAGGTCCTTGCCTGTCCTTGATGTCCAGCAACATCATGGATGCCATGCAATGCTTTTTTCTTGAGGCTGTCAGGTAGGACATACTGATGTCTCTTTTGTTTACTGAAATGGTCCTTAGTAACCCGATAGAGGACACCATTCTGAAGGCTTGAGTGTCTCCCACTGTTTGATGAAAATCATAGCTTTAGAGTCAAGCCCTGCTCGCTCACGTCTGGAAGGCCGCCGATGGCAAATGGGATGATTGTCGAAATAATAGGGTCAAGTTCCTGGCTGCGCTGGAGTTTCTCTAGCGTGAACACAGACGAAGAAATCATGCATCCAGAAGCACAAAGAGAAGAGGATTCAGCAGATGCTAAAAAGGATAAAAACGACAAACTACCTGTGGTGTCCGAAGGCAGTTCATCTGACGACGGTCCGGTTCTGGGGAAGAGGAGGCCGTCTGGAGAGTGGTGGATGGATAATCAGAGCCCAGAGAGAAAACAACAGTTAAATCCAACTAGCTGACAAAACAGAAAAACAAAGAGCCAAGCAGAGCAGCTGTAGATTCACCTGTCAGGGCTAAAAAGGACAAAGTTACAGATGATCAGCCAATTGTGAAGAAGTACAAGAAGCCCGACCAGGAGACCTGTGGAGCAGCAGCTTAACCTGCAAAGGGTAAGAAGGACAAAGTGGTGAAGAAAATAACAGAACAGCAGAACAGGAGACCCCCCAGGAGCTGGTGTGACGACATGTGTGAGAGCGTCTCCTCTCAGCCTCAGCAGCAGGAGCCCATACCTCAGATAGAAAGGAAGAAGTGCATCAGATCTGCTCGACCTCCCAAAAATGGCAACACGGTGGGACCTTCCTCTGTGCGGTTCCCTCTGTGCGGCTCCTGGAACCAAAGGCGCTTTTATCTCAAAAGACGGTGAAGGGCTCTCTGGTCGCCTTTAAAGATAGTTTCTCTTCCACCAACGAGACCCCAACTGCGGGCAGTGGTCAGAAGAAGAGACGGAAAGTCCCGGAGCGTCCTGTGGAGGAAATCCCCACCCCCAGCTTGAGGTGCCACGGTGTTATTCAGTGGACCGGTCCAGTTCCGTGAGTAGTGGGCCGGCTTCCATGATCAAGCTGGAGCAGTCCGAGGAGGACGACAGCTTGACAGAGACCACTGAAATCATTCCGGATCAGTTCAAATGGTTCTCGTATCAATACCGAGCGATCGGCTTCATGGTGGACATCGACTGCGGCTCCTTCTGTAACGCGAAGATGCTGCTGGGCTCCTTCATGAAGAAACCTCTGTGGGTGGACCACAGCGCCACCATCGTTTTTAACTTATAACCGGCTCTGTGAGGGTGACCATCAATGACAGGGAGTCCCTGGGAAAGCCTTCATGGTGCCATGTGGATGCAGGACAGCAAAAAAGAAATGACCGAACACATTGACCATGTACAAATGTTAATAAAAACACAGATTGTAGTTTTACGTAAAGGATGTTTCTGTTTCTTTAATCTTCAGCTCTGTGTATGCCTCTGAGGGGCAGTGTTCAACCAGTTCACTTTCCATAATAAACACATTTACAGTGGTGCCGTGACCCGGATTCACAGTTATTCAGACTGTTCCATCGCCGTTCCTGAGGCTGTGGATCAACACCAGTTTGGTCACCAGAGGTTGCTGAACGTCACACATTTACGTTCATGAACTGAAGAAAATAAATCTTGGTTGGCGAGGCAGAAGATGTCCTCATCTCATTCCACATCATCCACAACACAACGCAGAGTTAGTAACAAATTGTCAGACCAGACCGGCTACACTTACAAGTTTGCTGAGGTCCAGTAGTCAAACCTCTTGCCTTGCTGGAATTACATGTAGGACACTGTGGCATGGCTGGGTGCCACAAATGCAGCAGCACACTTCTGACCACACCCAATCAAGTTGAATATGGAAAGATGCTTTAAAATGTTATCCAGAGTTACTGTCCAGCAGTGGCTCAGTCAGTAGGGGCTTGGACTGGGAATCGTAGGGTCGCCAGTTCAAGTCCCCGAACAGACTTGAAATATGGAAAGTGGACAGCTACTTGGAGAGGTCCCAGTTCACCTCCTAGGCCCTGCACGATAGCTGCCCACTGCTCCTAGTACTAGGATGGGTTAAATGCAGAGGACTAATTTTCTCTGTTGTGTGCATGTATATGACGAATAAAGAGGGATTCATCCTCCGATTCTATCTTCTATCATTAGTTCTGTAATATCCGATTGGCTACTCAGGGGTTGTTTCTCCGCGTCATCTGAGAGGACGATGACGTGTATATCGCCGCTTCTCTACTAAATGCATCTACCATATCGTTTGTTTACTTCCTGCACTGTTATAACGCTGTACAGTTCTCGTGCGTAAACCACAGCTGTGTTACGCCGTTAACCGGCCGCTACGAGCCAAGAAACCCAACCATGCTCTCTACTATCTTCACACTCAGAACGATAGTGGAATTCTCCTACCCTGGATACTCCAACGTTCCGGCCTTGTCCCATCTCAGCTGGCTGCTGTATCGCCTGGACATTATTGTGATCATCTCATCTGAAGGCTACAGCCGCAGCTCGTTCCCGGCCTGTCAACTCGCCTGGAGCCAGTAGCAAGCGAAGCTAGGTTGCTAACAACCAAACGCTGCCCCATGTCTCTCCTGAAATACTCCGCAATGGAACTCAGGAACATCAGTCCACATGCATTCCTGAAATGCCTTGAGGTGATAAAAGCTCTCCGGCTCCTGCGCCGTCCACCCTATGTGCATAGGGCTACCAGGCATAAGTTCGTTTACCTGGCTACAACTTTGGATGTGCCGGCTGTCAGGGTAACGTCACTACGGCGACGTCATCGACCCAAGCCACGCCTACCACCAGTCCTATTGAGCCCTCTGGCTGCCAATACTGTGTCTGCCATCACAGTGCCAAGATATGCCTCTTTTGTGCTGCTGAATGTTCGCTCACTTAACAACAAGGCCTTACTTCTCCACGATATAATTCTGGATAGTACTTTGGACTTTCTCTGCCTGACTGAAACATGGCAGAATCTTCAAGAATGTATCACACTCAAGTCACTCCCTCTGGATATTCCTACATCCAAAAGCCTCGCTGCTGGGGTCGTGGTGGCGGTCTTGCCGTTATACACCACGCTGATATCCCAGTCACAACTACATCCTTTGAGTGCCTCCACTTCAAGCTGTCTGATGCCACACAGCTCCAGGTGGTTCTTGTCTACCGCCCCCCGAAAGCCTCCTCCTGCTTTCTACTGGAGCTCTTGGACCTGCTGGCCTCTGTCTGCCCCATGTCTCCAGCTACTCTAATACTGGGTGATTTTAACATCCACGTAGGCTCCAGCAGTTGTTCCTTTGCTGCGGATTTCCTCTCACTGTTGGACTGCTTTAATATTAAACAACATGTACAGGGTCCTACACATGCCAAGGGGCACATCTTGGATCTAGTGTGCTGTGCTGGCATAAGCCCATCCCATCTCTGCTGCACAGACCTGGCTGTCTCTGACCACCAAGCCGACACTCACCGACTCAGTCACCGAAACTCTCATTCACGCCTTCATCACCTCCCGTCTGGACTACTGCAATGGTGTCCTGCCTGGGCTGCCAAACAAGGCCCTAGACAGACTGCAGTATGTCCAGAACTCGGCTGCCAGGGTGTTAACGCACACCAAGCCCTGGCAGCACATCACCCCCATCCTCAAGAAACTCCATTGGCTGCCAATCAATCAAAGGATCTGCTACAAAATCCTCTTCCTCACCTACAAATCACTTCACTCATTGGCACCCCAGTACATCATCGACCTCCTCCAGCCGTACTCCCAGTCACGGTCCCTGCGCTCCACCAGCAAGGACTTACTCTCCACTACTCGCACCAGACTCAGAACCTTTGGCGATAGGGCTTTCTGTGTACTTGCCCCTACCCTCTGGAACACTCTGCCCCCTCATATCCATTCTGCCACGTCTCTTACACAGTTCCAAAAGCACCTCAAAACACACCTCTTCTCTCTTGCCTATCCTCCCTAACCCCCCACCCCTCCCTCTACATCCCTCCTCCCACTTTGTGAAGTGACCTTGGGTATTATGAAAGGCGCTATATAAATCCAAGTCATTATTATTATTACTTACAGTAACAATGCACTACTTGTTAAGTTGATATGTTGAATGTATTTGCAAAAAGTGGCTTTTATACACATCAGATAGATATTGAGCAACATAATCATTCAATTAGAGTTGTGTTTGTTGCAACCTGGCAAATCTAATTCTAATATTCAGTCTTTTCTCGCTCTGGTTTTGGTCCCCACCAGTTCATGGGGGAAATCTCTGGCTCTTCAACTGTTAAGTAGCAAGCAAAGGTAGTGTAGTTTGGTCAATGGAGCATTTTTATTGAAAGATTACAATACCGAAACAATACTGGGCAGCTAAACAATGAGCCAGAACCGGGTATAAATGTGACGTCATTGAAGGCGGAAGTGTTAACATCACCTACGAACAAAGCTAGCTTGAAGTTTCCCCCCAAAAGGGCTTTCTTAGGGTGAAACAATATGTAGCCTACAAACCTGTGCACATAGAACCGTATTCATTGGTGTCCTTGTCACTGTGGTTTGACTAGTAACCAAGCAGATAATTGCTTGATTTTAACAAGTTTCCGCATTTCCACTTAATTACGGCAGCCATGTTCTCACTCTTTATCCAGATTCTGTCCGCTAAGGAAACCAACGCTCAAACCCGCAGTTTTCTTCCTTCCGGCATCAAGCGTCATCAGTGTTGTATACATCCGGTTAGTTAATAAACAATTTCAAAATAAGACAGTGTTATGGTTGCTCTTAATATTGATTATTATTTCTTACACAACCCAGTCCAATTTAGGGGGTGTGTTCCGGTGGGAAAGTGGCGTCATTGAATAACGTCTAAATAAACCCATATATCCTTGAGGATTTGTAGATTAAAATGTTAATTAACTGAAGGATCATGCCACTGTCTCAACATTGTATCAAACATATTAATAAGCCTATACCAACTTACAATTAGAAGCCATGTGTTCAGGTGATCAAAGTAGGATATTATTCAGTATTTTAGAAAACAACTTTCCAATGCCTTATTTTTTCCATACGTCAATGTTAATATGAATAAGGGTTTATTTTGCAGCAGACACTCCATCTGCTAAATATTCTGTGGCTGTGCAAAAAACAAGTTGAAATCTTAGATGTAGACTCTGCTTTAATTGCATAAATGCCGGTAAATATCCTGCTTATTGGGGGACACAATTTAAAAAAAAAAACCTTTTGCACAATCACAATGTGATTCAAATCTCTCCAGCTCCTGGGTTCCCTGCCACAGATCAGATGTGAACGGATGGATGTTATGATGATGTTACATCACTTGCAGTGCAGCCAGACGCCAGCAGCAGCTCGGAGGTATCGCGGCGCACAAACCAAGCTGGCCATATTGTGCACCAGCTCTCCGCAAATCGCCTGCGTCACACCTAAAAAAACATAAAGCGGCTCTGGAGCAATCAAGTCACCACATCAGGAAAAAGACGCTGTTTTCAAAACGCTTTTCATCTGAGCTGGTAAGTGTTTGGATGCGGGAAATCATTTTTTTCACGGTGATGCATCTGTCCCATTATGTCGAAGCCTCGCTTGTCCTCTCCTGCGCTTTTGTGGTTAACAGGCTTTCTCCTGGCCCACATAGCGCCTCACATCTTTTTGTTTGATATGTACTGCTGTTTGCATATGTAAAAAAACATATTGATATGATTATTTAAACGATTTATGCAGAGAATAATCCTAATCCCTCTCGTTTGTAATACGCGTTTGTTTACCCCCCTCAGGTTGATTTTTCGCACAGCGAAAATGGTTAAACTGGGGAATAATTTCAGCGACAAAAACAACGGGAAGGTGGTTTCTGAAGATGGGTTTGACACCATCCCTCTCATTACACCATTAGATGCCAGTCAGCTCCAGTTCCTGCTCCAGATAAGGTAAGCTTTTTAACGTGATATTTTTCAATTGATAGTCATAGTAAGGGGCCCTTCCTTTCTATATTTCTATTATTCCAATTAGTCCAATTAAGATGATAAAAATTAAGGAAAACACATGTATTTTGTGTAACCAATGATTATTCTTACATGTCTGTTATTTCTATAGAGCAATACAAATGATTCTCCTGCTTCTGTCAACCCCCATTTTCTTCCTAGAGCTATACCTGAAAGCTGATTGGATATTCTGTCCTGTACATGTGTGTGTGAATGTCTTTCTACTAGGTGGTGGTGAAGACAAAGGCAGACTATGACGGTGAGAGCAAGAAGGGGAAGCTTCGATCTCCTAAAATTGCAGAGTTCTCAATAAGCATCATCGAAGGCGTATCTGAGCGTCTCAAAGTAAGAATGATGTCGCTGCCTGCCATCGTCTCTGCGTTTCATACATCATCCCATTTCCAATATCTGCCTCACACTCCTACTCGTGCATATGCCCCCAGAGCAGACAGCTATCTCCCTGCAGTTCAGGACATTTGTCATAATTAACCACCTCCTTTCCAAGTTATACTTCCTTGCTCAGGCTACTTTAATGGTCTGTGCAGCCTGTCATCTTGTCGTGGCTATACACAGGAAGACATAATGCACAATGATTCGGTTAACCCCGCCCTGAAACGCTCATTAATTCAGCAGCTGCCATAGCGATAGCCTCCAAACGGCAGCATCTCTCCCACCTCCCTCATCCCCCCCTTGACTGATACACCATATAGAATCATTAAAATATATGTTTTTGCAAAAGGAGAGGTCAAATCATCTCGGTTCACTGAAGAGTCCCATGCATACTTCAAAATTCATGTGTTGTGCATATGCAACACTCTTCCCCGTGTTCGAAATCAACAGATGAAACAGTCCCTGTCAGTTCAGCTTCCTTCAGTTATACAGCTTTAATTCTGAAACATCTAAAAGGCAAGGAAGCGCATCAGTGTCTCAGACAACACAGCTCGCATCCTCTGATCAAGACTTTGAAAAGCTGAACGCAGCCCTTTCATCACACATAGTTTCTTTCATACTTTCCTGTTGCTTTGCCTTGTACATGCCCTTCTGTCTGCTCTGCTGTGCAACTGCAGGATTCAAACAGACAGATAAAAAATAACATTCTTTCACTGATATTGATACTGCTAACAGTCACAAGAGAACCGGGTGCAAAAAAGTATTTGAATGCACATCACCTTGCTCCCAAATCAAAGAAAACCTCAAGAATATCCTGTCAGAAAAGTTAACACTTGCATCATGCATCACTGTTTCAACTTCTCAGCTGTTGCTTTAAAAAATCAATTTTCCCCGCAAGCGAAAAACATATCAACTCATAAAAATAGCTCAGGGCTCAACATCTTCAGCGATAATGAGGCAATTTCTCCCACACTTTGTCTTATCCCTCTCCCACTTCCTAGACACACCAGTAGTCGTTACATAACTCCCCTGAGAGGTGAGAGCTGGGCTTTACAGATGGTTGCACTAGCCATTTTTATGCCATTTTATGGCTACATGCAGAACATTGTGTATAGGACTGACTGGCTGTTAACTTCTGTTATATATACACCCACGTAAGGACATATAACTTGTACTTCTTACCTACAACAATGTGCAACTCTCACATGGATATGTTTTCTTTCAATACCGCAGCATTGCAACAGAAAACAATCAGAAGTATAAAATCTAAGGATGCACAATATGTTGTTTCTGCATAGACATTACACAATATTCAAGACACGTGCAATTTCAAGAAAGGCACATTTACTTAAACCTCCTGTGAATTTACTACAATTTAAGGGTTTTTTGGATTCTCAGAGTTTTTTGCAATAGTAAATGCAGGCTCTGTTTGCACATGGAACTACCAATCACAACCTTTTATCAATTTAGTAAACAACCAAACATATCATGCTGGTCCTTAACCACAACCTGAAAATAAGGAACAGGTGACAAAAAAGCAGAAAAACACAATGTCAGTGGTATGGAAATACAGTATGTTGACTACAGAAATGTCGATGTCTGAAAAAATCTTTGTTTTCATCTTGTGAAAATTCCTGTACATTTCCATATTGCAAAATATATAGCGGGAAAAAAATGTGTCTCGCCTTAATAACCTGTTGCCCCCCTTCTTTCCCGTCATCAAGACACACGTGGTTGGTTTCTTTTCTTAGCGGAGCTGTCACATACAGTGGATCTGATGATGGAGCTGTGTGTTTCTTCTTTAGGTGACCCTGCTGGTGATCTGTGCCCTGGCCTTCCTGGTGTGTGTGGTGTTCCTGGTCGTCTACAAGGTCTACCAGTACGAGCAGCCCTGCCCTGACAGCTTTGTTTACACGGTAAACACTTTTGGCATTATTGTTTGTGACCCCATCTGACAGGGATAGGTTAATGTGATCATTTTACTTTCATGATAGCCTCTTATACCATCTTTATACTCTGTAAAGTGTTCTTGGAAGAGTGATTCCCTGAATTAGTTTTTTTCACACATTTTACACTAGATGAACAATATAGACAGCCAGGCTTTCATACTGTATAGTATAGTGTTCGTATTGCAATGTGTTGCAAATAAGTTTAGCAATCGCACGATCAATGCTTCTGAATTTCAAAGGTTCTGTTACATAATTAAATACATGTACCTGTTTTTGCTTGCAAATCTACACATTTCTAATTCTCTGACATTCATTAGATACTGTTAAAGGACTGAATGATTTAATAGTTTTATTAGTTTATATTATATATGATCTATAATAGAATGATTTTTAATAGAAAATAGTCTTGGCTTGGAGTGTTATTTGTTATTTTACTAATTCCACATTGTGTCTAACAGCAGCAGGCTATAATGGATTGGGCATTATCCACCACTGTCCCTTATAGCCGCAGTGGCTGCTGTTCAGCAAAAGCTATAAAGCCTTTCTGTAAAATCTGCGGGAGTGGAGTCTAGGAGTGTTGACTCATCTTCTGTATAAGACTAATCCATGTTCACAGTAGTATTGAGTTTTTTCTCTGGTTTCAATTTTCGTGTGATGGGTTGTTCTGGTACAAACAGTGCAGTTCCGTTTTGTACCATTCGCCCTCACCTTTTCTCCTCATTTAAGTGAACTGCAAATCACGGCTTGTTTCTTAGAATGCCATTATACTTTTCCTGGGACAATTTTGTCACTCTGTAATGTTTTTTCTCTTGCACTTTGTTTCGCCTCAGTGTTTTTAATCAATTTCCCTCTCTCTTTGGAGCAGCAAGGTCGCTGCATGCCGACTGGGCTGTATGGAAACTACCCTCCTCAGGGCCCTGGGGGTCGCGGGCGCCTCTTTACACTCATCAACCACTACAACATAGCCAAGCAGACCATTACCCGGTCAGTATCCCCATGGATGACCATCATGTCTGAGGAAAAGGTCACTCAGCAGGAGACGGAGACTGCCCAGAAGCTGGCTTAACCAATCTGGGATCGGGTGGTGGCCTCACCTTCAGCAGAAATAACTAAATAATACGGTTGTGCCATTTAAGCAAACCTCAGAGTCCCGTGGCTTTTGGGTGAAAAATCCACTTCTCTTGCCTGCGGTGCTCTGCTGCTGTGTTGATGTAGTTTGGTCAGCTGATTTGTACTGTTGCAGAACAATCTGTTTTCAGCAAAGCTAGCCTTACTGCTGGGTGGATTCACGGTTTGTTTGAATCGCATACAATGTTATTTATTTACACTTCAAAACAGAGTGGCAAACGTGTAGAAAGAGCCACTGGAATACAGACACACACTCACTGTCTTTGTACATACACACAAGTAACAGAACTCACTTTAGTACTCACATAGTGAAATGACTGTGAACCATCTTTTGTCTGCGTCGCTTGTTTTAACGCATATGCACGCAAGACTCTAAACAAAAAATCTGTTCGCTTTGGACCTCATTCTCTTCGACTACATCAAGTACTGATAGTGCATGTCAGACCTCAACAGGTCAAGAAAGTGTTACATTTTAATGAAGCGACAACATTTGCAGCATTATTTGCCACCAAGGTAATCTGTGTCAAATATTTTACTGTCATGTTATTGTGAATAAATGAGCCCTGACTTGGAGAAAACCTTTTAACCAGCGAAAAAATAAACTATTTTAATGGTGTTTGAATGCAACCCATACTGCTCTCTGCATATAGTGATGTTAAGGACTTTTTAGTATTTGATGCATCAAGTCTTTTTACCAGCATTAATGATTGTCTCCATTCATTCGAACTGTTTGTGAACACCATGTGCTTTTCTTTTTTGCTGGCCACCTAATGGTTACTTTTCAAAGCATACATTTGTTGCTACTGTAATGATTTTTTTTTGCATTGCTAGTGATGACACTGTATTGTGCAATGCTTTGCGTTGATTAATGTCACCATAGACGGTTGTTGGTAGCCGTCACAGATCCTAGACTTAGGTTGATGTAGTGGAACAATCTGGCAGTAGTCGCTTGTCCTGTTGCTTTCTTCTGTATTTGTCATTTAAATTAAGCTGTCACTAATTATGTACCTTTTTCAAACAATGTAATGAATACCATTGAAGTGCATTTGCTACATAAAAATGTTAAATGAAAAATGAAATAAAGTGCCCACATTTCACACCAACATATAAGTGGATTGCATGCAGAGGTGGTAGAAGTATAACGTTTAATTTAGTAAAAGTTTTATTTTATAAAGAAGTATTGCTATAGCTAAATGTACCTAAAGTATCAAAACCAAAAGTAGTCAGTATGCAGAATGGCTCCTAGTATTATAGTAATATAACATATGATATGACCCTATACTGGTTTCAATAGTAATACAGTACTGCATCATATTATATAAGCATCGCATTTGTTTTTTATATGTACAAAGTTACTAGTAGAAGTATAAAGTAGCATACAATGGAAATACTCAAGTAAAGTACAATTGTGTTGCTTAATTAAGGTAATTGAGTAAATGTACTTTGTTACATTTTCAACACTTCATTTTTAAATCATGTCAGTAATTGCATGCAACTCCCTCAGTGCAGAACATAAATACAGCTAACAGAGCCGGCTATTTTGAGTTAAGATCAAAGAAAAAAGTTCAAAGCGCTGAAAAGCTTTAACTAGGATATACGTTAATCCTAATAAACAGATTAGCAGAAATATCAGGAGGCTTTTTGAATGAAATCCCCTGTCGAGAGCTCTTTCTTTCTTTAGCAGACACAAAGCAGGCCGTGCCTTTCTGCTGCTCTTGATGTTATCTGGAAACTTGACATAGATATGAAATCTTAGAAAATGATTCCCTGAAGTAAAGACAGAAGACCCAGAATTGAATTAAGAGTATTGCTCGGTTTTACTAGAATGTGAGTTGTGTACCAGTACAGTCATGCCGAGATGAATATCTAATAAATTGTTCTGCTGCTTATTAATGCCTGGAAAGGAAAACATTCGACAGCCTTTGACAATGAAGTATGATTAAAATCGGTACACGAACATAATGTATTCAAATAGAGTATATCAGACAGCTAGTGCATGTGGTGCCAGTCAGAACAGCATCCTTCATTCAGTGTCAAAAAGGATTAGATTCAGTTAGTCAGACGAGAAAAGTTGCTGTCAATCAAAAAATCTGTACTGCTTTTAGAGTCAGACTAGCAAACCATACACACACTTAAAAGTGGACACAGTGCTCCACAGCTCACTCCAACACAAGTGCTTTTAGGCATTAAAGCTGCCATTAATAGATAGTTAGCCATTTCCACTAGAACACAGAATCGTCATGAAAAGCACTTTGTACACCAGGTCCAGCGTGGTAAGCCGTACATTCAGTCTCACTGTTGTCATCACGTCTTTATGAGACACCCGATATGTGCCAGGGGGGCAGACGGTCTCCTGTCGTTCATTGTCTGTTCCGTTTAGCTGGGTTAGCTGTCGTACCAATCCAGGAAGAGGAGAGAGAAGGAGCACATGACCAGGAAGAACAGGATCCATACCCGGAAGCCAGCGTTGTTTTTGATTGCCTTGTGACAAAAGAAATCACAGTTGGATGTTACTGACCAGATCAATCAACTTAAGGAAAACAAAATGCAAAATATGAATAGCAGAGCCCAAAAGATAATAAGATAGTTGTAAATTATGTAGAAGTAACAATGCTGCATTCAAAATGTCACTTTAGAAATGTAAAAGCTATCCAAAGTAATAATACTCAGAATGGCCTACTTAACAATTATATATACTATATCGGTGGAGTATAATTACTGAAGCATTAATGTGTTTAACACTTTAATGCTACAGTTCGTTAAGTTGGAGCTAATTTGAACTACTTTATTGAAACGTACATCATCATGTATAAGTTAAATTTCAATTTGTTTTAGTAATGTTAATCTGTAAAGTAAATAGTATCTAAAGCTTAAAAAGAAATGGAGTGGAAGAACAAGGACAATAATGCCCTTTTAGATATGGAGTATAAGTAAAACAGAAATAGTACAGTAAATTAAACTATTGCATACACAGTACAGAATATAATTTCTCTGATTCAGATATGTATAAACTTATAGTTTAATCTTCCTTTACAGAAACTTTATTAAATGTTTGTGTATGCTGTCAATTATAGTTCTGTATAGATCCGTTTCATTACCTCTCGTATATCCTCATTCCCTTCTTTGACATTTTCTGTGGCTCCCACCACCAGCTGATGAATGCTGTCTATCTCTGTTTCCTGTCAGGAACGAGAAGGACTATGAGTTTATGTACATCTTTTTCTCAAAGTGTCCAAGTGGATATACTGCGAGGGGACTCAGCCTACTTGATGCAGGACTTTCTCAGCAAAGATCTCCTGCAGGCGGGAGATCTCCACCACCTTGCCCTCGATTTGCCTGACGCGCACAAAAGGAACACAGGAAATATCTCGTGAACAAAAATTGCCTAGCATATTTAAGCCTTTCCAGATGGCATTAGTGTTCCAGGGGCAGGTAATTGTCACCTCAGGACCATTTTTTGTTTTCCATCTGGAACAAACATGTCAGTGTTTCTGTCTGGCTGCCACAGTAACAATTTCATCTGCAAACACCTCTGTCTTTGGGTCACTTTAATCCCGTCTGAATCGACATCTGGTATTTCACATAATTGTCGTCTTGCTCACCTGCCATTTCAATCACTACAGGGGTGTAATTTAGTGGGAGGGGAAGAGACAGTTTCTCCGAATTACTACAGTTTCCCCGGTAAATAATTTCACCATTCACTTCCCTGATTCAAAACACTGATGTGTGAACAGAATAAAATGACTGACATCCTCTCTTAATAGCCAGGACAGACTTAATAAGAAGGGAAAGTAGCGTATGCAGAGCGGGACTCACCTCACTTCATCTACCAGGCTGTTCATTTCACTCACCAACCTCTGGTTCTCCTGCTCAAACTACACACAAACACACAATTATGAAACAGGCGTTAAGTGTGTATGAAATGTAAATAAGGCTTTCATTTAAACATGACATATGGCTATTAGGAGTTAGACTACGCTCTATTGGACACTCTTTACCACAAACTTGCAATAGCTAAATTAACTTAAATGGGTACTTAAAAAAGGAACAAATTAGATGGTAATTTGGGCATCATAAAAAGTAAATCTCCTCTACAAAGTCATTAAAATGTGCTTCAATGAGTCCCTGTTAATTAAAATTGTTCGCATGAGCCTTAAAAAAATCCACATTGAAAGGGCAGCATGTATAATAAATAATGATGTTTGAGGTGCCGCACCATCTGGATCTCCTCAGGAGAGAGCTCGTCCTCCACCCGGCCCTCCTCCCACAGGTTGACGGCGTTGTTAGGGAACTCAGAAACACTCTTCTCTACAGGAAAGACGAGTTCACATTTATTTCAACATTACCTCAGCTGTTAGTGTAGTCATCTGAATAGCTATTCAGTTGCTAATCCTCTAAATAAGTAAATAACCACTTAGTGTTATATTTTCCTGTTTTAAATAGATTCAATTGGATGGATTTGTTAAGATGCCGTTTTCTTGTCTCTTTAATTACACTGAAGAGCAGTCCGTGTTGAAATACTGAAGCAGAGTGAGATTGATGTTCTTTGGCAGGCTCTGTTTTCATGCTGCAGCTCCAACAACTGTAGGTCATTACAGTACACTGTGCACACAGGGACGACGTGATGGAATATCATTTGCAGGAGAGTGGTGACTAATTATTATCACAACACATTATATGCCCTCAAACTGCTTCAACCACTGTGCCAATCTCAGTGCTGCTTGATTAAAATGGCTCATGAATGGAGAGGATGGGTGCAGAGGGACTTGTTCAAGTAGGAAACTATGATTATTTAGTCTGGGTCAGGTGAGAATACAGCACGACTAATATGCAGCCAAAAGGAAATGATGAGCCTTATTGCCATGCCACACACAACACAGGGTTTGGTTTGAAGCACAGGGATAGCATTAAGAGATATATAAGCAATTATTAGCTGGAAATGAGTTCAGCAAAACCCAATTAAAAATAAACAGCATTTATTTGGGGGCTCCTCTGAACTGAATATTAGTTTGAGGTAATAACTTATATAAGCTGAACTATGCTTAACATTATTATCCTGTAACAGTAAGGACAGCTTACTGTAACTGTATTTGAGACCAGGTGTCTAGTTGTTCCCTATTTACATAGTTAATGTGCATTTCTGTCACTAGACCCATGTTATGCACAGAATGAAAGCAACAGAGAGAGTCCAGTGTCTCAGCAGACTCACTCACTTACCAGAACTTTCCTCCTTGACGGTCTTCTCCTCCATGGGCTCCACCTCCGGCTTTTTCTCCACCCTACTGTGGTGCTCTGGAGCCAGTCTGGACCTGAAACCACAGAGCAGAGGGTCGAGGGAATCAGCAGGAAGTTTTAAAAACAGTATGAAGTGAATAATAGGTATAAAAGTGTTTGTTCTCACAGCCTCTTCTTGTCAACCATTCTCTTGACTCTGATTGCTCTCTGCTCCGAGTACAGCTTGCACACTCCTTGAACACAATCAAGATACACATGATGTTACCATGCAGGTTGCTTTAATATTGGTTCAGTGATTCAAGATATGTAGTATGTGTCATGTTAAAACCACTCCCAGAGCGAGCTCACATCTTAAAGATAAACAAGGAGACCTTCCCAGCAGTCTACAGAGGCGCTGTTTTAATTTAAATGAGTTGCATGAACTCACCTCTCAGATAGACTTCAATGAGGTCCAGCACGGCGCCTCTGTGCTCCTTCACCTGGGCTGAATTCACCTGCTTCACCGCTATCGTGAAAACAAAAACACATTCAGTTAATAAGGATCAAACATGGTACAGTACAGTTTCACAAAGCAAGGACAAATCCAAATTCCAGCTCCCTGTTTATGTTATGAAGGTCAATGCAGATCAGAGCCTACTAGAAAAATTAAATCTGATTTGTATCAACACCAATATCGTTGACAAGCACACACCTTCGTTGCGTAGCTGCCTGATGGCCTCAGAGCACGTCCTCATGAAGATCTGAGCATCTTGGTCAATCTGGTCTCGCTCATTGTCCGTCATACGGGTCAGATCTGAGGAGATGAGACTGTAAAACACACAGGGAGAATCAAAGTAGGTTTACTACTTTGTAGAAGATATCAAGTTAAATGTTCGATTGGTAACCGAACAATGACTCTAGAGCATAGCTTTGCAACAAGGAGCCTACATAATGACAGATACCATTCTTAAATTCATGTTTATCTTCAACTTTCTGCATCCCTTAAAATCCCACCATAAAAATGTACCTTTGAACGACCATAATGTGACTCAAATATTGACCTTATGGCTGTCAGCTTGTGTAGTTCAGATGTAGTGTCTCCCTCTGGTGGACTTCTGAGATACAACACTCCTCAACTCAGGAAAATGTATTCATTTACAAGCGTGACACATTGGTAATGATTCTGTTTTGGTATTTTTTGAAAGATTGTATTTTGGATTCATTTGGTTATTTATTTTTTGCATAAAGTATTAACACATAAGTTGAAATGAATATGTAAAGCTGAGGTGAACTGATTAGTATTTTTGACAAAGAAATCATTAGCTATTTAAGTTATTAGACAATCTTTAAATATGAATATAAAACTATGATGTCACATGGAATATCCCTTTGCTCAATGTGACAGATGACTTGAGTTGATTGGAGGGTTATTTATATATGTTACGCAGTGTGTTGGAGGCATATTCTCATTTTGAAGGCAATTGTGAGATTTGCTTAACATTAAACTAGGTTTGATTTTAATGTGGCTGGAAATTGATTCCCAGGCTTCTTTCAAATCTGTTTAAATTTGGGTACAGAACATAAAGTTAGGACGGGACACATTTTGTTGCTATTGTCGCTGCCTCTAAATAAAACAAACATGACCCAGACAAAGTAAAACAAGTCATCCTTTACCATACCCGTGGTGAACTAGGGAAGATGTTTTGGTTCGTTTTACATGCAGTCATAACATGTTATAGCATGGTACAAGTAATAAGGCTTTTAGCCAAGCCATAATTTGTTTGAAATAATGACTATCTACACTACGGCAATACAGATGTGAATGAATTCAGTTGAATCTACAGTGTATAATCATTCAGTCAGGCTTAGTCAAAGTGTGGAGGAAAAAGGAAGTTGATAAGAAAATTGCTAGACAGGCCACGCTGATGGTAGACGAGACTACCACACACCATTGATGGCTTCTTGATGGATTTTCCCACCACTAAATACTGCTGCGCTCCACCCATTGACAACTCCAATGTTGAGTTAATGTGTTCTGTTGGGGCTTTATCAACAAACCTAACAAAACAGAGGCTACTCCACACACCCACACCTACAGAACACAGAGGGGGCCTTGAAGGGAGGAAGGCCCGGATTAGTCCCAGGGCGTGATTTGTTCTCCACTTGGTTGCAGCTCAATTATTCCAGACAATTAGACTGGAGCCTGCCTTACGGACCACCCTACTCGCTGCTGACCTTGTGCCAGCAGACAGCCCCTGCAGCACACACATACACACTGGAGACATATTTGATGGTACCTTTAAGTAGTCCTGACCCCTGACCCCTGAGTTTTTGTGTCTCTTCAGGAGCCTCCCCTGCAGCCTTGAAGGGTTTTCCCCGCTGCTGTTGTTGATTGTGAAGGATTACTGGGACTGTTTGGCGAGGCTTACCTTCCGGCGCTCACATAATCTTTCCTGTGTTGTAGCAGAAAGTCTTTGAGCTTGGTGATGTTCGTGATCTGCCAAGATAAAGCGAGAAGAAGAAGCATTACTTGATTATCCTCACGTCAACAAGTTCTTTAAGTGTTGCGCCTCGTTTGCTCCTTTTAATGTCACAGCGTCAACACGGCTTAAGAGAGTTTTTCAAGGCCTACCAAGAAACTATTTTCAACATTCACACAGAGCCAGAGCAAACGTGTAATTTTGTATTTATTGGATGTGACAGGCGACCAATGTCTGTCTATCTGTGTGAATTCTCAATATTTGCTTTTGACAATTCATTAAGCCATGGACATACAAAAAAATCAGACCTGCAATTTAGCCGTCAAACTGCTCTCATGAATAAAACCATGAGTGGCGGCATACAGAGCACTGACAGAGCGATCTGTAATAAGCTTTAAATTCACGATCTGTTACTATTTATCACCGAGAGAACGTCCAAGTGTATGTGTGCACAGGCAAACCAGAGGAAACCTGGTTCAATCCAATATTTGCTCCTGTAATTCGGTCAAATATTAAAAAAGACCAAATTGCTTCCCCGTCCACAGAGCAGTGCTGGCAGGGTACAAGTGGCTGTGAAGGCGCACACAGCAGGCTCTGTTGGATCCACAAGAAGACAGGACTCGAGACAAGCTGAGGATTGAAAAATGACACAATGAGTTTGACTGTGACAGCCACCTCAGAGCGTGGGAGATTATTTTGATAGCATAACGACGCTGTCTTCAGCCTTCAGCTTTTTCTCGCTCTAACAACATCAATTATCAAATTGCCTTGGCTGTAAGGGGGTAACCTGGCACCAGCCGTCTAATAATGTCTCCAAACATTCATTTTTAGTGTCACCGTAACCTGAAGCAGTGTTTTATGCGAGCAGACGTTTGAAAAATGACATGTTTTTTTTTTTCTGACGCAGAAAGAAGGTGTCAAGGCAAACAGAGCTGGGCAATTTGTTAGAAACCTAGACCTCCTTCTGTAGGTGGAGCAGCTAATTCAGTGACGTATGAAACTGCTGCGGGGCACTCACTCAGGCAAAGGCTGTTAAGGCAAGCCGACCCTTGTAATAATACAATTATTTGAGGTCAAGAGTTAATTGTTGTTCAGAGCAGTTGAGCTTAGAGGGGGGTTCAGGGGAGAAGAGAGCAGTTATTATGGTTCAAAGTCTTTCAAACCAGGGTCTGTTATGTAGATTCTCAGTGAAGAAGGACATTTTTAACCAAGCTCCGGAGAGATGGAAAGGTTTTTCCAAAAACTTCAGCCACAAAGTCACATTTTCAGGGTATTTGTGTTAAAAGAACATGTTTTTTCAGCAATGAAATGATGCGTTCAGCCGCTCCACTATGTATTTCATTATAGAGAACACATTTGGTGTATGCGCTTCATTTTTGCTGTTCTGTGGTTTTTATTATCAGAACGACAATAACATTTTATTAGTACTAAATCTAAAACAATTAGTTGGATGATCAACCTAATGGTCCAAAAAATCTACACTTAATCTAGAGATAAAATATTGTAAGAATATTGAATTTAAATCATTTCAAAAAGGAAAAAATACATTTTGGATTTCTTGGTTTTTCATGATCATAAACTCAACATTTTTGATATTTTATGAGATTATATGAATTTGGGACTGGGACATCATTTAAAAAACTAATTGGTGAAACAAGACAAAACTATGCCATAGTGTCATCTTGTAAAATTCCTGTCAATATATGAATTACATCTTTAAAAGGACTCAGTGTGTAAAGGCTTTCAAGTGAGTAAGATGTAGCAGATTGTGATGATGTGATTTTATTAATCCACCATTCTCAAGTATATCCAGATTGGTGGTAAAATGGTTAAAGCCACAAAAAATGCTGTGCAGGCTAATTTTTCAGTTGCTGTTTTTGTTCTTGCCACAAAGTGGAAAATATAACCTCTTACATAGCGTTATTTTATCTTTGACTATAAACTATATTTTCTGTTAGCAATTAGCACTTTGCTTCAACTTTTTATTTATGTACAAACTATATTTTCCAGTTAAGTCCATGGTACTGCACCGTTTTGACCACCAGGCAGTGCTAAATCCACAGTATTTGAACAACAGAGTGTGTGTGTGTGTGTGTGTGTGTGTGTGTGTGTGTGTGTGTGTGTGTGTGTGTGTGTGTGTTGTGGGGGTGCCGGGGATTGTCAAGAGTGCTGCTCTGGGGGTTGAGCTGTCTCCTGTGTGTATACATTGGAGCTCAGATTCCCAGCACAACCTCGAGGGTTTGCAGGGGGTCAGAGGGATCAATTGCTCTTGTAACTTAAGACCCTAAAGAGCAAGTAATTCCTCAACAATGAGGAAGGGGGTAGCCTTGTGCATGTGGCTCCCCATATGTGTATGTTGCTATATGTGTGTGTGTGTGTGTGTGTGTGTGTGTGTATACATGCAGCCGCCATAGGTGTGTGTGTGGGGCCGAGCTCGCAGCGACGGCAGAAGGAGACAGTCTGCCGGGCTGCATCTAATCTCGTCATCATCAAAGACCCCCACTTTACCTCCTCACTTTCTCCTTCCCCCTGTTTCCCTCCAGCCACGATTGAGCCCAAACAAACCATCAGGGGGGATTATTATGAGGAAGAAAAGAGAAAAGGCTTAGCCAGCAGATTTCTAAAGAGCTTGGACGGCTCTTTGTTTTGTTAAAACCAGGTAACTGACAGAAGTTCATGATGACTGGCCCCGCTTTGGTTTAAGTCGCTGCGTGTCCTGACCGAGGGCTATCCATGCTGACGCCATGCGATGTTGTGTTTCGCTATGTGGGCCTGATACACAGAGGATGCTTCAGTGGAGAAGACTCTGCCGCATGCTGGTTTTATTATCATGTTTATGTCTGACTCTCTAATGGGTTTAGTTTTGTCTTCTTAAGTCTATTTGCAGTTAAACCGCTTTAGTCAGCTCTGTAAACAAACAAAAAAACGTACCAAAGAAAACTTTTAAGCTTATTTATGAAAAGGGTCTACGGCTTTTTTTTGTTTTTATATGTGCTAAAGTTGCATTAGTGTGTTTGGATTTCCACTGGATAAGTCAAAGCCGTAGTTAGCAGCGCTTGTATACAGTCTTGATGTTTGTTCATTTTTGATCATGCAGCTCAGATCATGCATGGATACAAAACATCAGAACAAACAAACACTGAGGCACATCAGAGGAGACATTGTAGGTTGTAATGTTAACTAACAGAGTATACAACCTAGGCAAACACAACACTGTAAGACTGTCAACTCTCGATAGCCTTTGTCTAATATTTATATTGAACAACAACGTCACTGAAATGGGTTGTCCAGTCACCACTGAGAAAGGTATTTTGGTCAAAATGCAAATTAATTTTGAAGCAACTACATCTTGTTTCAACAAAGGAAACAGACATATTGGATGAGAGAGTCACATGTTACTCATAACAACCTGGAGACCACAGAAGACAAAATAAATAAAGAAACAGGCCATGTTGAAGGGCATTTTTGAAATGACACAATCAGAACGTCAAAGCCATTCAAAAAATTCAACACTTTTTTGCAATACCGGTTTAATAATGTTTGTGATTCTTGAACTTGTTTTACAGTCGAGTCAGAGTTAAGACTAAATAAACAAGTTCCCTTCATCCCATTCACTCAGTGTTTTAAACTAAGCTCTCTTCACCTACTGGCTGTAATACCTCAGCATACAGATATTGATTTTACTCACATTAAGCCTTACTTTTCTTTGTAAAAGTAAAATCTGGGGTTGCACATACACTGGATTTACGATGGGAAGGAGCCTCTTTTAAAGCGTGTCTTGTGTTTCATCACCCACCTTGCTTTTTATTTCTGTCAAGTAACTTGAACTGTGCGTGCAAGTCATGGGTTGTTTCAGGTCAGCAGTTTCAGATTGTTTATAATCCCCTTTGAACATAGCGACGATTAAAAAATGATTACACGCTTCAATAAGGCAAATTACTTAATACAGCTATTGTTGTCACGATGGCCATCTGTAAAACTTCAGACCTGGATGCTGGTCAGATCTGTTGCTGTTTTTGCTTAACCCTTACAAAGTAATGCTACATGTTATCAAATAGCTTTAATAAAATAAAAAAAAGCATCTCTGGAAACCCAATTCATTTGCCAGATTAAATCAGGGTAGTTAACATTGCTGGTAATCCCATATCATGTTCAGGAATAGCAAGATCATTATAAGCAAACAATAGGAACTAACAGAATTCAGAATTCCTTTTTGCGTACCACAAAAGGGAAATTGACTTTGTTACAGCAACGTATAGAGACGAAGAAAATACAACATTATATTTAAAAAAAAGGCATGACTGGATGAAGGCAACAACTTTACTCCTTATATCTTCAATGGCAAATTGCTCAATTTGTAAGTCTCTTCTTCACTCACTCTGGACTCTAAATGTCCCGTTGGGTGGCAAAAAAAGATAAGAAAATCTCCATCTGCTACGGTAATTCAACTGAATAAAGTCCTCACTTCAGAAATGGAGAAAGCAACTATAAGCCAGTGTGTACGCCAGGAAACAACAGATATTCAGCAGTGTGGAAGACAAATTGTAACAACACTGCAACACTCAGGCCTCATTAAAAACAACAGGATTTATAGTGTCTGCACCTTTGAGGCAGCAGTAACCCAGACTGACTTTAAAAACTTGTTGACCTTTGCCTGAAACAATCTCTTTCATCTGCTGGTGATGAACTGTGACAACAAATGGAAAGTAAACAACATGTTTGTTGTTATTCAGTTAATATTAATGTGAAATGGGTACACAAAATGAATACCGCATGTCTTTTAGCAACATAACATCTTAATCAGGAACAAAAAAACACCAGAGTCTCTAAGTAGAGAACACATCTGTTGTAGTTTCATGGTTCAGACTCTGTGTTTTGAAGTGTCAGGGTCAAGTATGCAGCCTCCTGTCAGCTCCATCGGTAGTATTTCAGTGAGTGTAAATCACAATAACTAAGATTTGTCTAATGACAAAGCCGGAAAGCATTCTTCAAAAAGTGTCAACAGCTGTCTTTCTTCATGTTTAAATGTTTAAATTTAACCTTATTGAGCTCAACATTACTTTTTTCTGCTTAAACTATTGAGTCTGCTGAGTATCTGGTGTCCGTCTCATGATTAAGAGTTAGACATGCATCTGTAAATGTGCGTTTCACCACTTTTTCCTATTTTATTTTTATGAATCATGCAAAAGCATTTTGTCGCACGCAGTGAAACTAAATCAAGATTTTGCTCAGGCCTGACAGCAGATGCCGCAAAATTCAATTTGCCAGGCTTTCATGAGAAAACAGTGCAGAGATTAGGCCAACTGGTAAAGAGACCATTTAGCAGCATGTTCATCTCAGGGTGATCCCAGAAAATCACTTCCCCATGGCTGGAGTCCTGACCGAGTAGAGACCCGCTTTGACAGCTGCACGTTTTTGTGCCAGTACGTTTGTGACTTGTGTTGAAATAAAAGGGGGAACGTTTTGTGGGGATGGAAAGACTACTCTGATTTTCCCTAGTTTTGTAAACAATGTTACATAAAATAAGATTTCAGTCTTCATTTTTCCTGATGAAAATATAGATCAAAGTCAGGATTTAGCCCTTTGTTTGCTGTGAATGGGCGGTTTTTAGCCTTCTGAGATATTTATTGAAGCTGTGTAAGGACTTTTTGTGAATGTTCAAATAAGAAATATTGGCTACAGGACTTAGGCTTTTGAAAAATGTATTAAATGTGTAACCTTTTTATTTAAAAAAGAGGTAAAATGTTCAAGACTAAAGAGCAGTGTTTCAAATTCGCACATTATTCCCTAATTGATTGACATGCCAACTCATAAACATTATATGCTGTACACTATGTGCTGCTGTGGCTGTACACTATCCCTTTAACATGACCTGTTAAATGCAAAAGATCTGCCAAAATGCTCCGGTTTCATCTGCATGACAACCTCAATAAAATCATAAAATGATCCTACAAACCATTTTAAAGTCGGTCTCCTACTTTGAGTGGCCCTTAACTGATTTAACATATCCCAGTGTATTTCATTGGGGAAACATTTCACTTTCATCTTCACAATCAGACTTTCTTTGGGAGGATATATTCCAGAGCATCCCAAAAACTTGAACAAACGTTTGGGTCTTTGAATCTTCATCACCCTTAAAAGTAAAGTCAATAAGATTCTAGACTAAATGTTTTTAGTATATACAAGTATACTGTTTCAATACAAAAGTTATCATAGGGAAGACCCCCCCCTAACAGCACAACATATTTTTAAGTGCTGGCTCTTGGCCACACTCTTCAGGGTTTCTAAGAAAACACAGTGAGAAGGAGCCAATTTTGGAATACCAATACTAAAGGCACAGTGGGGAGCCAAGCACTATTTTCTACACACAATTTACCAATTTTAAAGTGACCCCCTCCATTTAAACTTGAGAAGGGCAGCATGCTACTGAGAGAGACGAGGTGAGCGGTGAAATGGAGATCACAGTGCCCCAAACCGACCCTTATGAGGTAAAAGATTCCCCTGACCAAACCCCACCCTGTACACACTGGCCCTCTTATTAGTCAATCAAGCCTTTTTTGTATGGCCTTGAAATGATCTACATTTCCTTTCCCATTGAAGCGCTTTTTGAGTGGGAAAGAGCCTCATAGGACCACTGTGTATTTGTCAACTTTGATGTTTTCTTTCTATTTTTGTGAAGCTTCAGTGGGAACTTGGAGAGTTATGCATGTCTTGAAGGGCACCCACATCTGTTCTGCATTAGGTGCCGGCCGTCAACATTGTTACTGGGGACCTAATTTAATATTTTCTCTGTTTTGATCTTCCACCTTTAATCACTGGCTCTTGGGAGGATCGGCTTTCCCCAAGAAATTGTCCGAGAGCCGAAAGAAAATGTTATTGCAGCATGTTTATGGAATAGTACATGTGAAGAGGGGACTTGCAAAAAAAATGCTGCCTGAAGTGAGGCTGTGCCTAAAAGAACGGATAGTTGAGTTGCGGGTGAAAACCGCGACATAACTGAACACAGTCAGGACATTCCGAAGTCCCAATTTCAATTTCTACAAAAGCTGTTTCACCGAGATGGTTTGAGATTATATCTGCAGCGTGAAGGAGACAGCGGTGGGGGGGGGGGGGGATGAGAGCAAAGGGCAGGCACCACAGGATAGGTTTGGGTTTCTTTGAATCAGCACCACTGCTTTTAATAAACCACCATTTCTAATATAAATGTAACAGAACATAACAAAACCCTGGTTGTGCAGAGCTGCTGTGACCAAGCTCAAGTTTGCCTCAGACTGATGGTTGGAGACATCAGGTACAACTTAAAGTCCTGACTCCCCGAGGGAAACGTAAAGTGGTTCTTCAAGGTGCCTTTGAAGAGGTTTGTGTTCATGATATTCATGGCAGGCCAAGGACGTTTGGCTGTAGAAGCGAAACTCACGGCATGAAGCGAAGCCTTTTATTCACAAATGATCCATCTCCTGCTTCCAACCATTGACGGTGTCTCTGAAACTCAATTAGAGAATCAGATTTGACATACTTTTGAGTTCTTAATAAAAGGGAGCTTACATTTTTGTAACATTTGGGCTTCTGCAGCCTAAATTCTATATAGCATTGTGTATTTTCCGGGTCAGTTTAAAGCTCAGACTCAGGCCAGTCAGTGGGGGAGCAGTGGCGCTCGGACCTGACAGTTTGGCACTAAACATTCTGGGCTCAAAACTGCTGAGTCTGTGGACAGTTGGCCCTAACGTGATTTTTTTCCTCCAACAACTTAGCTTTTGTTTTCCCAGATCTAAAGCACAGCAGTCATTTATTCTGGACTGCCCACACTTTGGATTTGAAAATTCCTGAATCCTGACCGAGGTTGTAGTAAAAAATAGTGTTTTATTTATCTTAGAAGTTGTTGTAATGTTCATTGCAGTCATCTTGTGATGGGATCACAGTAGCCCAAATACCAAATTTGGCCACCTCTAATCCTCCTACTTCCGGCCCCTTTCGTTGAACCACAACAATTTTCCGACTCCACCGTTAGTTTTTTTTTATTGACTGTATCTTGCTTAGTTGCAGTGCCATCAAAGAAACAAAATATGTCCAAAGAAACCTGGACACAAACATAAAAGCCTGGCAAAGCACTCAATACATCTTATCTGTGACTCAGTGAGGAAATATTGCCATAATGAGACATAATGAGACACACTGAGACACACACACACACACACACACACACACACACACACACACACACACACACACACACACACACACACTAACAAGCTAAAAAAACTAAATAACTTTCACTGCTGGCAATAATAATTGCTGGACATAATTTGTTCAATTTATTTAGTGCATAACTAAAGTAATTACATTTTTAAGTCCTGACTCACCTAGTAACGGTTTGGGAATTAAATGAGTAATAATTATTAAAGGTATAGTAAATACCATAAAGTGAATGAAACTGTGCAACTGTTTCTTAAACATGAGTTAGTTCATATCGATTATTCTCTGTTTGCATGAACAAAGATACACATTTGAACCTGTTTTGGTTTTTTTTTGCATTTCGACAGCACCCACACCAATGTATAGCAAATACAGTCTCACTGAATTTAGCACCTATTGTACATAGAGCTTTTCATATCTGAAAGTGCAATACTGTTATGTAAAATAATCTTAAAGGAGGCTGCTATTTTCAGAACAGCACAATAATCAGAAGATAGGGTACAGCTGCAGATCTGTGTAACAACACAACTCTTTCCTGCTACACCTCAACTTACAGCAGCTAAGAAAACGAATTCCATATAATTTTGGCTAATAAGAGCATATCTACTTTAAGATAATATACATTTGTCAGCTTCAAAATAATTGATGGCAATACAGGATTGTATATGGCTATGAATGAACGTGAAATCATTGTCAGATATTTAATGCATGTACTGTGTCATCATATAAAAGACTGTGATAGAGGATTTTTCATCCATTTTGCAAAATAATTCACATTGTATTCCATGAAGTTGTATAATGATATGCAGTGCTCAGAGAGGGCCTGCTAACAGTGAACAGCTGGTACACACTGTACTGAACTTCAGCATTCAGTTACACTTTGAGATCGAGCATGCTGGATAACAGCTTAACTTCCTGTACAAATGTCCTAAACTTACTGCTGCTTTTATAATTCAAGATGAGAAACACTGTAGCTAAAACAGCCCAGTTTTTAGCTGTCATTACAAGTAAAGTCAGTCTGTGCCGATGCTAGCCCGGTTAGCTAAAGTTAGCTTGAGGAAACACTCACCACTTCTTTCGCCTTCGGAGAGAAGCCTATCTTGGGTCTGCTCCTCTTGAAAATATCATCTTTAGGAGATTCTAAGCCGATTCCTATCGCCTTGTTCCTGGTTTTTACAGTCTTGACACTGGCTTTGAAAAGTAAAGTTATATCCACAGCCATGTCTGAGAAGCTGCAGCGCTGTAAACAAATAGACACGTCACCAGGAGACGACGTCACTCTCCTGCGACGCTGTGGATTTTCCCTGAGACGGAGAAGAAAGCCTTACATTTTACCTTAGGGTTTTATTACTTATTAATAACTGTAGCGTATACTGTACCTCACAGTATTTACATTTTGAGAAAGGCTGACCTGCTATTAAGTTGTTCGTCGCTCGCCATTGAGTTACAGGTGAACAAAATCTTAAAACTTCGAAAATCTCTTAGCTATAATACCTTAAGTCTAAAAAGACTTAAGTGGTGTGCTTAACCTGTTAGATAGATGATCATGTTTAATGGCATATTTATATGTTTTGCACCAACGTTACTATATTAAGGATACATTACGGACCAGATGCGTCAGCATACAGATAATATATCATTTTCTCTCCCAGAAAAAAATGCCCCTACAATTTATTGAAGGGATGTCCAGCAGGAAGAGAAGACCCAACTGGACAGACCAGGAGTGTCTTCTTCTTGCCATGTTAATGCAAGAGAAGAAAGACATAATCAGAGGGAAGTGCTGCACTGGAATTACAATACAGGATAAAAGGAAAGCATGGGAGGAAGTAACCCAAGCTATAAATGAAGCCTTCCCACAGTTTCAGCGTACAGTATCTGACTGTAACAAAAAGTGGGAAAATCTAATGTCAAAGTCAAGAGAGGAGATCAAACGGCACAGAAGGCAATCAAGCACAGGTGAGGAAAATATGCTGTTTGAAATAAAAAGTGTTACAATGGTATCATTATAATTTAAAATCTAAGCCGGATTAAAAGCCAAAACCTTGAGGGTGGATATGTTAGAATCGGAGGATGAAACCTCAGATTCTTTGTGGGGATGGCTGGAAAAAATACATTTCATAATAAACTTGTACATAGGCTCATTGACATCATCACTGTTGTTGTTGAATATATGTGATTGCATTTATTTATTTACAGAAGGCCTGTCAATGGAGCAGTTAAGTCCTGTGACTCAGGTGGTGATTTCTGTGATGAACCTCTCTGACAGGCTGCAACAGGATGGAGAAGAATCTTCAATCTCAGGGCTGATGGAAACTCAACAAAACAGGTAAAATATTGTAGGCAATAGTGTTTGCCTAGACTGAATCACTACAGAACGTATTGGTAATTCATTGAAACATGAAAACACATACTCTTACTTAATGCATTTGGGTATTAGAAAAAATGTGGACAAATTAAACCCAATTACAAGAAAAATAAAAAATAAAATAAGTAAAATATTCTATTATGAACCTTGAGGATGTATGGACAAATTCTTTAAAAACATAATTAATCATTGACAACCTTTTTTCTCAGTTGTGATGAAGATGGGAATCAACACTCAATTGATGAAAGGTTCTCCAAAAAACATCCACTGAGAGAGCTTGAGCTCCCTACACATTCAGAACCATCAAGTTCTCCAGCAGAACCGGAAATTACAGTTTTTCCGAACTTCCCAAAATCAATCGCAATGCATTTCAGTACTCCTCGTGCTGCTGACTTCGCAACTTCTGCAGGACACCAGGAAACCTCCTGCTCTTCTTCATCTCCAGGCAACTGCACAATGTTGCAAGACCGTTTGGATTTGGAAATGTCTGTTCTAAGAAGACAAGAGACAGTCCTAAAGCTACAAGAAGAATATTACACACTTAAAATTAAGATGATGAAAAAGCAGATAGAAGAGCCGCTGTCAAAGGACTGAAGTCACTGTAAAGAATGACCTGTTGCACCGGTCTGTTTCTTGTGAAATGTGTACGTGTATGTAGACACCCTTTTGTTTTGTAGCGAACTTGTGTTATTGTTTGAATTGATTATATGTTGACATAGAAACAGCAATATAAGCGTGAATAAAAGTAAAACACACAACACTCTGTGTGAACTTGTCTTTAAGGTGTAACAAATGAATGCAAATAAAAAAACTTGTCAAGACAAACATCTAGAAATAAATACACCTTCACACAGCTCAGCCACAACACACACTTAAGAAAGGGATAAAGGATAACATATGCTCATACATCCTGCATATTACACAAACATACATACCAACAGTCCAAGGTCTTTAGGTTTCCCTGTCTGAAGGAGGAACAGAGCCTACCGCCTCCAGCTCTTATGAAAAGAAACACGTTTCTACTAGCTAACCTGCATCATGGCAGGTTTACAAATTTAGGAATGATTTAATCATTGGTTTATTTTCTTTATTTGGAACTGCTTTTGTAGGCTAGGAAAAAACTCTACAAATGAACTGTCTCCCTGCTCTGGATGGATAAAGCAGGAAAGTAATACATATTAAATAGAAAAACCAAGTCAAACCCTCCATAACATGATTAAAAAAAAAGATCTATTACGACTAGGAAACAAAACTAAATATACCCATTTACTCACAGTAAAATGAGTGGAGACGATAGGATTTCAACATTATGGTGTAGCTAAAAAGGTTAAATAGAGAATAATAGTGGTGCTAGCAACCATTCATATATTTCCACCTCCAAGTTTAAATTATTTTGTACTGCCATTCCTATAGTGAGCTAGTCAGTGAAGTTTATATTCTCAAACACTTTTTCAAATAATAATGTACATCAATATAAACATTTTTAAAGAAAGGTCTAAGGTCTAATCTACACTCTAGTATAAAATATTGGACTAGTGAATTGTATACTTCTGAGTACAAAGTAAAAAATGACACAGCTCACATAGACTAAATATTTTCCCAGGTGAAAGCCATGTGCCATAAAACTGCAGAACTACAACAACAGCATTTTCAAATTCTTGAAAACCAAAGTTATTCTCTACAGGAAGTATAATTTAGCTTTTCTGGCAGGGAAGTCCAACTCATATGTATGGTTAAACACTGTGAGGAGAGTAGTTTATTTACTGAATCATGCCATTTACTCTTAAGTGTGAATTTGGAAGCTGTAAATGTTTGACATATACCAATATACATATTTATGAAAATTGAACTTGGTCATGCCAATGAAAGTAAAGCTACGATAATGTCCCGTCTAGACAAATGTAGTAATTTGTGCGTAATATTTCTCATAACTCAGTTTATTTGTTAATGACGGGGTTGGCACCCAGATGTAAGCACTGGGGCCCAGAGTGTTGAATAAAAGTCTGTTATTTGCTGTGTGGTTTGCTCATTTCCTTTGTTAGTGTTGTGCCAGACTGTGTTAGAACCTAGTGCTGTGACTGTCTCTCCATTTCTGCTGCCTCAGCATGAACTCCTCATCATTTTCTTTCATCCACTTTTTAAGTTTTGACTGCGGAAAGAAAGCAGCTTTTTCAAGAGCCAAGATTATGGGCACGAAAAGGCACAGCTGCGTTTATGATACTTAATGTGTTGATATGAGGAGTCAAACGGAGCATTAAAGTTTCCTAACTTTTATCTAACCGCAGGGTAAAACACACTAATTGAGCTTACTGCGAGCCTAAGCTGTTCTAGGATTGACTGGAAAAAAAGGACAGCAGGCTGATTCTTAACAACTGATTGGATCAAAATATGTTTGAAAAATCACAGTTTGACCTCATTTGCTGAAAAAACATATTTTCTCAGATCAAGCTTTGTCCCAACCTTTTCTGTTTGATGTACCCTAACAGCTCAATCAGATCAGCTTTCATACTCCTTCCCCTGCACCCCTTAAATATGTTCAGATTAGTGGAATATAGACCTTATTCTATTGAACACTATTCAATCCATAACAGTAGATGATGTTAAAATATGTTTAATTTCAGTGAGAAATAGAATAAAAACTCAAAGTCAAGTACCTCACAATTGTCCTTAAAAGTAAATGTACTGAGTCACTTTCAATGCTAGTGATGGTAAATTACTACAATGTATTACACATGGATTTTCTTTTTAAATCAATTAAAATGTATTTTGTTTTTGACAAGTTAATTGAGCTTTCCACGTACCCTTTGGCAACTTCAGGGGTGGATGTTACCATGGTTGAGAATCATTGTATTTATTTCATAATAGATCTGTTGTCAAGGATTATTGTCTGACCTATAAACTAAAGTTCTGTTTGCTTAAACGCTGCTATTTTTAATGTTATGTATTGTAAAACTGCGGACATGCTGATTAAGTAGACTACTGATGATAAACTAAGAACTGAACTATGATCCAGCATTCTTTACTGGAATTCCTAGATCCTATCCGTCCTCACGATGAAGCGTCGGTGATGGTATCCATCCCTCCCGTCCCTGACAGATGAGCCATGTTTCGGAGTGTCCTCTGGGCAGTCCACTTAACTGCCTGAAAAGGAACCCCTTAATCTCCACTTTCTCTTTGTTTGCACTATTATCAGACCTGTCAGTCCTGGCTGCTTTATCTTAACAGGACTCATCTTGTGGCTGTTTGACGTTGGCTTAATTCTATCAAAGCCCCTTATCTCTGCCTTGCCTCAGGAGGCATCCTTTCCCCGGCTCGCTAGAATGGTTCCAGCTCTGATAAGAGGCGTCTTATTGGGGCAAATAACACTGTTTTGCATAAGGGCGTTTTTAATGCATGTTGGTGGCGTATCTGCCTTATATTTCCTTCTTGATTTAGCTTGGTTGACTCCCTCAGTGTGGTGTATGTTCTATAGTCTGCATTGTTAATTTTGGGGTGTAGTCTGAAATTTGAGCTAACGACGCAATGCTATCCCATCAACCACCACTGATCCAACTTGGAGATTGTCCCCTTTGATGGCAGTTAACTCTCTGTCTTTTGGCAGTCATCACTTGAAACAGTCTGTAGGAATGTCATGCAGCTTGATCTGGTGAAGAGCAATTACATGGGAGGGAGCTGTTGCCTTTGAGGTGGAAGCTTACTTGCCACACCCTGCAGGCTTACAAATGAGCCTCTGGACACGTACCAAACGTGTGAGACTGGTCCCTTTTCTTCGTGTCCTTCTTCCCGTGACATATAGTCTGACATGATTTGACAGGCGAAGGGCGGACAGGAAAGCTTTGGCCGTGATGGTTATTTAACTCATCAAGTTTGCTTTAGTTGGCATTATGTCACGAGACAAATAGAAGAAGCCTTTTCAGAGCCCAAAAGGTATTTTGTGTTGGTGCCAGGTATTTGACTCAGGTCCCAACTATCTGAGGCTCCTTTGTGTCTCATGATGTCAGTTTAATTTAATTATCGATGACAGAATAAATGTGTTACATTGATTTATTGTCAAACACATGATGATCAACATATAAGCTGTTGTTTTTTTTTATTCATGGTTGATAACACAGTGCATGCGTATGACTGTTTCCATGTGTGTGCCGGTGTGTGAGACTGTGGGAAAAGGATCAGGTTCTGGTGTGCATACACAGTAGGCCATCTATGGGTCCTGTACATGGGTTTGCATGTCAGAGAATATTTAGATGTTAATTCTTTTCTACCACTATAATAACCGAGACCCAGTGTTCGCATATGAATCATAAGCATTGCATGCACGGTCATGTGCATTTACGTTCCCTGGAAAACTAATCATGGAAAAGACATGCAGCTTAGCCACTTGGACCAACAAAGAACTACCAATAGGTTAAGTACAGATGTTGCAATCACAAATTGGATTTTCCATAATGCAGTCGCTGTTACAAACGCTTAACTTTATTTAGATTAGAAAGGGCATTGCCCATTACCAACAGGCTTCAGGCACAATGTCTCTGCTCCAGGGATTAACCACAAGTTATGCTTTTATTTTGTTGGCGGGGTGACAGCCAAGAAAGGGAAACTTTAAGAGAAGTCACGGTTAAAGGGAAAATTACCCTTTAACCATTTATTTTATTTTGTCTTACCCTACACCACAAGCACAAACAAAATGGTTATTAAAAAAACTACTTTGGGACACTGAGTGGTTGGACTATGGCCATCAATGTTATCATTGTGTCTTTTTTGGCTCAATAAGGTCTCTTGTTTCTTTGTTGCCATCAGTTTGGAGGTCTTTTTACAAAGAAAGTAGACATGTGAGTTTCAAATATGATCATCAAGCCATGGCCACACTAAAATGGTCCAGATTCGAGCATTCTGGATATGCTTGACTTGATCATTTTTCCACAATGGTCTTCAGAAATGGACAGCAATTGCCCTACCAGTGAAAGGGGATCCTCTTTGTAATTAAAGCCAGTAGAAAATTGGATCATTTTTTGCCTGGACAGCTTTCACATTCCAGCCTAATATGGCATTTGAAGCTTTTGAAGTTGCTGTCCTGGCAGTCCCAAATTATACCTTTCATCAGCCAATCATAAGAAAATGGCAACCTGACATTCCCAATCGCAACGCTACTTTGAGCTGGAGTCCGTGTAATCAAGTGGGAGCGCATGATACCCACTGACAAATCGACTATGAATACTAGAATTACAATTTTCCCATTTTAACTCATGGAATCTTTTATTTTTAAGATCAAAGAGACATTTTAACTTCATCCACCAAAAGTCAAATATGTGTAATTATGTCTTTACTTCTTATTGGTTCTAATGATTACTTTCTCAGTGAACCCTGAGTAATAGCACTTACTTATGTGCTATGTACACTGCAAGTTTTATGACTATACTACTATTTAACAGTATCACTTACTTAAGTATTTTTGAGTCTTTTCAAAACATTATGGCATTCCCAAGATCTGTAACTGTAATGTCATGGTTTCAAGTGTGGCAGCTACAGTACCTATGCCACTTAGAGATTATATTTTTCATTATGAATATTCTCTCTTCTCTCTTAAGTCGCTAAAAATTCACTTGGGGAATCTATACATTTAAAGTCATTAGTACAACCAAAAAACTTTGTTTATTTTCCTGTCAACCAAGGAAAAAGAAGAAGAAGGGAATATATCCTTAATCGTCCCACAGAGGGGAAATGTACATTCTGCATTTGACCCATCCTAGTGTTAGGAGCAGTGGACTGTTATTATGTACGGCCCAGTGAAAACCACCTTGGCTGGACTTAAAAGTCACATCCTGTTATTGTAGAAATATGTGAGTCTTACCAGAAACATGCAGGCTTAGTGTGAGCAAGTTGCGCAGGTCAGAATTAATCATGTTGCTTGGTTGCCACTGCAATGGACAGTTTTGTTGCTTCACCCCTCTGAGCTAAAGTTGAACGCATTTCTCCGGGATTCACTGAATAGTTTCTTGTAACTTCTGCATGGTCATCCAATTACAGACTGACAGAGCTTACATTGACAAGCTCACGCTGACACAATTAAGGGGTAAAAAGTTCCATGGAAGTGTTTACAGTGCAGGCCACTGGTCGACCCATTGCCTCATCCTTACTGGATAGCTGTGATGTTGAAAATGTTGATTTTGAAATGACAGAGAACTATGGGCGTTAGCACAAGTTGGCAGGTTCACTGAGCAAATGAATTTTATTGTGAGGCTGTTATACTGTGGTAGCATAGGTACAATTCTGCAAATTTCTCCTCCATCAATATAACTGGCTATGATTTTTGTATCATCTTTGTTGACCCACAACTTACAAAAGAAAGAACTCTTCCCGGACGACAATTGGCCAGTTGAGGTCAATTAAACTTGCTCTCCTCTACTGAGAGGCTGTTGGCTGACCAGCGCACCCTGAAAACAATGGCCACTATTATGCATTCTCAGACATGTTTTCTGTAAAGGCACGTACTACTGCCTCAGAACAACCCCCTCGGAGACACTGGAATGAAACATGAACTAATTTGTGTCTTGGTGGTTTTTCCCATTCTTAACCCCAGCCTCTGACCAAGGCCAGAGCGTCGTAAATGGCTTCATGTATTTATAAATAGGCAGAGAGCAAAGGGGAAAAAGAGAAAGGAGCCCAACAGATGACTGAAACCATATGGAACTGGTGGAGAGTAACTCATCTTGTGACAACATAGCACGCTACCTCCCACCCCCTCAAGTCCCACTCTGTCTCATGTCACAGCCGTTCAGGAAAAACTGCAATTGGAGAAGGTCAATCGGTGGCTGGGGCCAAGAACAAAGTGATGGAGATTTTCAAAAAATACATGCAGGATATGGGGAGGAAATGGTTTTTCCGCCAAACACTCAATTATATGTAATTACAACAATTCAACCTTGGAGGATGGTTTATTCCATTTTATTATGAGGTTCGCTCTTTGATGTCTTATGAGGGGAAAAAGGGGGGAAGACATGGGTTGAGGGTGGCATGAACAGTGACAGGGACTTCATGTAAAACAGATACTTGGTGCCTCATCTGAATACTTTTTTTTTTTCCTTTTATGCCCAGCAGGAGTTGGGCTCTTGGAAAATGATATGTTTTGTCTTATATTTGATGGATCAATCTTCACACACAATAACACTACCTAACTGTTTTGACTTTTATCAAACAAACACATATGCTTAACCCTAACCCTAACCCTAAACCTAACCCTAACCCTACATAATGGGTGGTTAAGACTTTTCTCAAGCCAAACCACAGGTCAACAATAAAAACGTCTCTGCAAATTAAAATATGCACGTAAGAGGCGACACTTGTAACTGCCTGTTGCATATTGTCAAAATCTGTTTCTGGATCGCTTTCAGATTTAGCTCAAAATCTTCTTTAGTGCAATAGCTCTGACACACATCAGGTTCTTTTGATTTGATTTGATTATTCCACAGAGGTTGTTGTGTATTTCCACCGAAGCATCCTCACAGAGGACAAAGACCTACTCTTATAACTGAGCTCTGTGGCTCTCTTAAGTTAAAACACTTAACGATTTCCCTGTCTCAGTGTAAATGTAATCTTCTACTTTAAAAACACACTCAAATATCAGCCCAGTCAGTGTCGCAGTGCTACACGGCTGAACATCCACCGCAACCCAAGTGGAAGACTGAGAACCCTGTGTGATTGAGAGTCACATTTAATTTTTCTTAACGTTTTATGTGTGTTTCTCTGATGAAATATAGGCCTCTTAACAAGATGGAATCACAGACGTGGGCAGAGCGGAGGCTTTGAAATGCGGCAACCCCTGAACCAGAAAATAATCAAGGGGACTTAGGCATGGCACTGTGGCCGGAAATTCACTGTGAATACTGGTTTCAACCATGACCATTTGAGAGCCCAACTTTTTGACTTTCCCATTGATTTCAAGGCTCACCCCACCTCCTCCTCCTTCTCCTCCTCCTCCTCCTCATCCTCCTCCTCCTGTCTCCTTTTCGGCTGTATGTCACACACTCATTTTGGGCTCCTTCTTGACCTAAAAGTTGATGAGTAGCGTCTCTGTTTTCAGGGCAGCTCTTGTCAGCAAAAAAACAACCGATGAATGCCTTTGGTTCAACTGTTACACACACAAATGTGCACACGCGTGCCCAAGCTCACAAATATACAATATGCACCTTTTATACCTGCGGCCTGCCTCCATTTCTTCACAACATATCACAGGGATGGCTGCTATTCTGCTAGTCCAGCAAAAAATGTTGCTCACTGTTCCCCCCTCTGTTATTCCTCCTGGTCTTCTTACACTGCAGAGGAAGAAATTGCGGTTGTGAGTTTAGGCCAAGTCTCCCCACAGCTTGTCCTGATTACTAAGTATACAAGTACCAATGGTTAGACAGAACCGGGACTCTCTGGACCTTGTTTCCCCTCCTTCATATGAGTGACGGTCTCTGAAGTTTCTCCGAAGGACGAGGGACCCAAGTGGATTATGGATGCGCTCCTGAAATAAACCTGCTTTTAATCATTCACCACCATGGTGGTTAATACTTGTTGTGTAGACATTATAACAGTGCATTGATACAGTGGGTCATGACCTCATTCCACAAGTGGGTATACACACTGTATAATTTAGTTTTGAATAAACAAAGTTGGACCGCATGTCACTGTCTGGCATGTCCTTATAATCTTAATGTTCCCATCAGCCCTCAGAAGATCAACCAACCATGCAGTTTTTTAATCTGCAGTTTCCACTCCTCCTTTTCCTTTTTCCCCCGTTGTCTCCTCCTCTGATCACTGTTTTCCCTCTGAATTGTATCAGCGGCTTACTGCCTTCCAGCCAATTAGTAAAGGCAAACACAACAACAAGCAGTCTCTTGGCTTAATGCACTCCACCTCTTCAGCACTAAATATCAACTGATTCCTCAAAGTATTGTCATTCAGGAGGGCCCCGCTGTCTCTGGTCTTTGTCCAGAAGAGAGGGCCCCCTTTGAAATGGCAGGCCATACCAAAAACACAACTTGTTTGAGAGTGAGACAAAGGCTTGAGGGAGTATCACAATTGCTGATGGGGCCTGATAAAGGCAGATTACAGTTAACTGGCCGTTTCATCAGCAGAGCGGGTTGTGTTTTATTGTGATACAAGGACGGGTCGTGACACAGGTCGCTAGAACTGTCTGCTCCAAAGGTTCAAAGAGAACCTTTTAAATTGCAAATGTTGAGAGTTGTTGATTTAATCAGTGCATATTTATTGAAGTTACATTAGATACTTCTGTTCATAATGGGGAATGTTGGTTTTCTGCTTTAACAATTAGCAGATCTAAATTAGAACAACAATAGGATGTCAACAACAGAGCTAACGGTGTTGCAATGTGGCAGCAACACCAAAGGGAACATCTTGTTGGGCTTTAGACATTATGTAAACTGAGGGCAATTATTTAAAAAAAGAACAAAAACTAAATTAGCATTAGCACCTTTTTTTAAATGATCATGCCAACATTTATAAATGTGAAAAAAATATCTCCATCTCTATGTATAAAACAAAAGAAGAACATTAACACAGCATCCTGGATAAAAATCTAGAAAATTGAGGAAAAACATAAATATACTGCATATTTGAGCATTCACAAAATATGTTTCTACAGAGCTTCTTAAAAATCTGATTGTTGCGTCTAGGTTGGATATATTTATATATTTTCTTATTAGTTAGATGTTTGTCATTTTGTACTGTACACAGACTTTCCATGATATCGTCATACTTGTGGAAGTGTACTAAAGCTTTGATTTACTCTGTATCAGTATTACTGTAGGCCCAGAGAGTAAATTAACTTTACAACCTGCTGACAAAGTCAGAAGTAAAGGAGAAAGAGCTTCATCACAATAACAAAGAAAAGGTTATCAAGAGACAGTACCAAAGAGCATGACAAAAGGAGCACGCTGTAAAAAGAAAACTGCTTTGTATGTAAATCATTTGAGTTTCCTTGGCGTCGTGTGAAAGTATGCAAGATGGTGCAAAGAATCCCAGGCATGTTGTTGGTATGGGAAGGCCCTGACGCCAGACCCAGTGGCGGTGCCATTGTCAATTTGTCCATCCGAAACACAGAGAGCGAGGGAGGGATGGGAACAAAGGGAGGGATGGGTAGACAGACGGAGGACAAAAAGGAAGAATGAAAGGAAGGAGAGTATGATGTAAGGAGAGAAAAGATGGAGAGAGGAGCCTCCAAACAAACCATTGGGGGGGGGGGGACAGGTGCCTGGAGGCTACGCTGGAGACAGAGGGGTGAGGAAGGGGGCGAGCCAGGAAGATGGATGACGCAGTCCCCTGCTGAGCGTCCGTCTCAGACTCTCGTCTACGAGTTCTCCGCGCTTCTGTGAGCACAGTGGGACGGACTGAGGAGTACAGCAGCTCCCTATCACACACGTGTTCCTATTCTGCTACTTTTCTTCTACATTTTACTACTTTAACCTTCATATAAACACATGCAATCCTCACCCATAGACACACCAATGCTATCCCACATCCTCCCCTGCTTTCTTTCTCCCTCTCCCTCGCTCATTAGGGGTCATTTTCACTTCAAAGCCCCTCCATTATCTGCCATATCTGAGGGCAATTAGGAATGGGGTGACTTTGAGCGGCAGGCACGGCCACAGCATTATAACTACTCATCCTCTGTCATGAGTGCCTTTGTGGGGGCCGTCGACATTGATGGAGAGGATACTGGGGGCCCCCTTTCCACTCACCCCTCCATATACCCCCAGCCGGCCCCTCCTTTTGACTGGTAAACTGTGGAGTAAAACGGTGCGTAATTAAGTGGCAGTCAAAGCAGGTCCTGTTTGGCTGTGTGACGGGCTTGGCGGGGGACAGTCGGGGTTGAGGCGGCAGTTTGGGATGAATGAGAATGGCCACAACACAATAGCTAGGCTATGAAGCGTAGAAGGGAAAAACCCACTTTGGATGAAATAAAGTCAATGTTTACTCATCTACAGTTAATCTGTGTAAAAACAGGGAGGGAGAGTTGTTCAAATACTTATTTAACAAATACTACTTATATGTATGAGCAGAAACCTATGCTAACAAACACAAATGACGTATTTATCCAACAACATTCCCTTAAATACATCCAATCCAGAGAGAGCTCAATTTGAGAGTTACTGCCTCCAAAATCAAAGCACTGTCCATGTTCACGACTTCCATTTTGTCATTTATGGCATCTCTTTATACGAGTGTGAAACAGAGGCACAGTGAGTGAAGCTGTCACCAAATAAATGTCTCATTATATTCACTTTCCTTTCCGAAACAGCTTTTACCGCTCCACACTGGTGAATATATGTGGACATGCACAGGGCCCCTCCGTGTGCGCTGAGTGGTATATGAGATTTTCTTAAGGATGGTGGTTACTGTGTAGCTGCTGCCAAAGTAATGAAAAGAGCCAACAGTAAACTACAAAGTGAATACAGCTGTATAGTAAGACATTGTTAAGTATGTATGTTTTGTATAATGTATCTGAAGACGTTTGAGGGGGAAATCAGGAATAAAACATAAAAAAAGTTATGGACAGAAAGATAAACAGACAGAAACATGTCTACTACTTCTTTAACTGCCAAAGATACTCAACTCTTATCTGAGATTGTACATTTTTTCCGTTGGCGGGTCTACAAAGCTACATTCTTCCTTTCATATCTGCACCTTGAAGGAATGTGGTGGAAGGGAGCTGATTTAGACGGTCTTTGATGCTCCCACTAGTTAGCCATCTCCCACTGAGCACTGACATCCTGTCAGCATGAAACCTCTTCTCATCCCCCGGGTTAGTCACTACATGACCACAAGATGTTTGTGTGTGTGTGTGTGTGTGTGTGTGTGTGTGTGTGTGTGTGTGTGTGTGTGTGTGTGTGTGTGTGTGTGTGTGTGTGTTTAAGAGACAGGAAAGTAGAGAGTTCCTAAACAGGAGGAAAGAGGAACAGTGGAAACAGACTATGCAGAAAAAGGTTGAACTTGCATTTACTTGAATTATAAAAGTCAAGTTTAAAGAGAGCCAGAGTGAACTGACATTCTGTGCTCTGTAAGGAAATCTCTTCAAAATACCATTTACATTTATGATCTGTCGAGGCTGATCCATTTTAAAAAGAGGATAATAAACCCTGCAAACATTATTAATTTCTACAGAAAGACAGATGAAAAATAAGGTAAAATAAGACATTTTTAACCTTAATACAGTTTGTTGAACTCTGACCTACACTGCAGAAATCTGAAATACTACCCTGATGGTACAACATCTGCCTGTCATCACACAAGATCGGTGGCAAGCACGGACGTACATGTCAACAGAACTTTTAGGGAGCACACGAAGTGCGCATGGTCGAGCAGTCGGTTAAAAGAAACTGACAGTGCAGATGAAAGAAAGGAGAAAAGTTGGAGCTTCTAAAAGGAAAAAAGCCCTGGATAAAAGTGAATCTAAATTTGAACAAGGATCATGGTAAGTGTTAAAAAAAAAAGATTAAAAATAAGTGAATAAGTCATGGCGTTCTCAGCACATCAACTACCCTTCCCAAGTTAATTTCATGTAAAAAAAACAACAACTAGGTAATTGCTTCAACACTTAATTGTGCTATGTAAGCAAGATATGTGCATTTGCATGGATATACAATTAAAAATGAAGACCTGCCTAGTATTTTCTGTCAGATGGACGTCAAGTTTATACCAAAACTGCATGATGATCAACAGAAGCCTTCCTGATTCCTGATGCAATTCATTAACTCTTAAAAGATATTTTGGATGTTTTTTTAAACTCGTTTTTGGGAGAAGTATTAAAAACCTAAAAGATATGCTTGATGTAGTTGTGTGCAAACAGTTTACTGCAATGACACATTTTTGGTGTGTTCAATTTAAGGTTTTACCCACAAATAAAGATATTTAATTGTATTAACTATAAAGGATGGATGAATGGATATAAATGCAGATTATCTGTTATTACAGTAATTGAATCCACCAAAGGTCCAACGACACAACTTATCATTTGTCATTCTTTTAAACATGCATTTTGTTCCAACGTTCCGGTATTCACACTTCTTTATAAGCAATCAGAGCCTGAGCACCTCAGCTTTCAGCTAAATACTTAACTTGTAATACCCTGAAGGCTGGGTGGAATTTGTTGCAATTACTTTTCTAGGCAATTATAAATCCTCACCTTTCCAATAAAGCCATTCACACAAACCTTTAGGGCCCCTCGACACTGTCATCTAAGCGCCGTGTCGAATTAGTGTGAAGCAAACCCGGGTCTCACGCCACCTTAATTGTATGTTGCAGCAGCCCGTGGGTGGTTGAGGTTTCAAATAGCTTTAATTGATGCTGAGGTAACAAACAGGTAACAGAATCGCAGGGGAAGCACTGCCAGCGGGAAAACTTAGAAAAAGACTGAAAGAGTGTCTTTGTTAGGACTTTGTTCACCAACACAAACCCTGAAAAGTGAACTTCAGAAAATGTGGAAACTAAACCATGTGTGTTTGAGTTGTTGTTATTTTAAACCAATGTAATGAAAATGTTGGCATTTTTTTATCCCCTTTTCTTCTCTGTTTTTTGTCCTTGTAACAAACACACCCCTTAGTAAACCCACTCTTCTTTCTTCTGTGTGTTTGCTGGGGGGGATCATGTCTTGGGAGCCCTCCTTTCACACATTCCCCCTCCTGCCCCCCCTCTCCAAACACCAAACTGTGAAGTCGTAATGAGTAATAATCCCTATTCTCGCCCCAGCTAAAAAGGGAGAGTCAAGCGGCGTCATTGACCCTGGTTTTCGACAGCACGTTCCAAAGATTAAGCAAACACTGGTAATTGCCCTCGAGATCAGGTTCTGTTTTGACTGTTTGTCGTCCTCGCGCCGCCTGGTGTGTATTTGATCTGCAGAGGGATGGCAGCAGTGCTCCTCATTCACTCCTCACATCTCAGCTCCATGTGGAGAGACAGCAAACCACCGGGAGAGCAGGGAGTCTGGGCTCATACACCAACATGCACACTCACAGTGGTAAAAGGTGAATTAGCAGTCACTTACAGCATGATGTGTGCATGCAGTTTGCTTTCCTCTGACCAAATCATAATGATTTCACGAGTTTCTTCTGAAAGTGGCTGAAAACCTTGCATAAAATAAAAGAACAAATCCTCCATGTGCTCGCATGCAATGAGCACATAAACATTTTGGATCAAAGTCAAGCATTTATAAGCTAAAACAACAAAATATATTTCTAATAAAGGGTAATTCAGTTTCATTATAAAATCCTGGGGTGATTTTGGAGGTCTGAGTGGAAAAAAGACATAAAATTTCATGCTTCCATGCTGGATAACATGGTCATTAAAACAAACAATTCCTGCCCGCTTTTATTGGTGCAAACAAATCATGTCCAGGCAACCACAATAAGCACCGCTAACTAGTCACGTTTCTTTCCTTAAATGAGTCACGTGGTGTAGGTTGAACTCCAATCCCAGAAATTAAAAAATAAATGACCCAATGATATTTTCAGTCAAAGTATTTTCATTTAAACTTTTAATTATAATTCTTTAAAAAACGTTGAAAACCTGATCGTCTGAAAAAACTATTTGGCCAGGATTTTAAAAACTCTCTTTGCCAACTAGAGACTATCACATGCCATTTTCTATGATTTTTTGGCCTCTTTTCAAACATGACATGCTGACAAATGATTGCACAGATGAGTCGGCAGCGCTCTGCAGTCAGTCATGACAACCTCTCAGCCGGCTACAGCTGACCTTGTCAACGGGCTCGGATCAAACCAGGAGCGGGACTGTTTCAGTAGCCAGGCCTGACCCGAGGAGATCAAACCAGAGGTGGGGTTAATGCCTGCTGCAACAATCAATCTGCTTTTCATTTTCAACCTGCCGGATCATCTCAGCCTGTTTGAAACTCTGTGTCGAGGGTGGGGAAAAAAGTCAGTTTTTGCAGGTAATTTTGACATGTCAATTATTGAGGATTAACTGTTATTAGGATGATTGCTCCGATGAATCCACCCAGTGAGCTATCTGGATTAGAGGAGCATTTGACATTTCTTCCGGGATGTTTGACAAGGGAAGCCTGCAAATATTTGTGCTGCTTCATCCATTTGAAAGAGCATATTAGTCATACATAATTTGGTTTCAAATCATTATTTGCAATTTGTTGTAATTTGTTTTTGAAAATAAAACAGCAGATACAGTGGGTTTATTTTGTACGTATTTGGGACAAGAAACCCGATTTAAAAAAATGAATTTCATTAATACATATTTAGCAATTTGTTTTAAGATGCACTGATTGGATAAATTAGTTGGAAATATCAAACTGGCGCTATTAATTTAAAGATTTAGGTCGTTAGTGGTTAACAATATTCCCCAACAGTTATAACCTGACAGGCACGGGAAGGGTTTGAGCTCTAAATGAGGCATAATGACAGCCTGCAGGCAAAGCTAATACTAATAAAACTGCCTGACAACGCTATAGGAATGTTGCCACAATTAATGAAACCTACAGGCCTCTCTTCTGTCTGGTGCCAAGGCACATGTGGAACCTCTAAAAGCCTGTGTTTCTGGTGGAGTGAATTACCCCCTCAAACCAGTCACACCAGGATATCAGGATGCAGCACTGACTGAAGTTAAAAGGCCCAACGCAGGTTCCAATCCCCTGAAAGCATTATTGCATACACGCAAGCTTGTGGGGATGACTTGTGTACGCTTAAACACAAATACACAGACAGGAACTCGGTTTACTGGCAGATCAATGATAGAGTAAACACTGAGTTAAGAGAGAAATGGATGAAAAGGTTGATGATTGACTCAGGGGGGTTCTCAGTTCTCATTCAAATCTCCTCTGGAACTGAAAATACACAATGTTTGAGGGCTCAGTAAATAGGATTTTGCACAGAATATTATGTCATGCTTTGTGTTCAGCATCAGTTGTGTTGGAACGAAATGCGAGGGAGAACACAAAGTGAAAGCAGAGGAATGCGAGAGGTTTTGGTAGACACAACAAAGTGAGGAAGAGCAGCAGAGAGAGGAAGACGGACGAAGGGGATCCTCCTGTAATTGCTGGAGCGACATGGGGGCCGACTCAAGGCCTTGGGCTGATATTAAAGTGACCTGAGAGACTCCAGACACAACAGGTCTCTAAACAGTGCTGGCACCAGTGTGGAATGAGCCTCCCACACCGGCCACTTCACAAACATCTCTGTCCTGCAGCAGAGTCTGCACTGCTGATGTGTCATGTGGCGTCCCAGGTTAGGACTAGAAAAAAGACATAATATTAATGTATATCATGGGTGGCCGATGCCTGCAGCTACTTGAATGTCATCCTTAAAATGTTTTAAATCATCTTAACAGAGTTCTAATTCATGTGGTCTGACCACGGCACCAGAAAAACATCAGGTTCTTGATTAAACAAAACTTCTTGTAATGATAAATGAAACAACAGGCTTGGGTGGTTATTGTCATGAGAAACCAATAATTACAATGCATCATAATAAATTACAATATGCCGTAATGACTGTCATTAAGCTGAATCCTAATTAAGCATAATTTCCACTTTTCTATTAAACAGGCAAGACTGCACCTGCCTAATTAATGGGAAGCAAAGCAGTGTGGCTGCTGGCTATGACCAGGAAAACCAAAGAGTTTGTTGTTGTCTCCTAAATATTTCATAATCTAACAATGTCACAACATATCTGAGAAAATGTAAAGACATGGCGTTGCAAATCAGTGATAACTCTGAATGTAGCTTCAGGAGATGGCTGTAAACATACTGTAAACATGCCAAACCCAAACATTCAGAGGCTGTATATAAACATTGTGATATCCTTTGGTTTTTAGTTTGATGCATCTAACACACACGTACACACACTGATCATACACAATGACTGCTGCACCCAACATCCAGATTAAAACTCTTTTGACTTACATTAAATGTGACACAGTGTGTCCAGGATTTCCCACAGTGTTTTATGGCAAATGGACCACCACACCTGAGAAAAGATATCCTTTGTTAACATTAGAGAGAATTCACTTACTTTTAGGAAATAATCCTTTATGTTCAAAGCTAAAGGTGCTTTTCAAACAGCAATGCCACATACTTAATGAGCGTACTGGTTTTGAAGTCGTCATAAATAAATACATTAATTATAATTACCCAACAGTATAGGGACAAGGCAGGGGTGAGCGATATATTGGAGTTGACCATATTATTTAAATTCTAAATGTTAAAACATTGAAATAGTGATATCATGGTAATCATATTGAGTTATTTGTCTAGCAATCTTTAAATAATCTGTTAAAACGCTTGGTGAGCGTAATTAATTTGCCAAAAACAAAAAAAAGAAAGTGAAAGTGTTTTTTAAAATTCTTTCTAAAGAAATAGAACAATAATGTTATTGTGAATACTGGTGATGAGAATCATTTGGTGAAAGTCTGATATTGAGACAGCCATATGCACAAAAATACTCTATTACAACTCCTACGTTAGGAATCTCAATTATAAAAAAAATTGTAATCTGCAAAAATGACCACTGTGAGTTTTAAACTATTACAAAGTAATGTGTGTGTAATTTGAATATTTAAAGTAACTAATAATTAAAGCAGCCATATATAGGTAGTGGAGTAACAAGTATATTATTTCCATCTGAATTGGAAATACTCAAGTAAAGTCCTAGTACCTCATATTTGAACGTAAGCAATGTTGGTATTTTAACCCACATTGTAATCTCTTTCTTAATGAAAGTGTGTCTACATGCCATTGCAAGTGACCAGTGTGTATTCCCTCTTTTGCCTGATTGTGTGTGTGTGTGTGTGTGTGTGTGTGTGTGTGTGTGTGTGTGTGTGTGTGTGTGTGTGTGTGTGTGTGTGTGTGTGTGTGTGTGTGTGTGTGTGTGTGTGTTTACTGTTGGAGGTCCAGCAGTGGCTGACTGATGCCTACCTTGGTCTAACACCATGGTTAACACAGTCGCTCTGGCTCCACAGTGGGTGGAGTCGCCAGACAACATAACTGGGCCCTGCAGCCCACTGTAATTATTCTTATTGAAGCTGTCACTCAAAGGGCCGCCCCGATCCGGTCCCAGAGCGGCCCGGTGCTCACATCAAGAGGAAGGTGCTAGGGGCGAGGCCCTGGAGCCACTAGCCGTGCGACGCTAAGAGCAGCTATCTGTTACTGCTTTAATAATACTGCTGACAGTCCCTTCTGTTTTCAGCCATTCTTCCCCTCACTAGGTTTTCTCATCCCTTCTCTCAAAGCCTGGAGATGTGTTTTGACAAACTGATTGTTCGTTGGCATGACGTGATGTAACGAGGGACATGTGTTGCCGGGGAGGAGGAAAAATATGAACGTAGCATCAAAGAAAGTAAAATCAGATCTCAGGCAGGAGCAGAATGTTGAGCGAAATTGGCCTTTTGAATATGTTTATGTATCTCAATGAAGATGTTTTCAATTTAAGGAAATGTAGAGTTCACGTGTACTGTAAGGGCACGCTTGAGTGTGTGGGTTTGATAGAATTAAGTCCACATGAAATAAAACATGCTGTGTCTAATAGGCTCATATCTTAGAGATTTCTGTTGTTCCTCTAAAAGTCACAAGTGGTTTCTCCCTCTCCGTTACGGCGGCGGCTCTGACATCTGCTTATTAATACTCCATGTCAGGGAAAAACAAAATGCCCAGCAATTTTCACAAACAAGCTGAGACCAATGCTAAACACAAGAACACACACACACACACACACACACACACACACACACACACACACACACACACACACACACACACACACACACACACACACACACACACACACACACACACACACACACACACACACACACACACACACACACACACACACACACACACACACACACACACACACACACACACACACACACACACACACACACACACACACACACACACACACACACACACACACACACACACACACACACGGTGCTACTAGAGAGTTGCATTCACTGCTTCATGAATTCAGAGTTGCTGTTTTCGAACAAGTGCTGAGGCAGTTTAAACTGCGTCCAAATATCCCGAGGGTTACATGGATGGTACGCCAGCCCTTTATTTTCATTGTAACCTCCTGAAATCCAGCAGACCAAACAAACTGTGTGTTACATAGTCAGTGCAAACATATAATATTTATACTGCAGCAGCTCTTCAAAAAAGCTTGCATTATTAAAGGTTACAAGTCACGTAATATGGTGTCTTAGATTTCTGATTATAATCGTTAATTAAAAGTACGTGTTGAGTGTTTCTCAAGGGTTATGAAAGAGTATTAATGCACTCCTGTTAATATATATTATAAACACATTTTTTTGTAGTTCATTGGGTTCAAAGACCAATGAGAGCTAAGTTTACTTTTCATGCAAAACATTCAATAATTGAAGGAGAAATGGTTTAATTGCACACACCAAACACTGTTCAAAGGTCCTTGGGTCGTGGGTATGTTTAAAGATTGATAAAGTTGCATAGGAAGGAGGATATGGTGGATGGGTGGGTTAAACAAACATAGGGTTTTTTAACTACTTAACTTTAGTTACATAAATCAACAGTGTAAGCAAACATACTTATTTTAACCTGAACCATGACATTTTCTTAATTTAACCAAAACTTCCCCTTTCCATTTGTATGTGACGAGTTTATAATGAGAATGGGGCATTTTATGAGACGTAAGAAAGTTTAAAATGCATCGACATGACATACTAAATGTCCTTAGAGAACAATGTGCTACATTATCTGCTATAGCATAACACATCCAAAACTACATCAGTACTGTCTACAACTGACGTGTATTCTGGGTAATGTAAGTGAAATGTTTCGACAAGGAAGAAGAGCGCTTGGAGTAGAAAATATCTCTGGTTCTATGACTTCAATTTTTATAGTTTTTTAAAAAATAGCTGGATTTCTGTCAGTAGAAAAAAGTTTGTGTATTCTTTTTGTTGTATAATATAAATTATTCAACCAAATGATGTCATATACTGTATTACTGTATATTCTGCATCATTCTTATAGAGTTGTATTTATACTCATACTTCATGCCGTGGTTGGTTCATGTGTTTCTTGCTAAAGTAAAATGACAGTATTCATTCAATTACATGTTTGCCTGTTAGGTAATGAGTATATTGTAAAGAACAGTATTGAAATTAGCCAACCGATGCACAATAGTTTTTTGAACAACTTCTTGGCACACCAGAGACTCCGTAGCCCTTGTGATTCACGGCTGGGACAGACGTGCTTTAAACCAGCTGTCTAATTCGACTCACTGATGAACATGGCATCATGGTTGCCTCAGGGCAATAATGGGTCGGAGTTTAGGTCATTTACTGATTTTTAATTAATTAAAGCTGGCAGGATGTTCAGCTTTCATGATGTACAAAACTTTGTGGATGGCTTTTAATAATGAGTTCTGTCTCCTTCTACGAGGTCAATTTTGTCCAAAATTAAACCTCACTCTTGTAAGTAACTTTTCTGCATGCCCTCTTTAACTTCTGCTACATCACGTGTATAAACATGACTGTCTTTCTAATATTCTGTCCAATGAAAAATAAATGGAAACTGTGATTCTTACACTGCGACCCAACACAACACTGCTGTGTAATGGAAGAGCTTAATAAGCTCAAACTTCTGTTTATGGAGACTTCAAATCAACAAAGTATCTTAATCTTGAAATGGGTAAACAAATGTGCAACAAGATACAATGACATATTGTATTGAGCATGAATGATTTTAGATTCATTCCCAGCAGAAGCTTTTAGGCAAAGTACTTACATGCTGCTAAAAGCAGTAAAACCGCTTTGCTACAAAAGCCGGAGGTATTTGTGGGATTAATTACATTCATTTCACTCTTGGCATTTTCATGGTGAAACACTTAGCTTTGGAATTTCTATTCCCTTTGTACACCATTGTAATGAACACAAAACCATAATTGTTTCTCACCCATAGGCACTAACTGGGCCTTTTAATTTTCCATCTCTTGCTGAGTAGCTGTGCCAAGTTGTTTTTCCTTCAGGTGATGTTGAAACTCTGACTCACCGGGGTGCAGGCTGTGAGAGCTAGGCCTGCTTTGAATAGAGCTAAATATATACTGTGTTCATAAATGCTTCCTGGGATTTGTTATACAAGCTGACTCTACCCAAAGAACATTTTTAGGAAGGAATCACATATGCTGCTTTTGGTAATTAGAAAAGCTATTTAATTATGTCTTCCGAAACAGCATCATTGGGCTTTGTTCATGGAAAGCAATCACTCAGCCGTAATTAGAGGCTAAACTACAGCTACATCAATTACAGCAGCACTTAAATGATTGAAATGCATAATAATTGCTTTGGTATTGTCACTTAAGGAACAATGAATAATATATTGTGTGGATTTTTTATTTAGGAAAGGGCATAACAAAGGTTAAGAGAAAGAAAGCATCATGAACAGAGAGACTGCCCTTTTGGCACAAAGGGAGCTTTAATACCTTGTTGCTTTATATTGAGTCACTCCTTGACAACTCAGGATAATTAGTTAAATGTGCCACCACAAAAACAAATAGCTGTAAGATTTTTCTCCCCTCTGTGACAGTGATGGTAAAAAAAACCCAAAGTTAATTTTTCAGGACCAACGTTGGTCGCTTTGAGTTTAAATGAAGCATCAGTTTTGAAATGGCGAACCTACGATTCCCAGTCCAAGCCCCTACTGACCGAACCACTACTGGATCGACCTCATGACAGAAGCATTACAATATTTTATGGATACATTTAATTTACTGGTAAAAATATCTGAATGTTGAAAGGGGATCCCAACACATGGTAAGAACTTGGGCAATGAGAACTCATACAAGTTTTTATGAAGGATTCTCTGAAAAATTGATCAACCTTTTCTTCAATTTAATATCATGTTTGCGAGCTCTTTCAATGTTGCACATAAATCATCATCAAACATGTCGGTGTGGCTCATCACATAAGCTGTATAAAGCGCAATCTTGCATGTAAGGTTTGAGATCAAATCAATATCAATAAAAGGTGAACTTGACGAGTCTTTGGCAGCATGTGGATGTGTGGGAGGATTCAGGCCTACACTGACTGCTGTTGTCAGCAGTGTGCAGAGTAGGCTGCATTCCTCAGAGTGAACACTGGGGAGAGCCCGTTGGCTCGGCGTGAGCCCGGCTCTCCCATCTGGGTGCAACAGCAATCACTCTGCTCCAAGCTGTGGTTTCATCTGTTTGTTTTGACAAGAGCATTAACTAAAATCGCACCTTAAAACTGTTGGATTGTTTGGAAGCAAACACAGGCAGCGTCATGAAATATTAATGATGTTGACTGATGTTCAAATCTGTTACCTCATTATGAACCCTTGTATTTCAGGAGATAAATCACTTAGGTCAATTTATGAGACAAATATGATGCCTGAAGTTATAGCCAAACCTTCCTCGTCAAACTTTTACTGTGTTTACAGTTTCTTCTTTTGTTCTTTGTGCTGATGTTCTCAGGCATCAAGTGCAAAAGGAGACCATGATGTGAAGAAAGAGCGTCAAACTGTCTGCCACATAATGAGCATCCTTTTTCTTATTTTACATGTGGGATTGCTCTGTTTGGGTGGTCCTGCCATGGCATTCTCTTATTTAGGTGCACAAACATGAGAAACCTCGGGAAATCTAATCAAGATGAAAAGATAATGATGTGCTATGTACATAAACACAACAGGCTTTACACAGTAGATGTTCCCCAAACACATTTCAGATCTACTTAAATCAAGTATGGTTTCTGAGGACGTGTGGGGGACGAGCTGGATTCACGGTGGACATCGAGATAAATTCTGATTTTGTCTGTTCTTGACAAATGGAAATGGATTACTTGTCAAGAACATGGAGGGAAAAAACAAAACAGGAGCACTCGATCACACAAAAAACATGACAATACGCAGCATGGAGACCTGCACAAAAGCACAAGTTTGTGCACAGGAGACTGGAAACACACACCACAAATGTTTAGTTTCTGAGTCACCGCCATGTGAACAGTGTGACAGATGCTGAGAGACAGGGTGGCGCAAATAAAACCCTAATGACAATATAATGGCTCATTAGCTTATGATGTGGGTAGCATTGTGTGCAGCAACGTGAGTGTGCCAAGGATGTGTGTGTGTGTGTGTGTGTGTGTGTGTGTGTGTGTGTGTGTGTGTGTGTGTGTGTGTGTGTGTGTGTGTGTGTTTGTGTGTGTGTGTGTGTGTGTGTGTGTGTGCGTGCGTGCGTGTGCGTGTGTGTGTGTGTGTAAGAAATGCCTGTAGTATGTGTATGTTCCCAGGCTAACCTGACTAGGTGAGACTTTCTGGCACCAGCCTCTCAGTGCAGCCCCGGGGGGAGCCGCGGTACAGTGCTTTAGCCTACTAACTGAGGTATGCTTGCACACACACACACACATACACACACACACACACACACACACACACACACACACACACACACACACACACACACACACACACACACACACACACACACACACACACACACACACACACACACACACACACACACACACACACACACACACACACACACACACACACGGAAAGTCAGAGGCTCTTCTTCCGGCTCTTCTTCCTTCGTATCTTGTCTCTGTCTCCTCTCAAAGCCGCAATTACCCTGTGATGTAACATGCCGTAAATACACGTTTCACATGCCATGCATGACATATTATTGATGCATAATAATAAAAAAAAAAACCTGTTTAGAAACCTACATCCTTATGCTATTTATATTTCCATAACCACTGTGTGTTATACTTAGCACAGTGAAAAGGTAACCTTCTGCTGTGGGGATGGGTGAGTTTCGGGGTCAGGTCTCTTCATGTGTTTGACATTATTAGCAGAGCTACCATGTAATCCAGACCCAATCCTCAGGCCAATGAGACTTTATTGGGGGTAAAGGGTGATGGTTATGGAAGCTATTAGACAATAATGGAATAAACTCCCCTCCTTTAACTTATTCAGTCCCTGGAGGATTTTCCATCTTCTACCGGGGTTCCTTATCACTCTGCATTTAGATGGAATTGATGACATACCTTAAAATGTTTGGGGAGCTCTCATTTAGAGGCTAAGCTCTGATCCTGATTATCCCTGTTTTGAATTATGATTTAAAGTATGGTGATCTCAAGAGGGAGCATTCCCAGGGTTAGGGAAAAAGAGGGAGGGATGAGTTTCGGAGATATGATCAGTAAGTAAACTTTGAGGATCTTGGAAAGAAAATTAATAACCATTGCATCTTTATCGAATCACAACTACAGCTTGTTTGTTTGCAAATTCAGTGCCTCTCATTCAATGTAATAAATAACTTATACAACACCACACGTTCCTGCGAAGATGATGAGTCGTCTCTCTCTCTCTTTACACCGGTATTATTATCCATCATTAGCCTCTATTACACACTAAGTTGTTGCACTGATCATTGTCTTTGAACGGGCCATGATTACAGGGGAGGTTGCCAAAAAAGTTTTTGAAATGTCTGAGACAATATTGTCTGACGAGGACAAATACGCTGCAGGTTGCCTGCACTTACTGGTGCCTCTCACTGGCATTTCAACAGGAAAATGGCTTTTAAATACTTTGCATTGGCCGACCAGCTGTCTCTGTTTTTGTTGTATAGTTTGTGCGTCTTTATTCCCCTAAAAAATTGACAAATTGTTGAATTTACTGATGGATTTTTCCAAGTTAATCTCTATCCTCTCATTACAAAATAAAATCCTAGTTACAGGAAAACAACAGGCCTGTCTTTTTCCCACCACTCATTCATCCTGAGAGTAAAAGCAACAGAGGTAAGCTGGAGTCCTCGGTCTAACCTGTGTGGGTCTCTGGGAGCCTGCGGTGGGGCGTTTGGCTCTGTGAGAAAGCGGCGTGGAGGCTAAGCCCCTTGGTACACTGGAACGTGTTTTCCTTTCTCCATGTTTGGACACACAGCAGACAAGTGGAGGTTAGGACAACACTCTGCTAGGAGCCAAAAGACTTATCCGACAAGTAATTAGGAGCAGGGTCAAGTTGAGAGAACTAAGCCATGTAATTCCTCCTCCAATGCCACGGGTGAGGTAAGGCCCGACTGGAGATCCTTTCCCTCCTGACAAGCAGAGACAGAGAGAGAGGCAGGAGTGAGGGAGATGGATGAGTAATAAAACAGATACATATTTGAACGTATAAATTAATAATACGGTGCTTTTTAAAAGTAACTTAAAACACTGTCTAGCATTTAAGATTGTACATTTAACTATAACATCTTGTGAGACAGACATATTTTTTTGTCATTGTTATTTTTAATTTCAACCATAAGCATATTTTAAATTCAATTTTAAATATTTAGGTTTTTGCCAATTTGTAAGGAATGATCCATAGCACTATAAACACAGGCAAATAAAACAGGGCTTTGAGAGAAAATTGACATCAATAATGTACGATGTTTTGCAAACAGGTCCATTTAGGCAAATTCTTGTAAGTGTTTGTATACTTGATCAATTTAGACAGATTACATTTCTGAAATATGTTGTAAATCCGACACTTCCCAGTGATTCAAGATCACATACAGACACACTATCTTACAATTGCATCACCTTCTTTGGAGTTCATTGACAACTTAATTCATGCAGCACAATACAAAAAAATTGTACTGAATATTTTCACTTGATGGGACTTTTTACTGCAATACTTTTCATCAAATTGTGTTTGTTTTACCGCACTACATTTATCTGACAGCTGTAGTTATTTTCCTCTAATAGGAGTAGTTAAACGAAGCTTCTTAAAGTCATCTACTTTCAGATAATAATTAATCTGTACTTTGAAAGGTATGTTGTTTTGAATGCAGGTCTGATTTTCTACTATTACCCAAATATAGGATTTGATTTGTTTTTTCACCACTGTCAACATTTATCTGAAAGCTAATGCTATTAGTTATTTTGACATTTTAAGCTTTCTCATTAAAAACAATTACAGTGCAACAGTATTTTTTTAAAGTATTTCTCACAACTTTTGTATTTTTACTTAAATGCATCCAAACCAGTCATTATTTGATCAACAGGTAAACGAGGTAAAGATGCAAAGACAAGATAAGATCATTTCAAGATCAGCCTCTTGAGCATGTACACCATGTGAAACACACAGTCACAACATGGATTGTATCTCTAATTTAGGGTGCACGTAAAATTGCCTGGTGATGAAAAATCGTATTTACATATTTGGGCAAACTCTCCTTTTGATGGTGGCACTGCAGAATGCGCTGTCTGTCCTTCAGCCCAGCACGTTCGTGTGAGCCCTGGCGAGAAAACACCCATGATGTTTTCATAGCCACAGTGGGCCTGTGCTATTGACCTCCACCTCGGCTTTCATGTGGCCCGATCCTAAAGCAAACCTCGGAACCCACAACATGTTCATAAATCAGCTGCCCTGGATAAATGCGGCGATAATGATTCAGTTTTTAAGCCACATAACAAATTAAATATGGCAAATAAAAGACATTCCTGGGGAGGTTTTGCAATATAAATCAGTCGCTCTACAAGCTTTCATTTTGGTGCCATGTTTTCTCTTCTCTCTGCTCTACAAATTCCTCTCTGTAAATACTGTTTTGTTATATTCTCCATTGATATCATTTTCAGAAGTTATTTGTATGTTCTCCTCAGGCCTTTTATTGATTTTGACAAGCAGTCACAGAAACTAAATTAAGCCACTTAATGTCAACAGATTTCAAAGGAACTTCGGCTTTTGTTTATGGATATCATACTTGTTTTTTACATTGGAAAAAAGATTGAAAAAGTCCTTTAAATCATCAGTTTCTACAAAAAAAATACTACTTTTTTTTTGTTGCATTTTTAAGGGAAAATCTAGTTCTATTACTGTTTGTTTTAACGGCTCCATGTCAGTGAGCTCTGGCCTCTGTATTTGGACATGTCTGCATGTTGTTTGTTGTCTTCACTTTGCAGTGGTGGTGGAAGATGTTACGGAAAAATGGATCAGGCATCTCAGTGATGGAATAGATCGGACGGAGTGGCTCAGCAGGGAAATCAGGGCCTTCATTTAAAAAAACAAAACAAAAAAAACAAGAAGGAAAATAATCCTCTGTTTCATAAAAGAGCCATTAGCGTTTATTGATGAGACTAATGTGTGTGTTTATAGTAAATTAGAAGGAGAGAGGCCATGCTTTAGGGGTTTGGGTGATGAAAGGCTTGCATTAATGTACATGGTGGAGGGACTGCTGTTTTCCATTTGAACTAACCGCTTCCCCTCTGCTCAATGCAACAAACCACACACACAAACACATACACACATACTGTACACTACCTGCTTAGATATGCTGTATTCTGTACATACTGACACTCTCTCTCCCTCTCTCTCTCTCCCTCTCTCTCACACACACACACACACACACACACACACACACACACACACACACACACACACACACACACACACACACACACACACACACACACACACACACACACACACACACACACACACACACTAGTCCTCCCTCACAGCAGCCTACACATGTAAGTCATATACTAACCAGAGTAGGCCTGGCGCCCGGGGAGAGTAGCCTGGAATTGCCCCTAAGAAACCAAATCCACTTTATCAAACTGCCAGATGTCACTACCAATCCTCTTCCACTGGACGCTGCTTTCACCCGGCAGCAGCTCGAAGACACGGAGCTTGCTGGAGCCAACATGGTGACACGGACACAAGAACAAAAAGTAAAGACTGAGCAACGGCTGCAAATTGTATACACGTCCATTACCTGTAACCTCTACTTTAAATGATGCTCTTGTGTATAATTTCACTTGAAAGACTTACCTTACCTCATACCTTAATGGAGAATAATTTAATTTTGAGACCTGCATACGCACTTTTCCACCAATACATCAATACATGCACAGTCATGCTCACGACATGCACATATGGACATAGCATAGACTTAGTTAACCTGAATCTGTTTTATTCATTATTTTGTTTGCTTTTTTAGCCCTGAATCTGAAAACCTATAGTCAGGGATGGAGTCTGCAAATTAGATTAAACTAAACCTACAATCTGTGTTTCATTTTTAAACTATGTTGATCTGCACTGTCCCTAACAATAATAAAAATGACATTTTCTTCTTAACTGCCCTTCAGTACTTTCAAGATAAATTTAAAGAAAAAAAGAATAACATTTAACATTTATTTTCTGTTAAAAAGATCATTTTTGGGACTAAATTTCCAAAAAGTGCCATTGCAATTTACCCATGCATGACTACTGGATCTTCTACCATGATGTTGCTGTTGTAAATAAGGCATGCACAAAAATGAACTTTTAAGTATGGTAAATTATTCTTCATTACAACTGGGTCACGGTTACTGGAGATGCCAAGCTAAGCAAACACTTTTCAAAGTCCAACAGCTCCCTTGACGGCTGGAGTGGCCGCTCAGATTGAACAGGAAGTGAGCGGTAATTTGCCGTGAGTTCTGTCCAGCCTCAAAACTCCCAGACATTGTGTCGTCCAATTAAAGCGGAGTCGCGTGGTTACACAGACACAGGGCCAACGGGTCAAAGAAGTTGAAATAGATTCCTACCGTCCCCAGACAGTTGTTGATTGAGTTCCTGGTAATCTGTATACCAAAAAAAACCTCTTTCCCCATTGTCATTTCTTTGGTCATGAACACGGGTGCATGTGTTTTACATAAATGAGCCTGGACTCATGAATCTGAAAAATCAACTGCAAATGGGACTGCCACAGAGAACGGTAAATATCTTTTGAAAACAAAATACTGTGTTACGGGGGCTTTGAGGGATGGAAATGGGAAGTGGGGACATGCAAAGTGAACAATATGGTTTGAATCAAGTCAACCTTATTTTGCCATGATTATGTAACTAATTACATTTCAGGCTTTTCCATTCTGCAAATGGATGTTGTCTTCACTGGTATAGAGACATTTTAATGCATTTCCATGCCATAATTAATTAGTTCCACCTAATAGCTTGAAAAAGGACCCTGATTGTACTACTAGCATACAAGCTTTTCATATGGCACAATCAATTATTGATTGGAATCATCAAGGTCTGCTTTGTTAGGAGGGCAAAAGCCACTTGAGAGTTAATTTATACATTTTAAGACCATACATTAGTAGTAGTAAATAATCGTATAAATAAGTTCTGAAATTAACTGTGAACTAAAGAACTGAAAAAAACCTAACTTGTGGTGTGGTACTGTTTTGAAATTGAGTTTTCTGACGATATCTAAACAGGAATGAAACTCAGCACAGAAAAGGACAGAGAAGTTCCTGTTATCTTTGACTGCTCCATTCTAAATGCTATGGTAAGGCAGCTGCTGGATGTAGCTTCACCATATACACACATGAGAGTGGTCTAACCCTAACCCTTACTTACGACAAGAACAGGAGTTTGTAACAACTTCTTTCCCAAAATATAGAACTGTTCCTTGTATTGCACCCTGCCAATGCACACACAGAGTCTTCAGTCTGTACAGACAACAAAACTGAACTTATGCAATTTTCCCATCATACACAGGAAGTGGTTTCTTAACCATCCCCATGCCATGGGTAACATGGTGTTTTCTCACCACTTTTCACCGTCTTCATCTTCATCCCCTTTCTCTCCCTTGTTTGTTTGTTTCCCTGATGTTTTTATTTAAAGCATCAAAAGACACCCCGACTCACTCCCTCCCTCACGACGTCCCCCCCCCCCAAGCCCCAGAGCAGTCAGGATGATTTGTAAACTTCAAACGACTAAGAGCCCCAGCCTGGTCTCCTCTGCTCATTTAGGTAATTCAATAAGCCAGGGGGGACAAGCGCAGCGGCGCACAGCTTCCCCCTCCTGCCCTCTGCACCCTTGCTCTTCCGACTGAAGCCTCTGTGGACTATCTGCAACAAATGTCAGTCGGCAGTGGAAGGAGCTTCCGCCAAGTAGAAATACTTTCTTCTGATTTAACCACTGACATGTTGCATTGGGACCATCCCTATGTTAACTCTTATGAAGAAATCTAAATGAATTGAATCTAAATGTTTTAAAATGCAGATGGAGTTGCATCTTCAAAAATGTGTATTTCCCCCCTTTTCATTTCCTTTATCCACAGAATAATGGATGTGCAGGATTTTAGGTTTTCCCTTTTAACACTCACTGACCTATGAATGTGAATGAGGCCTTCCTGATTAACCCTGATATTAACGTCTGTGTTTGATCTGATAACCTTCCAAACAAACAGCGGCCTGACAGAGAACCCCTGGGGAAATCCTGCAGCTGTCACATCTTTACCTCTTCATGCTAAAATGCTTTATCAGTGAGGTCATTGTATGCATGTGACGAGTCACCGAGCCACCGAGTCTATCACCGTTTGGCCCCTCAGTTGGCATGATGGGGTTGATAGAGAGGAAGAGGTGGGGTACAAGGAGCCGTTAACTATATCCGCCTCCCCCAGCTTGTCGAGACAGAGGTGGCGGCAGGTCTGAGTAGGCATCGCCACAATGGCCCAGACCCATAAACGCTGGAGGAGCATAAATCTCAATCTTTATCAAAACCACACAGAGACATTGGTGGCCACTCCCCACTGTGGCTGCCTTTACCCACCAAATCTGCATCTGATAAACTCCCCCCACCCTCGCTTCCTACTCCACTGCTCCCCATCACAGACAGCTAATAATGCCACACATAATCTGGTGGGAGAGTAAAGTTTTGCTTACACTGGCACCGCAGTCCACAGAAAACGATTTGACTTGTTGCAGCTCATGTAGAAACATAAATCAAGTCTTTGTAGACCCATGCATCACTTTGTGTTGTAAATAGCAATTAAAGGCAACAACTAAGAAATGTGACATTTCAATCACTAGAAATTGAAAAATGACATTAAGACCCTCACAACAATTGAAAGAAGAAGCATTCTGTTGCCCAGGCTGGCATCGTCTCCCACTCCAATCCCGAGCCCACCCCCAAAGGAGGCAGTAAATGGTCCATTTTATCTCTTTTTCGTCAACCATGACCGCAAAAGCACCAGATAGTAATTTAGCCCTGAAAAAAGAAGTAAACACAATTTAATTGCCCCCGCAAATTTAGTTTTTACAGTTGTCAAAGCAAACTATGATTGGGATGAAATTGCAGAGGCTCTTCCGCAGGAAGGAAAAGCTGACTAATCACCTCATCATTAATGCTGAAGCTCATCAGGGCCGCTGGCACTGCCCACATGGCCACGCTGACTTGCTGCTGTCAGAGCGAGGCCAGCGGATGGTTTTCTCCGAAGCGAAAAACAGCTCTCAGAGAATATTTGGATTGTGCTGTTCAAATATTTGGAGTGCCCTGACACGGCTGCCGCCATCCAGAGCAGTAAGGCAGAGACTGTCTGTAATTGATTTAATTATCAGTAATTACCCAACTGTTTTTGTGTATGCTCTGTAGTCCTGGGTTGGGGAGGAGAACGGAGGGAGGAAAGAGGGGGGGTCTGAGTTAATGATGTGTTTCCATCTTATTTAATGCTGTGGTCCAGTCTGGCATACAGACACATGTAGATGTAATTTTGTGGAGACTGACACAGATCGACGCTGAGGGTGGCAGTCTGACACCAGATGCAATGAGGAAAAGGAGAGTTCATTTGTTGACAGCTAGAGAAATGAAATAAGAGTTCCTACTTTCCATTTGAAATGGTTCAAAACCCTGCAACCTTTTCTTGGAAATCACAGACTCTTTTAAAACTTCAAACCATAATGCTAAACATAAGGATATAACTCATAAAATGCAGTGATTCTGCATTTTGATAGCAGCTACAACAAACCAATGTGTGTGTGTGTGTGTGTGTGTGTGTGTGTGTGTGTGTGTGTGTGTGTGTGTGTGTGTGTGTGTGTGTGTGTGTGTGTGTGTTGCACGTGAGTTCCTGCATAATATGTGTCAGAGAGCGAGGGTGGGGTGGGGGGGCAGTTAAAAGTCTTGAGTTCTAGCCTGTAAATGTCATGTTTGGTCGAAGATTTCCGTTTTTGCCTTCTAATTGGTGTCGGGGGATTTTGGGTTTTTAAAAAGGGGAAGGTGGGGGAAAGCAGGGAGGGGGGAAGAATAAGCCCACAGAACTGCAGAGTCGCATTGAACTCAAACTGGGTTTTAATGGTTTATACCCCGGGAGAGCATAGCGCGGGTCATTAAGACGGGAAAATGGGGTCGCGCTGCAATAATAATCGGCGCTTTTATTTGACAGCACAAGAAAAATATTGTGTCAACACATAAAAGAGGTTAGTGGTGATCATAAACTACATTCACTGTTCAAAACGTGCGCAGGGGAGTAGGTGTCGGTGAATTCACAACTCAAATATAGCGATGAAGAGGTTTTGAAGTTGTGGCAGGTTTTGTTGAAGGTGTGATCCTCAAACATCTGCTTTTTCAGTTTGCAGAAGAAGAACTTTCTTTTAGATTTAATAGAGGTACCTCTCCTGGTGGAACTTCAAAGGAGGCGGTGAGCTGTTGTCATCATCGATGAGTATAAATCTGCACACATTTGTCTTTCACACACTCTATGTTTCATCTGCAACCAACCTCCATCCCTCCAACACCCGCACGTCTACCCTCTCTCCTCTCTGGTCTTGGTCCCGACAGTGAGTGGGTTACTCTACTGTTTACAATATTTCAAATTCCCCCTCAAGTGTTTGGCTTGGCAGGTTGTCCGGCCTTTTCCCTAGCAATTACAGGCTTGCAGGGTTTCTCAAATGGGGCTTTTGAAGAAATAACACTTTTCTCCCCCAGCTCAAGGGAAAAAACTGAGACATTTGGCCAGCAGCTCATACAGTCAATCACACAGACCGAGCTCAAGCGCTGTCTGACGCACTTGGCTACTAAAATATCCTCATACCTTGTGTGTATGGAGGCATACAAACGAGCATGCACACACACACACAGACTCATGCATGCACACACTTTTTGGTAATCTGGTTAGAGTCGGTCAAAAACTTACTGTCACTTATCCACTGTAATCGCATATAAAGATTTGTTGCAAAAACTGCTAATTGTTTTAAATTAGTTTCAAAACTTTTGTATGAAGAATAATGAAACCAATTAGATGGATGAGGACATCGCAATTAAGTAATATATGTCGTAAATGACGACACTATCAATGATGAGCATGTCGAGCTGCTAAACACTTGAAACAAGGGTAAGGCTACATTCCTACTTCAGGAAAATCTGATTTTCTCTCAAACCAGATCTTCAACCTAGGCTGTCCAAGTGATTAGGTCAGATTTGTGTGTCCAAACCTTTCTGCATGTGTTGCTATTGTAATTACAAAGATTTCCAACAAAGAAGCAAGAGAAATGGAAGTTGATCATTTCATCCCCCAAACAGTCGCGCTGTGAAATTTGTGTCGCATTCCCGTTTATTCACTCTGAATTTGATGTCGTTTTTGTGCCTCATGTTGCGAGAAACACAAAATTCACTCAATCTGTCGGAACCTGATCGGAATCGCAATCCTAACTACTTTTGGATTTGCTAAAAAATCATTTGAGTTTGTGGACTGAGCAAGACCAAGGCCAAAAGTCTACAGTAATTCTGTAGGTGTACAGAGATACAGCAGTGGTTTAAGTTAAATGCCTACATTTGCATGCTAACAATGTATTCTTGGAAATCAATCCAATAGCTGTTGAGATATTTTAGTTTGGATCAAAGTGGTTGACAAAACAGACCAAAGAAAGCAAGTAGGTTTGGTCCCTAGCACTAAAAAGTTGCTTATAAGTATAACTCCCTTATTATAGTTTTGAATTGGTCCTTGTACTGACTCAAAGCAAGCTGACGTCCGAGACTTCACATCTCCGTTTTTCTGAAAGTGCAGATGAGAGAAAAGAGAGCATGGGAGGAAGAGGAGATGACAGCTTAGAGATACAGTATATGTTGAATGTTTATTTGTCCATAATTAGAGATAAACCTCTTCAAGTACTGTTTTATCTCCCGAAAGTCTGCACAACAAAATTAGATATAATGTGTGAGTCGTCAATGATAGGGAAAGAACAAGGGACATGAAGACAGACGGAGAAAATGTGTTTTTGTGAGAGAAAACATGCATGATTGAGAAAATTTGAAGGACATAAGTCATTGCCTCGTCCGATTCTGGTAATTACAATAAACATAATTGTACAATTGCTCTGTTAAACTTTCCCTGTGAAGATTACGATGCCGAGTTCAGATGAAAGGCCCAATAACATCAACAAAGTTGGCCTTGCATTGTCAGCGGGTGGAGAGAGGGTTAGGGGGGGTTAAAGGAGGAGCAGGAGGGTAGAGGGTGAGGGGGGTCTTGAGTTCCTTACCCTGAGGCTAAGAATCTCCCCTCCCTCTGCTCTTCCACCTCCCCTCACCCTTCCACCCACACAAGGGAGTTAAAAGTCCCATTTACTCTGACTGGAGCCAGGAGTTGGCTTGAAAAGGCCGGGGACAAAAAGCGATTTTCCACGGAACAAAACCATTACAATGGTCCCGCTTTGATCTGGGCCCCCCCCACCCCTCTCCACTCCTACTAGTGCCAATTGAACTTTGTCACCATGCAACTGTCATCCACGAAGGGAAAGCCCTTCTACTCTGAATAAAGCGGTCCACAGCAATTTACTCCAGACAGCGCTTTGAAGTGTCAGGGAGAAGTCCAGCTCCTAGACGGCACTATTTGGACCGCTCACCCTCTGTCCGCTCCTTCCCATGTCTTTTCTTTCTCTTGCCAATTTCAAACGGCCAGCAGGACAGTGAGGACAGTCCAGCAGGGCAGCAAAAGCAGAGAGAGAACATTAAACGTCCAGCATCTTTGCTTTCTTTCTCTTCCCCTCCCTCCCTCTCGTCTAAGTAACAGAGGCATGCAGCGCTGGCATGTGGATAATCAGCCATGGGGCCCCGCGACATCAAAAGCTTGGAGAGCCCCTAAGAATACAAATGTGAGGCCTAATGGTACACTTCATTAATGTCCTCCCCATCAAAGGCCACTTTACTGACTTGGGAGATTGACTAATTTACACATTGTGGGAAATTGCTCCCAGCCATGCGTAAAACTGCCAAGCATTTATATAGAGAGAGTCAGAGAGAGAGGTTGGGGGGAGGTAAGTGGAAGGGACAGCCTCTGTTCTCTTCTCCAGTGCTTTCTTTAACTGTTGGAAGTGGCTGAAGGCCAAGCCACACTATCACACATACGAACACCAGGGAGTGCACGCCTTTGTATCTCATAAGGATTATTACTTTAGGCATTTCAGTGCTCTATCGCTTTTCCTCCCCGTCCTCTCCTCCTGCTCACCTCTTCCCTCACGGCTGGATCCACTTTTCCCCACAGATTATTTTTAAAGGAATTCTTCAACGTTTAGGGAATATTTGACTTTTTCTCTGGGAGTTAGGCTAGAAGGTCAATGTTTATGCATCAAGTACGGAGTTGGAGCCCCATGAAGTCCCCAGGAACAGCTTAAGGCAGTGAGGTGATTTTGGTATAGTGGCCCCATGTGGAATTGCAGGTCACGTGGTCCGCAGACATTTTTTATATCAAATATTGACGAAAGGTTGAATTAAGTTTCATATAAAAATGAAATAAACTTTTATTAGACCTCCTCAAATAAAAACATGAGTAAATTATTGTAGCTGAATAAATGTGCTCAAGTCTCCAAGCGTCCCTCAATTTCCCTCGGGATAAATAAAGCTTCTTGAATCTTGGTTAGTGAGCAACTTTCATTGGAAAGAACGGGTCGTCTCAATTTGCAGGAATCAAGGTGTTTTTTGCCTAGCTTAGCATAAATACTGTTAGCTTTCAAAAGAAAACATGCACAGCAAAATCTCTAAAGCAGATTTGTTTATACTGTAAATTGTTGGTTTGACAAACAGAAATGTAAAAAATGACCAATGTTATATTTTGCAACCTTGTCTTTGAAAAACTTCTTATCCATCTACCATTGGAACTCTACGGTTTCAGTGACTATTACTAACTGCTTGGCACATTTTTTGGTATTTATTTCAACATAATTCCACCATCCCAAATGCTTGACATCAGTGTAACAATCCGGGATATTGGATACTGCGCCCAATTGTTTCTGGCCAAGAAATAGTTATAGAACGTTAGTCTCCCCAAAACCGTCAATTGTCGTTGTGATTGTTTTTGGTTTATGTACCAGTTAACTGTTTTGGTTCAGGCAGCTTTCCTCAAAAGTTCTGATAAACTCCCATTCTTCATTACTTGCACTGCGTTAAACGCATGACAGACTTAGCAACAAACCGGTTAACATGCTGGATCATTTAGCCTTTAAAGAGCCAAATATATCCCTCAGGAAACAACATAAAAAGAATAAAAATAGGAGATATTGAACCAACATTCATCAGGTGGGCAGAAACATGACTCCATATACAGTAATGCTCTGTATCTGTTGGATGTCTTTGCTAACTGTTTATAGCTTGTTTATGTTGCCTCCTAAAACCTGTTTTTGCAAGTCAAAAGACATGTATTCACATTGTAATCTCATATCACTCTCAAATAAGCTCTTCTAAGCTTAAAAGTCTTCCATTCATATACTAAATTATTTTCTTTACAACATCTACAAATCGACTAATCCCATACTATCCAAGTCTTCATCTTACTCTTTGCCCTGACACGTGTATATACATTTTTAACAATCACACACACACACACACACACACACACACACACACACACACACACACACACACACACACACACACACACACACACACACACACACACACACACACACACACACACACACACACACACAAACTCATATTGCTGTCATCACCAGTTATTACAAGCTGGAGCCATGTGCGGACCAGCATGTTTTACAACCACGTTAACCATGCTATGGGGACTTAAGTGACTGCTTGGGATATTTTTTTGTAGATGTGCATACGTGTTAGTGTGAGCATGCAGTGTGTGTGTGTGTGTGTGTGTGTGTGTGTGTGTGTGTGTGTGTGTGTGTGTGTGTGTGTGTGTGTGTGTGTGTGTGTGTGTGTATGTGTGTGTGTGTGTGTGTGTCGAGAGGCTGGAGGGAGTTAACGCCTAGCCGCTCTTGGCCCTGACACCTGTGTTACAGAGCAAGTCTTTCAGCAGGCAAATTATATGGCTTTAATTTGTCCTTTTGAAACAGTGTAGCCGGCCACAGCACTGAAGCCAATTGCTGCCCGACTGTAGCATTGAGGAGAATGTTAAAAGTGTGTTGAGTGTCTGTATATGTAAGCACTGCATTGACATAAGTAAATACACTGCCTTGGGTGGAACACCTGTTTATGTTGGAGACCAGGGGAGCTGACAGATATTATAAAGGAGTTTCCAATGTTTTCCATTTAGCCAGAGAGAAGCAATGAAACTTCTTCAAGGAGCAGCACTGGCAAAAAGTGCTGCGCCACCGGACTGGGGTTTGCTGGCAGGAAGGGAAAGCCTAATGTGTCTCGTTTGCAATCTGGACAGACTTCTGTGGTTGGCCCAGCCTACAGTAGTGCACACTTCAGTCATTGGCTGGTCAACAGAGGCGATTTGAATATCGTGACTAATTCGACCAATTAAACTGTCAAAAGCCTTTTTTCAATGGGCCTTTTTCACAGGCTGCTCATCCATAATGCTCTCCTCTGTTAGCCCGGGGTTTGACTTTAACTCTCTCTATTCACAGTGAAGTGGTGCAATGTGCTAGATCACAGAGTATGTAAAAGCATAGCCAGAGGCACTACTGGGCCAAGCCACAGATGAGGGGGGATCTTAACAAATCGAACAATGAGGTCAGTATAAACAGTTTGAGACACTGTCATTTGGCTGTTTTCAGATCAGAAGCGGTCAGGGTGGTCAAAACAAAATGTGCTGGAATTATATTGAAGTCTGGAAATACAATTTACTATATGTGAACATAAAGAGAAACTCATAGCATCTCTAGTGTGAGAGCTGTACCTCCACTGGTTCCCAGCGCTTATACACAGTGCTGTATGCTATGAATCTTCTTAAATTGAACTGAATTTAGTTTTTTATAAAGAGAGATATTGACATACAAGACTTTGCTCATTTGCAGCCATGCTATACACCCCTGCTTCATCAGTTGCCAACCTGTTGTTCTATAACATACACAAGTACTCCAGGTACTAAGGTATTTCCCTACTGATACTGTAGCCCTGTGTTTTGAGCATCAGTGCAGCACAGACTGCTGGCTATTACTTTGCCTCAAAAGAACAAGTTTCGCCAAGCGTAAAGGCAAAAACGTACAGGGTGTGAATAACTTGTATAACCTGGGATAAAGGTGCACATTTTCAGACACGTATGTGATGTAAATGTTGGATTGTCTATTTTGGAAAGTTACAAATCTCACTTAAAGTTCCCAGTTTATTATTATCAGGAAAGTATGTGTATACTTGGTATGGCTACCATGACTACAAGCCTAACACATTGCGATACATGTTTACCTCTCCTTTGTCCAATCAAACACAACAGTAGGGATCAGTTATGGCATTGGGAGGCACTGAACAGAATTTCCAGTAAAGATTTTTTAGCTTTGGCAACAACATGCAGTTCATTGTATGATCTCGCAAAACTTGTTTTATTGTTGGCTCTAAATTACTCTGCAATTATAATATTATATCACCCATGACCAAGAAACGCAGCATACATGCCACTGAGCACAAAGAAGATCAAAATATGAGTTGCAAACAATTACAGGAATGTTAACACACCTTCAGATGAACACAAAGATGCCGTGTACACATAGATCTGTCACTGTGGTTCAATTTGTTACTTTCATTGTTCCTTTAACTGAAGTACAACCAAACTGTTACCAGGCATGTCTGAAACACAGCAGCCTTGGCCAACCAATGGAGACATTTTGGGAGACTGAGGGGAGACTTGACATCAATAGATGAGAGTCAGGTCTCGTGAACCTCAAAGGGAGCGCTTGAATTCACCTTTTGTCCGTCACTAAACGAGACGCTAGGGAGACCGTGCCAATCTAGTCCACAGATCTCAAAGAGAGGGAGAGCCACGCTTGGATTTAAGTAATGCGGTGCTCCTTGTTGAACAAATTCACCATTGTGACTCGTTAGCCTGATACTATCCACATACCTGCTTTTGGGGAATGCATGTGAAAAGGCGGTCTGGAGTCTGTGCCAAGAGGACGGATGGAGTGGTGAGGAAAGAGGAGGGGCTCCACTTAATGGGTCACAAATTCACATTGAGAGGAGCCACATCTGCATTTTATCAGCAGGGCCCAGATAGTGTTACAGGGGACGATTGTCTGCAGATTGGCCATTGGGCCTTTTAAAGTGGTAAATTGTTGAGGAAAAGCAGAGCTGCACACAGCATGACGTAGCATGGTGCCGCCTGCCACTCACAGAAGCCGTCAGGTTAACACTGTTTAAAATACATAAAAAGTTTGAAGATGTATAGAACTACTCTAGACATTGCTCATCTAATTAATGAACCTTTTTTCAGCTTTTCTTCCTGATGCAAAGACTGCACGTATACATTGGAGACGTAAACTTAGATTCAGAACAGATCAACCAGTCTAGACTAGTTTTCTAGTTCTTGGTTCAAGTTTATTTACACTACCCAAGATCAAAAGGTAATTTGGCAGACAGTTGATATCTGCTCAGACATGGCCTCTTCCCATGGCTGACCCAGATCATCTTCTGACACATCTTCTCCGCAGGGAGCTGTGGACGTGGGGGCCAGCTTGGTCCGACAGTGAAACAAGTCCCAGGAGGCGTTAGAGTCCCCGCAGGGACCTCTTGTCTCTTCCCTCCGCTTCATTACCATCTTTCCTCTTCTTTCTCTCCTTTCATCTGCAGTCTATTGCTGGCTCCAAGCCGCTCGCATCCGGGAATATGGTGAATAGGGGTGGGAGGCTATAGGCGAAGCGGGAGCGGATATGGGAAAAGGCAGAGTAAACATTAGAAAGAAAGGGGATTTTCATTTCAGATTTAAATCCCTGCTTTTTAACAATGAAAAATGGACATAAAAATAGAATAAAATAGCAAATATTGGATGTGGGATGAAAGGTTTTTCCTTCTCTTTAAAGCTCAGGTGGTTGAGACATGAAAGTAATACATTTTTTGTTCATACCAATTTACGCTGCAGTTAAAGGGTCAACTGGAAACTGGACTTCATCATATGCAGAACTTGTAATCAACCATGACAGGCCACTACAATGAATGGAATAAAATAAGAGCACAAATACAAAATGTATAAAGAGGGATAAGAACATGAAGGCTGAAATGTATCACATCGCCCTTAAGTACCTTAGCATTGATGCTGCTAGATTGGATTTCCAGGTTTCTGATTATTATATATTGTTCATTATAACTTCAGCACTTGCATTGATCTTGCTTTTAAAGTCACGACTCGTCTTTTCATTGCGAGAGATTTTGATTGTTCTCTGCATGACGGAAAAACCCAGCTAATGAATAAATCAGTGAGCCACATTGAACAGCTCTGCAGAAAAAGCTGCACAAAAGAGACAAGGGAGACGCATTTAATCTTCAAAGCATCACAGGCCAATAAAGATGTTCAGCTGAATCTCCTCACTTTATCTTAACTGTCTCAGGTAATGGGAGCGAGAGCCCTTCCAGTTTATGATCACCTATTCGCCCTCTAATGGTGTTTATGAAAAGGATCGGAATAAACAAATTAGGGCAGATGGACAGGATAAGACACACACACACACACACTTTTCCACTCAAAGATGAGAGGCATTACAAAGTCAAACTGAAATTCAACTTCTATTCATAGTGTGGAGAAAAAAAAAAGCTACAATAATGAAGCAATTGCACACAATTTACAATTTGTATAGAAGTTTAAATCCTTGTTTTGAAATAACTTCCCAAGGCACTCTTAGGAAACGCGTTATTAACTTCTGTCTTGCACTACTGACTGTAACAGTAACTCTGTAGAACAATAAGTCTGTTTCTTTAAGTGTCTCAGGACTGTGGTAACGCAGCTATTTCTGTTGATATACTTCAGATGTTTTATTTATTATAAAAAAAGGAATATAGACTGATTTGCTGGCCAGATATATGAAACCAATTCAGCAGTTACGGTTTATGTAACCAAGGTTCATTTATTGCTTTATTGGGGGCAGCTTTGAAACACATTTTCCCATGACTCTGCTTTGATTTCTCTGACCTTTGACAGACACACACCTTCCTCAGATGCTCACATAAATCTACGTCCATCCACCCACACACATAAGGAGACATAAACGGGTATGCTAACCTTTGTTTATGTGCATTTTGTCTGCAATTCTTACACACACACACACACACACACACACACACACACACACACACACACACACACACACACACACACACACACACACACACACACACACACACACACACACACACACACACACACACACACACACACACACACACACACACACACACACACACACACACACTCCCTGCAAGTGGCCTTATCGCCAGACTCTCATGCGTCCCCAGACTCCACTAATCAAGACAAACTCCAGCCATTCCCCTCACCCCCCAAAACCCACCCTATCATATCCTTCTCCCATTCCTGCCTCCCCCCTCTCCTCCATCCTCCTCCGTCCCCTCCCACTCAGCCCTCCATGGCCGTTGGGCCGCACAGGGTCCCACTGTAATTGGTTTAGACATAATTTACTGCCCACTTGGTAATGTAGCATTTCAGCATCTGATAAAAATCATATCAAGTCACAGCAATGGGCGCTACGGCTTGAAAGGGACTCATTGTAATCATTTAGATACCAGAGGAGGTTCCTGCTCTCTCTCTCTCTCTCACTCAGCTCTACTCTCTTTCGCCTCTGCTCTGTCGTTCCTCACATAAAAGACTCAAATATAAACTGTGTATTCACATGTATAAGCGCATGTTAAACTCCCTGCTGACATTTTCCTCCTTCCTCCTTCACTTTACTTTTTACTGCAGGCCATTTTCAAGGGTCAAGACAAAGCACTGTACCCATTATTGTTCAAAAAACGTGGCTGCAGTTACTAGCTTGACTACTCGTAATAATATTCTTGTTTCCCCTTTTTTCTTGTGAAACAGGAGAGTGGAAGGGGGGGGGGGGGGAGAAGCAAGGAAATCCAAGTTGTGTGGCGGTGAATTGATGAAAGTTGTAATTATCATAATTAACTTAGTTTGAGGCTTTACATGGAATTGCAGGAAGTGCAGCTGTCTTTTCTCTCCGTACTTTCAGTGAGCCATAAATTGAGCCCCGGGCTGATTCTGTTGCCACATTTGTTTCCACACCATCACTGCTGAGCTACTGTTGCACTGTGGTTAAGAAATGATGGTGTTAGTGTACATGAGAAATATGCTGGAGTCAGGTAAAAATAAAATATTGCTGCAGGTCATATTATCATTTTTTAAAATTGAAATCTATTTTGTTTTTACTTTATAGTATGTATAGTTAATAACTGTGACAATCATCAAACCCTCAGAGAGCAATGATTAGCAAATAAGCATTTTGTTACATTATTTATCCAAGTTAAACTGTAGCAATGGATGTCTGAGGTGGGTAATAAGAAAAAAACATATTAATAGTTTGGACTCGGTAAGCCATACTCCTCAAGTTTAAAAGCTCCATATAACCGGATATTGAGATAATTGATGCGATGCGTTAGGATATGAACTTTGGGTTCAATTGCGTGTGAAAGGACTTTTCTTCCAGACCCATGGGAGCGGAAAGGAGGCTCATGAACCAGCTAATCCAATGATAACACTTATATTACCCCTTAGCTTGCAGATTTTGGTCTTGTATGTGTATACTTTTTCTTTTTAAAGCCGTTATATGTACAGCTATTTAAAACACAGATAATATGGAAGTATTCAAAACATTCGTCTTATCGCCTAACTAAAATGTTAAGATTACAAGACAATATTTGTCATGTGTATTTTGTTCCATAAATCTGTGACGAAAAATCTTAAAACTAATACAAAAAAAGTCAGGGTTGTTTTCACTTTTAGGTAGAATAATAAAGATCAAAACTTCCACCCGCCCACAGAGAGAAAAATCCGCCTCACTTGGCAGTGGTATTTCAGATGGAAATTTAGTAGACCCTATTACCAGGTCCTGAAGTAGATAGCTAGAAGCGCACAATTTGCTTTGTGTTTTATGAGCGGCACTAAATCTGGGTTTTATCAGTGTTAGGGAAAATCCTGAGCACTCTTCAGGTTTCACTGACTGTTGGGCACATTCACTACAGAAGTCCAGCCACTCTCTCTCTCTCTTCAAGGCTCATCTGCTCCATGCTTGACCAGACAAAGGAAGAAGCCGCTCGGCAAACAAAGACGCTATCTGAACACTAAACAGAGGCCTCATGTGTAAAACAGTGCAGATAAGTGGACAGGTGATCGGGCTGTGATCAAGGACTCAACAATACTTCCAAGGAGATTTTTTTACCTTTAAAACAACATGACTGATTGTGCTAAATATGGACTGCCAACTCCCATTCAACAAGATAAGCACTAACTGTTTCATCCGTGAGAATAGTTGGATCATCATCTGACGTTTTGCCCCTTCTCTGGTTGTTAAACGCTACTCTTCTGAATCTGCCAAAATCTGGATTTGATATCCCCATATCATTTCGAATGATCACATGCCATGGAAATATATGAATGAAAGTCCATTTTAAATTAAAACGTGGAATAATTTCATGAGTAACTTTTGAAAAATGTACTTGGGTGTGCCACATTGCACCTTTATAAAGGCTCCTTATCGAATTGTAATTCATCTGTTGCTGAATAGTTTTTGTTGAGGGCGAGGTATAAATGAAACGGGATCCACGTCATAGTGTACGTACATTTGGCTTTTGTTACCAGGTAAATAACACCTGAAACTAACTCACTGTAAATAGTAAAGAAAGACAGAAGTCGTTGTGAAGTTGAAGATTTTTTACTTTAAATATGTAAAAGGTTTTTGTTATTCAGTATCTATTTTTATCCATTTCTCCACTTCAGTCCATTTGGCATGAGTGGCTTCTATGCTACATTAAAAAAATGGTTTGCTCTGGTGTTCACTTTTCTCAAATTAACAATTTAGAGAAACACAGGAGTTTTTTTTACAGAGCCTAATAAGATAATTTGATGTCTTTACTTACACAACAGAATTGGGTGTGACCACAAACCACCATTTGGTCTTGGCTTCCCACCATTGGGAAAGACACCCTAAGGCCTGGTTGGAGTTTCGGCAGGCTCCTATGGTGTCTAAGCAGCGGGGTGGAGCAAGTTTTTTTTGTGCAAAGAGCCAAATCCAGCGTCGTCTGAGGATTAAATGACTTGTCTTTGTGTCGTATGCTAGCAGCAAAGGAAGCCGTCACAATGCTGCAAATCTCACATGCCGCAGGGCCGCTGTCCAAGGGAGACCTATTAGTACTCATTGTGAGAAGTGAGTTGTTGAAGTGCTTACTAAATGAAAGGCAGACTTATATCTTCAGAAGAAGACGGGCTTGGGAGTAAATAGGTGGTTTTCCCGATCGTTCCAAAATAAATAAGTTAGGAAACTGTTTCCATCCACTTTGGAGCTCAATCGTCTGGGTCCTATTTACACCCTGAGCTATTTAGCCACCTTTGCACATCCATGACCATACGCACAGCTGAAAGGTATTGTACACTTAGAGAAAAACCTTGAAAGATGCCAAATCTTGTTGAGTTGAAATAACAGAGAAAGGATTAACAATGCGTGTGGCTGTGCGCGGTTAAAAGCGAAACCTCTGAGTTGATAGTTTTAACAACTTAATAATATGTACAAAAGGGCAAAAGTGAGGCTCCAATTATGGCGGGACTGGAGGAAAATGCAATCTGTTCACAGGATTGCTTCAGGACTGGAAACCATTTCAGAAACCAAACAGCAAGTTAAGTGTTTTGTATCGCTTTGGTTCGTTTAACGTAGCCTTTAGAAATCAGATCAGGTGTCACTGGCGGACAGAGTAACTGCATATTAATCCAATATAATATGTCTTAAAACTGTGTAATGAAACAATTAATTCATCATGCCGCCTCCTACCTCCCATGCCTGCAGTCACTGGAACATTGTCAAACTTTCATAATCCCCTCACCCTAAATGAAGAAAGTGAAACACTATATCACTCTGCACTGTGGTCCTGACATCAGCATTTCTCTGGTGTGCGGACCCACACAGGCCGCTCTCTCCATACAAGAGTGTGCACTTGATAAGACTTACGGGCCACTTAAAAAGCTTTTTAGTGGTTTTCAGCTCCTGTCAAGAGTCAAGTGCAGCCCCTCTGCTTTGTTACAACCAAAACTCTTCACATCGAGTCAAACTTGAGCTGCTCCAGATCCACGGAGCACGGCTCACACACCCGCCAAAACTCAGTCTAGTGTCAAGCCATGGGGGATTAACTTCAGACCAATAACACGCAATTAGATTTATTTTTCCCCTCTTAAGCCTATTAGGCTACAGCCGAGCAGTAAGCGGTCGTGCTTTAGCTGAATTTAATTGTGTTTCTTATGCCCAATGAGCTGTGCGCTGCAGGGGGTGGCAGAGTGGAAGAGGCCCCTGTGTCAGCCTCGAATAGCCCGAGGAAAAACCATGCCTGAAGGGTTCACGAGAGGCTGAAGTTGATCTCGCTGAGGTTGCCTGCCCGGAAGGGAGAAATGGGAGCTCTTGAAACTGTAAGGAAAAACTGACACCGCCCGTAATCGTGTCACTTAGTGTCATGGGCTCGCTAATCCTGTTTCCAAGTGAGGACCACATCTCTCACTCCGAGGCCTGTTGCTGCTCATTTACAGGCCCCTTTTGTAAAGTGTAGGTTTGTTCATCATGTTGGTTGAATGGCATTGCTCAAGAGAATGAAGACTGAAGGGGAAGGCCAAAGATAACTTCCTCAGAAAATGTGACAACAATTAAATACATTTTTGCCATCATTTTCTGGCGTTTTCCTCTTTCTTTTTCAAATATTGGAAGTATCGATGGTTATACATCAATATAACTAATGAACAAAATACATAATTAAGCTTTCCAGACCCTTTTTGTTCGACTGCAAGTATCCCATAAATACAGGGCTCATGATTTCATGAATCTGTAGGTCTAACTGACAGAGAGAAGGATCTTATTCTGTAGGACAATAATAGCTGCTACCCATTCTTCTGATCATATTTACATTAAAGCAAGAAGCTAAATCACCTCCAATCCCCCCCCCCCCCGCACCTGCTTTCTCTTCTATTCCCCTGTCTCTTGCTCTCTGTTCAGTTACACATGTGCTGTCTTGCTTCCATACAATTGCAGGAGTTGACAAATGAAATACCACTTCTTCCTTGTCAGGTGGATGTAATACCTTTGCCAGCGAACTGAAAGGATCCAAGACAAGAGTACTTAATCACATCCTCATCCACGTGGAAGGAGCAGCAGAAGCACCTGAAAAGAGACAATCAGAAACAGGGAGAGGGAGAAGTTATCATCTGTGGTTGTTCAGAAGCTCACGCAGCGTTTTCTACAACACAGTATAAATGATATGCAGCAAAGCCACTAAATCTGAAAACATGATTATTGTATAACCTTGCCCTTGTCAAGAACTAGTTTACAGCCCTTGACACCAATCCTGGAAAACGCAACAAATTGCTGCTATTAAAAGTAGATTGCTACACCCAAAATGAGAGCAATGAGCACTCCGAGATGCATCAAGCCTCACGCAATCCAATCAGAGCAAAAACAAACATCTGAAGCAGCAAACTCTCATTACACCATCATCCCTGCAGACCCACACTTCAGTTTGAAACACTTCTTGATGACTGAACAAACAAATCCCAACATTTTGAGTGTTTAGCTTTTGGGGGGCAGATTAGTAATCATATCTCTGTCCTGTTATTCTATGTCTGGGCTGGGAGGAGGAGGTGTGGGACATGGGGCACAGATGAAAGGGGGAGAGGGGTTGAGGGGCTTTTTGCTGAAAACATAATTGGCGTGGCCCCTGTGACACTGTCCGTCACATTGTGCTGTGCCTCTCTGTGTGCATTCGCCGGGCCCCTGCGATGTTTCATTAAACAAGGAGCGGGGCCTCTGAGGAGATGTTTGTGCAGCCTCTGTGGCTCCACCACACAGCGAGGAGCGCGCCTCGCCACTGCGGCACGACGCTGCTATAATTATCTCTGTTACCCCGGCACATAATGAGTCTCCACATATACAGTACACAACTGTGTGTGTTATAGTTTTGGAAATAAAGTTATAATCCTTAAGATCTTTGGTACAATTTGTGATCAGCATTTTTCCATATAGTAGTTTACATTGATTTGTCTTAATGGAGTCTTTCACTTTCTTGTACTGGTTTGAAAGGATCCAGACATGAGAGATTCACAAAAACAAGGCATGAATATAATCCTGCAATACGTTTTGTACTTTTATCCTACTGATATCAGCCTCTCCGTTCACCGTTCTCTCTCCTACTGCACATATATATCAGAACTTTTTTAAGTTTCTTTAAATGCAAACTGTAATGTGGTTTGTTCACAATAAAAGGGTTTTACTGGAGAACCATGGTGTGTCTATATTAAGAAGCAGTCAAAAAGGAAATGGACTGGGTTTGTCATTAATGACAGCTATCTGTCTCAAAAATACATTTACAAACATTCAAAACTATTCAAATATCCCTAACTTCTCTGCAAAGTCAAAACTACACTTATCATCTCCTGTTCTGATGTCTAAAACTACTGCAACCTGGAATCAGACCAAGACTGGTCATGGTATGATGAATAAAGATTATTGAGACAACAAAAGTTGCAATAGAAACAAATACACCAGTTGCTCTTCTGTGTTCTGAAAACAGCTCAATAAGTTGCCCAGTGAATTCTGGGAGCTGAAGTATTACACCAAAACCAATAACCTGGATTTAAAACAAATAAACCAGAGTTTTGGACGATTATAAATTTGAAGCTGGCAAAATGAAGACTGTTCATTTTGACTCATTGAGGAAAATGCTGTTGATATATGACTGGATTAGCAAGACAAACTCAAATTAAATCATGCCTGAAATTCTCTGGGTCATTGCCACTTGGTACTCGCCAAACAACTATTACCTAAAAACAATTTCAGGCCAAGTGAGCTGAACGGCATGACGTTAGACTAAATGAAGTGTGGTTATATAAAAGTTAGTCCTTGATGCCAAGTTTGATTGTCATCACCTGGTGGGACTAATCATAACTCTGAAAGCATGCCTGAAATAAATTGTAACTAAATCTGCATGTCTCCAAACAATCGCTTCAGAGTTTGTAATGGTTCGCAGTAACAGTGAACCACCATCTGTTGGAAACCAAACTAATTACACAACTGTTACACTGTGACACAGAAAACATAAACCCAGATCCAGTTGTGCATAAAAGGGCCGAGGCTCCTGGTCATGGCCCTAAACTTCAACAAAGATAATCATCAGAGATATTGAATAAGGGGGATGTGAAGATAATATGAAGCATGCAAGCCAGAGGAATCCACACTGCCTTATAAGGTCTCAAGTGGAGCAGAGAGGGCAAAGGGGTTAGTGAGGGCACAAAATGGTGGACAGTGATAGCTCTTCACGGGGAAATTTCGTCTACGAATATGGAACGAGTAGAGAAGTTTAATAAATCATATCACGCCAAAGAGATTCCATTGTGAGTAGATCACTTGGTCCCGTCTGGGTTTAATAAATCAAGGTAAAGCCAAGTTTTGTTCTACTTTTCATCTCAAAAAGCGGACCGCATTGGAGTCGATAGCCTTTTCTGAATCACCCTTAATTCCACCATTCAAGTGGCTCTTAGTATTTTCCAATAAGCCATCCAATCCCGTCATCCTAGGCTACAGCTAGATCCAACACTAAATGGCACACTTGTTCTTCCCACTATGCTCATCTGTCCATCAAGTGAAATGTAGTAATCATATTTGTATAACTCACGCTCATAATTCCCATACACTCAACAGAAGCTAAATATATCCCTCCTTAGCTGGTGCCACAAATCTAGAAGTGTCTGCTAGCAATTAGCATATAGGTTTGTGCGACTCCATTGTTTGGACTGCCGGCCTCTCAGAGAGATAATGAACCATAATCGTTAAGTGACGCTGTAATTGCCAAGGTGTATGGTAACACGACAACCAACGCAATTACCTACTTTTGACATCAAGGCTCTCATTAAATGATGTCATTGAAACATGACACGTTGCATACACATATACACCCAGTCAGTCAAAAACATATAGAGCAGTTTGTAAAACTGGGTTCACAGGTATCTTGTATGCATGGATTAAATTTGCATTTTCTTTGCTGCATTTAAAAGGTTTAAGGGTTTTTTAACATTTCCTAAAGCCACCAGATTTCTACAAACAGCTTTGCAGTCAGCTTACAATGAGCAGTAGTTTCAATTATTCATCTAAAATCATGAATGTTTGAGGTCAATAAAAAAAACGTTTACATTGCCTATACTTTTTTTGAAATGCACTACATATATTAAATATGTCTGCTCAAACATCCTCAATGAATTTCAGATTTAGAGCAGATTTAAATGGTAATATCTCCCTTTGCAAGCAGTCATACAGTTAACATGTTCAGCACAAACAGAACAAAGGGTTACCTCTGCTTTTTCAGTCACCTCTGTGACCCGTAACCCATTCAAAGTGACTGTAATATTAATTTCTGTTTTCACTTAAAGTTGGCTTAGAACTGCATTTACAAGGTGCCTGTGCAAAGCGTACAAAAGTATTACTTTCATTAAGTGTTAGCAGCTACTGGTATTTTAGTCACCACTTAAATATATGCTGTAAAAATGTGTCAAACAAATAGCTTGTTACTGTTTTATTATCACACCTAAGACTATTCATCCAAATCACATTTCTCCACTGTGATCTGAAGACAATGTGAAAACCAACACAATCTCCCAAAACCAAAAGTGTTCATATTAACATTGTTTTTCATATTATATAAATCTGTTCATAAATATTTTATTCCATACACACCGCCTTGAAACATTTAACCTGACTTTCTACAAACACACACACACACACACACACACACACACACACACACACACACACACACACACACACACACACACACACACACACACACACACACACACACACACACACACACACACACACTGACAACAATGACCAGCCAACGTCACAAACAGAACACAAGCAAAAGGGCATGACCATAAATAAACACAAGAATTTGTAAGGTTGACTTTTGCAATTAGGACTGCAAGGGAAAATATATCTCTGAGAAACATTTTAATGAGCTTCTGCTAAGCAGCCGTTCTCTTTAAAAAGAGCACACCCCAATAACGGTTAATCACTCAAAAACTGATTTCTTGAGTGTGTGAGATATTTCATGGTGTCTGGTGATGGCTCACTAAAGAGCACAGGGCAACATAAAACCTGAAGACAATTAAAAGGGTTATTTTTCACCCCCGTTTCTAAATTCTGTAGCAATTAATCTGCCCAATTTGATTACGAACGGCACAAATTAAACAATAAAGACCTGTCTAATGAGGGATTAATTATGGGTAGCAGGAGGGGAGTAGGAAAGAGGCAACAGCCATACGTCAGTGTCTCCTGCAGACAGCGCAGGGCCATAAGGAAGACAGAGAGGCTCCTCGTCCATGTGGTCCCGCGCTGATAGGGCCCCCCTCATCACAGCTCAGTAGATCCACAGCCCTTGGAGCCCATAAATGGCTGGGCCATAATTGAAAGTGCCAAAATCAATAGCGCTGACAGGCCTTAATTAAATTAAATATGTCTCCCATAGGAGAGAGGTGGGGTTGTGGGAGGAGGTGGGTACAAGTGCTGTTGCCCGAGTGAGCTCACTGTAGGGCCATCTCTGGTGTGTATGTGACAACACCCTTAAATTGGCAAATGGTTACAAAGTGACATGCTATGACGTCAGTGTCAAATGTGAAAATCTAGGGAAGATGACCTTTAAGTAATAGCTTAAACTCCTCTTTTTGAAATCTGAATAAAAAAGCATTATGCCAGGGCCATGCTGCCAAACCCGGAAACACAATGTAACTTTAGCTCGAGCAAAACTGATGAATTTGGTCACGTAAACGCAAGGACAGTTGGCCCATGTATATTTTCCTACGGTTATGCTGACATTTACTCAGCAGGATGTTATTCAACATCCAGCTCAGCATAGTTTCATTGGGCTGAACTTGAACTTCTAGACAACATTGAATTAACAATTTCAATGTTTCTTACATTCAATTTACCCAAAGTAGTTCCCCCACTTTGATCTAAAACAATAATCTGTCAATGACTTTGTGTGTCTGACAAAAGGTCAACAAAACTTCTGATTTGTTAAGCCTCGGGCCCTTTTGAATAAATCTCACAACAAACAAAGAGGATGTACCCTACAGTGGTGACCTGCATAGCTGGATGTGGCACAAATCCTCCTGCATTCCTGCTCCATGTGGGGTTCTCCACCCGGCCCATTACACCACGAGGATCTCCTGTTGTCTTAAGGCTGATTCTGCTGCCACAGGGAAACAAGGAGAGAGAGAGAAAAGGACATCACCTGAATAAAAAAAGCCCAACTCCTCATCATTTCAGGCTTTGCCCACATTTAAAGGATTATGCAGCTGGAGTCAGCAAAGGGTCACTGACAGAGAGTTCCTCTGGGTGGAGGCAGGCGGAGGACAGGGGCGGGTTGCATGGGATGGTGATGGGGGGCTACGAGAGGCTCAACCCCCTCTGGATAAACTTGAGTTGCAGACTGTTGAGACTTGTGAGATTAGGATGGAGCCAAGTCTGCTACGCTGTGATCTGAAGGACGGGGCACGCCGCGGCTCGCCGTCCACAGAGCAACTTCCCAGACAAAGCCCCTGTTTCTGACCCCCCTTTGTTATTTTGCTTTGCTTTTCTTTGGCCAGATCTAAAGCTGGAGGGAACAGCCCGAAATGATGGGCTTATGGTTTTTGTGAACGATGGTTTATGTACATGGTGTCACTGGAAGGGCAAGACAGAGATTTGCGGAGATATTTAAAAATGGCTGAACCCACACACCACTGTATAAATCCTTATGATTGCATTTCAAAACCATTTTTTAAATCTGATGTCAGTTCCCACAGAATTCATTTCTAATACAATTACCTCCAGGTATTTATTCTCGCCTATCTTGAGCAAACTAGCAAATTATTATTGTTTTCCAAGTAAATGTATCTATTGGACATAAAGAAAATACACAGTGTTAAATAGAGAACGTTTTATTTAATCATAAAAATGTGTAATTATTGGATATTAAATTAAAAACTGTATAATGATGTATTAGAAAAATGGGATACCTGGTTTTAAACAATGCAGGTCATGTTATCTTGATTTCCAATTGCAGCATTACCATTCTCATAATTAGGAATTCAATATATTCAAATTGCAAAAAGGATTTAGAAAAACTACAAGATCTAACAATTTGGAAGAATATATTATTCAACAGCAAGATTTTAGAGGAATACATTATTAATATTAATAAACTGCTGTAACGATACTGGTTTCTGTATCAACAGCCCAAATAGTGTTGCTGTAGTATGTCTGCTCTAAAATAAGACTGAGCATGTTTTCATTATTCCTGCAATTTGTTTTGAGCGCTGGGAAATAAGGGTGACAGCGTTTTGACGCTCCACATCATTTACATATCATCATTAAACTTCCCATTGAATTCCCTCATACTCGATTATGGGAATGATTTGTTGCCCAAACTATTGCTTGTTATGCGCTTATTAAGCATTTCATTTAAGACTCTATTTCGTTTCTAATCAACAAGCGCACTAGGCTTTTGAAAAGCCCAAATAATTGACTTATCAAAATAAATCCCATGATTTGTCATTTGTTAATCAGTCCATTTAGATGGCCTGTATCATATTACCCAGGCCAGTGATTTGCAAACGATTTGAGTATGCTTGCTGTTTAATGGTGTGAAAGAAATAAAAGGGCGATAATTCAATTTCACACCAATACCTCGGGTAATTGAGATGTCTTTGATTGAACGCTGGAATGTTGTAAATTTAAAAGGCACAGTTTTATCTAAGTTTTACAGAGGCGTGAACGGCAGGCAGGAGCACTGATACCGCTGCTCATATGATGAAATTATTTTGATTTCAAAGTCATGCAGAGGTCAGGGTGTGAGGGAGAGCGATGCTATCTGACTGAGGCTGTGTGTGTGTATGAACACACTTAGGCCACTCAAAATAAGAATATTATTATTATGATTCTTAATAATAATAATCACAATAATCATAATAATAATGAAGCTGCTAAAAAATAATAACAAGTGTTGAATAGCAATGATTTGGATATGTAGTCAATATGAGGTATATGGATCACTTAACTTATTTATAAATGTGGTTATCAAACCAAAAAGTAATGTAATGAAAAATGCAACTAATCTGTGAAGAATTGCACATCACTGATGCATTTAGCATGTACGCTATCAAGCCTATTAAATAGATAAAGCAGGTTTTATGTGTTTTTTTCAATATATTTTTATTTAGATGAAGATTGAAAAATATGAAGCACAAAGTCAGGAAAGTAACCAAGTGACTTTGGAACAATTTAACAATTATTAGCTTTATCACACATTATTACTACTAAAAATAATATATAGCCTACCAAAATGTGGCACATTTATTAATGACATTATTCTATTATTATTAAACTAAATTATAACATTGGATTATAATTGTTCCTATATCAGTGAAGTGGTTTTTAAATTAGCGCATTAATATTAAGAGTGATGCGGTCACAGGTGTGTGTTTAAGGACTGCTGCGGTCAACAGCCAATCAGAGCCGAGCTTCGGTACTGTTCCAGTCCAATGATGTGCCGAAACACTTGGGTTTTAACCAAAACACATTGTTTTTATCTGAAAAAATGGTGTGAATTATAACAGGAGGAATTACGTTTGTATGTCTTTTTACTTCAAACAACTTTAAATCAGTATGCGTTATTTCCGAGTGATTATGAATCGATGCAGGGTAAATCATTCTTTTGAGAGACTCTCTGACAATATGCCCCCCCCCCCCTCTAAACTGGCGACAACGCTTTCTTTTTTTTCTCTGCCGCAAGAGGTTTTTTTTATCATCACCGTGGGACACATTCATCCTGCCTGTCAGCCGGGGAGAGGTGAGGGAGATGAATGGGAATAAAGTTTGCTATAAACGGTCGATCTGATTCACTTACAGAGGTAATAATTTGAAAACTATTCCCTGCTCTTCTTCTCCTTCTCCAAGCTGTATTCGTTTAATCGTTGCAGCTTTAAATGCATTTATCTCCGGGTTCCAGCCAGCGAGCCTTCACATTTGGAGTCTGTTTCTTCTCCGAGCTGCTGTTTCCATGCTGTTCACCGAGGCTGCAGGGGGACTTACAGCCAGCTGCTTTAATTCCAATACTATCGAGTCTGTATAATACATCAACAACTGTAAACAAATGTAATGCTATGTTAAAAGTAAATGTTTACTAAATATGCATGTTGGTATTAGGCTACAGCTCATTCAATACACATTCAATGTTAGCTTACATTTAGCAATTTTAGCTTATAACAACTGTTTATGGCAATATTTGAGTTAGTTATAGAAAATGACTATAATGTGTATTGCATTTCAAAGCGTAGGCTATTGCCTAAAATATACCCAGGTTCTCTGATTATTAAAAGAATGATAATTAATGTTTAATGCCATAATCGGTGGCATACAACTGTAGCTATATGATTTGATTATATCATCTTACATTTTATTTTCAATTAAATGTTTTAACAAAAATGAAAATATTATTTTGTATCGATAGGCAGCAGTATTTCATATTAAACAGGCACTTTTTATAGGCCTAATGCAATGTTTGTTTTGGTGCGTTCAGATTTACGGAACAAAAACTGGTTTGAGTATGACAGTTGGACTTTGGACACATACACCTGCTAAATGGACTGGGGCTCTGGTCCACAGGCGGACCTGTGAGCCAGAGTGTGAATGGCATGTTGAAGCTTAAATGACCGTGAGGCATTGTTACTTACTGGCAGCAAAGTGCTCCGATTCGCCTGATTGCGCTAATTGCTTTGAAATAAGATACATTATGTATAATTATGCAGACCTTGAGTTAGACAGCAGGCTGTTTCCTATCATCCCCGAGGTGCATCATAAAGTTCACATTTTCCTTAACTCACTAAAACTTTTAACTTTTTTTTTGCTTATTTAAAATATGTGAAAAACAAATTCACTTATTTAGGCATCATCTAATAAGATTGTAAACTGGCACACATGTTAAACTTAAAATATGACCACGGTTTAGGATTCCTACTCACGTGAGCGTCATTGTCCCCACACGAAAGTCATTTACTCTCCCCAAGTACAAATATTTTGCCTGAAAATGCCTTTTGACATCGACCCTCCCTTTTATGTCTTTACAGTCTAAATTGACAGACCTTGCATGAAAAGGGTTAAGACAACTTTGAGAGGAGGGAACAATGGGCCTTTGTGCGAGAGTCCCTGCCTCCTGACTGGGAATCAAAGTAGTTTATAAAGTGAAATAAAGGCCCGATGAGCCTAACAGTTGTTTTGTACCTCAGCTCGGCCTCATTTGTTGCCTTGGGATTTAAATAAAACGGTATGGTAATGGTCTTCTTCATGGCACATCAGTCTTCTTAAAGGCCACTGTTTGGGATGCTAATTGCGAGCAACGTTGTTTTCCAGCACCACTGTCCCTCTGTTCACAAGACAAATAAAGTAGAGAGTTACATAGAGGTTCATCAAAATCAAGTTCTGGGCAAGATCATTAATAAATCATCAATTAAAGAAACGTTAGAAGTGTGAAGCAGATAAATAAAGAGAATGTTATTTCATTAATGCATGAAGTATTTTTTCATCAACTCTATTATGTCATCAAATCAGAAGTCCAACCCAGGTAAATACAGTTGGAATAATAACCCCATAACATATCTGCAGTGTTTTGGAATCGATATGATTTATGGGTTTCTGAACGAGTACACACCAGCAGGAAAAATTAGCAGGCTACGCGTTGTTGCTACATGTTAACAAACTGCACACGTTAATGCGTCTCATGTGTGCGTGTTTACGCACACACGTTTAACGAGTTGGTGTTTGAGGACGGGTTAAGTGTTTCAGCCCCGAGCAGAGGGGACTTCAGACGGACGCGGCGGCCCCGGAGACTCCGGTGACTTCAAAGATTTTCAGAGCAATGCCACTCGTTCCAGGTTAGAGGCTTTAAGTGTTTCCAAACACACTGCAGCTGCACGTGGAGGCCCTGCTACCTGCACACACACACAGGATGTGCTGCCGAGGAAATGATAAATTAAGACTTGTGTTAATTTTTTTTTTTAAATAAAGCAACTGGAAGGTTATCTGTTGTAAAATGCATAACGACTAGGAAACACCTGAGGCTGCAATTTAAATATGAACGTGGACACCAGAAATCAACCTACCTGTTGTTCAGGAGGTACTTTCAAAGACATAACTTGTTACATAAAATGTTACATTTTCATTTTATATTTATAAGAGTAACGATATCATTGTATTTTATTGTATTCCATTTCCTCTCCTATTACCATAATAAAAGACCTCTTGAAATAGTGAATTATTTACCTTATCGTGTCATCTTTATCGCACATGCATGCAAAGCAGGTAACTGCGTGCCCGGTAAAATAACAGTCACCTTGAAATGTTAATTGCAATGTTCAAGTGAGGAAAGATATTTATGATTTCAATGCTACAGGCAACTCCACAGTAAGTATACACTTTACGAGGCATTGGTTTTGGGGTCCACGGTACCACTGTGGTCCTGGAAAGGGTTCATTCATTCCCTTTGGTAATGTTATGGCACAGTGACAGGTAGATTATGAGGACGATTGGTTTGAGGTCTCACAATCCCCCACTGTATTTAACGCCCCACATACTCCTGCACAAAAAGCAAAAAACACCTCCTCAGAAAGGGATCTGCGGACCAGTTAGATCTTGAGAAACACTTGCACCGAGGAGTCCTTTTCATTAAATGGGACGCTGACCTTTTCTTCAGACTAGCCTTACTTTTACACCGACCATAGCGCTCATTTGAATAGATGGAAATGGCGTGCGATCGGCTGAGAAAAAGCTAATTTTTCAGGCTGAATGGCTCAGTGTCCCTGGGCTAAGGCGGGCAGAGGAGGAGGCGGTGCTGCGCTCTCGGTGCGGGTTCAACTTCTTCAATAGTCTCCCTAAAGCCGAGCGCTTTGATCCGAGCGCTGCTGGCGCCTAAAAACAACATAACTTGTCTGCCCATTAGGGAGACTGACAAATCGTGACAGATTGTTTATGCTTGGCAATTAGCGACGCAGACGCTTTCCTGAGAACCGACTACACAGCAAAAAAGTTGAACAATATTTAGACACTTAAAATAATTTAAATAAGAATATTTTTTTGGTATGATCTCAAACTTTACCATAGTTCACCTTGCTGCCATATATCCAGATTAATATTTTCAGCAATCAAAATATGAAAAAAAAATCCCCTCTTTTTAAGGACTGTGCATAATGGGGAGGTAAATAGCATACCCAGGTAAATCAATGACAGTCCTGGGTTAGATCTCTCCCTGGCTCCACGATGCCTCCTCCCCCTTGCCCCCGCGACTCCACATCATTTTTGACTTTAATGGATGTAGTCAAAGGGGGAAAATCCTACTGATCCCTCCCCCAAGCCCGATAATTACCCCTAAATGACTACGAAGGCCTGTGTGTTTCAATCTGATTAGAGCCCCGCAGCCATCAATAAACAGCGCGCTGCAAGAGGTTCATCTCATAAAGAGGCAGCAGTAAACTGTTTTGCAACATTCAAAAATCACTCCTGAATTAGCACATGGCCAAAAACAGTCATATGGGAATAAAGCATGTCAAAATCTTTAAGACAGAGAAGTTATCAAAGGGCATACATAAGAATAGTAATGCCCATAGGTAGTATTATAGAATGTCAATAACTTAATAACTAAGGATAATTATGGGGTATACATAATTGTGTGGGAATTAGTCTTAATGAAACCATGGTCCATTAAGAGTGGCTTGTGTTTATGTTTTTTTTTTTTTAGACTATTGTTAACTTCCCCACTGTGATTCTTTTTTTTTTTTTTTAAGTCCAGGTCCAGCCCATGTCGCCCCTGATTGGCCGCCTCTCTCTCCACGCCTGCCTTATTATAGCCCTGCACTCCTATTTGGTCACATAAACATGAGGATACCGTCACCTTAGGGCGCAGTGCAGTAACTTTGCTTAACTCTTTGCACTGTACCCACGAGAGTCAACTAGTGCCAGTCGGACCTGTATGGCCCCATCGATCGCCATGTCAGCTTTAACCGCTGCTTTGAAAACCGAAGAGCTTCCTCCCCGCTCGGTGCTCGTCAGCAGGGGCGAGATGCAGACCAGCCTGAGCCCCGCAGATGAGCCCGTGAAGCCCAAAGTTGCTATTTTGCCCTTCAGCGTCGAGGCGCTGATGGCGGATAGGAAACCCAGCAGAGAGGTGGTATCACCGGATGCCCCGTCCGTTCCCGGGACGTCCCATGCACTGGGAAAGGGCGTTAGGATGGGCTCGTTCGGTAATCTGGATAGTCCTGCTTTACCCATGAGCTCCCCGTTTTCGGTGGGCGACATCATGAACATGCCTGACGACGTGTTGATAAAACCCGAGAGCCCGGACAGTAACGAGAGAAATTCATGGCTACAGAGTCCTCGTTTTTCTCCCACGCCTCCACGTAAGTTTGTTGTCAGTGCATAGCCTAGAAATAGTTACGATCTATATTCAATGAGTTTAGGGTTGTGCTTTTGTTCGAACTTTTATGGAATATAATTTATGTCTTAGTTGACGTGCTTTACATGTGAGCAATAATATATTTTTCATTGCGCATTGCAATCCATGGTTCTAAATGTTCATTATATTAAATGTGTTATTTCCTCTCACAGGAAGGTTGAGTCCTCCTGCCTGTCCCCTGCGAAAACACAAGACGAACAGAAAGCCCCGGACCCCCTTCACAACGTCCCAGCTGCTGGCTCTGGAGAGAAAGTTCCGGCAGAAGCAGTACCTTTCCATCGCCGAGCGCGCAGAGTTCTCCAGCTCCCTTAACCTGACAGAGACCCAGGTGAAAATCTGGTTTCAGAACAGAAGAGCCAAAGCCAAGCGGCTGCAGGAGGCAGAACTTGAAAAACTGAAAATGGCAGCCAAACCTATGCTGCCTCCGGCTTTCGGGATTTCCTTTCCTCTTGGTGCGCACCCAGCGTCCTATGGCTCGCACCCGTTCCAGAGGCACTCGCTGCCGGTTTCCCCCATGGGACTGTACGCCGCGCACGTCGGATACAGTATGTACCACCTCGCTTGACATGGATGAAGGACAAGGGGAAAGTGCAGTGGGACACAAGGGGGTTTTAGACTACTTTCTAAGGGCCCCGAGCAAGAAGAGGGGCCCTTAGGACAGGTGACTTTTGACTAAATAAAGAGGCATCCTGGCGGTGAACTCAGTGTCACGTCCTGTCAGGGGGCCAAGACCTCCAAACTGACCCCCTTCTGAGGACCTTGAAGTTTATCCACTTCTCTTGACCTCGCCAGTAAGTTCACACACTGCAAAAATAATCCAACTTTATTAGTCTTTTAATCTCGAGTCTTGAATCTGTTTTTGTCAGTTTACTTAATTATAATGCCAATCGATAGATATCTTATTTCAGAAAGTAATCTGAGTGTGAGACCAATTGACTTTAAGGTGGACATTTTTGCAGTGCAGAAGTGGACAACAATTTAGTAGGTGATGTGTGGACAGTTTAGTATGGACACGAGTTTCTGTGCCACAATGTGTCAAAGATAGCCCCATCACATACCGTCAACAGTCGGGTAGAAAGGCTATTAAACCAGCTTGTATGAGTAAGTGAGACTCTTTTGCGCAGCATGACATTATGCCCCAACAAACTTATATTGGGAATTCGTCTACTGTCACACTGCAAAAAAACAAACATTCGTATCAATGCGTAAAGCTCTTTGGAGAACCACAGCATTTGTTTTTATAACAGCACTGTCTGTTGTTTGAATGATTCCCTTCGGAAGGGATATGTGTACTGTAAAATATTGTATATTTGAAGAATATCCTCATTTATATTATGAATATATTTGTGACATAACTTAACAATAAATTGTTTATTCTTTTTCATTAAGCACTTGTTCGTTTTGACTGACACTTGCCGCTGTATATATTTTTGCAAAGCAGAGAAACTGCTTATAACATTTTATTATTTTAAAATGACATCAGGTAACAGACTGCTATTTACAATTCTAGTTTTAGTTTATTTATATGGTTTTTACATTTTTATTTATGTATCTATTTTAGGATGAAGTCTGGGCCTGTTGTGTGTGTTGTAAGTTATATCACATTGACAAAAATCGTTTTATGGGGGAAAAACAGAAGGAACCAGGCCTGTTCAAAATCATGTTAAAAAATAGTAATCTCAAAGAGCACATTTTAAATGGGATGCTTTTTGGAATGTTATGGAGAATATTAAAGTATGTGACCTGACCATAACACAATTGACAGTATAATGTCGACTTTAATGTCGAATTCAAATCTTTCACGCTTTCTGCAGCAGGTATTTCAACCTTGCAGTGCTGATGTGCAGTGTGCATTTAAACTTGTCACATATTATTGGAAGGAATGTCTTGCTACAGCTGCTGCCTATTGCTTTGCAACAACTAACCTAGATGTTGTTGGCGCCAGCAGAGTTTAGGGGGTGGAGATGTTAAGGAGGGGGGGGGGGGGGGGGGGGGGGGGGGCTGACAACCAGTTGTGCTGACTTCAAAACACACCGATAAATATTGAAGATCACTTCTCTGGTCTAAATCGCATGTAAGCAATCTACTAGGGTGTTATTATGGAGTGTTTAGGGCGTAAAATGAGCCAGGTGACACACCATTATGGAGAAGATAGGGTGTTAGAACTGTGTACAAACATTATCTGGGGCACATAACGAAAATATTTCCTCCTTCAGATGAGTCATTTTCTGCCATCAGGAAGACTTAAATGACAAAACAAGGATCAGATAGGGAGAAAAATTACAGGCCACTCATCTGCAGTTTTAAAGGCTGTCTCTCTTGTTCTCTGCCATTCAGACAGGGGTTAAATTGGAGTAAAATAATTGCTGTAATGAGCAAAGGCAATCTGCCGCAGACGGAGCCCGGCTCCAGCGAGGCTGTAGCTCCAGGCAAGGCGGAACTTTTATCATTCCTAAAATGTCAACGGGGGACTGGGACGGGCAACACTCCTGACTCTGCTGTGATTTCCTGCTCTGCGCTGACACGCTGCTACCCTGCACTCAGGGTTGGGAAGTTACCAAGACATTTAACCAAGGATTGTAGAACACAGTATGTCAAACTATTACTTGAGTATTTCCATTGTATGATTTTTTTACTCTACATTTATCAAACACTCAGTAGCTTCCTTTTAAATAAAAACACGATGTGCTTTAAGACACGGTGCAGCAATTGATTACTAATCTACACCGTTTCGAAAGTATTTTATAGCTGACAAACTATAAAATTAAAATGATTTTAGTTGGATTAGTAATATATAAAAAATAAAACACAATTAGCTACACTACCCTTTATTGTAGTTCAGTGAAAAGAAATGTTCTCTGTAATGAATAATTTTTACGTTGGATAGTCAAATAGCCTACTCATAACATACTTATACATAAGTAACATTTGGACATTAGGAATTACATTTTTCATGGAATAATTGTCTACTTTTACTTGAGGGTCTGGCACAACCTCCCATGAGCCCGAGTCGTACTTGTTTAATCTTCAACTCAATTTTGAAACATAATAACCCATTTGAGTATGATATTAAATTAAATTTCATTTTCCTCTGACAATCTCCACTCCACTATGTGTAGGAAGCATGAATTAATACATAATCCCCGACAATGCGTTTAAATCACATGGATGGAGGGTCTATCTGAAAAGAAGAGAAACTTGACACAAAAGAGCCAAAGGGGATCTGTCTATTCTTTCAACTCTTTCTTTCTTTTGTCCGCGGCACTCAGTCTCGCCAGGACTTCAACAGAAAACAAAACTTACTTGTTTATATCATCCCAAAGATCACACGAGACTGTTTGACACTTAAGTTACAATCCCTTGATCCCCAATAAAAGGGGAAATGGGTTATTAGAAGTCGCCTCTGCAGGTCGGATAAATGGTTATCAAGGCAGAGGATTTAAGGGATGTTTAATAGATCTTTAACCGTTATTTTCCTGTTTTTCTCCATAAGATGTAGACTTAAATAGGAAACGAGATGAGAATTTACGAGATAAATGATTAGCCTATAGGTCATTAAAAAAAGAAAAGCCTTTTTTCTACCCCAGATTATTTTTGAACAAATATTGTTAAAAAACCCGTGTATTGTCAAGCGAGACTTAAATTGCAAAGACACCTAATGTGATTTGTTACTGTTGAAATCTGTTTCCACTCAAATAATTTGCCCAAATATATATTTAATTGTTATATTTTAACATAAGCCATTACAGAATTTGACCTGTATGCTACTTGATCATTAATTACGCTTCATTCTAAAAAAAGATTTCTAGATATTGTATGTGATTTTTATTGTAAGACGGGATATGTTAACATCTCTGCCTAGCGAGTTGCAATGGTTATTATAGGTAGCATTTTATCATTTAATACAAAATATCAGACACAATATTGTCAGGTTTATAGTAAGGAACTGAATATTTACTAAAACTACTAGAATTAGGAAATTGAATTGATATCATTCTCAAGACAACATCTATTACATATACAAGATACTTTCTATTTTTTTCAGATACCACACCACCACCTTCTGTTCAGAGTGTGGGTAGCCTTAAAGAAAAAAAAGCTTTTTCGTTTCGATAAACACGTCTAAGTTAGAAAAAAATATACCACGCTCTGAACTAAATATTAATTTAATCACTCTAAGCCCAAATGGATAACATTCAAATACCCCACTATGCAAACTTTGGCTTTATGGCTTATGATTAAAATAAAATAGAAGGTCTAAACAGTGAGAGAACAAACCAAAGCACTGATAGTTGTTTTAAATATTCGTGAAAAATATTATTTGGATTAATTATTGGCAAAAGAAAAGAAGACCTGTGCCCGAAACGAACATTTAAAGATGCTGGGACCTTCAGTAGACTCGTGATGAGATAATTTATGCTCATTATGAGAATGTCTTCTGTTTTAAAAGGGCTATTATAAGTAAAATGTTCCCTTGAATGATTCTTCAGACTCTGATTCATAATAATGTAATGGAGTATTAGGGGTATGGTTAATATTTCCAAGTCTTACTACAAATGATCTAACTATGGACAACCAATTTAAAAGCGTGGCCACATTTTTGCTCTGCAAAGCACAGCCACATGCTACAGACTAATGCAGCAAGAATGTTATAAATCAATGTTCACTAACCAGCAGAGATAGCCATCATCACCAGCCTCTTGCGGCGGCCTGTATCAAAAGGACCTATAATGTCAACCTCCTGCAGAAACCAGATGTTCTTACAGGGAATTTACAGAAATATTAGAGCAATGTCATATTTAAAAAAATAAAAAAGGAATGTAATAAACTTACAAAACGTTCAGACTGTCATGGAAAAAGTCAAATTAAGAATATAGGAAATATCAATCCATGATTTGGTCCAATTTGGTTTTGGTTTAGCCACATTGTTTTAACAATATATGGAGTAATAAACGTTTTAACAATATATGGAGTAATCAACATTGCTTATAACATTTTCACTACTAACCTGATGGGTTGGTCAGCATGACTTACTCTGTAATAGCGACCTACAAGTAGGCTACAGCATATATGCCGTTAAAAATGACTCATCAATAAACCTCTTCATGTTGTACTTGTGTGTCCGGCAATGTCCACTAGGGGGCAGAGGTGTCTGGGTTTATTTAGATTAATTTGAGAATTGTACATTTACAATATTGAATACTGATATACCGATAAGGTACTATCCCAATGGTGGATCAAACTGTCAATAAGTTGGTTTTACTTTTACACCTTCTTTGTTGTCAGAAGTCCTCCAGTGACCCTTCATTAAACACCTCAGTGTGCAAATCAATGGAACAGTTGAGCGTTTATTTAGTAGGGCTGGTTGACAGGAGGGGAAGCTTTGGTCTAATATGTGAGAGTTTTGGACTCCAACCAAATTTACTGAACAGCGTAATTACAAATGTGTGCCAATAATCTATTGGAAATTAAAGTGGGAAAAAACATTTTCTTATGTGGACTAATGAGGCAACATTTCTTTTAAGATGTAATAAAAGTGCTAAATGTGATGGAAAATTGCCTGGAAAACCACATAAACTAAATTGCACAACCAATGCTTTAATGTAAATGGGTTTCTGATCTGTCCTTTACAAGGTAATTTATTTCAACAAAGCAGAGAATGATTGCTGTCACCCTTCGGCTAAGTTGTTTTTGTTTTTATTGTGGAGCATTTAGCATTTTTGGTGCAGTGTCACAGAACATTAGTTTGTTAAATTACCTGGCCGCCTGTGGTTTAAATGTTCTGTTCTCATTTTGCCTTAATGATAGAAAATAAAGTGGATTCTGCAGCCCTCTAATGATGATCAATAAGCACTGTAATTAAGCTTTATAAGCTCACTGTGGGCTGATTTCTTAACAAGCCATATGCTGCTGAGCTCACTAACATTCTTGTTTTTGTAGGGTTAGTTCATTAACATTGAGCGGTTCAGACCTGATGGTTTATAAGTGCAAGACCTTGATTTGTTTCACAAAAAAAGAATATGTTCTTACAACATGGGTTAACATTAAACTGCTAGCTGTTAAATGATAAACTATAGTTAGTATGTGTTGTCAGATTTATATAATCTTCAGGACAGGACTGATGGAGCTATGAGAGTGTTTTCAGTGTTGATATAATTTTGTGCCATTACTGTGATATCAGAACAATACAATATTGTGCATTTAGAAATCTAGTCTTGATGATTCAAATACTGAAACATTATTACAACTTTGAGAGTATTTGTTATTCATGTCCTTGTCTATTTGATAAAGAAGTTTTATATTAATTTTAGTTCTCAGAGTGAAAATATTGTTAATTAGTTCTCATCACAGTAAGAAATACATGGACCTTTTCAACATAATGACTGCATTTGAATGATTTATATGTTTTGGCTGCACATCACCTATATCTGGAAATAAAAATCTCTGAATTTATACTAATTCCTGAGTCAAACACAAAGAGAATAACCTCTTGATTTAAGTCTGTCGTGGGCACCTTTATAGACAGTATATTGTAGTGATTTATCAGCAGCAAAACATTGTGGAAATCCCTTCTTGTCTTATGTGGCAACATGAGACTAAAACAATCAGCACCACCTTGTGACAGATCAAGGCACTGTCATACACCATGTGATGATAAACCTTCAATAACTATTAGTAAATGGATGACCGTTGCATGGATTGTCCTGCCTCTTATTCCTGATGTGCCTGACCTAGGAACACTGCAGCTCCAGATTTGCTGGTACCTCAACAACCCTTAATATGATTGAAATTATTTAGTGTGCCCAGCAGGTTCTCAACGCTCATGCATCCTCCCCAAGGTAACCCGACTAAGTCTATGTCATCCTGTATATGTAGCAGGCTGCAGGCATAACACATGAAATAGAAATGGCACAACAGCTATCTGGGCCAATTGGGGAATGTGCAAATTTAGAGTATATTGCTGTATTTCTAAAAATGCAGAATATGTCAACAAAAAATAGTCGGGCAACAGGTTCAACGAGCAACCAATAGCCAAACCAAGAGCAGCAAACCAAGAACAGCAAGACAAAGAACAGCAAAGCAACAAAAAGCAAAGCAAATAACAAGGTAACAAAGCAACAAACAGCAAATCAGCAACAGAATATTTGGCTGCTAATAGGATAGATGTCTCAGCAAATATGTTTATTTTTATATGTAGCCAATTTATCATATCATATCAAGGACCAATTTATGTTATCAGAAGTGCAATTTTAAAGCCAACGCTCGCTGACATGAATGAAAACCAGCAGTTTACATGGAGGACAGATTATGGAGAAGTCCTGTAAAACATTTGTTTAGGGACCTTTAAATTTATAGACCTAACCCAAAAACTCTCCTTCATTTAACGCATCATGTAACCACATGTATTGAAAACATGAATTAAATATAAATATATATATATATATATATATATATATATATATATATGTATAAAAGTATTTAGTAAAAGGTCTCAGATAGTGATGAGTAATAGCTACTTTTGTTACATAATGTCTAAAAAGCTTAAATAGATCGAGCAACTGATTAAATGCATGTGGTTTATACGGTCTGACCTTCAGAGGGCAGCAGAGTCCATACAATATATCAGAAACTAAAATTCCCAAACTCAGTATGTCATAACACTACTGTCAAAATAATGGCAACTACTTGGTTATGTGTGGGAGTGGGAAGTGTGGTTTGTGTGAAAACCACACAGCTTCACCAATCACATTTTAGAAAACACAAGTCAGTTACTTTTTCTTTTTGTGTTTGACCCAAACGAAGATTCCTGGAAATGCAACTGTCTTTTAGTCCAGTGGTGACAAGAAAAATTAAGTTGTGTCAGTTAATATCACATGTGAGAATCAGAACAGTCAAAAAACAAAATTAAGTATCCTGTGGATTCACAGACTTCGCACGGACCATTTTTGTCTCAACATTCTTTTCCCAGAATCAACTTGCAAACATTTTGGAAATTACTTCAGAGAATATAACAAGCAAAGGCTGTTAGATAAAGAGGTTTTATTACATAATGAAAAACACATATTGTAAGTTAGTGTAAATAATAACAGACATGTTCCTAAGACTATGAAAGTGGGGGCTCTTATGTTCTACCCATTCTGCATACATCCAAGTACATTGTCTTCAGTTTAAGCACAAACAGCAGCACTGTAGTAACTTCTTTGGTATAAAAAAAAAAGTTTTAAAACGTGTCTATATGTGCTTCTAAGTGTGAGAACGCAATGCCTATGACATTTATTTCTATGTCACATTCTCAACCACAATGTTTAAATCAGCAAATGTTTACAAAATGCAGTATAATGCTCCTTTAACAGGTTGGTGAAAGCAAGGGTTATGGCAACACAGCATTTTTCTCTTAATGACACATGAACCTTTGATCAGTCTAGGTAAGTAAGCAGCAGTAAAGTCCTGGCTCAAAAGCATCTCTTATTGGTTTATTATTTCAAGGTTTTCATCGGCATGGTTGGCATTCAGCAAATTTCCTGTGGAAAGTCCTGCACTCCTTGCTGGAATTTAGCCACACATGTCCACTAACATGAGTCTGCAGCTACGAGCCAACTAGGTACAATGTGAAACAGCACTGAGTGTATTGTTTATGATGGATGCAGGCTGTGGTGTGTTTGTGTTACTATTGTACATATTGCTGAGGTGTTTTTAGGAATGTAACATACTGCTCATCTCTCCTCCTGTAGTAGCTGCAGCCGGTCCTCTGCATAGTAGGGACGACTGTGTCCAGTGTCAATACCCTCACAGTCATCTGTGAAGAACACCAAGTCCTGCCAACGAAACAAAAACATGAGGTGTAGAGACTCAAGCCTGAAAACAAGAATGTTAAGGTAAAAAACACAGCAGGGCGTTTCTCGATGCTCTCACCCGATAACAGATTCTGGTGATGATGTTGTACAAGTTCTGGATTTTACGTTTCAGCAGAACCATCCTGGGACGCTCTCTGCAGAAGGGGTTTGGATGGTTCAGCACTACATAGAGGAAATCACGAAGCTTGGTTGTGATGCAGGAGTTCTAGAAAGATAAAACAGCAGCTTGATAACAAACAGTGCTCTTTTAAGCTACAGACAGATCTTCTGGAGAATTACCTTTACATTACCATTATCAGAAATTGTAGTTTTGCACAACAGTACCTAAACCTTTTTGGATCAAAACATACATACAAAAGGTCCATTGATCCATATCAGATAGCCTTTTGTCATAGGGCTGCAACTAACGATTATTTTATTATAATAATAAAATAACATTAGTGAATATTGTCCCAGTAAAAGTTTACTGTGATGTATTTAAACGTCATGTCCAGTACCCACATATATTCACTTTATACATGATATATATATTTATACAGAAGAAAATGTTATCTCGATATTAAAGTGCTTAAAAAAAAAACATGTTTTGGGCCACTGTCCAAAAAATTACTTAAGTGATTAATCGATTATCAGAAAAATTAGTTGTATTTTACATTGACTAACATATAAGTCGACTAATATGGCAGATCTACCTTGAATTTAATTAGCACCTTGCGCATTCGAGTCAACGCTATAGCTCTTACCTCACCTGGATTTTGTCATCGCTATCATTTGCTTTCTTAGTTCTGCTTAACAGTTGGGGCAAGGTTTTTGTTGATACAAAACAAGTGACAAGCAAACAGCTCAGTTTCCTTGGAATCCATTTAACCATCAATGGGTCCCAACACCATAGGCTATAGTTTTAAACTTACGTGCACATCAATGAAGATCGTGGGAAGAATCTCAGCACACGTTTTCTGCAAACCAACGAAGATGACCGTTAACGTACATAACACGGAGTCCTACCAGTCTGCACAGCCTCGGTTTCAGAATATGACAAATCTCCTACCGTGCGATGGTACGTGTGGATCTTATCCAGCAGAGTCATGACTTCTTTGCTGAGGCCGAGCGCTCGGGAGTAGCAGGTCGGAGGCGCGCACTCCGACAGCCACACGAAGCTGAAGAAACACACGAGGTAGGCGAGTCCGAGCCTCATGTCGGATAATAACACTGCTGCTGCTGCTGCTGTAAACTGTGTCACAGTGAACCGAGTTTCAAATAGTCAAGAGGAGGTCTTGCAGCAGTTTTAATGGTGGAGTGGTGGAGGAAAAAAAAAAAGCAATGGACGATGACGCGCAGCGAGAGTGAGGAAAACAGTTGGGGGGGTCTGCTGTGTTTATGCACGCTCCAAATACCACGGATGATTGAGCCGCTCCTGCTGATAAACAACCAAACATTTCCAACGTTCACCCACACGATGTAAATTCCCTAGAATCAGGATATCAATAACAGCTTTCAATTATCACTAGGGGTCAACCCCTTTGAAAACATGTCAAAAGAAAGGATGCATTTCAGGCCTTGATTTGTGTTAAAAAGTTCAGTAAGAGGAAGATAAACATGTTTATTTAACAAAAAATGTATTTAAGCTGTTGCACAGGAAAGAACTTGGAATGTGGATACATTTAAATCTACCTGTTCATCTTGAGTCAAAGGCATATAATTCTCACTTCAAACCAGAAAAACGGTGTAACCTGTCTGATATCTGGAGTTTTGAACATGAATAATAACAGTTTTGGATGTGAATACAGTACACATTAATACTAGGAACACACATTTGTAAAGTCCTTTTCAGTAAATCTGAATCTGAACTTTGTGGACCATTTAAAAAGATGTCCATTCAAGAGACACTTTAAATCTTTTTACATTTTTACAACATCATGTAAAATCCTGAATGGTACTTTGGCAAAGCAGAAATCTGTCTTGGCAAATCCCCTTCAAAATATTATGGGTTCTTACTCAGCTCATGCTTCAAGCGGTCGTCAAGTTTCGTTAACATTTGGGCAGTAGATTTCTCATCATCCTGCTGCCAGTAAAAACAAAAAAACATAACTTCTTTGGCTGAGGTAATAATAAATTGTTCAACCGCAACCACCATGTAACTACCATTTCAAAAAGGACGGGATATGTTTCGCTAAACAGCAAAACTATTAATTTATTTTAGATTTTAGTATTATATACTATGATATAGAGCCATCATCATTAAAGTAAAAAACTTGAGAAAGACAATGTTTGTCAGACTCAAGGTAGGTGTGTTGGGGCCACTGAGCCCTTCTTCAGGTTGAGAAAGTTCCTTTTCTTTTTTCTTTTAGGAGCCCCTACGCTGCCACATGATTCAGGTGGGTCCCTGAACACAAACAACCGCTCTCCTGTAGAGTGGACACCCATCACAGAGCTGGCAGACGCTGGCATCATGTATTCCTCCGCTGTGCTTTGTAATGTTTCATTCGAAGGCCTTTCTTTAGCAGTGTCATTTAGCGTCTCACTAACTGTGTTTTCAGTCACGGTTGATTTGGAAATTGGAAGTTGTGCTTTAGTACGACTGTCCTCCTTCCCTTTCCCTCCAACCAGCAGTGGTGCAACATCTCTTGGAGCCAGGAGAGGAGATCTGGGGAGCAGTTTTTCCATCAAACTTTGCCTCTTTTCCTGGAGTCTGTGAACATTTGGAGGACAAAGGAGCTGTTGTGAGTGGGAGTGTTGAAGTGCTTACCTCATGCATGTGGTCACTGCAGCTCAGCCATGTAACTGAGTGAAGGCACATGATACATCAATAAAGGATATTTTATGATGTGGCTGATCACTGAACTAAAAAATGAGTCCTAATGATGTTGTTAAATAAAGTCTTTATACAACAGCTGGTAGCAAAACACAGACATGTGTTGAACTCACCTCTCTCTTTCCACAGTGCAGCTTGGCATAGCTGGCATATTTTTATGCACCACTTCTTCTCTCAGTTTGACAGGAAGAATTCTGTTCAGCCCCTCAGCACACCTGGGGAAGAAGTCATCAATACATTAGAAAGCCTACAACTGCGATAGAATCTCTGAAGACAATTTCCGGCTTTGATACAACATCTGATGCGCTGTAATAACTTTTTATTGGCTTAGAGGGAGAGCTCTGTGATCTTTTCCATTAAATTAAAAGATTAAATATTTTATCTCTTTCTTATTAAAGGTACATCATGTTAAGCCTGTCAAATTATTTAATAAGCACAGATAAATCCAACTGTAAAATGTCACAAAGCTGTTCTTCATTAGAGGATTTAGTATTGCAGATTTCCTCCAAAAAGAGGTAAACAGCAAATCATATGCACTAGCATTTCCGTGAAATTCTTATACTAAAAAAAAAGTATAGCATCTATCATCTGATTACAATGCCCATTATACTAAACGACAATTCAATGCATATATGGTATTTCACAGGTTATGGTGTTTGACTACATATTAAACAGATGTTACAGACACACACAGACCTGAAAGCAGTGACACATTTTAAAGAGCGCACTTTTGTGATGATTCATTTGGGAAGTATTACTTTTATGTCAAAACTAGCTTGGTTAAGTCTGCCCATAGCAAGACAGATATGCCAGCCATTATTGGGTATACTAAAAATCAGATGTTGAGTCAAAGGGAATAAAAAAAGGGAGAAGGCATTGTTTCTGCAGAAACAGACAATTGTTTCCCTGAATTCACATTAGCATGATTTAAAACAGTTGTAAAGAACCATTAAACGCTATTCTGCCAACACAAAGTATATACAAAAGAAAAGACAACCACATGTTTTACATATTGTTCAAATCTCTTTCCCTTTGGGCAGACATCTCCGAACCTCTTGCATGAGAAATTATTCATCAGTAAAGTAATCCAAACTCAGCGGGGGCCAGACATGAGTGTCCCAGTGAATCAGGAAGAGAGTTATATTAAATGATGAGTATAATCATTTATCTCAACAATCTGGGATCAGAGAAAAATGGCCCTATGTGCAAACAGTTTGCACATTCATTTGAAACAATGCTTGGAGATGGGTTGGTTTCAGCCAGCTGTGTTTAAACACTGCTTTTATTTATTTATACAAGTGACTTCACTCAAGATCTTTTTCTAAACCACAGAATTTGAATCTCTGAGACTGATTGTGAAGTTGTGCAAACGGTGTATTGACTATTGTTGGATCTATTTAATTCAATTAGTTATATAATTTTTCCCTGTAAAAAGGAGGGGGGAAGAAACATAACATGAGTAGTGCATGCTTTACCCACATTAGTAAGTAACTAAACTCTGCTTGCAATCTGAGTAGAGCCAGATAGATTTGTATCTGATGCTGGGTAATCTTATGCTGTACAGGAGAGTGCAGATCTTAGATACGTCTTCCTCACTCCTCCCAAATGAATCTCACTCAATTGTCCCTCCCAGCTCCCTTGCAGTCAAGATGTCAACCAAGATTACCAAAAAAGGGATTTATTCATCCCATATCCTGGCTAACTTTAGTTGATCATAACATACTGGGAAATAAATTAATGTGCATATGCTTCGGTTCAAAATGAGACCAAACTTTTGTATGGATGTCAGATTTTGAGCCATGACAAGGCCAAAGTGCGTCCCGCAAAAGACGAGGTTGGGTTTGTTTTTAGCTTAGCCCCTAGCAGAAAAATGCTTTTTGCTACTGAAGCAGTTTGATGATCGCTCTGCGGCCCCTACCGGCTGGTTTAAAGTAGTGGGAAGTCAGATAACGACAATATAAAACAGCTAATAAAATAGTTATATTTCAAAAACTGTGGATCGCAGTCATAAATAAACCCATCAAATAGTTTAGGGCAGATGGCCCCAGTAATGTCCAAGTTTAGCAGTGGAGCAACACACAGATAAACACACATTGGATGCAACGCACACGGCCGACACAATATCTCCCATTGGGCTTTAAAAAACGATCAACTATTAATCACATCTCATAAGTCAAACACATTATTCTTGGTTGACCCTGCACAATATAAATTAAAAGAATGCTTGCCAGAAGACAAATCCATGACCTGTCTCTTACCCCGAGTGTTCCTGCTCTGCCGACGATAAACCCGGGCGCTGTTTGGGGCAGAGGGCGTCGGTGATGGAGAGGAGTTCGCTCTCAGGCAGGGTGGGCAGGAGGAGACGCAGGGCCTCCAGGAGAACCTCAGCAGACAGCTGACTCTGCCTCACCAACCCAGATGCAAACTCCAGATCCTGAGATGAAGAAGAGCAGGGCACAGAGCCACATTCAATAAAATATTTCCCTCTTCTTCTTAAAATATTCCTGTATTTTTCCATGCGGTTCATTTTTGTGTTGCATATAATAATGAAAAAAAAAAAAAAAAGCCTCAACAAAAATTCTGACCTGATCACAGTTTGCATAAAGTCTCCTGAGCTCCATTTGCTCTTTTAAATCTTCCATGGCTTGGTTGTTGCCAGTCATTTCCTGCAATCTGAAAACACCAGAGAGTTTCAACACTGAAAATTAACCGCCTGTGTCAACCCACGACATTCTTCATTACTCTTGAGATGAGGCTGACATGACAGCTCACCTCTCAGCCAACAGCGCGAGGACCTGATCGCTTTTGTACAGCGCCCCCTGGAGGATGAAGGTCATCCTGCAATCCCGCTGCACTTTAAACATTCTCTCCTCCTCACTCTCCCCCTCTACCTCAGAGTCTTCTCTCTGTGTTGGGTTTGACTCGACTCTGGAGGGAGACATTTGCAGCTCGTCCTGCTCCTTCATCTCTTTCTGAAGCTGCTGTTCTGCTTCCTCCAGGCCCTGTAGCAAGAGTCAAATTACACTAATTAAAGGCCTGTAATGAGGACGTTGCAGTCTCAGATGAAACATTGCAATTGCACATTAATCTGAAGCCTTTTATATCTCCATGAGCCACCCAACATGCAATGCTACAACAGATTTAACTTGGAGTCCTACCATGCAGTGGTTCTGTATACTGTGGGCCATGTCTTGTTTCTCCAGGCTCTTCCTCTCTCTCAGCTGCTGAATGAGCAGGCTGTGCAGAATGAGCATTGCTCTGGAGGTTTCCAGGACCTTGGTTCTCCTCTCAGCCTTCTGGTAGTGGATGGTAGCCATCTGCATCGCCAAGCTGTCGCCCTGAGAGCGCAGATCATCCTCTCTTTCCTTACGCATCTCCTCCATCACCTGGACAAATTAGTCATCTGTTATCACCCAACTTGTGTGCAGGCTAGGCATTGAACACATAGTCATTCACCTGAAGGACTATAGTTTATAGTTTCTGCTACCAAACAATCTTAGGGTTTAATATTGTTCAAAAGTTAAATCTCGGGTAGGTCGTTTAATTTATGTGACATTAAGAAGAACATCTATTGACCTTTCAGCAAATTGTAATTCAAGTGAACTAAGAGTCCATTTGAATTCTGCACCTCTTCTTGAAGACTTTGGTTAGTCAGACATAAATTCTACGAGAAGGTGTTTCTATCATCTGTTCTACAAATGGAGATTTACCTACGGAATGTTCTGCATCAGAAGTTTCTATTTCTACAACCTGAACTGCAAAGCAACCCAAAAAGAAAGGGTGGCTCTATACTAAAAAAGTAAACCTGACAAGAAAATGTTGCTAATAGTTTAGCCTCCTGCCAACCTGTAACCAAAGGCTTGCAACCAATACTGTAGCTAGCTAGAGCCTCTTATCACAGTCATTGAAGCTAAATCATTTTCTATACAGGCTTTTGGCTGTCTTAAGACAGAGGGACAGAACGTTGAGAGAGGAGACCTGCATGATGAAGGCTGTATTTTTTAAATCTGGCAAGTTTTTCTTCCTTTTTACAAGAACTACCCACCCTGGGGACCCTCTTTAACTTTAATATGCTGAAATGTTATTATTCATTTTTTCCGACCAACAATTGCAACAATAAACCACCCCCCTAAGCTCTATTACACCCATCATTCCCTTCTTTCACTTAACAATGACTTATAGTAAAGATCATTTCACAGCCTTACCGTGTCCATGAGGCCGCTCTCCGTCTCCTTTTCCTTCTCACAGAGTTGGATCCTGTCCTCAAGCCTTTTCTGGAAGAGCAGCAGGTCAGAAGTGTCTGTTTTCGGTCTGGCCTCGCTGGTTTTCCCCTTGGATTGCATATTTGTCTGCAGAAACCACAATATCCATAAGTTGTTTGGGAACTGAAAATGACTCCAAACATGCTGTTATGATGCAATTAGAAATCAAACCACTCTGCAGAGGTCTTATTATTTCAAAATTACAATGTGCATTCATCGAGCGGCCACACAATTGAGGCTGATGGCAGTGTGGTTTTCCCTGGTGGCCGCCATTCTCCATTTCATACTTATTTGAAACATTAAATGCACCATTATATCCTGCTGTAGTTTTATACATACAGTATGGGCTTTAGAATCGTTTCATGAGGAAATGTAAAACAAAGACCATTAAGTTAGCACAGAGTAAAAGAGGTGGGCATAGAGACTTCTGTCCCAGGAGAAGGACAAATTATAAGGCAATCACATGTTAATCTTGACAATTGAGCAATAATGCTTAACTATATTGCAAACGTATATAAAATCTGTGTAAAGTGAACATGGGGATTTTTTTTTTTGCTTGTACCGATCACAATTTTAGTGTACAAATTAAAATACACTGATAAAGGGATTATTGGTTTAGATCACTGTGTCTTTTGTTCTAACAATGGCTATATAATAATATGTTTATAATCTAAAAATGTCAGCGCCAAACTATAAAAAAGGGAATTTACTTTATAATTTGGTGCGGAACATGCTTCTCACAAGGACCAAGACTCATATTTTCTATTTTTCCCTTCCACAGCATTAGCAGTGTTCCACCAGAAATTTCAATCAAATATATTGGATACTCTGAGCCCTTGTTGGTGGAAACACTAAACCCCAAAAGAAGTGTAGCATTGAGTATTGCCATCAGCAACTATTACATTTTAGTCGCAGAAAGTCAGAAAGGTTTTAAACCAGACACAGGTTTTGAGAACATAACAGCTTAATTTAGTAAGGTGTGATTTTATGTGTTCACCATTTGTTGCTCGCTCTCCTTTCTCCAAGATGCTAGAGCCGTGTGAAGTTTGGTTCTGGAGATGGCGTGGGGCAGCACCAGGCAGCGATCCATCACGGACAGACACTTCTGGAACTCTAGTTTCATCCTGAGCCGGTCCTCTTCAGACAGAGTCAACTGGGACGAACACAAACAACTGGGAGAGAAGGAGATAGGAAAAAGGACGACGTGGCTGTGTTGAGAGGAGGATAATATCATTCCATTATGGTTTAATTATTGTTTGTCAAAGATGCTCTAGTCTGGGACTTCGCCTTGTCATTGAAAACTATGCTGTAGCTACTGCGGAAGTGGGAATAAATCCTTTGAATTTGAATCCAGTCTGCTATATTACACCTTTTGCTGAAGAGAAAAACCATAATCTGATGTCCTCAAAGTGTCTATTGACTGTCATGTTATCGAGAAAGTACTAATTTTCTCCCAAAATTCCACAGCCAATAAGAATACACACAAGGCCTTGAAATAAAAGGAGGAGTGTAATGCTATCACTGACCTGAAGAAAGCTCTGCAGTGCGCCCGGAGCTCTCTCTGCTCCTGCAGCTCTCTCTCCATGGCTTCCCTCAGAGCCTCCCTGGTGCAGCTGAGGGTGCGCAACGCTGCCTTTCCTTCCTGGTGCAACCTCTCCTGTCCCTGCGGGAGAGCACTACCTCCCTGTCCCTGAGCTTGCCCTGGTCCCGCAGGCTCTGGTTCCAGCTGCAGCAGGGAGCGCTGCACCCCTGTAGGCAAGAAGGAAAGCAGGGCCTGGGCTGCAGAGGGCTGGATGGCTTTGAGTTCTGTTATCGCACCCTGGATCACACGCATGGTCACCTAGAGAACAGGTTGAGGATCAAGAGAGTATATAAATCTCAGTGGCATTTTCATGTGGGTTTTTATCTTTCACTGATAAGATCGTGCATGTGAAAAGTTAAATTGGCACCTTGCGGATGTCTGCAGCAGCCTCTTCATCCAGGTTGTTGATGAGCTCAGCTAGCTCCAAACTGTGAGCTGTAAGTAAGTTACTCCAACAGTGCAGGTGCTGAGCTACATCTATCCTTCCCTCCAGACCCTTGGACAGCCCAGACAGATCCTTCTGCCTCTGTTTGTGGACCTGGAGCTTCAGAGAGCAGGATTAAAGAAAGATTTTAAGGTATCAGTCCACATTAAAGCACCGTGTTTGCTTAAAAATCCTACAAATGCATGTGCTCCTCACCATCTCAGAGATGAGCTCCCGTCTCTTCTTAATCAGTCCACAGCGCATGGCCCCCTTCTCTTGGCTCAGAGAATCATCCAGTCTCTGCCTCACCATCAGCAGCTCTTTCTGCATCTTCTCCTGCAGCTGATCGATCTGCTCTGCAGACACAAGGCTCCCTCTGGTGGAGAGATGAAAACATGCCAGCTTAAAACACAACCCCAGGGTCTTACCTGCTGCCTTCGCTGCATTAAACAAGGCAAAAAGCGAATAAAATAACATTCTGTCAAGCCTACTCATCAAATTTTGTCTTGCAAGTGTCTTCACAAATATATATTTTCTATTATATACACTTTAAAACACAAATATAAACAATTCAGATTTAATTAAAAAAAAAATGTACATCAAACTGTAATAAAAGCTTACTTGGCCAGATTTATAGTTTAGCTTTGTGAAATAATCATCACTTGTAACAAATATAGGCACCGACCTCCTGATGTGAGTGAACCAGCTGTCCAGGTTGCTGGAGGTGCTGGAGAAGCTGTCAGAGATCAGGCTGTTGAGGCTGCGAAGGCTGTGCACCAAGAACTTCCTCTGTGCGTTGCGTTCATCGAGCACGAAGCGTTGGTTTGCAAGGACCACATCCAGCATCTCCTCAAGCTGATCCTGAGAAACAAAGTGTGGATACGTCTCATTATGTCTTTTAATTAGATGGATGAACAGAAGCAAAGAATACGGAAAACCAAGAATGGCAAAAGCTTTTTGTCAATTTTGAAAGACTCAAGCTCAAATTAAACCAACATAATTATGTCAATCAAATAGTCAATTCTATTATGTTACTATTTTGAAAACGTATTTTGAGTGCTTACTTGACAGGCGAAGTAATCGTGCTGAAGACTCTTGGCCGTGCTCTTCTCCAGCTCACCCATCCTGGTGGCCTCCTCCAGTTCTTCGGAGAAAATCTTGTGCAGCTCCACCCGGCGCCATTCGATGATCTGCCTCTGGAGCTTCCCCGAGGCTTCCTCGTGACGGACCAACAGGATGCGCTGGAGCTGGCTCTGGCTCAGCTTGTGCAGCTTCTCCAGGAGGACACTGCAGCGGAGGAGCTCCTAGTTACATTACAAAAGAGATTTACAGTTCATATTTCACCATAGGCTCAGAGTAAATTGCTTTGTTTGAGTAAACTACAGTGTGTTTTTGGTAAAATTATGACCATCCTGGCCAAAGTTACACAGGGGATGCCAAATCCGGAATCCATAACACTAGCTCTGCCTGATTTAGAAAGCCCCTTTTAAGTAACTGTGTTGAAATTAAACAGGATTCCTTCATATCCAAGAAGATTAAATAGGAATGTAATTTCCCTAATGAACTACTGTTTACTCACCTGTTGGTCTGCATGTTGACACAGCAGCTCAGCCTGGTTCTTCTCAGCAGCCTCTCTGTGATGCTCTGCTTCCATCTCTTCCTGACTCTCCAGGTGACATCGGCCATTCTGAGCTGCCATGCGGGCCCCTCGCTCCTCCTTCAGCCGGCCCTCCATACCTAGCATCTGTCCGTGGAGCACACTCAGGAGCCTCTGCTGGGCTTGGGCACTGGCAAGGCCCCGGGAACGCAGGTCGCCCAGCAGGGAGGACATCACGTCCGTGTAGATCTGAATCCGGGTGGCCTCCAGGTTATTGGTGGCATGCAGCAGCGTGGACATTTCAAGGCTAAGAAGGGAAAAAATGTTGAGTAAAGTTTATGGGACTTTAGTGAGGTGTATCATCAAAGGCAGATAACATTCACTGTCTTGCTGGATCTGATAATAAAGCATTTATTACAGTATAAAAGTTAAATTAGGAAACATCATAATATGCGAGGGAAATAAATGTTATTATGATTACTCCTTTAGCTGAAACAGTAGCTTTTTGCACAGCAAAATAAAGTTTCCTCTCTTTTCTAAGCAACACAATGCGAAAAGGCGAGAAATAACTGCATTTATTTAGTTATTTTTTAAATGGATGGCTCAAATTTCCACTTACATTTTTAACTTAATGAATAACATGTAATCATTTGTTAAATTAAAAGTAGAAAACTCCCGACATCTGTTGAATAAATTACATTTATTCATCTTTTCAAACAAGCAGTGAGTGTCCCATTTATTTCACTTTCCGATAATGTTGTTCCTTTCAGATCCATTATAGGGTATCAAGCCTTATAAAGAGATGTTCCATTCCAGCTCTGCTAGTCTACTCACTTCTCCAAAGCCTGGTACATGTTCTGGGGATCTTCCAGCACCATTGTGTCCACCATCTTATCTTCGAATGCGGCCTCATCTTTTATGGATTCACTCATGTTGCAGTCTGCATACTCTGGGACGGAGTCACGCCTCTTTCTCTAAAGCAAGGTGATATATGCAATAAATTAAGAAATATCCGACGCTTTAAAAAATGAACAACATATACTGACGTCATTTTGAGAAAATAGTAAACTAAACTTAGATATTCCATTAAAAAATGGTTGGTCAACAACAACATTGTCAACCAAATAAATCCTTTTAATAGACACAAGACCTTTTTGACATATACAAACACAACAATATAGCATATGTAATTAGGTTTAAATCGTATATATCAAGATAAGAAACAACATTGGTGATACCCTTTGCCGGAGAAGGTTCAGCCTGGTTCTGAGGCCGATCAGGTTCATGGCCAGAAACCCAAGTGACAGCAGCACCAGCATGACAAAGAACCCAGCAACAAATCCAGCAAAATGGACACCATGGTTAGGATAAATCTAAAAATGAAAGCAAGAACACAGGCTTTTCCTCAAACCCATTTTGTAAACACAAATGAGAAAGCACTACAGGAACAGAACATGCAATGCTTGAAGATGCAGGCAGTTGTGTTTCCAGTTAAGGAGCTTACCCAGTCAGTCGAATTCACTCTCAAGGTTAGATTAGCTGTTAATGGACCAAACATACTGACATCATTCTGTAGATTGAAGAAAACAATACTCCGGTTAAGAAGAGAGAACATGTACAGGAGTGATAGGCAATTGCTGACATGGTGAAATTAAAACAGTTGGAGGATTGTTTTTTGTGTTGGAAAGAGCAAAAACTAGCAGAAAATAAAAATACCTGTGAGGCGTTGGAGAAGGTGAGAAAAGCTGGGAGGTCCAGGATTTCAGTCTTATGACTCCTTATGCGAGCGGTATAGTTGACAACAACTTGGGATCCAGCTAAAGAGTTAAAATCAATAGTATGTTATGTACTGTGGAAGTAAAACATTCTAATATTTGACATTTAAAAAAGAAGTTAAGACCAATGGTTTGTAGAATAATGTAAAAGAAATTGACTACCAGACAGTGAATCAATTGCAAACGTTTGGTAGCCTCTTTCCACCACCCTGCCTTCAGATTTAAGGGGTACTATTCCAGAGATGGAGTCCCGAATAGCCACCTGAGACAGGTTGGTGCCACCCACAGGGCCCATGTTGTGAATAAGCAGGAAGAAAGTCAGCTGAGGAGGGTCAGTGTCCAGCTTCACCTGGGGGACACATGAACAAGCAAGGAAAGTCACTGTATGTATCCAGCAGGATATGTTGGAATTAAATGCTGATAGTTAAAATGGCTGGTTAAAACAATTGTGTTGATGTACCTGTGCACATTTGTGAAATTTGACCCCAAATGAGGATGGAGGTGCCACACTCTGAATCTGCAGAAATATTCAAGACAATGCATGATTAAAAATGTTCATTCTTCTTTGTGTCATGTACTGTGATGTTTTAGAATACATGAATGTAATATTAAATGTAATATGTGTATGTTATATTCCATAACAGTCAGAACACATCATGAGAAAAGTAAAAACAGGAAATAAATTACAGATTGACAACTGACTCGATCAGTGCAAGAGAAAAAAGTACTAGACATCACAGGTCTGACATCACACTGAAATTCATGAAAAGTGGACCTGCATACATAATGCTTCACAATGAAAGTCATTGACTACGTGCAATGACCGAAGCAATGGAAGCACCTCATAGAAACACACCTGAGGCAGAGTGAGGCCGGGGTTATATCTGGTGAGTGTGCTTCTGCGGTTCCTGAGGTGCAAGATCTTTGACATGTAGGCAAGTGGCGTGTAAACAGGTCGTCCCCATAGACCAGCGGGAGCTGAACTAGAGAGCGGCCCCTCTTCAGAAGACACCATACGTCCATTGATTTCCACTGTATCTGTCAAGTTAATTGTTGGGTGATTGAACAGCCAGTGGTTACAAAAGGTAATGCACTTGTTCATACAGTAAATGCATACATAACTTTTTTTTTAATCTAACAGCCTACAAAAGATGATTAGTATAGTGTTATATACTCGACCAATAACTATTATGGACGTAACTTGTATGTGTACAGCATTAGAAAAAAACAGATTGATATACTTAACACTTATATGAGTTTTGTTTTCACCAGGTTTTAGATGAATAGAATTAAGAGAAAGGAACAAACCATCCATCCTAAGCAATGTCTGCTCTGATTTCCCACCGGGGTCATGTTGCATCACATGGATACAGCGCAGGCTCTGACAATGGAAAAGGGGCATTCAGTTTAGTGGATTTAATATGCAACATGTCGATTAACATATAAATGAAAGCGTAATGACATGCATTAACAAGTGTACCCCTCAAAGCCGAAGCAACATCTGTTATAGGGCTGATTACAATGTAACATATTGATGCTAAATGAAGGTAAAATAACTAAGTACATTTACTCAAGTACTGTACTAAAGTACAATGTTGAGAGACTAGTACTTCTCTTGAGTATTTCCATTTCTAGCTACTTTGTGCTTCTACCCCACTACAATTCAGAGGTAAATAGTGTACTTTTGACTCCACTATAATTATTTAATAACTTTAGTTACTTTACAAATTGGATTAATGTGAAATATAAACAACACTTACATAAGAGTTTAGTTACACCTGGAGTAAATTCACAAGCTACCCTGCAGCATACATAGTAATTATGCACCTTTACCAGCTTTGATAACATTTTAGTGCAAAAATAATTATAGTAAAAACATATAATATATTATTCTGAAAAGGGCCAATCTGCATATTGAGTACTTTACTAATACTTTTTTACTTTTGCTTGCGTAACGTTTTGAATGCAGGACTTTTACTTGTAACAGAGTATTCCTTCACAGTGGTAGTTCTACTTTTACTTAAGTACAAGATTTGAGTTCTTCTTCTACCTCTGCAAAAACATATGAAATTGCTATTATTTCCAGGATACAACAGGGTGATGTAATAATGTGCTGTAGGAACAACATCTAAAGTGGAATAAAGAGGCAAAATACTAATCAAAATCTGATAATAAATGGATACTTGTTAATATGATCGTGTTTCATAATAAAGCCACCTACCTCCCGTTGGTCCGAGAAAAGAGGTGGTAGTTTTGTTGTGAACCATGATCCATCCTGAGATGTAACGTTACCACCAGGCTGATGTCTGGCACTATAACCCAAAACATTCTCACGCAGGGTTACATCGTGACACCAAGGGGAGAAGAGAGAAGGTGGACACAAACACACAACATGGATAGTCAGAATAAATGACCATATCGTGATCCTTTTCGCGGTAAAGTGTCCCTGAAGCATTCGTAAGTTGGTGTGCCACTCTCGCCAAGGAGAGCCGCTAGCTAGCTGGCTGGGTGTCTGGATATCGCCCCTGTTAAAATCCGCGATACAAACATTTCCACCGCTTTTTCTTGAGAAACATCAGTTGTAGCAGCGTGTCTAGCGATCCAGAGCATGTTACTTGTGTGCAAATACTTCAGGAGAGGCTATGGAAGCTGTTAAGAAGTTACACACAAACAACAGGTCCATATTCGCTGTTGCTGCACGACTTCGGAAAACATTTCCAAAACTTGGGAAAAAACGGATAACTCCTCCGTCAAGCCCCGTTAATAACAAAGTGCACACATGTGTTTCCGGTAAAGCCTTTCAGAATAAAACAACGTAGGATAGCCGTGAGGAATCGGACACCATTGACACCTAAAATATACATATCATATCGCAAATAGACCACATTTATACCTCGTGAGTAATTATATTATCAACATGTATTTGCATAAGAGTTTTTTTTATAACAAAAGCCATTAAAGTGCTTTTATGTTGAAGGCTAGTTTTTCTGTTTCCGTCCAAATGTGAGCTAGCTCTCTTGTCCTGACGCAGCTTGGTCCTGCTCTTAGAATCTTCGTGCACTCATTGGCCAACATCTGCGTTTGTCTTTGTGAGAAAGAAGTTTTACTGGAAGAAGTTGTACAAAATTGTAGGTTGTTTTTGTTTCAAAATCAAAAAAAAATCTGAGAAAAAACGTGTAAAACTTAAGAGCATGAAACTTTGGCGTGAACAGCAAGAAGCTACTTTCTTCGAGATGAGTTGATAACGTTAGCTGGATGATGTTGACAAAATGCTAACAAACGTAACATTAGTTTTCCCAGTTTGAAGAAATGACAGAGCAGGACGTGATAGCGGGATGCAGCATTGACGTATTGGTCAGTTTCGCAGAGTCACTGCACATCTACACAGGACTTTTAACTGTGGCTACAGTGTGTGGAGGGCTTTCGGGAATATTAGCTGCTGCTCTGTTATATGTCTTCTGCCTGAAGCCTTTGCTGTTGACGAGACAAGTAAGCAAATCCACTGCACAGTCTTTTTCTTTACCAGGTTTACATCATATTACGCCCTTGAACTTAACATATTTTCGTGTATCATCCCATTAGGGTCACAATGCTAGGCGGCTGCTTGAGCCCGATGATGGAGAATTAGACAACAACCAAAGTGATTGTATCAGCAACAGCAGGAAGGAGGCTCCAAGTGGCACCACAAAGGAAAAAGTAATATACCATGTTCAACTGTTACTTACCTAGTGAAATATATACTGCTAAATTGATGTAAAATACCTGAAAATGACAAAATGTTGTGTGATGTGTGGCACAGGACTCTGAATGCTTATTTTAGGGTTACCAATGTGTGATGCTTAATAATTACCTTCCCACTAACAGTATAAGTCTGTTTACTTATTGTCCAGGTCCAGGAAAAGAAACAGCCACCCGTGAGCAGCGATGTGGCTGCATTTGCATCAAGAGCAAAGGTGGTTTATCCCATCAACCAAAAATACAGAGTAAGTCTATCATAAATTATGACATATACTTTCTGTTAGGTACACAAAGTAATAGACACCTAGCAAAACAGATTAAATTAAGGCTCATGTAATGGGTCAACCATTTTCCTTTTCTTTTTTAAGCACAAATAACTATAAGTTGTAGTGTGAATTTAGTATACTAAATGGTATCAAATCAAGAAAAAAGGTTTAGCAAAATGTATGCTGTTCAATAAAAGGGGTTGCATAACAGCAGATAGTAAACTAATATTAAGTAAGGTAGAAAATATTGTGTTGCAATCAGTTGGTGTATTGTGCTTAAACATTCACCTGCAAGCTTTCCCTGAATCTGTCAGCCTTTAGCAGATGGAGCGTCCAATCCATCACTGCACGAGCACTCCAAGTTGCCAGCAATGCCTAACAATGACTCATCGTCCTCCACTGACGGAGACTCTCTGAGCCAAGAGCAGGACAACGATGACAACAGCAGTCAGTTTATCTCGTCCTCGCTGGTTCCCAAGAGCCTGCAGAACCAGAGCTTCATCAGGGTCTCTCACTACCCTCAGACACTGACACAACAAGGGTAGGAACCAGAGGTCTTTGAATGTTAAGCCATACCCGTAAATCTTAACCTAACAGCAAGTTTGCACAAACCCGAGTTTGCCGGATGTGAAGATATTTATTTTTTGTCTCTACAGTTTTGAAGGCAGGATCAGCCTTTACTGTTTGGCCCTGCAGGATATACAACAACAGTGCTCCCAGCTTCAGGAAGAAAAATGTCTTGTGAGTTTTTGTCATCTTGGTTTAATAAAATAGTTAAAAAGTTTGTATGTATATATTAAACTTTATTCACTGAAGTTAATTAATGACACAATCATATTTCTTTAAATTTGTCAGAGTTAAAAGTGCAGAAATGGTTTAATTCTCCCTTATTACTTTTATTCTGCAAATAGATGTTTCTTCAAATGCTAAAAGTAATATTCAGCAGCCGTTTTCCAAAAGACAAAAATGATGCTGAACTCTCCAAGAATATTCTTCAAATTCAAGAAAAGGTACAGAAAGATCAAATGTATCTTACAAATCTATACATACACACTAAAATACTTTCTTTTGTAGGTTCACTAACAAAGATTTTAAACCATAACAAATATTGTTGTGTTTAATTTCAGGAACTGAATGAACTAAAGAAACAGTTGCCAACTGGCCACAATGACAGTGAGAAAGATTACAATGCTCCCTGTACTTTGGAGGAAATAGAGAGAGCCCAAAAAGATCTTCTTGAACGTGGCCTTCAAGTGGTAAAAGCAAAGAGATAGTTTGGTAAACCACCTTTACTTACACTGACTGTTCTGAAGGGAAAACTAATGTTGGTGTCTCATTACAGTCCAGAGGTTTCAGCAGACAGGTGGAGGACATGTGCCAGCATCTGCTGAAAAAGAACAGCATTTTCTCTTCAGATGAAGCTCAGGAAGTGATTCTCTCTCTGATCAAGACTCTTCTGTTAGTAGAGAACCACCTGATGAACACACAAGAAGCGGATCTCAATGTAATGCAATACTAGCTATTGATTGGCAGAGCATTCACTTCACTTTTAATCTTAATATGGGGAACATTATATACTAATGGGAAAGTTGCTTTCCACTTCCCTTAGCGGATCCAGGAGAAGTTGCTGTGGTGGGAGGAGCTGGCGGGGCTTATTCAGTCCCAACCTGCCTTGCTGAAGAGGGAAGTGTCTCTAAGGCAGGGCTTGATAGCAACAACACTGGAGCAGCTCACGAGCGATGATGTGTTGAGCTTTAGCCACATGGAAAAGATCCTTTCAGAGGTTCAGGTCACTCTGACCGAAGGTCTTCAGCAGTGCACTGAGGGTAAGATGCAAGTAAAATAGTTTCAGTGTAATCAAAGTAAATTCACTGAAAGGTATCAGGTCAAAAGACAATAGACAGAAGGAATTTCATAGATATCATATTTTTGGTAAATCAATGTGATGGTAAAAGCAAAAAAACACTTTAGTTAGTAATGCACTTCTTCAAATACTAACCAAATATATGTGAAATTCTCTTACAACATACTCAACTAGTTCTGGCAGGTATCAGTGGACAATGTCTAGCCTACTTTTTAAAATTGAATGACGTACACTCTCAAAATAGACCCTTTTCTGGGAATCCTCTTTAGCTCCTTAAATAAGGCCAGGTTCTTCCAGGTCAGCATATAATATCCTGCCTATTATTGCAGCCCAGCCTCATGCTTAATCTTCCAGCAAATTACTGAAGACAGCTTGTTGTTTCTGAAAAAAAAAAAAAGGTCCTGGAAGGCATTCAAATCACAAATAATTTAACAATATAAAGACGTTGCCGTACATAGATTATATTGAATATAGTCACTCAGAACATCGTGCATATTATAAGAACAATCAGTTTTTATTATCATGTTATACCATAGCCTTCCAACTGGCGCTGGGTTTAAATTAGAAATGTTATCATGTTTAGAGTGCACGAGGAAGACAAAGCAGCTGGTGAATGACAAGTGCAGCCGAATGGAGTCAAAGAGGAAGAAGCTTTTGAGGAGCCAGATCAAGGAGAAGAGCCGCGCCCTGGAATTGAAACAGCCTCACGGAGACATCCAGCAGCTCACCAAGGTCAGAACATTTTGCTCTGTTACCTCACTATCTACATCTGCTTGTTTGTTGACCCACTGATATCTGATCCTTAACCTTCATTCAGGTGTATCTGGAGCTGCTGATGAAACACAGGCAGCAGATTTCTGATTTGGCGCAGCAGCAGGAAAACAGGGTGGCTGAATCCCTCTGTGACTATTGGAAGGTAAAACATACTGCAGTCTCTTTTTTAGTGCATTGTTTTGCGTATTTATTTTATTCTTATGTATGTTTTTGTGTTTTCAGAAACTCCGTACCTCCTGGTCAAAAAAGATCGGAGAGCAAGCCAAAGATGTGTTTCTCACCTCTGTCGCTGCCCAGTCAAACGTCTCAGCTGAGCGCTGCGAGAGGCTGTGGTTGGATCTGGAGCAGGAGCTGGCGGAGCAGCTGCTGCAGGCGGAGTGCACCACCAAGCTGCAACTGGAGGACATGAGGGCGCAGCTGGATAGAGATGGACAGGTAGACATACAGCTACTCCATCAATGATTATAAGCAGGTTCATTTTTAAACTGTGTCTCTTAGATCTAGGCAAATGCATTTGTTTATTTGATAAGGACCTCACAACTGCATTTGAAGTCCCTAGGCAGGTAACAAAAACAGAAACATTAAACGTCAGAATATACAAATCTACATTACACAAGTACAAAAGACAAATTACTCGTCTACATGTCAAGATAGAGGTGATCACAGTATTCATTTGCGTTAAGCAATTGTTTGAGATGGTTCCCAAAAGTATGATAAGTAGGGCACTCCCTTTTTGCGTGTAATTAGCCGTTCCAATGTCAGCTTTCCTTTACTGACAGCAGCACAGTTTGTCCATATGGGGTGTGCACATATACCTTGAGATAATTGCAAAAGTATAATCCTGCTTTCCATTGTTTTCTAACTGAGCATTTTCTCTGTAGGTGTGGAGTGAGGAGATGGCTTTGGTGCAGGCCTGCCTCAAACATCTGAGTGAGCAACAGATGACCATCCTCAGAGCCATGCTGGCCAGACAGAGCTACACGCTCAACAGGTGAGATTGGAAAACGTCTGTCCATAAGTAGCTATGGCGTAGGAAGGTTGTAAAAGAGTTCCTGATGTATTAAAAACAGATTTACAACCAAGCCATATCCACTTATACAATATCCAAATCAATCTTTATGAGATACTCGGAAATAATGCAATGCCATTTTCTTCCCAGCCACGTGGGGATGTTGATGGAGAAGAAACATGAGCACCTGTTGGTGGTGGTGCAGAGGTACTTTGTGGTCAGGCACTTCTGTCTGCACATGCTGAAGGAGATGAGACTGTCCAAGCTGAAGTCACTGTCTCAGACTGATTTCAGAGCTGTGCTAATGGAAGATCCCAGTAAAAGCCAGTCCTGTGTCAATTCAACTCTCAAGGTGGGAGAAAAAGATTAACACATTTAGGTACCTAATAATCATTGCAAGATACAGTATGTGTCCTCCTATTTATTTATCTAAAGTAATAGCTTAACAGCTGATTGAACCCTTGTGTTGTGCTTACCAATCACAGAATAGCAGTGCTAGCCTAGCAGAGAGGCACCTGGGTCCAGAGAGTCAGCTGGTGGGCCACAGCTTCCAGCAGGAGTTCCTTTCTGAACTGGAAACGGGGACAGAGCTTCTACAGAGCCATGCACAGCTAGTGCTAGGCAACGCCCTCAGCCAAGCCATCCAACAGATGATGGAGACCCAACCTACTGAGTCGCAGGGTTCTCCGAAACAGGACGATGGCTTGAAGGTAGAGTTGGGGAGATACTGTACATTTGAATCAACCCAGCTACAGAAGAAAAAGAAAGTTTCTAATGATTTGTTTTCCAAGTCTGATATTATTAATTCACCTGTGTTTATGACCTTAAACAACCCTGAATATACCTTTTTAAAACAGAAGAAAAGTTTTACCCGGTGAAAAACGTTTTTCTCACTTGGGGGTTTTGTACTTAGCATATAAGAGTAACACGTTTTTCCCTCTTAGCGCCACCTGATAGAGACTGCCTCTGAGAGCGTGTATGTGACCAAAGATTCCCTCACTGCACTGGTCCAAAGCTACTATTCCCAACTACAGGACATCATCAAAAAATTACAGCAGGATCAGGAAAACATCAACCCAGGTGAGATCAACAATCACAACTCACATGCACTTGTCTAATTCTGTAAAAAGTATAACCTACCTTGTTATGTTTTCATTCACTGTTAAGGCTGCATCATTTAAGTAGCCAGCAGAAGATACACATTTGAGTAGAAAAAGTTGCAAAATCCACTGTGTTGGTTCTGTTTGTTCAGAGGTGAAAGAGAAACAAGAGAGCAGCAGTCAGCTAAGCAGATCCTTGCTGAGGGAGCTGGTGAACTGGGGCAAGAAACCCACCTCTGCTGAGTTTCAACAAAGGTGCAACAACCGCACACAACACTGATCTTCTTCCCTCCACAATTGTGTTACTCTTAAATAGATCAAATCAAAATAACATGGTTTGTTTTCTTGTGTGTCAGGGTTGAACTCCACAAGAGGAAGGTGCTGGAGCAGTGTGATCTGGACCAGGAAATGATATATGAGGAACTGAGGCGGAAGAAAGTAACCCAGGATCAGAACATGGAAAAAATCAAATGGCAGATCATGGTTAGGATGCTTCATTTTTCTTCTGTACTTCCCTGTCTGACAATAGGTTTATGACTTGATGAACGATCCTGCAATTCGTTTTTGTAAGCACTTTGTTTTTGTGTCCATTAGGACGCAGAAGAAGGCTTTATAAGTGAGATGGCGGCCTTGGCCCGAGTTTCCCTCCGCAGTCCTGACCCAGAACCCAGCGGTGAAGAGGACAACAATGGTAAGGGCCTTTTTCGCTCAGATAGTTAATAAACTGTATATGCCGTCCTCTGTCTCTGTCCTTCATGGTGTCATATTTCAACAGGTTACCAGGGTGCTGCTATATTGGACCTGCTTGCACTGAACCCAGCCTTAGATCCAGCCTTGAATCCTTCTCTGACACCAACAGTTGTAGCTCCCGTGATGAAAACCAAACCAAAGAAGAAAAGAGAACGAGAATCTCATCTCAGCTGAAACCTTCACATTTTACATATTCATGTCTTGCTGGTGCAGTATGAAATAATGCCACTACTGTTCTGTTTCCTTGTGCACAGTGACTCGACTGGCGTATGTAGTTTGTTAGAAAAAAATAGGGTCAACAAAGTCTGTGGATTATCTTGAGCAACTGGGTCATGTTTTTGGGGCTCTGAGCACCACAAGCCAAGTGGCATCACTGGGTCACTAACACCAACACCATCTCGATAAATAGCTCTGCAGGTTAAAGGGAAAATGTGTATTTTTGCCTTTTTAAGTAAGAGGTATTTGTACGTTATTGAATGTTCAGTCTAATCTTGAAGTGTTTTGCTGAAATCGTTTTACAATGTCAAAAAAGATACTATACTATATTTGTACTCGTTTTATAATGTTGTTTACCATTTACCATCAAATAATGCAATAAAAATATAAAGGCATATTATCTTTTGAATGCATTATTTATCTTTTGTACTTTTCCCCCGGTATACAGAAGTACCATGCTAAAGGGCCTGCAGTAATAAATTATTGTCATAAACCTACACCCTCATAACATGGCTCATTCACCTCATTGATTCCCAGTGATTCCTGAGTACATGGGATGATGGATGTGCTCTTCTGTGAGTTGTCAGATAATTTAGAGATGTCCATCCTGATTGTAGTGGAGTGCTACTACTCGCCGATGAAAGCCTTGCCCTTCTGTTGCTCTTCTTTTGCTCTAATGGAGTTTTAAGTACAAGCCTTTATGGATGATAATGCAGAGTAATGGTGAAAAGTCTATGGGAGGGGGCTGAGGTCTGGCAGACAGTTCTGTGTGTAGGCAGCAATCTAGCAGACAATTTACCTTGGACCGTATGGTTTGCTGTCAGTTTGGAGTGTCAATTAGCAAACATTAATTTTTAATCTGGCTGTTATTGCTAGGCTCAACCTGCACACACAACCAATTATTGTTATGGCACCCTATGAAAATATGCTCCTGGACCTGGGCCACTCTGGAGTGACCTGCCAACAGGGTGCTCTCCCTTCTAGGTATCAAACAAAAATGTGGGTGCACTGTTAACTTTTGCCAGTGTCACCAGTGATCTGTGTTGAGGGGAACCCGTTTGGATGTGTTTTAAGTCCCTTAGGGGACTGCAAAGACTTGTGGGAAGATGACCTGATTTCTAATTTGCGTCTCTCCTGTCTGAGCTGTGGGCTAGTTGTGCTACACACAGAGAAGCCCATGGAAGGAGTGTGAGAGTACGAGCCGTACCGGATCGTTTTGGAATATGGCCTTGCTATTCGCGTAAAACGGGATTTTATTTGTCCTTGTACATGGACGCAGGAGTGACCTTAATTCTCTTTCAATAGAACCAGGTAAGTGGATATACTGCTATGCTCTCCTCTGCTTGGAGCTTAACATTTGGTAATTTGCATTTGCAACACTTTTTTTTTTCACACACATTTTTGCGCGATTTCCAATAAAACATCCTGTCCTTCCTTCATATTTAGAACGATTTAAAACTGCCTGGGATACAGTTACTAAATGCACGTTAAATTCACATATGCTGCATTTTTTCAGTAAAAGACGAGGGTGTCCTTAGGCCGTTACTAGAAATGAGAAGACTAAAAATGTCCAGTGAGGTAAAGATGTGCGCAGTGTGTAGAGTCCTCTGGTCAGATGAGCGGTTATTTTAGGACACAAAAATAAGGTCACTTTCTAATTTCCCTCTTAAAGGGCTTTTTCCCTTCTAACTGAAAAGTCTTCCCTTTTTTTTTTCTACGTTCATATCATCAAATATATGCTGCTGATGTAACGTGACTATTGAAACTATAAGTCATTTAAAAGTACAATTTCAACCTAGTAGAATCGTTTGGTGTATTATTAATACCATTAATTAATTTATATTATAAACATGTATACCAGTGGAGATAATGTAATGAGTCTAATATATATTTGAGATAATAATTAAGCCAATATATAATTTTATTATACTTTTATTTACTTTATTCTTATTAACTTATAAAATATAATACTATACATATTAAATCATTATCTTGTAATTGTACTTTTATTAAATGTGTCTTCTCTCTCTTGTCTTAATGACTTTTTATTTGTTAAGTAAATCATTTTAAATCACCTTAGTTTTGAAGGGTTGCTACACAATTAAGCTTGCTTTGGCTCACTTCTGTCTTTTTTCCCCTCTTAGGTGAGAAGCCATGGCCAACCTGCAGCAGGAATACTCTGGGGTCCTTCTGGGGATCCTGGAGGAACTGGCCAATATGCGCCAATGGCTGACCTTCCAGGATCTTTGTCGCATGGTCAGCACCCGTTTTGACCTGGAAAATCTTGTCGAGCTTCGGAGTTTACTGTTTGCTGCTGCCAGTCAGGACCCCTGTTTCCCAGCTACTCTTTTCAGAGACCGGGTTTCCACCAGAGGCCAGGGGCTATCCCCCATAGGCGTCGCTGCTGACATTGTAACAATATTCAATCTTATTCAGATGACCACTGGGGCTCCTGATGACAGCCAACCAATGAGAGCCCAAATGATCCTCCCCATTGATCATTCCCCCAGCCCCAGCCTTCCTGGAATCCACCAGCTGAATATTTCTGGTCGAGAAAGACCACGTGCCCACTCTGACTCTGGTGGCAGGCCGATCGATCAGCACTTGCTGCTTCCAAGATCTAATTACTCTGCCCACAAGCGAGGAAGTCTTCCCCCTGATCCCATCTCACTTCTGTCCTCCCCTCCAATCAGGACGAGGGCTGTGTCTTTCAGCCTGCCTCATACCACACTTTTGTACCCCAGTGGTCAAATCTACAACGAGGTTATGGATAATATCTACCTGCCTTTGGAGACAGAAAGCGAGTCTAGTGGAGATTCTGCGCCCGTAGAAGTGTTCGAAGACGAACAGGGATCGTCTGTCGACCAGAAGAGAAACATCTTTAGGAAAGACTTCCATAACCAGCCGCCTCTAATACCGCAGGTGACTGTTAACAGTGAGTCTCCCAGTCCCAGCACGGGACAGAAAGGCTTTGACAATCAGAGCTTCGAAACAATCCCAAATCCTTACGCCTCACCAGCAACAGTCCACCAATCGACAGAGCCACGGGTTAAACATGAGAGCCTTGATGACCTACAGGACTCAACTTACTTTGGACCCCGGTCAATCCCAGAGTGGTCCCCCCGGCACCTACAACCTCCCAGGACCCAAAAACTCCTCTGGAGCAACAAGAGTCACAGTCTAGAGGATCGGATAGGCCTGGGGATTATTGGAATGGGAATGGAATCACAAGGGGGGCAACCCCCAAGACGATCAACCCCTGTTATCAGCAATTTAGGAGGGTCCCCAGGAGGTGAGAGTGGGGATAGTGGATTGCCAGGTGGAAGCGATGGAGTTAAGGCTCAGGGAACACAGACAGACCCTCCGGACACCCGACGCCTCCGGAGTTTGGTCCACGCTGATCGTTTCTCTTTCATGACCTCATTAGATGACCCAGAGTTTGGTGAGGATGACATCAGTGCTATCTTTCGCTTCTTAGATGACATAAGCATGTGCGGCTCCACTGGAGTCCTGCACCCCAGTGATGGACCAGGTGCCATTAACCAAGACACCCATGAGGCCAGACGTGGTCGCCTAGGCCAGCTCCAAAGGCTTTTTCACTCCCTTGAAAGCAGCGATGATGGGCTCAAGGCCAGTGTCTGCAAGCTGCTGCTACGTATGAGCCAGATAGAAAGACAACTTGGGACGCTGAATGATGTTAAGGCTGAGATTTCGCAGGTACTTTCTGCACTGCAGCGGCTGGATGAAAAGATCCAGCAGCCTATCAGCAGTGATGGACCAGGCATCGGTGGCCGATGGCTAGAGCCTCTAAGTGGTGTTTCCTCCTTTATGAGCCACCCTATAACTCCTTCTGACTCATCAGATCCTCAGCCTCTGTCTGTCTCTGAGCATCTGTTCCCTGGGATCAGCACGAGTAGCCTGGACTGGAGCCGGTGGAACGCTGCCGGGGAGCTAACCGAAAGCAACAAAGATCAGGCTGATTCAAAAGGGGGGAAAGAAGGGAAGAAGGATCCATCTTCTCGTCGCACCTCCAAAACCCAGCTTCAAGAAAAAGGGGTTTCTGATTCCAAACACCTAAATGTCTCCAACTCTGCAAGAGACTGGACAGTGTCGTTTTCAAAAAGTAAAGATGGTAAAGCTACACATGAGCAGGTAGAGCCTTTTTACTGTGTATATTTTATTCAGTTTTTCATTTTTGAATGATCAGTGTACACGCGTATCAGTTCTTAATAAGTGATCAATTTTGGAAGCAAAATAGAACAATACTTTCACCATATGCAAACCCCTACTATGCAACGACATAATGTGTTAGACCGGTAGCTGTCCCTGTGGTCAGCTGGGCAAACCCATGTGATTGTGTGGTACGCTGACATCAGGCTGCTTTGTGGTGTGTTGGTTTAAACATTTACATTGAGTGAACACTTCAAGTTATTTACGTAGTACTCAATAATTACATGAAGTTTGGAATGAAAAGTGTAGATCTCTGGCTCCCTTGCTCCAACAATGGTCATTAAATATGCATAGAAGTAAAAATTGAGAATCTAAACCATAAAAGTGTATAAATATAGGTTAAAATATATATGTAACAAATGTTGAATAATGATAAAGAGCTGTTTTGTTGGGTTTAAAGAAATATTAAACATTTTTTGAAGGATTAAAATGGTGTAGTGTAAACAGTCTGTATTTTATCTGTGTTTGCAACTTTTTCTTTTAGGCAGATGAATCAGGCAGCACAGCTCACCTACTCTCCAAAAAACCGTCCAACCTGATGGAACAAGTGTTTAATTCGTCCCTGTTCCGCAACAAAGACAGCAGTCTAACAGGAGGACTTGCATCTGGGAAGGTCTTGGAACCCAGACTGTCTGAGGGAAGGGTGAGGCCCGTATGGACTGTGGACGACAGAGAGGCACGGATCTCCTCTTTGGACTTACAGGTAATATTTTTTAACTGTGAAAACACCACATTTGTATAAACAAATTGAATATCTATGTGTGGCTTGACTTATATACTATAAAAATTCAATGTTTAAAATGTTTAAATAGGGTATATTACTGGATTGTTTTTGTACACCTGAACGGTGGGAGTAAAATACAATTCACATCAAACTTCAATCATGCAAAGCAGGATAGAGTATAGAATATTTGTATTACCCGAAAATCTTAGATAACATTAGGATTTCATCTAAATAAGATTATTTCTGCTCCAAAAATCTTTAAATGGCATAATATTCCCCAGACCCAGGAGTCCCTGAACCCCAACAACATGGAGTTCTGGATGGATGACATCTACACTCCCGGCTACGATGCTCTTCTCAGGCGTAAAGAAGCTGACCTCCGCCGGGCAAAGGTCTGCAAGCTGCTTGCACTCATTCTCACTGCAGTGACTATCATTGTCATCATCGTCGTACCCATTTGCACCATGGGGTCGCGAAGATTTTGACAGAAATCTCACACCCTTGCCTGTTCTCCTTTTAGTTGTTTATTTTCAGCAACTTTGTGCTGTACCCAGGGAAGGTGCCCATCTCATTGAGAAAGAGAAAAGGGAGACTGTGTCAGTTGGACCATGGATCTGGATCTGGATCAGTGATCAGTTCACATTCAGTCACCTTTTACACTTCGCTGCATGCAGGAACATTACTTATGACTTCAGAAAAGCTGGAGGATTTGAAGTTAAGCTTTTTTAGAAACCAGACTCCCTCGTGCAGTTACAACTAATTGTAAGTAGTCTCCCTTGCCATGTTCTATCTCTCATTTACCGACATTTATTCCACGATTTTTCGTTACCAATAATTTCAGGTAGCTCGTACTAAAAAGTAATTAAATATGAATGTTTAAAATAATTTCATGATATCTCGGAGATGAAATGGTAAGACTAGTGAGTGATACTGTGCCAATGCAATATTTTTTCTCATTTTGCCATCTCTTTTCTGGAAAACCACAATAACACAACCTTTTGGTTTATTTTACTTCAGTTTAAGATAAAAATGTAATTAGTACATCTTCACTTCATAGATAGTAATAGATTCTGTTGAAACTACTGTTTTACTTTTTTCAGTTTAGATGCTCTTGTCCTTTCCTGAAGCAACACGATATACCGCTTTAACAAGCTTAAATCAATAAAAATATTATTTTTATAGAGTTCGCTCCCATTTTTCAAACTTTAAAATATAAGCTATTTTATCCACTCATGAATGTGTTTGGGCTGGAGTGTTTACCAAGTGTCAGGTTTCAAACCTGGAAGATAAAAGTATTGTTGTTGTTGAAGCAAGAAAGGAAAGAGGGAGCCTCTTCCAGTAAACACTCTCTGAGTGGGATATTCCACTTGTAATTCAATTTATGGGATGTTTGGAGTGCATCTATGCACATTATCCTATCACTATGCTCACTTGGCCAAAGCCTTACCATGTACCTGCAGACTCACTTAGTACCAACAGATTTATCCGGTGTCCTTTCACATATGCTGAGTCCTGCCAGTGGTGTGACAATCCATTTTGTAAAAACATCCTGTTAACTCAAGAGACATTATATTAAAATTGACTTTTGGTGCCAGACTGTAAAGCCTGTGGGGGGTTGACACAAAAACATCCACACTTTAAAAATATAATGAAATTCAATATGTCCTCGATAACAACTACCTTTGTGAGGCTTGTAATTTTCATTTTTATGGCATTGATTGAATCCAAAGATAAGCCTTTAATACAATGTGCATAACAATGCGGTCAATAAAAGAGACGGACTTTACAATATGTCTAATCTATTACAACCCTATCAAAAACAAAATAGTGAAATTCAACATGGAACTATCTCAATACTTTTTAATTGCAGGACAATGTGTTGATTTGCATTACATTTTCGAGGTGTTTATATTTTTGATGTGTCTTCTCCCTCTACATTGTCAGATATGGATGATTATGTTTCTGTTTAGCAATAGGTAAACACTTTTTCCATGTATGCACCAAAGTGGACAGAAACAATGCATATTGTTAGAAAATGCCGTAAATAATTGTTTTCTGTATACAGACCCTTAAAGTTAATTTTGCTTGGTGTGCACAAACATACAGGATGTAAAGAGGGTGTGTTCTGCTTCAACGCATCCTCCTAAGTAGATAGATGTATATCTGCCAAGTGTCCCCCATGAGGCTGTTTGTGGATCCATTACCTTTCCAATGGTGCCAGTGAGGAAGCCTAACCCTGCAGTCAGCACAATCTGCAGGTGCTTCCTCTGAAACTTTAGTGCATTAGAGCCTCCTGACACTTTTTTCACTCCTTGTTAAATTAGATTTTTGTTGTTTTATTCTCCACCTTTTAGAAGGACAGCTGTGAACTCATCATTCAGGTAAACACTCTGTCTTAAGAACAGCTTGTTAATGAAAGAATACATGTGCAGGTACTGCAGTACAAGTTATATGCTGTCTGAATAAACTCAAGAAAGTGGTAACATGCCTTTTACAATATGTTGTCTGATCTGATAAATAAAACATTTGCACTGTGTTCTAAACAAACATAAAAAAAAAAACACATTACATAAAGTAAAAAATTGACTGGCAACATGCTCTGATTTGCAAAATTAATTACTTCCCTTTTTTAGATCTTGGTTGGTAGTGCGTGGTCGATGCCAAATAACAGATGAATGCAGATAGCTTTAAAAGTCAACTCTGTTTAAGAATGGACAGACTGTGATTGATGTAAAAGGAGAATCCTCACAGTTAAATGATCTGTGACTAGAGGAAATGTACACTTAGAGATGAATAATGGAGTAAGACAGAGAGCACATATTGACTGACAGGTCTTATTATCTCAAACTACCTCTAATGGACCTGCAGCATTCAGAACACACAATGTTCTGGGGACAAGTGTGAAGCTAAATCAGGCTGCCGATGCATCATAAAAACACACAAGTAGACACAAATCAGTTATAGTGTTGAGTTGTTCATAAAGTCTGATGTGTTATGGAGACATACATGTAAATGATTTGCATTGATTTAGTGTGTTTGTGTGTGTTACCCTGATTTAATGTTGCACAGTAGAGCTGCTGTTGCACCCAGATATGCCATCCATGGCTGATTAATGATGCCGTTGTGCACATCCCATGTGCCAGGCTCACAAAACAGAATACAGTCACTGGCTGTTTAAAAGGATTTTATGATTTCACACTTCCTTTCACCATACAGAATTTAATATTTGTGATATGCAGTACTGGAAGCAGGACACAGCAGATACTGGACTCACAAACCTTTAGAAAAATTGACATGTTCATGCAAAAAAATTGCTTGTACTTCAATGTTATTTATATTTCTAATGGGGTTACCATGCACTGTTGATAAATTGGAAGCTGATATTTGAAAGAAAGGACGTATTACATTCCAAAAAAACTGCAGAGCTTTTTATAACTTCCGACCCGGGATATTTGACACAGAGTTTGAGCCAAATCATTAAAAGTTTTGTTGTTTTTCTGTACGGTAAATTAAGAAATACATTGGGTCATTATAGGCAACATTGTGCATAATGTATGACCCCCATTATTTCCTATACTCTAATTTATAGAAGATGTTAGGAGTCTTGACGCTTTTATAATTCCATTCACTAATTAATAATGAATTGGACAGTTGAAAGAGAGACTACAATTGGAAACCATATATGTAAACCAAATCAATTTTGAATAACTATTAATAATAAGTTATACATATATTAAATACACTCACAATACTTATTGACTAAAATATTGTATTCATTTAAATGTGTACTGTCCGCCAACTTTGGGTAAATGCAGTGAAAGACTCCTGAGATTATCGGTCATAATAATATTGGCCTATATTTTCATATAAACAGAGGTGGAAGAAGTACTCAGTTCTTGTACTTGAGTAAAAGTAGAACTACCAGAGTGTATTTAATGTACATTTCCTGTAATCAAAATGTTTTTCGAGTAAAATTACATAATTATTAGAATAAAAATGTACTGACCAAACGTACCAAAATACTCATTATGCAGATTTTCCCATTTCAGAATAATATATAAATATTCTGATTATAACTATTGATGAATCAAAGCTGGTAAAGGTGCAGCCCACTTTAGATACGCAGGTTAGATGTTACATTTTACTTTGGTTGTAACTGAAGTCTTATTAAAGTGTTGATTATAATTCACATCAGTAATCCAAATCTGCAAAGTAACTAAAGTATTAAATAAATGTAGTAACAGTACACAATTGACCTCTGAATTGAAGTGGGGTAGAAGTACAAAGTGATACAGTAAGTAAAGCACAAGTTTCTCAAAATTGTGTTTCAGTACAGTTCTTGAGTAAATCATAAGACTAACATTTAGTGAATAATGCTGTACCCCTAAATTCCTCAGTCACACAGGTGATCCTCAGGGAACGCTGCTGCATTTATGGCCATACTGATTCTGATTCTGATACGCCCTGCAGTACCATCTCTAAAACCGTTGGGGGCGATAGAGCTCACCGACATCCTCCATATCAGCTCACGAAGAAGAAAACCGGCGCTGATTTTTGAACTCTTGAAGATGTTAAAACTTTATCAGACAGGTGTGGCTCTGCTGCTGGAGAGGGAATAAACCATCTAAACTCTTTTAACATCGGACGTTTTAACCTTACATGTCAGTCACACTCTCACAGAAACACGATAGCACAGGTAAGTGTTTTGTATTTTGACTAACGTGACGATAGTTAGCTAAGTCAACACACACTTGTTACGTTAAGGTTAGCATCCCGATAGCTTACTTGTCAACGTTTATCCAGCAAAGTGCAGTTTTTAATACAGTGCCGGTAATGTTATGGCGAACACTTTGACAAAAGTAGCCAACAACAAAAACAAGCTAATATGATTTTCTTTAGCACTAGGCTATAGCTAATGTTGGTGTGTGTTTCATTTCTCATGTTTGAATGTTAACCTTCTGAAATGTCAGTAAATGGTTAACACACCAACAAGATAATTAAGTTAGCATTAACTATCATTATCATATAGCTCACCGGTTTCTCTCTACTCTTTCTAAGTAGCAGCAGAGCAACACGATGGAGTCTGTGGTGAACCTGCACAACCAGTTCCAGAGTCTCAGAGCCCAGGTAGAAGGCCTGAATGAGGGCATTGAACCACGTAAGTTTTTTTCCACACTTTGTTTTGGTATTTGCCACCTCTGAAGAATGCTGTCATAGAAAAAGAATGGAGCCTAAGTAGCGAGGCTGGTCTGCTATAGGTTGGTGCTAACATTAGTAGGTTAGCAGTAGCACTGTGTGAAGACCCTCTGCTTTAGTAAATAAAGGCTACTACAGAGAGCTGTGGATACTGATGGTGCAGTGCCTGATGCAAATGGGGGTTGAAATGGGTATTGGGGTGTAGTCATCATTTCCATTTCAATAGTCCGTATAATGCCACTCATTTCCATTTTAAGTAACATAAAAGAACTGTCACTTTACAGCAGAGCCTACTGTCTTTTGTGTTTTTGTGCTCTGCTTTAAGGTAATTTGCATATTTTCCACAGCAAACCAAATTGTTTATAAGACAGTTTCAACACATAACCGCAACAGAGGAAAATAGTATAGGCAGCAATGCAACTATGTCCTATTCTGTTGTCATATTCAGAGTTCCTCCAGATGGCAACAAACTTTGAGGATTGCCGGAAGAAGTGGCAGCGGGCAGGCGACGAGCTGGTTTCCTGTAAGGAGGTGCTGGCTAAAGCAGAGACTGAAAGGGGAGCCCTGGAGGTCAAACTAAAGCATGCCCGCAACCAGGTTGATGTGGAGATCCGCAGGCGGCAGAAAGCTGAGGCAGTTTATGAGAAGCTGGTTTGTGCAACAACAATACTTATGTCTTGTATGTCTATGTGGTTGCTTTTAGGAGGAATGGGAAATTATTAAAGGAAAAATCTATAATCCTTCCTTCAGATAATGCACTACTTGAATATTTAAACGAATGGTTGTTTGTTGGTAATAATGATATTTTTTTTCTGCATTTATCGGTTTCTTTTTCATTTCCTGTTGGGTTTGTGGGTGTAACAGGAACGGCAGCTACAGCTGATCCGGGAGCTGCTGATATCAGAAAACAGTGGTAACAGTGTCCACCTGAGTGAGGAGCAGCGCAGCGCCCTGGCCTTCCTCAGTACCCACTCCCAGGCAGCACAAGCTGCTAAAGCCAACCTCAACTCCAGTCGAAGGTCAGTCCCCCCTTTTCTGGTTCTAAAACATCCAGAGGAGCACCATTATTTTCAGACAGAAAATAATAATGATTTAATGTGTTCATCCAACCACAGTGCCTCATTCTTTCTTGAGCTTTAACTTAAATGAAATGTACTGTACTCTTGGACTATTGGTCAATAAAATGTCTTAAGGTTAGTTGCTGACTTAAATCCATTTTACAGGTTAACTACCATCGACGAATCAGCTTCTTTGCTGACAGACATCAGCTATGACCAAACGGACGACTCTCTGGTAGACGGACACATTTTCTTGATTTGTTGATTTTTAGGATCAGTTGGTAACAAAACAAGTTAGTTAATAGTAAGCTGTTAAAGTACTATTTTTTTTAATCTCACAACTTTGCCTGCAGGACTGGGATTCCTCTGCGATGAAGACTGTGAGACTGAAGAAGCGCCAGAAACGAGTGAGTCATTTCCTTTCTCCCATTTTGAATAACTGCCTCGTGGATGCGTTAACGATGAAGTCATCTTAACATGTTTCCACACCTCAGCACGGCATTTTCTTGCTTTATATGTCTTGTTTTCATCAGCAAATCTATTAAAAAAAAGCATTTTAAAATGTTTATCTACATTTTAATCCACAGCGTTCCTCCAGAAAACTCTGCGAGGTTCCCCCACAGGCAATGAAGAAACCTCGCTCCTCTGGACGCACATCAGATAGGGTACTGCTGACCTCTGCAGCTGAATGTTACACATAACACTAACAAAAACGGCAGATTGGTTGGACAGAGCATTAAAAATGTTTTATTTGTTTTTGTTTTCTATTTTCAAAATTCAGATGAATGAGTCTATAGTGGCCAAAACCACTATCACTGTGCCGGTAAATGGTGGTGCCGTAGAAACGGTCTCTACCATTGAAACTGTGCCTTACTGGACACGCAGCAGGAAGAGCGGTAAGAATATTTTAGATCTTCTTTTTATTGTCTTTATGGGACCTTTACGACACATTTTGGAGACTTTACTTACATGAGATGTCGCCTGCAGTTGCACCAGCTTGGGGTGACACGACCACTACCGACCAATCTGAGACTGCCAGTGAGGCTCCCAGCACACCAGTCACAGACTACACAGCCAAGCTCCGAACCCCCAGAGCTAACAGAGGAGGAAAGAAGCACCAGTTCCTCGCAAAAACAGTAAGACTATATACTCATTGCGTCTGCATTAACAGCACAAGTTTCTAAACGTGGTTTAAGTTTAACTATTTGAGTTGTATACTAAACTTTATCACTTTTCCCTCACCAAGGTGATCAAGTCGGAGTTCTGTGTACCATGTGGGAGAAGAACAAAGTTTGGGAAGATGTACCTGCGCTGCCAGGATTGTCGGGTTGTGACCCATCCAGAGTGTCGCGACAGTTGCCCCCTGCCCTGTTGCCCCACAGCGGTCAGCACTCCCCTCAAGAACACAGAGGTACATTTAAGGCATGTTGCAATATTTTTCCCTATTTTCTATAACATTATTTTAATGTAAATGTATGTACTCTGTGTGCAGTCCACCCTGGCTGACTTCGCTCCAGCCAGCTCCCCGAAGATCCCAGCTTTGGTTATCTACTGCATTAAGGAGATAGAACACAGAGGCCTACACGAGGTGAGATATTAAAAGTCCTTGTTATGCTCTGATCCTTTTTCCCTTGTGCGATTACAATTTCTCTCTTAATTAGTTATCTCATTCAGCAGTACGGTATCACAGGAAGCCGGATAATGAGAGCTTGTTTCTTTTATCTCTTCCTTTGCCCCAGGTTGGCCTCTACAGACTCTCTGGCCAAGAGCGCCAGGTGAAAGAGCTGAAGGAGAAGCTGATTAGAGGAAAGACTCTGCCTCCACTTCACAAAGTGGAGGACATTAATGTCATCACAGGTGTCCTCAAAGACTTCCTCAGAAACCTCCCTGAGCCACTGCTCACCTTCCACCTCAACAAAGTCTTCATGGAAGCAGCCGGTGAGTTTCCTTGTAGAAAGAGGACTGCTGTATGCACACTGCTCTTTATTGGTCTGAATATCTACACAATTGTATTCCTTTTTAGTTCCTTTTTTAATATTAATACTAAATGACTGGTGGTGTTGATTTTGTAGAAATCCAGGATGATGGCAACAGTCTCGCCATGCTGTATCAGGCCATCAGTGAGCTGCCACAACCCAACCGAGACACTCTGGCCTGCCTGATGATCCATCTGCAGAAGTAATTCACATTACATTTTAGAAATGCTAAACTGGGATGGGATGGTAAAGGGATGCAAAGTTTGTTTATATAGGCGCATTGCAAGGCTCTCAACGTCGGCGCACAAGATGCACAAAAAAACAGCAGAAAAACAAGGCAATATAATCAATAAGAACAGAGGATGTGTCATGCGATCAGGGTGGATATGCCAGTGTGAGGAGATATGTTTTGAGACGTTATTTGAAAATGGAGAAAGAGTCAATATTCTGGATGTCCAGTGGGAGGGAGTTCCAAAGGTAGGGTGAAGGCTCTGGACCCCATGGGGAATTTCCCTTTGCAGGATTTTCTTTGTGGTTTAAAAATCCTGTCCAGTGAAAAAAAGGCCCTATTTTATTATTTATGCGGAGGGATCTTATGATTTCTTTATTCTATTTTTTTTACTAAAAGGATGTTCCAAAAACAATGTGTCCTTTTTGCGGTGCAATAAAAAATACATGTTCTTTAACTAAATGTAAGGTAAAGTCATTTCAGTGATTCCAAGAGGTTAAAGCACATGTTGATTAACTGTGTACTATCAAATTACAATTTTGTCAAAGATAATCATTACATTGAATTCTCCTATTGTCTCATCAAAGTCCTACGTAGCCTGTAACCTCTGCAGTACAGTCATCTTTCATTTCAGTTAGGACTGACATTTCCCTTCCCCCGGTTTCCCCAAGGGTCTCCGAGTGTACGGATACCAAGATGGATGTGAACAACCTGGCCAGGGTGTTCGGCCCGACTCTTGTGGGTCATGCTGTTCCCGAACCAGACCCAATGACCATCCTGCATGACACAAGCAGACAACCAAGGGTAAAGTGAATGAGAGTAAAGAAGAGCTGCTCTGACTCCATTACAATCAGAGACCAGTGTTTATAGAGCAGCACAATGTTGAAGCATATGGATGTGTGGTTGCTTCTGTTTACTTCAAGATCTGTGTTTTTATTGAGTCATTTTACTTGATGTTATTTAGAATGTTTGTGAATAAACTTACTGGATTTACTTGATGTCTTTCTAGGTTGTGGAGCGCTTGTTCTCTGTTCCAGCAGACTACTGGGGCCAGTTTGCTTATCCTGAATATACAGACATCGACAGTTCTCACCAAACTGGAACTCCAGACCACCACAAAGGTAAATCACTGAAAAAGTAAAAGTGGATAAAAATAATGAATCGCTTTCTATTTAATTTCCACGTTTTAAAAGGTACACATGATATGACATTAAAGAGTATAAAACTTTATGATAACCAATGATGTTTAATGTTCCTGCAGTCAGCATATTGGGACCATTGACCACTCCAGAGCACCAGATGATGACCAAAACCCCGTCCTCCAGCTCGCTGTCCAAGCGCATGAAGCAGACCCTCTCCAGCACCACCATGTAAGCTCACTCAGTCTCTCACACACTCAGGTCTGCCTTATTCAAATGTCACCTAGCCTGCTCTAAGCAAACCTATAGCCAATTACATATTATCATCTAGCTGCCTTTTTCTGAAGTGAGAAAGTACAAGTTGGTAACTCATTTGTTAACCTTGGAAAACTTGCACTCTGATGTGAGGATGATAAAAACTATCAGCATTAATATGACCTTGTAAATGTGATGCTGAAATGATTAGAACATTTTGAATCACACTATTACCTTTTTTATCATTTCTCACCTCTCCCATACAAGTCATTAACAGTTTTTTATTTTATTTCCAAAGAGACCTATGAACCCAAATTATATTTCCTTGTGCATTACATAGTCTTTTTCACACTACACCTCTTTTACACAGGATAGTTTGATCTATTCAAAAAGCAGTATCTAAATAAGAATATGAGTGAAGGCTGATTTCCATTTGGCTACTTCAGTTTCAGGTTCTCGGTTACTTGGTTACCTTTGCTGGTTCTCTAGGACATTACATTGAACTGAGCTATCGTTAATGCTATTAGCAACACCTGTGCTTTTCCTGCTATGACAGGTCAACAGACATAACTGAAAACACCTGTGTTGGTACCAAAAGTCCAGGGCCATCCACTTAAATAATTGCATTTGATAGTATTATGTAATAATGGTAGTATTTCAATATAAAAGTGTTTAAGACAAAATGATGAATGGCCATTGAGCAATCTACTAGGGTTTAAGGGAAAAATAATCGTGTTATCCAACTTTTGCAGGTTTGAGCATTTTGTCATAAGAACAGATCCAGATACCTTTTAAGCTTCTAGCCAAGCTCGTATGCCATTATTAACCGTCGGATTAAGCTTCAGTTTATTTACATTGGACCTGAAAACATTTGTCTTCAAATTTGAGATGGTTAAAATGACTTTAACTAAGCTTGAAAACCCCCTATATTTTAGATTTGGGAGCAAAAGCAAAGCGCCAGCTGCCTCTAACCGCCAGTGCAACTTCTTCGACTCTCCACAACTGAAGTAATGGTGAAAGGTGGGGGAAAAAAAGAAATCACCCATATCGTGCATCTGGGATACCTACTGCAATAACGGAATATAGCCTATGTTCACATAATCATGTGGTAAAACTACTGTGTAATTTTTAGCATGTAAGAGTTTTTTTAAGACTTTCTAACCAGACAAGTTTGTTTTTATATCTTTGATTACTGATTAACCAAAACTGTGTTGACATCTGTATGATTGTACAAGGTTTGAAGGCTTTGACCAAGCAACCGTTATCAACAATTCACGGATCATATCTTTTGCTTTGTGTCTAACTCTTGGATTTGGTTTTCAAAGCTATGCATTCACTTGTGTTCGGCCATCTTTGAACCTGTGGTTGTAACCGCAGTGACGGGGGTGCTCGAGCACACGTGAATCGAACAGTGGCATTGGACAAAGAGGAAAGGAATGTTATTATTGGCCAGTGTCTCTTTATGTATCGTCATTCTCCTGGACCTGATATCCTTTTTTTTGTTTTCTTGATTTTAACATTTTGTTTTATATTTATGTTGATTGTGTCCTATGACGTAAACCAATCATGGCAATTTATATACTCAACTGCAATCTCGACACTGATGCAGAATGGGAGTATTGTTGCATTTTGCAGTCTGTAACAATCCGAGTAAATGTGTTTCTACCTGGAAATATGCGCCACAAGAGGCTGCTATTGCACCACTATGATAAGCAAGCCCTAACCAATGAACTACTGTATATTATGCACAAAAAGTCACTGACACTCGTTACAATCAGCAGATAATTGGGAAAAACTGTGCAATATTATTCCTGTGACGTAGAAGAGTTGAGTCAACATTTGTTTTCTCACAATACAGATCTGAGATTACATCTGTGTGGTCATCACAAACTTAAATCTAGAGCTTCTTTAATTTATCAACTTCAAAACTAATTTGCATGCACAATTTGTATTTTAATCATTGTAGTTTTGCAGGAAGTGACACTTACTCTTTAGTTTCCTAGCATGCTGTTCTCTCTTTCACCTTCTTAGAAGCTCCAGATTTGAGCCTGATGATGACATTATTCAGTATAGTTATTTAGAAAGGGAAATATTTCTGTTGACTATACCAGATATAATCATGTTTTGCCTTCAAATTAAGACGTGTGCCTTGTTTGCAGCTGTAAGACTCCAGTAATACTACATGTTTTATACACTCGTATACTTTGATTCCATTATACGGTGTCTCTAGTGTAATGTTGCTTAACTAATTCAGTAACTTTCACCAAAGATTTTGTGCAATGAATGTTAAATATATCTTAGGTCAAATAAAATCACACAAATGTTCACAGCTGAGCTCAAAATAAAACATCAAAAGACTGGTCCTTTTGTCTTGGCGTGTTTTCTTTATGCATGTGCTTCAAGGAACTCTGCTTCAATGAGGCCCATAAAGCATGTGATGCATACATGTAGGCTTTGTTTTGCAATTCAATGTCGAAAAAAACACCTGAATATGGATTTGTGTTAACCTATTAACTGAGTATGCAGTTAATGCCTAAAGCATGCAGCCTTAAACCTATATGTTTACACTGATTTTCCTGGTGGAACTGTAACAATGGCTTTTGTTATTTTAAAATCATCACTGAAGAAGCAAAAGAGCAGCTTCAGTTATTCCAAAGCCAATGTGGCGCCGGATGATAATTCAATTTGGCTCATTGTTCCAATAGTCATTACAGCCATTTCCATAATCTATTGGGCTGAGTGGGCAGGCGATGAGGGCCAACATTATTATGAATTAAAGCAGGGATCATTTATACATCTTATAGTTATTCCATTAACACTTACTGTGGAGAGTGCTAAACCAGACTGAACCCATTGACATACATTTTGTATGGCCTCGTTCAATACAGTGCTTCAACAACACACAAGTCCCTTTGAGATCTGAGCCCAGCTGTTGGGGGAGAAACGAAAATATGGTGTGCAGAGTTCATCCAAATTCTCTCTCCCTTTCTCTCTTTGCACACGTACACAAAGAGCCATGAACAACTGCAGAGAAGACCCTCAGATTTTCTTTTTGAATTTCAAATCAGCATTAATAGTTCATTAGCCTGAAATAAGGTCTCCTGTGTGTCGATCTGTCCTGTCATTGGGGGATTGTGTGTTTATTTATGCTGTACGGTGCAGCATACGCTCGGCGGTTACAGACATCAAACAGCTGGCTGTGTACAGTGTGTCTCTGTAGCTCCATATCCCAGCATGTCCCAGTGTGCAGTGATAGAGCTCCATTCTGCTGTGGGACCAACGAGGGCCAAATGAGTAACTAGTCCAATTAAGAGCTCTTAAATAAATTAAAATGTAAGCTGGTAAACACACAACAACAACAGCACTATTTAATTCCATTATTTATGGAGTGACCTGTAGGCAGTGATGCCAAAAGGAACCAGAAACAGAACTATTGCCATCTCTGCAAGCCAAATACAATCCTTACATTATTCAATTCATAAGGTTTAGTGTAGTTATTGACTGATTGAAAATACAGTATGTGTCAAGCCCTTGCTAGCATGTAGTGGGCGTCTGCAGCACCGCCTGCTCGAGGTCAATAATGTCGGCACCTCAGACATGTCAACTCAATAACTGCCAGTCAAAATCCACCCGTCTGATCAATACTTCTGTCAGTAAAAAAGCTATGTTAACCGGTAGAATAATATTTCTTTCATGTCTTGTATAGAACTTTTGCTGTATATGTATTTTGCTACATGAAACACAGTTTTTTACATATTCACTCGCTGGGGTTATTTCAATGTTCCTGCTGTGCCGAAGCTGTTCACTATTATTATGTTAGAGATCATCGGATTTGCTTTTGAAATCACATCCAAATAGGCAGCGGGAATGAGGAGTACATAAGATTTATATAGCAAACTGTTGTACTGCAAATGTATAAACATGAAGAATAATATACGGCTTCCTTAGCAGGCTAAGCATGTGCTTGAAAAGTGCTCCTCCAGATTTGTTTCTGACACTGTTTTGGATGAATTATGTGCCAGATTGTGTGATCAATATGCTTTCCATTTGGTGAATAAAACATACAACACTGAAATACCACGTTGCGTTCTGCAATAGGCCTATGGTAGCCCTTAAAAACAAGACAAGAGTCGTTGTGCAATCTACACCCACCTAAAGCCAGTGAGTTTTTTAACTGCAAATAATTGCACGGCTAGTTGGCTTTCAATGCTCCTACTCTCTCGCTCTATCTCTTTTTCCCCTCTATATTTTCCCCCCCTTTCCACCCCTCCTTTGAATCGAACTGCCGCCTTAGCCGGCCACCATGCGTGGTCGATACCTTGTTACCACAGAGAAATCAATTATCTCGACCAAGCAGCAGGGGAAAGAGGCAATAATGAAAGAATGCTCCTCCTTCCACGACGATAGCCATGGTCATTAAATATGAATTTATCATTGGCCGAGGAGATTTATAGAGAGAGATGTTGGCCCAGAGTTCACGCTCTCTTTACAGCATAAGTTCACAGTCTGGGTACAAATGAATGCAAACTAAATGGCTAACAGGTTTTTGATGTTATAAAGCTTAAACAGGGACTTGATTCTTTCAGTCATCTGGGAGGAAGTGAGTCAAAGATGTGACATCAAACTGTCCTCTAAGAAAACTTCCACAACATAGATGACATCTATTCCTGTTCCGATGACACGCGGCTCAGTTTAATGCCTCTGAGGGGGGATGAAAGACAATATTACATGAATACTATTGTGCATACTAAGTCCATGGGATGCCACCAGGGCAGGCTCTTTTCAATTTGATGTCTGAGGACCACTCAGGTGACAGTGGAGATGGCAGAGATGACTGACAGGTATAGGTGGGCATGCCAACCATACGTGCCCGTTTGGGTCTGTAATGAGCCGCTGTGATGACTTGTCTGACAGCTGCCGCTAGAAATAGAAGTAAAAAAACACACCATACCGTCACCACAGCCGGAAAAAAGAAGTAGTGCAAATGAGTAAGAAAGAAAGAGGGACGAGGACGGAAAATGTGTAATCCGGTGTTGCTCTTAAGGCAGCCATAAATTCCCTTTTAATGGGGCACCACAAGCAGTAGCAGGCACTCAGCAGTCTGTTGTGTTTGATGCCAAATTGTGCAGAATAAACAGATTTGCTGTGCAGCTGGTCCAAACACACACTTTCTCTCTTCTCATCCCCCACCACAAACACACCATCTCCTCATTCCCCAACTCCTTCCTTATCTCTCCCACATCCAGGCCCCCCCCCCCGCCTCCCTTGGACATACCAGAATTAGACAAATCGTCATAAAAGATGGCAAGTGCTTTGATTTCTTTTCTTTTGCTTAACTGAGTACTCAACTCCAGCTGTCCTACACAAAGCCAAGATACAGTATTTGTATAACAGGGAAAAGAGGGAGCTGCATGTCACTGATGAGAAACAACACGCCACATCTGGATCATTTCCTCTCAAGGATAATGGGCTTATTTGGTCATCCTGCTCCAGTTTATCGCAGAAAAAGAGCCAAACAATGTCTGAAGTCTCTGTATGCAGAATACTGAAGACGATGCAATGCAAAACATCATAATGCTGGCTGTTGTGAATCTTAATTTAGCACCCAGAAGGTAAAAGTCGTCTTGTTTGGTCCACAGGTGTTTGTACAAAGTGTTATGGAAATGTATTTAATAGTTAGGTATAGCTTTGGTAATAATAATTATTTAAATAATAAAGATCACCATGGTGTCACTCGACCAGCATACTGACACCATGGCCTGTTTGGCATCATTGGAGGAAATAGGTGATGCATCCATACACACTCACATGCACACCACTGGCTGCTGCCATTGCTTCGGTGATTTATGTATAGTTTTCAGAAGCGGAGCACTCACATGCCGATACACACACACTCACGCATGAAAAACCTGTATGCATGCAGCTGGGTGTTTGTGTGTGTGCCCTCCGGCATGAGTGCATCTGAATTCATGTAATTGATTGTGAATGTGTGTGCACGGGGGCATGGTATGGAATAGTGTAAGAGGGGCTCTGGGCATGAATGGCTTAGTGTTTTCCAGTAAATGTGGCCCGCAACCATGTGTGCGGGTATGTGTGTGTGTGTGTGTGTGTGTGTGTGTGTGTGTGTGTGTGTGTGTGTGTGTGTGTGTGTGTGTGTGTGTGTGTGTGTGTGTGTGTGTGTGTGTGTGTGTGTGTGTGTGTGTGTGTGTGTGTGTGTGTGTGTGTGTGTGCTTCTCTGCCTCAGAGTTTGGGATTGTTTTTTCTGCATGGATGGACTCAGCTATAAACACTGTACACATACCATATATGATATACGTATCTTCTAAACCACACAGCCCCACATCTCATATCTTTTGTAATCTCTTTTCATGAACTTCACTTGTAGCGCACCACTGGAATGACCAATTTGTTTTGTCAGGTTGGCTCATACTGAAGCTTAGCAGCATGGGTGAAGCATCATTAGGAGAACTGGGGTTAATAATCTGGGGATGATCCCATAATGGTTCCCACAGCAAAAAGGCAATAGGCACCCTTAAATACTTAAAGCGTTATTTAAACACTTAGACTCAGAAATGAAAAGGCCTCAGGTCATGCTACATAACAAGATCATTTACAGTATTTAATCAGTTAAAAAAACATTTTTCAACATTCAAACTTGCCATAAAACTTCCACAAAAATATATTAACCTGAGCACATTTTCCAAATGCTTCCTGTGGGATTTTCTTTATGCCACTAGAATGCACTGTTGCTCCCTGTAATCCACTTTGGTGTCACAAAGCAGCTCTTCTCCAGCAGAACACACCAATTAATATCACCCATCTCCACAACTCTATCATGTACCCTGTGGTTGTTAGGATTTGGGAGTGCTATGGTATATAGTATTTATATAATTTGCACCATTAAGCTTTAAGTTGACATAAAAGGTGATTTCGCTGTCTGCTCAGGTGACAGGTATTAACATCTTCTTCCCTTGGATTTCACCTCTAGGGAATACATTAAATTGGGTAGATCAGAGTTCATACGTAAATGAAAGCTGAACAGGGACCAGCATATGTTGGAGCATTATCAAACGTTTAATTCACAGAATTGAGATTTCATCAGCCTTCTTACAAACGTATGCATTCTCCTTTTTTATCACACCCTGCATGCGTTACTTGATACCTATCACTAAATGTTTCTCAGCCAAATGTTTGTCACTCTTCTTGTTATCTTCTGTTTGTGCGTAAATTCCAAGGCAAAGTGTGTGTGCAAGTGTACTCTGTTGTAACATTCGACAAATTTAATAATTTCATTGAGATGAAATGTATCTTATATGATTTCAGTGTTGGTTTGAGATCAGCTTTGTAGCTTTGAGAATTGATGACTGAAGTCAAATGAAAGTAGTTTTACATTTGTCAAATGGGCTTATTCATCCCCTTTAGTTGCTGATTTATGTTAAAATAGCAAGTTGTTTTCTGCAAAAAATATACTACTTACTTATTTAGTGTCACATTGTGTGTGTGATAACATTTTATAAGGTTTTAAAATCATGGGGAGCTATACTATATATTTGTATAGAATGGCTGTGATACAAGTGCGTTCTCAACACCTGTTCAAATTAACAAATGCTAAAATGCTTTAGGAATGTAAGGCTAAAGCTGCGCTCTATTTTTTTTATATTTGACATGTACAAGTTAATGAATGCAATCACCATTAGTCCGAGCCTCTTTAAGGAAGCGATACAGGAAGCATGTGGTGATGTCAGGGCTGCTGGTTCAAAGAGATCGCCTCCTGTCCTCACTGGCACTGTGCTCAAATGAATATGCACACTTCTGTCCATACAATTTATAAAAACGTACAGCATCAACTTGCTAACAGGCTAATGTAAAAAACAAGATTTAGTAGAGTTCAGCTGATTCATGCGGATCAGTTACAAGATTTCACTGACCTGGATAAAGACCTTTATTTAATGGGTTCCCTTTTCAGTTTTTGACAGTTTGGGTCTGTAGATTTGCTGTTACTGATTTATTTAAAAAGGATGTAAACCAAAACTTTAATTAGTTTTGATACACAGTGAAAGACGAGTGATTAAATGCAGATACAGTAATTTGTCTCTTATTTTAAGCTGGTGACTCATAAAGAGAACTAACTCTGACTTCCTTTCCTCGTAATAGGGGGGGAAACCACCCTGAGCAGTCACATATCAGACAGATTCTTGGCATTGTCAGAAGAGCGGTGAATTGAAGTACCCAAACTTTCACAAAGTGGTTGACCATGGCGCAGGAGTTTGAGCTATCTGATTACGAGAACATACAGCATGATCTTCAGAGGACTGAAAAATACTGTGGTGGCAGTGAGCAGTCAGGTAAGAGAAAGAGTAAATGAAGAAGCATTTATAACAGTAAGAGATTCATTTTCAGATTCATTTTTTTAACTGGGTTTAATGATTGTTTCTTATGTTTTGTCAAAAATACTTTAACTGCCTAATTGTTTTAATACTCTTGAATCAGAATGGTGAAACCACAGCAAACAATGATCATATGTGTAGCTTAGATGAACTTATAAAATAAAACATGATCAAAATGATAACTAGCAGTCAAAACCATACTATGTAAATGTAAACTACAATGTTAATAAACATATGTTTTGATACTTAAAAGTTGTTATTGAAATTCAAGTTAAGTTACATGCCACTTCATATTCCTGCTACCCCTCCGTAGACTGTATAGAAAGAGGTCATTTTTTAAACAAACACTCAGATATTCATCACTCAATTCTGCAGTTATCGTCTGCCCTACGCAGCTTTGTAATGTCTTTCAGCTAATTTCTTGATTCACAGCCGCAAATGTACTGCTTAGGTTTAGTTGTGGGTCTCGGCTGTGAAGTTTACAGCCAGTGCAGGAAGCTGTTTAAGTGAAAAAGCTTTTATGAACATGCACTGTACGCTCCCTGCCCAGGACCAAATGGAAGATAAACACAGTAGCAGCAGCTAATGTCCCTATATAATTCCTATCCTTTATACAATACCTTAAACAATAATGATATTCAATACCAGCTAAGTGTTTATTTGTGTGTGTGTGTGTGTGTGTGCGTGCGTGCGTGCGTGCGTGCGTGCGTGCGTGCGTGTGTGCGTGTGTGTGTGTGTGCTGGTTCGACACCCACAGAAAGGAGACTTTTCAGAATTGGTATTCTAACTTTAGCAGTGTTGTGTATCCTACAAGCCACTCTCAACCTCTCCCTGGGCCTCGCCTGTAAGTTATGGACAAATACATTTCGTCTTACAAACGCAATTTATGTCACAACGGGTTTTTTTATACAGGGTGGAAGATTTAGAGATCACTTCAATTGCAATTTCTGTTTATTTCTTTCAGTTTATTCCAAAGAAGACACAGATCTGATTCCCTTCCGCAGCTCCATGATAGCAGACGTGTGCCAGATTAACCAAACTCAACTGCATTCAAAGAACAAGTTATATTCCTGCTACAAGAAACTGCTGGGAGAACTTCTTAGAGAGAAGGATGCCCCGGACACAGAGACATTCACATCAGGCGACGGATTCTGAACTGACTATATACACAACTACAGCTGGGAATGACTATGACTATGGGTCACGAACCTTCAATTAGAGATGATGTCCAGTGCAGACCACAGAAGTCTTAGTATAGACCTCAGTGGACCCTCTTATATGGATAAAAAACCTTGGGACAGAATCATTACTATACAAATGCAGTTTAAATAATTAGCTTGGATTAATTAAATAGGCTTTGATAGCTCATAGCTCATTTCTTTTAAAGAAAAGCACTGCAACTATGCCTTATAACTTATTTGCAGTTCTGAAGTTATTATTTGCAAGAACACAATACTGTTTTAGGCTATAGTCTTACTATAATTTCATATGCAGTTAGTCCTTTCCTATGCAGTAACTATATTGTTGTGTATTTGAATCATATATGGCATTGAAACAGCTGTACTTTATTTTTAGAAATGTAATCTAATCAAGAACGTGATAACTAGCAGTTAAAACCACACTATGTAAATGTAAACTACAATGTTAATAAACATATGTTTTGATACTTAAAAGTTGTTATTGAAATTCAAGTTAAGTTACATGCCACTTCATAATCCTGCTACCCCTCCGTAGACTGTATAGAAAGAGGTCATTTTTTAAACAAACACTCAGATATTCATAACTCAACTCTGCAGTTATCGTCTGCCCTACGCAGCTTTGTTATGTTTTCAGCTAATTTCTTGATTCACAGCCGCAAATGTACTGCTTAGGTTTAGTTGTGGGTCTCGGCTGTGAAGTTTACAGCCAGTGCAGGAAGCTGTTTAAGTGAAAAAGCTTTTATGAACATGCACTGTACGCTCCCTGCCCAGGACCAAATGGAAGATAAACACAGTAGCAGCAGCTAATGTCCCTATATAATTCCTATCCTTTATACAATACCTTAAACAATAGTGATATTCAATACCAGCTAAGTGTTTATTTGTGTGTGCATGTGTGTGTGTGTGTGTGTGTGTGTGTGTGTGTGTGTGTGTGTGTGTGTGTGTGTGTGTGTGTGTGTGTGTGTGTGTGTGTGTGTGTGTGTGTGTGTATTTTCTTTTACCAGAATATTAGCAACTTAAATGCCAGAAATGTTCCTCACAAGGTGGTGGAGACCAAATCAAAGCTAAAATAATTGTTACTATTAAACATATATTCATCAGGTGGACACGGACAAACCTCAACATGAATGCTGGCTTTCACATCTTTTTTCAGATGAGAGAAGTGAAACACACAAAACACTTCCCAAAAGATTTTCTCATGTCTGTGATTTCACTCACATCCTCTCAAGAAATTATTTCTCAATTCCAGCTAACCGCCCGTCATCCCTGGTATAACAGTGTCTGTCACACAACCAGTATTGGGTATAAACAACGGGAAAAGTCATTACAAAGTTAGAAATAGAAATTATTATTATTTTTATCAATCTTATTAAATGAATAAATCCGGATTCTTTTGGTAAAAGGCTACAATGTGGAATATGATCTCTCTGTTGCTCTGTTCAACTCTTAAATCCAGTTTTATCGAAGATGTTGACTGTAATGAGTGACTATACTGAATTGAGGATTACACTTCTTAGTTTAAGTTCCTATTTTTAAATGTTTTGGGTTTCAATGCCTAGCTATAAGTATTTTACAAAAACTAGTCAAAACGTAATCCAATGTATTAAGTGCCTTTGATTAAATATTAAACAATTGTCACCTAAATAATTACATTTTAACAGGGTAACTAGTGATCTGTAACCTATTATATTTTAAGAAGTCTTCTCAACACTACACAGAACTAATCATATTGAAATGAATTCCTGAAAATAGCCCCTGCATACATCACTTAGAAAGGCAGTTCTAAAATTTGGTTTTGCTATTCTCTTTTTATATCAAAGGCATCCTGCAGTGCAGAATAGCTTTCATATCAATAAAATAATCCCCCTGGGAGTTATTCAGCATCTTCTTTGTTGCTGTTGCCCAAGCAATACACATGCATATAAATGAATATCAAAAGTGAATCTGAAAATCATGTTGCAAATCTGAGGTCTGTAGCCATGAATTGTCTTTATACACCACTTCTAATCCAACATCATTCCTCGTGTGTATAAGAGAGTGCATTTCTGAGTCTATTAATTCTCCTATGTCTACGAACTTCCTTGAGATCACTGAGTCTTTCTCGCTGATAAGTTTGTCAAAGGCAAACTGACAGAAATGAGAGGTGCAGCCCATCGTTTCTCATTAACACTGAGGGCTTTGTTTTAATTAGCCGTTGTGACTGACACTTGTGTTCACGAGACTCTACTCTGTATTCCAGGCTTGTGTTATTCTCCTCCCCAGCTGTTGCATGTCAATCATCCCAAAGTTGTCTCTTGTCTCTCAAATTAAAACACTTGTGTAGCGCTGCCTGCACCTTAAGGGGCAGGATGGGATAAAGGTTTGATTTCCTTCTCAATTATTTGTATTTTTTTAGCTTAACTTTGATGCACAGTTATGTTCAATGTGTCCATTGAACGAATGAAAAGTTGTCTTTAAGTGCTTACCACACCAAACGTCATGAACATGCAAAAAATATTTACAGTACTGTAAAATAAAGTGAAGAATACATAAAGACCAGGATAAGCTGTTTAGATTTTAATACTAATTATAAAAATAATAATAATAATATGAGAATAATAACAAAATAATAATATTAATTCGCCTCTAAATACAAATGCATTGTGCAAATATACATTTTCATTATATTTCCAATTTCTTTTAAATGAACAACTTAATTCAAAATTATGTATTACTTTTCACCCATTTAATCTATGACTAAATGAGCTACAAAATTCACTATTTGTGGATTCAGGAACTTTAGAAAAAGCCCATGCCAACCTCTGTATTTTCGTGTTTGTGTAAAAAAAATTGGGATTTTGTATTTTTTAAAAATAAATGTTTAGCCTATATTTAACCAGGAATTTCCTCACAAATAAAATATCTTTTCCGAGAGGCACCTGGCCAGCTTGCAAACCAAGACACAGTTTGAAAAATTGATAAACTTCCTCGACGCCAAAGGATCAGGAACACTCCAGACTGCAACCCACGCGCGTCAGCAGGGTGAGACACGAAGCTGCACAGAAGTATAAACAGAGGCCATGACAGATTTCACACTGTGTTCCTGTGCAAACACAGTGGGCTCACTGTTAGCCACTGCCATGCTTTCCAAGTCCCTCTGAGGGTGGAGAGAACGCCTGCAGATGGTCAAGCATTTCGAAATGATGCATGAGAGACCTAATTTAAATAGTGATGACAGGTTTAGCCTTATGAGCTCAGTACATTCACACGCAAACACAGACACACGTGCTGTGCAAACACGTAAGACTCTGCTGCATTACTGAAATGTAAAATGCAAAATCAAACACAGTGGTGCTATATGTGATAAAGATTAGCTGTGGAGAGCAGACAACTCTTATTGTTATAGACTAGCTAATGGAAGGGCTATCTGATAACACTTCCACGTCATTACATATAGATATAGATATATAGATAACATAATGCTACATCTCAGAGCATATGTAGTGATCAGGGTTTTTTAAACCCTCCAGAAACATATTATACTATGTGTCAGAGGGAAACACAAGAGAAAAGGAAGTCTTACACGTTACATATTGTGCTTTTTTGTGCTACATGCTTTTTTTTCATAAAGAGAACACAACCCAATCAACCCAGAGATTCTCAAACTACATTTTGGTGGATGGAGATAATTAAAAATGTAAGCGAAGGCTTAATGCACCGGAATTCTCCTCAGTATGTTTACTTACTAAACACCAGCCGTTATTTATGATGGGTAATGCTTTGATTTTTCTTTTCTCGGTGAAAGAAGAGGCAGACAGCTTTGGTTTTTCAGGATTTTTTAATTGACACACATGCACAACAATATCCCTCCAAAAAAAGACTACCATTAAAAGGGAGCTGATGAACAGCAGCAGCTGAATTCTGTCAGGGTTTAATCACAAATGAGGGCTGGCCGTTAGCCTTTGAAGTGAAAGTTTTGGTTAAGACTTAGCAAACTATTCCCTAATAGAAAATCCTGTATCCTTTTTAGGCTCAAAATTGTACAAATCACAACATGTCAAAATCAAAATATTTTTGGCGCACAGAGGACAAAAGTTGCCAAAAAGGTCAAAGAGTTTCAGGATTTGTATCTTTCTAAGATTATTCATAATCATATCATCCTATTTCACATCTTCTCTCCCTCTTATAAATGCCAAAATGCTGACGTTAAATTGTAATTAGAACAATTGTAGCCCTGCCCTGCCTCTGATGCTTGTGTAATAGTAAACTAAAGACAGTAGAGAATAAACCACGCCAGGCCTAATGAACAAATTCAGATCACTCTGTTGAATAAAAATGTCAGGGTCAAAGTTCACACCAGACTGTCTGCAGCTAATTGGCTGAGCTTTTGATCTCTCCCAGAAGGTCCAATCATCAGGGCCTCCAACTTCTTGCTTTTAGACCTTTCCCTGTGACAGCTTAGAGGCAGCAACTGACCCAGATCTACTGTACGACTGGTGATAACTTTCAAGCTTTAAACAGAACACATTCCCCTGTATTGTACTTTCATTAGAGCCTGACATTAGGATTCTCTGTGAAATATACATTAGGGAAGGTTCTAGCTTCAGCTGAAGAGAAAGGAATTATAAGTGAACCCATAGGGGGGTCTATAAGGAACTACATATGCTCCCAAGTGAAATTTCTTTCCTGTGTAATTACTCTGTAAAAGTGAAGGCTTAAACTAAACAAGTTTGACCTTTACCCTGGCCACCACTGCTCTAAAGGACTGCAAGAAAAACGTGGTTAGCACACCCACAGCACCAGCTTAATCTTGGCTTATGTTAGGCTCCTTTCTGTCTTCACTGAAGGAAAAATCACGGGCTGACAAGAGGTTCAGAGCTAATCTTCCCGCAGTCAGGTTGCAGGGACAAGCTAGAGATAAGACTGGGCTACAGATAAGGCTGGAGACCCCCACAGCAGAACCACGAGCTGCAAGGGGGGAGATCCTTGGACCTGATAGAAAATGAAAGGAAGAGGCTCTGCAGCTCTGGGGCCAAAGCTCCTAGAAAATTAATTACACCGATGGCCCCCACACCGCCATCTTCAGCACCCGCTGACATTCTGCTCGCCTTCATCGAGTGCCTTGGTTTGAGACCACAACAAGATGCTGTAGTGGTTTGTGTGCCAATAGACGGGGTTAAGCTGAAATCTCATGTTGGAGAAATCAAGTTGGAACGAACTCGCACAACATTAATCTGAAAAAGGAAATTGCACCTCAGTAAATCTCTCAATCATGTCTTTTCTCTCTTTCCCTCAAACCAGAGAAGTATACTTTTTGTCACAGGCACTGTGTATTAATGTTCATAACTTTTATGTCAATAATCTTATACCTAATAAAGTTGTATAATGGTTTTCTGTTGCTGCTTTGTTCAGTACTTTAAAGAAATAGTAATACTTAAATATATGTTATGTTTTTGGGAATCACAGTCCAAGCAGTTTTATAAGATACCGTAAAATAGATTTATAAAATGTTTCTGAATTGTCATAATTTAAAGTATCTTACACTGTCTTCATAATAGAATAACAATCTGTTATTTTATTCAATCAGTACAGTTTTCAGAGTTAATATGATAACATTTTCTATGTTCTTGGTTGTTTTTTACAGTAGTTAATCCTTGGGGTCCCCAGGTCAGTATTCAATGTATGTTAAATATGTTGGTAGGTTGAAGGTTGATCATACCCCTTTATTGTTGACTTCTACATAAGCATTGATCACTCAGGAATTATAATTTAAGAAAAACTAATTTAAGTCTGAGCTGACCAATTTCTTTTAATAAATTACTCTCAAATGTATATAATATGTAACATATTCCGACCAGGGTTAACAAGGCGGAGTCACACATTGATGGTCATTTTTGTGCAGCTCTGTCAAGCTCTCTAGTAATTGAATGAAATACCCGTAGAATTCCCAGCAGCTGAAGTTGTGTACAACACCAGTATCTTTACCGATATGTTAACATCACACAAACCGTCACAAAATCTCAATAGGCCGAGGAAGCATTCTGTGCTGCACTGAGCGACAAACCATAATTCAACCTGACATTTTTATAGTAATCCTGCTGTGTTTAGCAATAACCAGGCTGTCAAAGAGCGGAGTGTGATATTAGGTCATATTCCATAAATGTGAATGTTCACACTTGCCTTGTTAAGCGCTCACCAGCCCCCTTAAAGTAGCTAGCGCTCTCACTTTGCAGACTGCTTGCGTGTACTTGCAGCAGTGTTCCTGCTGGTCCCACAGGGGCTTATTAGAGGGAATGGTAGGGCTTCTCACAACCTCAGCACACGCTCGCTGGTTCCCCTCACTAACAGCCAGCACAGAGAAAGGGAGAGAGGTTCACAATTACCAGGCTCACGTCACCCGGACTTCAGACACATTCTCACTGCAGTGGCTCTGCGGCATTGAGCAGAAAGGTCACAGGCTTGTTTGAAATCCTGCTTTCAAAGATTCTTATCTTAAATTTGAATCCACATTCATGGCTATCATTTTTTATTCTATATGTAGGGAACGAAAACTGTCTGCTCCTTGTTAGCCTAAACCGATGGAAACATCTTTGGATATCTGTCATAGAAGACAAGGAAAATGAGTTACCTTGGGGATATATTGAGGTATTATTTGACAAATGACAGCAAAGATTGACTGAAAAAAAATGACAGGGTTAGTGCAAGTGGAAAGACACAAAATAAAAGTCTTAAAGCCATAAAAATAACCCAAGTAATGATTGACTGAAACTGTGGGGTTTGATGCCTATCAGCACAAGCTGAAAACACATTATGGCCCTGCTCAGGTGTAAGTCTTCTTTGTCACGGAAATATACAATAGTGACTTTGGAAGGTGAACAACATGGTACATTTTTGCTAAAGCATTTTCATATCTAGTCAAATAGTTAAACACAGGAAATTGTAATCATTATCAGAGCCAGTCTCTACTCAACTTACATAATACAGTCTATTTTCTATTAAGAAAGGCAGGGGATGCGAATGAGCCACGACAAGAAAATTAGACTTTACAAACGTCATTTGCATGAATGTGGATGTTATCCTAAAATAACAGTAGCCTAGTAGTGTATTAAAAACCGAAATTGACTGTGGAAACTCTAAATCTAATGCATGTTTCATGTTTCTGAGGGCCACCATTTTGACTTTTTATGCATGCAATATAAATTACTTTTCAAGGCATAGTAAACTTTGACTTTTTATAACTGTTTACAATGCTTTACTTCATCTTTGACTTTTTATACGATGTTAAAACTGTCTTATATTAGTTGATTTTGGCCTTTGTCATGGGACTTACATGCCTAATATGTTCTTCAACCTTTTCCATTGACCTTAAGTCGGCCTGTTTGATATACTGTATTTGTTAAAGCACTGTGACCCAACACTGAGTTTGTTTGGAAATGTTAATCTATAACTGCTAGCAGTATGTTCTCTCCTTACTATTCTCCCTTATCTCTTGTTTTAGCCTGCACATATCTGGCATTTTTGTAATTGCAGATCATGGGCATTTTGACAGGAACCTCTGAGGTAGCTGTGAGCATTTCCCCTTGTCTAGATAATGGGGTTTAAATGGGATATTCAGTTGTGTGCATTTTGGTTAATTGGACATCAAACACTGCATGTACGTGAGAGATTAGACTTCTGAGGATATGTCAGAATAGAGAAGACTACCGTATTTGCTCTCGATCAGATACTTTGTTCTAAATCTGTATTATGGGACAAGAAAAGCTTCTAATTCAATTTCTCACTTTAATTTACTAGGGGAGGATTAAAAGGAACTCCTGAGAGATGTTGCAGGATTATGCTATGGCGCTTTCCTCCCGGTAAATGTTTTACTTGTTCTACGAATGGGCCATGCTGATAGCTTTTACAAGTGGGGAGGTGTGGAGCCAGCAGCCAGCAGTGGCTCAGTCAGTAGGGGCTTGGACTGGGATACAGACTTGAAATATGGAAGTGGACTGCTACTTGGAGAGGTCCCAGTTCACCTCCTGTGGTGGTGTGGTGCCCTTGAGCAAGGCACCAGACACCTCCAATCCCCCCTCCCCATTGCTCCCCGGGCGCTGCACAATAGCTGCCCACTGCTCCTAGTACTAGGATGGGTTAAATGCAGAGGACCAATTTCACTCTGCTGTGTGTATGTATGTGACAAATAAAGAGGGTTTCCTCCTCCGATTCTATCTAGCCAGGGAAAGTAGTACATAGGGGAAGTGGTCAGGTCTGGTGGTCTCCAAAAACATGATTTATGTTCTCAGGACCACCGATGCCACAAATGGTGTGTTTATGTTGTGTTGACCCAACCCAAACTAAAATGATGATCATAGTAAACATTAACTGTAACATTGGGCTAAAAACACTGCTATGCATAAGTACAGTCACAATGTCCTACACACACATACACACACACACACACACAAAATAACTTCATGATAGGATTTCTTTAACCAAACACCTAGTTTTGGATCAGTTTTCATAAAGGTTTTTATATCAGTCCCCCCTTGCAGATGTTCCTTATTTGACAAAAGATGGTGCCATACATACATATACACACACACACACACACACACACACACACACACACACACACACACACACACACACACACACACACACACACACACACACACACACACACACACACACACACACACACACACACACACACACACACACACACCTTTCCTTGCTGATCCATTCTAGAAAAGTGTCTAAACTTTCCCCATTCCCATTTCCACAGGGCCCCATATCTCACTGTGGGAAGGGAAAGAAATAAGCAGCGGCTTGCTGCCTCTGCCAGCCTGTCGGATTTGAAGTTTATTAAGTATATCAAACCAGGGCCGGCCCCCTCAGGGAACATTTGCAATCCAAAGCTCTGCTTGCTGTTGCTTCCGCCAGCATCAAGCTGTCACAAACGCTCCACTTAATTTGCAAAGCAGTGCACAGTGGGGGGAAGAATAAGAAAATAGGAAACAAGTGTCATTTTCCACCATGTGTGAGTACACCATTTGCATCTAAATCAATCTGATGAAAGTTGTTGGTTTTTGCCATTGGGGAGAGGCAATGCATTGAGTTATAAAACAGCATACGTATCACAGTGTCTTGTGCTGTAGTCTCAATATGAGAAGTGAACATTAATAAATATTTTGAGCTTATTTACCAGCACATTTCGGTGCTGAAAAGTGGAGCCAGCACAATATTTGTCCATTATCTGTTACTAATACCCAGTCCTAGAAAAAGCTTACCTCAGTGGAAAAGGTGTGTTTAATGTGTGGTTTTGTATATAGCTTTATTGATTGATGATTGATTTTGAGCTACTCATGGCCAGCCAAGCAAACATCGGCTTTGAGTGAATCGGTAAAATTTGAGCTGACACCCCCAACAGCCACCAAAAGCATCCCCGGCATCCTTGACACTCACAAGCTGAGCGCCTCTCAACTCAAAAACTCGACAGACCGTCCCCGCTCCACACTCCCAGACCAGATATGCAATTTATCAGCTGGAAAACATGCAGGAGGGCTAAAGGTGGAAGAGCCTTCTATCTGGTCTCGCTACAGCAGCCACTGCTCAGTATGCTCTACCTGGGCTCATTTCACCCTCCAGCGGGCAAGAGAGTCTATATGGGCCCTTCTCTAAAAGACCTGAGGCACTCCCACCCAGAGTAGCACCATCTCGGCTCCGCTCATCGCCTGAGGCGGAGATCAGACTGACAGGGCCAACAGGACAGGGGGCTACGATGCTCCTAGCTGAATGCATGTTTGTGTGACTGTTAATGTGCGTTCATGTGTTAATGCAGGATTTGCCCTTCATATTGCTACATGCACTTACAATGCTCCTAACATCTTCTCTCAGAGAGGATGTGTTACAATGAGATAATAGAACTTTTATGCAGGAAAACGGATTACTCTCGCTCCAGAATTAAACAATTCATTACCGCCTTTCTTTTTATAACTATAGACTAATTACATTAGCTACGACGGTTATGTCATAAGTCTGTCGTGCTGCTTGCACAGTGCAAATGGATGGACTTACTGGGGAATATTTGAGCCATTTTTAAATTGGTTCTGGGAACCTATAAGGCTAATGTATACGCCTATAGCGCATAAGTTATGCTATGGCTGGAGGTCATGACACTGATACAAGCGATGATCATACGGGCGGGCGCGGTCAAGGAATGAATGTCTTACAAACTAATTTCTTGGGTCTTTAATCAAATGTCAGTTTAACCTTTGTCTCTCCCTTTTCTCTTCATTAGATTTTTTTAGCCGTCCTTTCATTAATACAGTCTATCTTGTGGTCCACTTGGGGCCTCAGTATGTTTTTACTGGAGCATTGTCTTGTCTTCATACGGCACAGACTCAATCTCCTGGAGTGACAAATTGTGTGTTCTGCCTATAATGCTGTGTAACATTAATACAAGGCATGAGTTATTGCATGGCTTGTGTTTTCTAAGAGACACATGCTTTTTAGCACCTCCCTAGCAGTGTGGCTCTAGGGACGGCAAAGTCGGTCAGCCAGTCTGCCACTTTGGTGTACAATATCTCAAATCCGAATGGATAGTCGTGAAGTTTTCAGACCTTTATTACCCCTTTAAGGAATGGATGAATAACTGACTTTGCTGATTCCCTTATTTTTTCGTTAAGTGCTATCCTGTGATCACTTTTGTTTTTTTGGGAAAAGTCTTGCCCTGTATTGGATGTATTGCCCTTCACACTTACTATATGTCATTTGGGAGGAACTGTAGAAACCATGGTAAGTGCCTGATCTTTTATCCAATAACCAAGTATAGTTAGAGTCCTCAGTGCCAATGTTTTCATATTTAAATGCCACATTAAGATGAAAAACAAGGTAAAGATGATACCTGCTAAAGTGTTGACCATTGTGCCCTGATAGGATTAGCTTTAGTTTAAAATATCGTTTGAGCGCAAATGCCACTAATAGATTTTACCTAATTTGTTATGTTAGTTCATTCCCCATTATTCATGTCCTTTTGATGCCTCTACAAAAACTAATAAACCAGACACTGAATTTTTATCCAATGTTGGATTTCTGGGATGTCTACTTGTGTATCAGGGGCTGGAAAAATGGAACTGGACAAAGAATATAAACCTTTGCTTTTTTAAGGATCCTGTGGATGAATTCTCCTCAGTTGTCTGTCTCTTCCTCTGTCTCTCTCACACAAAAATGCACTTTCCTGCAAATCAGCATTCAATAGACCACAGTTTCAGCCTGCCTATTGGCTACAGAAGAAAAGAAATGTAAGAATTCACCCAGACATGCTTCCCTTTGATCTGTCAGAAACACAAGTGTATTCTCCTTGTCGACAATGTCAAACCCTTAACCAGATTCTGAAAAACACACATATGCATGCAAATAAAAGATCTGTCTTTTCAAAGTCTCATTGGAGCAATGTGTGTAATGAAGAAAGACCGTGTGCCTGAAGCCAACCCCAGCCCTGGATAAAAGAAACTGAAAGAAGGAAACTGTCAACTTGACTGGATATTCTTCTGTTTTTTCAGAAATGTTGAATGGATGGTGGCGATGTGGCAAATCAGACATTATATGAAAAAGCAGCACTGTATAACATTGTGGACGAATACATATGCATTTAAATATGATGAATTTGAATGGCATTGAAGCTGTTGATTGCTTTAATGGTTAAAGCAAGGTGGGCATAACAGTTTAGAGTATGAAATGATTCTACTTGCTTGAAGCTAAACACTGTATAAAACATTTCTCATAAAATGTGATTTTAAACATTTTGAAATCCACAAATTAGCAGTGCTGTTCCAATTGATCTACACAGCAATGCATAAGGCAAACTGTGTACAGCACTCATACATACAGTATCATGCAACCCAAGGGTAAGCCCCTTAGCAGGTTTACGCATGCAGATGAACGCTTATGAAGCAAAATTATGCATTGCTTTAGAATTGTAGCACCTACAAAGCTAATATCGTATGGTAAGTAGCAACATGTGGTGCTGTTGATCATGGATGGGTTCGAGTAATATTTATCTTAACAGCTGGGAACGACAGAGGTTAATTAACCTCCAGTGAGCAGCATTCACTTAGTGACGCATTTATTTTAAATGTTTTACAGCGCTTAAGAATACAATAGCTACACATCTGTTTTATATTTCAGTATGCCATGACTGCATAAACAAAAATGATAATCGACAGAAAATAAAAAAAGGACAGAACTTAAAATAAAGTGAGTAAAGCACACTAAACTTTTAGTGTATTCATTTTTACTATTTTCTTTTCTACTCCAATTAAGAGGGAAATATGAATGTAAGGACCACAGTATAACAAGTATATATATGACATTTAGTATAGGGATATACATTAATCTACCGCAATCAAAATAAAATATTTTGCAGAACCTGGAATTACAGGTGTGAATGCAATCTTAAGCTGAAGGGAATATAATTACCATGGAGACACGGCTCTTACATTACACATTCTTATGTCCACCTTTATTTTAAAATGTAAAAGTATTTGTTGTATAGAAAATGGTTCGGTCCAATCGATCATTTCTATCTGTTGGCGTCGGCTTCATTACCTTCTTGCACAGCATTCCTCTAAAGGCAATATCCCCCATGTTATTACCAGTACTGATGTTAGTTCAGGACCTTCATTTCACAATGCCATTATCACCTCATCAGATGTCAGCAAACACTCTAAACCATCATGCACCACTGGCAAACCCTTGACCTCTCCTCAGAAAAAAAAGAGAAACTGTGTTGACTTGAGGGACGAGGCAAGACATCTCACCACCCTGCTGATTGGAGTGGCAAGCCGAGCCGGCTGCTTGGAGCCAAGGCTTGCATTGGCAACACCACCACTTGTGTTAATGCGCAACCATCACTCTCCCCTGCATCTAAATGTTTCATTACAGGCAAGGCGCAGACACAATTTCGCGGCCTATATGGGGTCGCTCACCAGCAAGCGTGCTCTCTTAAGGGAAAAGTAAAGCATGACAAATTGAAATAAATGAGAGAGGCAGACAGGAAGAGAAGGGAAGAGACCTGGAGGAGGAGGTGGAGGAGGCCTTCTCTCCATATGGCTTTACAGGAAAGATAACTAATGTATATTTTGAGTATCACTGTTTCTGTTTCGTTGCAGTCAAAACTCTTCCGCTCTTTCTGTCCATTATCTATCTTTCCTACAGACCAGGCTATTGTTATCAGTTGATAAAGTACTTTTGACATGATTGGAGGCACAAAACTGAAAATGATTTGAACAAAAAGAAATTATGTGCAGCCAAGATCCTTCAAAGACTCTTATGATGCTTACAATTTCACAATACGATATGATATTTTCTGCATCAATACATGAAAGCAGTCTACAAAGGTTATCTATCCACCATACAGTAAGTATAATACATTTCTGTGACAGGTGATCTTATCTTTTCAGTAGGCTATATATGATGTTAGTGTGCCAGGAAATTGAAAATGGCTGTGGTATAAAGCCTAACAAATGTATCAATTCCTTATCAGTTGTAAACCATTTAGGATTTTCTGTATGATAAGTTGTATTATACATCCCTGATCAGTGCTATCTGTGTTTCTTTATCGGCTAAAGGGGCTACGACTCTTAGAGCATCAAGGAAATGACAACTCAATTCTGATAATCTGACCAATTATTTAACAGACTCAGTGAGAGGACAATCTGTGCAGCCCTCATGTCAGTCTTTAGAGACAGCCTGATAAAAGACTTGTGAAACATATGAGCCTCTGCAATGTTTTTATGATGTCTTTATTCATTTAAAATCATTTTACCAGAAAGTAGCTTTCTAAAATAAGGAACACCAGATATTTAAATGCGATATATAAGGATTTTAAAACAAAACCTGTTAATTACCATCAGGAGCCAAAAGGTTGTGAAGAAACTTGAACAGGTGCGTTTCAAGACAGTTTGTGGCAGGTTGTTTGCCCACATGTGCGAGAGTGATCAACAACACACACACACACACACACACACACACACACACACACACACACACACACACACACACACACACACACACACACACACACACACACACACACACACACACACACACACACACACACAAATGTGTATGATCTCTAAACCCAACTTCACTCAAGCCCCCCATGGCCTAAAACCCTGTAGCCCTCATATCAACGAAACCGCACAGGTATTCCACCACGGCAGGTGTGTTGCCGTAGCAACAGGGCCCTTTCATCTCCCGATTCCTCATTGGGTATGCATATTCTGTTTGGCTCTCTCATCCCCCCTGGCCACCCCATCTCCTACCAAGCCAGTCAATCACACTTTCGTCTCATCTCTCCCCTCTGATTGGCTTGTTCCTCTCATGCCCTCCTTCAAAGTATTGACCTTCATACACAGCTGACTGCTGAATGGCAATGAGGGAGAGAATCACCTGTACCACTCTCAGTGCACGGGTGAGACGCAGCGAGGGAGGGAGTGGGAGAGAAAGCACACCTGTTGCATGTTTGAGTACCAAACCACTGAGGCTCAGGAGGCGCTTGAAGTCAGCTCTTCTTGAAAATAATGCCTCAGCTACGAATGGGGATCAGAGAAAGAGAGGCTTATGGATTTTTCTCTATGCCTCTCCTTCCGTCCTTACTTTAAAACAGCCTTTTCTTCACCTAAGAAACCATGGCATATAGATGAGACAGAGGCAAGACAAAAGAACAGAAAATAAATGGTCCAAAGGCCTGAGTGCTTCTGCAAACCAGACTGTTGCACGACATCAGGGTACAGAGGATGAATTGCATGCAGCTTTTGTTGATGATTGATATGAGAAGCAAACATGAAATTTTACTAACTGATTGATAATTTCTTACTGTACACACTACAAGATGCTGGAGATTTTTAAACTCCCTTTTAATTTGTGTTGCTTTTTTCTCCTAGACTTCTCCGGGGGCTCCCAGGGTATTAAGAAGTATTGACTTTCTCTTCTCTCTTCTCCCAACCTTTGAGCTGCACGTTGTCTGCTCCGCTGAGCTCCAGAGGTAGGTTGCTGCAGTGTGGAAGGAGAAATGCGGAAAAACGAAGTCCTGATTATCCGGCCAGTTAGCTCCTTTTATCTCACCAACTCGCCTCATCACTGACAGCTACCTCCGTGTATGGATAGTCACCCGGAAGATCTTTGAGCAACTTCGATTGGAAATCCTTCAGCTGATAACTGCATGCTCTGAGGGCAGGTTGGTTTGAGAGGATGCTTATTAGTTCAATTACTGACCAGTTCTATGCTTGGTAGCATATTGGTATTAATTATATATGTATTGTATGCTATTATGTGTGCAGAAGACCATTGCTCCGGACTGGTTATTGCTTGTTAAGTAACCAAAACCAAACATTTACAACGGTTTAAAGCTGCTCTACATTTACAATTTGTTCACAAGGGATCAAAAAGCAACCAGCAATAAAAAAGGGGTCCCTTGTGACGAAAATCCCAAAGAGAATTCAATATATTTCAGTATCTTGATCATAAGTCAGATTTAGTTGTTAGGCTGCTGTCCTTAGGAAGGTATGTACATTAACACTCAGGCTGGTAACTGTTAAATGTAATTGGATTCAGAGCCTTCGGTTTATTTTTAGGCATAGAAGTGATAACTCTGCTTTGTTATTTTAAAAGTGATGTGTTGAAAGGGCTTTAACAGCGTTGTTTCGGGCTCATCTATAGTAACAGGGTTGCCATGGTGCACGAGACTTTCTCATCCTCGTCGCCAGCGTTTGGTACATTAAATGTTGGCTATGGCACAAACAATATTAATATCTTATTTACTGTATATGTTTTCAAAGTGAACTTCCTCTTTCACTAAAATATAACAGGCATTAGCAGGAAGAACAAGCCTATCATTAGCCGTTTCCGACAAATGTTGCTTTTATCTATTGCATTTATTATTATTTGTCTAATAAAATGTCAATCCAAATAATAATACTCCAAAATAGACTGTACTTAAGTAACGCTTTATCAGGTCTTTTCAACCCCTCAAATTGCTTTACGTACTGCAAGTCATTCACCCATTCACACCTCACTCAGGCAGAGCAGTAGCACTTGTTCTAGGTAAGCTAACATTCATACACATTCACACACCATTGGCCATGCCATCAGGAGCATCTGAGGGTATCTTGCCCAAGAATACATGGACATGTTGACCATAGGGCTGGGATCGAACCCACGACCTTCTGACTGACTGCACTCCCTTGCAGCCACAGTCGTCCAAAGCTTAGTTATATTTGACATTTTGTAATTCATCGACACATAAAGGAATAACACTTGTAAAAATGCTTGTAAAACAGAGTGATTTTGCATCTTTATATCACATCATTATGTGTTGTTGAAAAAAAATCATCAGTTGGGGGTACGAAACACATAAACACACCAGATAGAACAATCGTGTTTTTAAATGATCTAATTTGTCTCTGGGTTACATTCTCATTACTTTGCAAATTTACCACATTGCAACAGAATTCAATTAGTGGAAACGTATTTAGCAGGAAGCCTGTATTGCCTTTGATATTGAGGCTAATAAACTTTGTGTTTACATCACGAGTCAACATGTTTCCAACATCATCATTACTGATGTTTGACTGTTTGAACCGAGCATTTTCTGCTCTCTGTCTTCATAAAACCAAAAAAAAACAGTGCTTTTATTTCGGTCCACATTCCCTTTATCTGCACCCAATTCATTACCCAAAGAAGAACGAACCTCAAACACCTCTCTTTACCCATATTCCCCCCTCTCCCACTGATCTGACTACACATGTATCTGTTTTGGATCACAGAAGGAAATTTGTGGATATGTCGACACATTGGCTCTGGCATTTTGAGAACGAACACGAGACAAGGATACATCAGAGATGGGAAGAAGCGCTTTGTTCCATCCGTCTCTGGTCCAGATAATCTGATCAAAAGCGAAACAGAAGAGGAGCCTGTTGGTTTTGTCCTAGTCGAGCTTAAATTGATTCACAGCAGGGTTTCTGAGTATAAACAACTAAAGGAGCTAATCTCTACATTTCTGGAGGTAAGGGTGTGTTTGCTAAATGTAGACATAAATTGAAACTATATTAACAGTGTTTAAAGTCACACCAGTTTTTCTCATTCATGATTTGAACTTGGCAATCTCTGTGTCTTGTTTTTTGGCTCCGTCTGTTTTTCTTCCTTCTTCCCTATCCTCCCCCTCTTTCTCTCTCTGCACCACCTGGCTGCTTGTTGTTGATGGATGGGTCAATTTGGCCTAAACCTAGTAGATCATAGCATGTTAGTCCTTGTGATGTGACAAGGTATGTCTTTATGAGATCTCCAGTATCCCCCCTCCTCACAGCTGCACACACAAGACACATATTTTTCAGTTTGCTGTCAGGTGCAACAAATAATGAAACTATACATACTGCCTTTCTCCCGTTCCCTACTTTAAATGACATTTAGGCCTCAACTAATAGGATAGTGCTCTAAATTATACCATCCATTTTCAGACTGAAATATTCTTACATTTAAAATATTTGTGTTGGTTGTAGCATGTAAATCTGAATATCCAGAGGCAGAATGAAATTGGTTGTGATGTTTTGGATGCTGAATTATTCCTTGTCCCCCAGCATACAATCAGTTTCATGGTCTAAACACACATTAACTTAACCCAATGTTGTCCTAATCCCATACAGTGTGTCTCCACAGTAGTGATGCATAGAGCCATCGAAGGAAAATCCAGATATTTCATAAGTCTTTTTGTCAAAGCTGTGGCTAATGAAGCTTTAGGCTAGTAAAAAAAAGTGGGCTGAGTAAAAAAAATAAAAAATGAATGCAACTGAGTAATCTCTCTGAAAATTCTGTAGTGTTCTGGTTTGAGGGGAATTTGGTTAGTAGTTATAGTTTATAGAATACTATGTGTCTATAAATGCCCCCTGTTTGGGATGATTAAGGGTTCCGCCTTCTTCTCTTCTAGTATAATGTATAGTTTTCTTGATTGAGGGAAAAAGATAAATACCAGCCCTATGTCAGTGTATTACATATGGAGCTTTGGACAGGAGGCGATTAGCTTAGCTTAATTGTTAAATCAAAATCTAAAGTAAATACTCACCTTTAAAGATCACTATTATTATGATGTATTTCGTTTGTCAATCTTAAACAAATTCAGGAGAAAACAAATACGTGCTGTGGTTTTACAGGAAGTTAGGTATTATAAGCATGAAATCTCCCTCTGATCCGCTCAAACCATTTTTGATAGTTATTTTCATGGTAACAAATGTGTTGTTTTAGTGAGCTAGTGTTGACACTAAGCTCGATTAGTCTCACCACTGACTGGCTCTACATAATAGGTCAATATTATGGTAATAAATTATATTGTTCACCTTTGTATAGCTCTACAAATACAGTCATGTGATGTCTATTGATTCAACTATGGCTGCCAAAAGCAGTTTTATGTATTAATATATAACTCTGTTATGTTACTAGTACACTTAAAATCAAGTAATACATTAATCTAGCATGACGTTGTAGTTACAATGTCAAATGCCAGTACATTTTGTGGTATTGTTAAGTGATGGTTTACCACATCGATTTATGTTTTGGGTTTTTTTTGGCAGGAAAAAGTTGGCTCTGCCCTTTTTACTTCTGATACCTTTGAACTCCTCTTCGGCTGTAATTATTAAGATGCTGCCTTAAAAAAAATGTCAGAGATGCAAAGAAAGCGAAGAGAGATTTGAAAGCTTGCAGGGTGCCATGGAAACCATTTATTTAATGTCTCTCTGTTGAGCAGCTGCTGAGTAGAAAGAGGGACTCGCCACTGAAAGGCCGTTCATTTCACCACTGGATGAATTCTCATAATTTGTCGTGTCTTTTTGTCTGTTCTTTATTCTGTATCCTTCAAACCCCCACGCACTTGGCTCTCCCTCTTTCACTCAGCTTTATAAAAAGGGTCAAAGACCAGCCTCATCAAAGAGTCATTTGTGAGCCTCAATGGGGAAGTAGGTTTGCTCCTTTCCTTAATGGGGTTCGGCTCAACAGAAGCATTTTGGAGGGACCATGAAAAGAGTTTTATGAAAGGGTACAATGAACTCAAGGAGTTCTGTTTCCTATTGGTGGATGGTGGCTGTAGAGGTGATAGAAGTGAGTATGTCACCACAAAAATGGGCAGAGAGGCACTTCAGAGCAGAGATGTGTCCAATCACTTATAGAAATAAAAGAAAAATGAACAGCAGGAAAGGCGGCACTTAGAAGTGTTATACATCACTTATTTGCCACAAGGCATAAAAATAGAAGTTTATTGGCGTATCTATTAAAAACGGTTTTGTAAGAAGGCTGATATTACCATGTTTGATTATGGCAATCAGCGCATGGATAAAGTTTATTTCCTTTTATCATTACCACAAAGTCATTTACTCATTTACAAGCATACACACTCATGCGCAGGCATATCCACACACCAACGGCACCTCAGGCAACAATAATCAATTAGAATATCCTGGCAAAGGCCGGCTGCACCATGTAAATGATTTGATACAAATGAGCTTTTCCTAATTAAACGGTCTAATTTGCTAAAAGGGGTGTGAGAGGGAGGCTGGCGCTGGAGCCTGCTGAAATGCACAGCAACAACAGAGCGCCCCAGGTGCAGTTGAAGATGATAAATGTGAGTAAAGAGTGTGTTTTTAAAATGAGCAGTTAGGGAGAACATGACACGTGCATTTGTGTTTTAAAGGAATGATTAATATTCTGCTAAATATTACAAGCCACCAACATGTCAGTCAAATTTACTATGGTATGTGTTCAACAAAAACATCAAGCAATCAATTCCAACTGATCCGTTTCTGATGGCATAATTCAATATTCTGATGCTAAAAATTGGAGATACAGTAGTAGACATCGTTGTAGATGTTTGAATGGTGCTTTGATTTTTTTCGGTGCAATTTGGTAGGTGTTTCCCATCTTTTTCCAGGCTGTGTCCCAGACCTCCACCCATTAAATAAATATGTCTTCAATGTTACTCAACAAATCAATTTCTGAATTACAAACCCTAGACATAAGCTGTTCTCTTCAATTTCTAATTATATTTCAATGAAGGGAATGCTGCAAATCTGGGAGTTAATATATCATTTAAAATTCATAAAGGTATTGTTGAATCATGAAGAAATCTTAGCAGTTATAGAAAACAAGATGTATCATACAATTCAGTGACTAGAGCTATCATTATTTGACCAACATGCTCAGCTGAATATGAGTTATTTCCTACTAGGAAATAAAAGCACACAATACAATCTCTGTCATGAAGAAAACCGGAACATAGTCAGAAAGATATGTCAGTTTAAATAGAAGTAACATCTTAATAATAATGAGCTCATCATCAGGATGTAGCAATGACTTGAAACCGGCAGAGTGCATTAATGCCAGCTAAGAGCCAGATCCATACCAGGTGTAAAGTGGACACTGGTCTCTTGAAGGTAATTAATGTTCCGCCAGCGAGCTTTTAGCAGCAGTATGTTTTAGCATATCAATCAGCAGGAGATACACAGCACCAACGGAGCAAAGGCTTTTTTTCACTTTCCAGGGTGTGTGTGTGTGTGTGTGGTATATTATAGAACTAATGAGAACTAGTCAAAGCAACCCGGATGTGAGGGTGCAGGCTGCCAGTTGATATGATGGAGAAGGGCCTAGAGGGCACCGCTAGACATTTTAATAATAAAGAGATCCCCACTGAGAATGATGCATATGCGTGTGTTTGTGTGTGCGTGTAGAGCCTGGAATAAATTCTATATCAGGTGGTGTAGTGCACAGGGCTCCAGTGTATACTATGCTTCTTCCCTATTACTCCCCTCCATCTGTCCAGCATCCCTTTCCCCTCCTCTTCTTTCTCCTTCAACACCAGAGGATGGACAGAAATGAAAAAGAGTTGTAAACAGCACATTGCAAACTGTTGGCAGTGCACATATACAACATAGACATCATTGAGGATAATGCTAATACATGCAGGTGCCCTTTGTGTGTGTGCATGTGTGGACCCCTGGGAGGTACAATGATGCAATATCAGCATGTGACAAAACTAATTATTCAGAGAGATAAATAGCACCGGCAATATAATTACAGGATCGCTGTGTGATCATCTTCTTTCCTCAATCTCTTATTAATAAATGCCTGTCCCACTACCATGGCTATTTTGTAGGTGACGTTATTCAATCAGGACAAAGGGGCAAATTAACATTGAAATATGAGATTAGACAATAACATCTTTTCCCTTCACATCAATAGAAAATACAATTCTTGAATTATTATGTTGGAAATTCAGATTTTATTAATGGGTTTAGCCAAAGCAACCACTTCAATATAAGAAATTAATTCCTGATTATACATTCAAGTGACATCATGAATGTACGATTTTTTCAGCATTAGGGAGGAAAGTTTGGATTTACACACATTGAATCTCCCACAACTGAAGTTTTCTATGGCACCGATGTACCTTAGTAGTGTTTCTAGCAGTGGCGGCTGGCCAATAGAGGGCGCTAGGGCGCCGCCCCACCACTCACCTCTCACCACATTTCCTTGAATAAGACATTAAAAAATGAAATAAAAATGAAATAAAAATGAAATAATAAAATAAAAATATTTCGAAATATATGTATATATTTTTTTAGATGTGCAAGATAAATATTTCATAGTTAATGATGAGTAAAGTTGTTTCGTTCGTTGACATTGTCTGATTGGTGACGTATTTCCGCCCTGGGGCGCAGGAATCTTTGCCACTCTCGTTAAAAGTTGTACATGCGCAGTAGCTCCTCTTCAATACAAGAGATAGGACGATGTTGGGGCGCACCTCTCCTGCGCCCCGAGCTGAATGCAGCTGGATTTGGCGGCGGGGCTGACGTCACAGCCTTCTGTCATAAAGTATGTGTATTGTCCATGTTATATATGATATATATTATTTAAATATATAGATATAGAGATATATCTAGAGATAGATAGAGATATAGATATAGAGATAGATAGATAGATATTTATTATATATGTATATTGGCCATCTGTATAGTAATATAGCACATCTGTATATTTGTTCATACTACATGTGTTTATACTATGCCAATTATTCCCACCTCTTTATACTGCCCTTATCTTTACATAATCACTCTTAACTGCATATACTGTACATACTCTATAAAACGCATTTGTTTCTCTTTGCACTTCTATCTATCTATCTATAATGTTGTTGTTGTTTTCATTTATGTAAATACACTCGTTTGATACCTTAGTACATGTATGCATGCTTTTAATTTTTTTAATACATTTTGGAGTTATAGCCCACCCTGGTGAAAACTCCAACAGCCGCCACTGGTTTCTCGCACATTCTCCCAGGTACACCAAAAGAGTCATGTACCTGCACTCACTGATTTTAATGGCCACTTCGGGGCAACAGAAACAAGCTGTGAAGACTGAGAAGAATCACCGATTTTTAAGTTAATATAATGAGCTACTCTCTTTACACTCAGGGTCAAGATCATTATTCAACACAACATCTAGAAACATATAGTTAAGGAGTCTGAAGCAGAAGCATTAATGCATTGGTGGCATGTGAACCCTAGTTCGGAGTTATGGTCCCACACATGCTTCTGGATCATCCATCTGTTAAACATGTTTTAAAAGTTTTTACTGCACTCCACATTCCTTCCCTTGCAGTCTACTTATAACCATCTTACCATCCACATATCTTACATTCTCTGTCTGACATGCTTTTGAAGCCCGTCACCCACTCCTTTCACAATGAAGGCAGTCTATAGAAGTTAGAATGAGGCCCGCAGAGGTGTGCGCACCTTCTTTTTCTCCCTTTATCCTCCCCCGTCCTCCCTCTTGCTTGCTCCTGCTTATTGGGTAATATGCTCTATTTATGACAGATCTGGGTTGACTTCTTCCAGTCCCCTCCTCTGGGGCCCCTGTATCTCCAGCTGCAGAAGAGCAAGGAGCGGGCTCCTCAGGCCTACACGTGAAGAAATGTACAGATCTGTCCTCTGACTCTCAGACATTTAAGTATCAGAGTAAGTTTTTACCGGATCTTTCTCCTTATGCCTCTTACACACCTGAGCTTCTCTTCCCTCTTTCTGTCTCTCTAAATCTTCTACCTCACACTCTCTAATAGTCTCCCCATCTCCCTGGTTATCAATAAATCATTCCTGGGCAGCTCCAGCAGACTAAATCAGCCACTATGTAAACATGGCTGCTAATCCATCGGCAGCCAGTCTAACTCCCACTCCCTTACATCCTCCTCTTCACTTTATCTAGCTGCATCCACTAGGGAGTTTCTGATCAGTCAAGCTAAGAGAAGAGCAATCTCTATGTGGTTTCACTGTCTGCAGTTACCCGCAATACACACAGAGACACCCCCCCACACACACACACCCCACACACATACACACACACTGACAGAAGAAGACACAAGATGGATTACTGACTCTCACAGTGCATGAAAACCCTTATTTTACATATATAGGTGATGTCTATCTAACTCTGCAAGACGAGTCTGGGTGAGACAGTTGTAAACTACAGGGAATAAAAGTACACCTACACAGTGCAGCAGGGCCCCACACTGAGCAAGAGTTTAAAAGTCACTACATATAATGGAAAGTATGTTATGTACTGCACAATGTTTACCTAAAATCACTACATATGAGCAAGATACTTTGAATTTACAATAACATATTGCAGTGCTTTTTATTCCTTTACAATTATCTACACCAACTGCTACTATAGTATAGTACTATAGTCCATTCGTAGATTCATATTTTAATAAACCTAATGTAGAATTAAAAATGATTGTATAACACAGGTAAACTTAGCTGAACCCCAACCAGCAACACTAATAATATGCTTCTTTATATATAAGATATATATATAATAAGATAACATGATGTGCATACAAAGAACTTTATGTTTTGTATGCTTCTCCAAAGGGACCACTCTTTATAGGTACTTGGAAATTACACAAAAGGTATTTAAGTATAACTTAAATTACCCTATCCTATCTGCTGCTGTGTATAAATCGGTTTAATCAGAAGGATCGCATTCACATTAATTGAATTTGGTGTGAAATTGTTCAGTCTATAAATACCTGGGTGACTGGGCCCCAAGACCCTTTGACTGCCAGTGGTTGCTCTCCTGAAATGTCTATGAGCATGACGATGAATATCTTCAAGCTTCAGTGGTGTTGTTCAGTTATTCTGAGCACAAATTACATCGTAAATTGATAAAAGTAACAAAATCCCTGAGATATTCTGAAATGCAGGATCAAAAGAAGATAAGAACATTCTTCCACTGTCCCCATAAATCATACTTCAACATCTATTTTTGAAACCTATTGAAAGATAACCAGATGTATTTGAGTACCCCTGAGTAACATCCTATATGTCTGCCCACACCACTTCCTATGAAATGATTCTTGTTTTCCAATTTTTCGCTTTTCTGTCCCAAGACTGCAACATTTTCCCTGCAGGGTTTCCAAAGGCTTGTATTGATTTTCCACAGGCTTTAGCTTAACCAGGCCCACTGGACAGCTCAAAAAGACCAACAGGACATAAAGTTTAAAATAAATGATCCCACAGAAACTGAGCTAACAACACTGTGGATTTATCTTTGCCACAAAAAATTGTGCCATGGACGCATACACATGCAGACTGAGCCTATAATGTCATGGTGAATCAAACCTATTAAAACTGCATTAGTTGCAGTGAGGAAAGGACAGAGGAAAGAGGGTCAAAGTACACTGCTTTCATTTTTTCCCCCTCTATTCTTCCTTGGTGGTTGTAGTGGGGGATGGAGTAATTAAAGAGAGGAATAGAATAGGTGCTACTGCAGAGGAGAAGCAATTAAAACACAATTGCTTAATTTTCAAGGGACTCATCTCCAGCAGCCGCCTTCGTTCAAACATGTTTTCGTCTAAAGAAACAGTAACAATTGCATATCTGATTGCACAGCGGGATCAGACGAGGGAGATAAAGTACAGGATAGAAATGAGAGGAGAGATACATGCAACAAAACACACTGAGCACTGCTCACATGACAATATGCTCGAGAGATGGGGAGCATTGCAATCTGATACAATGACACTTCTCTGTTTCATTTTGTGTTTTGTTTCTCCCAACTTTCTTTTAGTTATAATCTGTAAGCACACATTTATGTGTATGAATTTTATATTATTCAGGTATCCAAAGCAGTGTTGGGAAAGTTCGGATGCAACCATTTGAATTTCCCCTAAGAGATCACTAAAATATGTCTTAGCCTTACTCTTTACTTATTTCTCATGCTTTCTTTCACTTCAGCTTCAAATATGACAGAAACCATTTTTTAAACAGCACCCAGAACAGACCCAGATAATGTTTCTTATCAACACTATAAGGAAACGTTAATTAAACTATCTATTGCAAAATGTTCAGTGATGATGCATTTTAAATATGCAACCTTGCAATTCAAGCAGCTTATCATCCAAAGCATGATAAAATATTCTGATAATATTACAAAAGTCAACATTGACAAGGCACTAAATGTTTTCTGTAATAGCATTTGATTGACACCCCACAATCTTCACCTTTTGTTGACTAAATCTAAAAAATAAATGCAACTATGTTGTCTTAGCTCGCTGAGGGGAACATTTCCAAACTGGACTAAATCCTGGCACCAATTATATTATGAAACATATGGGAGAGGGGATTTAATCAGTTCACATCACGGATAAGATGCAGTCATTTTCAACAAATCATGGTATAAAAAAAGAAGGAAATACCTAATGTATATACATTTGGTAAATCAAAAACACACTATTAAGTTAGATAACAGTTGAACATCGTGGTATCGATATTATTCTAAAAACTGCTTTCACAAAAGAAACCAATCTTTGAATAAGGTTGTTTACTTATTTATAAATGAATATGTCAGGTGTAATATAAATAGAAGTGTATGTTTGTGTGTGTGTGCGCGCACACACACACAAAGAACAGTAGATGCGCTTAAAGCAACAAGGCACATTTGGGAGTTATGAAATTCAAAGAGAGGGCAGAGGAATATGTCTCCTTTTCATTAGAGGACTGTTTTGGGGCTCTCATATCCTCCGGCATGGAGCCAGTCCAGACTCTCGCTCGGTCTCTCACTATAAATAACTAAATGCATAATTCAATGACTCCTTATGCTTTTTTTTCTGTTAAATATTAAACTTTGAAAATTGATTTATCTTTCAAAATTCATCACAATCAAAAAAGTAATTCCTGTGCAAACACTTGATTACTCACCCAGATGAATGGGTCTCAGAGGAGGGCGGGGGTCTGAGTGTCAGAAGTACCTGAGGGCAGATGTAGGGCATTTCGAAGGGCTGGCATTAAAACTGAATCTGCAGTGGTGGCTAGGGGTGTAAACTGACAGGTGTTGGAAATACATATTCACTTCAATGATTGGATAGGGAACATACATAATAACTTGAAATGTATGTGAGTAGAGAGAGGGTGATCTGGAGAGCATTATAAAATCTCTCAATTTGAGATCCAGGTCAGATTTTTCCACTACAGGCATAAATAATAAGGTGGAGAATCCAGCAGGCATGGAGCTCTTAACCTGCCGCTTGCAGCAGTAGTCTGTTTAATGTCACCTCACCTTGAGTAAGCTGTCGGTCTTTGTTGCCTCATTGGCTCAGACTGTCCCTTTGCTTGTTTACAACAGGTTTGTGTTTACATTACGATCAAGCAAGACAAATGCTGCTGTTAAATAGATGTTCAGTATCACTACCTTGTAAGTGGAAGAAATAAGGTGAATCAGAATACCTTTATTCGTCCCACAAAAGGGACATTTTCATTTGTATATCAGACAGAGCCAAAGACAGATTAATATTACACCCATGATACAAAAAAATCACACAACAAAATACACAAAAATAAACCTCAGAAACAGTTCAGAGGTATAGCAGGCAGGTATATATTGCACAGTTATCAACACAGCAAGGGGGTGTTATAGTCAGTGTTGATATATGTGTGGGGGGTCTACCGGGGGCCAAGACGGTTATACAGTCTGACCGCTGCAGGAAGGAAGGACGGATATTTTAACGTACTGATAACAAATATTACATTCAAATACAAAGAATATTGAGCATTATACTACACTTGAAGGGCAAATAATCAGAACAAAACACATTGTTCCAAGGGTATACTTGTTGGTAAACTGCCCCCTCAAGAAAAAGAGACTCATTTCATCATCTATAAAATCTACCCGGTTTCTGAATTTCTGAATTTCTGATTTAAAGTCGGACCCATGTTCTTTTTGTCATTTACAAGTTGAATCATTGGTACATTTATTTTTCTCATGCCCTTTTTCTAAATTATTTTAGTCCAATGTGAGGAATTGGTTATTGCTTAAATGACCCGATATTCCTGCTTTCAAAATATTTATTTACTTTGATCATTTTGGAAAATACCATATACACTGCTGTTAATGGAGAGGTAGCAAGTCCTCCTTTCCTTGTTTCATTAATGAATTCTAATAGTTTTTCTGTCTCTTTCTATCCTGGAAAATTGCTTAAAAGAGTCATAGTGATATTTCTAAATTGCTATTAGTTGAAGTATGCTATATAATGCCTCCAATACTTTTGTGTCTTGATTTTTTTATTTATTCCCCTAGCTCTTATTGGATGTGTTATTTATGTTTCTCTTGTCTTTAATGTGAATTAATATGTATTTTTGCACATATGATGATGATGATGATGATAACTTGACGCCATTTGTATGAGCTTTTTGTATTGTAAACAACTGTTTCCTACTCACACTTCAAGCAGACACAAATCATCATTCCTTTTAGCTTTGCTTTGGTCTCCACATACCACATGTGGGGAATATCAGACGCTTTAGAAGCTTACTTTCCCACTTTCTCATATCAGAGCAGAAACAGGGATAGAAAGGAAGCAAGGAATATTACTGTTCTCCCTATATGAGCTATCTAATGAACAGAATAGGTCTTGTTAGCAACAAGACAGAAAACTGTAAATGAGGGCATCAGAGTCTCTCTGCATGGAAGCAATGACTTTTTCATCTCCCATCTGCGTTCACTGCGTCAACATTTCACACAACACTTTTTATTTGTCAGAGTTGTCAAACAATGCTCTGCTATGTTTACAAGAGACTCAATTGAAGTCTTTTATCAGTAAGGTTCAGTTACAACAAAAACAAGTTAACATAGGCAAATAATCTGAAATGATTACCTAGTGATAAAATGAAAACTTTATGATGTTATCAAGATGCTTTAGGGAGATGATCTACCCAGAGATGTTGCTTCTTTTGGCTGAATCAGATTGTTGGACAATCTTCAAACAAATAACACTCATGTTCCCTTGGAGACCCTTAAAGGGAAACTGGGATATGGCCAACATTCATTTGAACATTTACTAAGGATTTACTGCGTTGATTTCATTATCTTCACAATGACAAACACTGTCTTTGTAGTATATTGCAGATGACGTGACTGAGCATGAAATGAAAATGCATTATCTATGGTCACTCTACCATGGCAGCATTCGTCTCTCTTTCATTATTTGGAGTTGGTGGAAATAATGACCAAAATACCCATGGTCTTCTTTCTTCATTTCCTCTGCCTCTCTCTGCCTCTCTGCCTCGCTTCCTCTATCTGATTCCATGTGCTGATGATGATAGTGAGATTAGCTTTTCCCTTTGTATGCCTCCTCACTCAGACAAATGCACTCATCAGCTTAGACCTTGAGGTTAGGCTCTGTAAGCTGCTATTTATTAGGCACATTGATTCCAGGGAAGCTGATTATTAAGAATTTCTGGGCAAACCGAGAGATTCACATCACATTTATAATTAAATACCTCTGTATGAGCTCATATGTTTGTATCCCTGAGCATGCTTGAGTCAAATTTAAATCATTAACATCCCACAGGAGGTTCTCTAATAAAGGTACTGTGATTTAAGATTTAGTTGGGAACTTAGAAATAGAGCTGTACTATAGTAACTGGGTTTTGGAATTTTAAAAATGTGGTAATGTGGAGTTTGAGTTACAGGTGTTCAAAGGGCTTACCAGGCAGTATTTTGTATATTTGGTAAAGTGAGGTTAAGCTTTTCCTCATTCACTGATTGTATTCCTACAAAAAGTAATGCACTATGTTGTGTGTACAATCCAGGTGATCCAAGTTGTGCAGGGCTGCCTCTCAGGAAGTCAGGTGATGTAGCATGAAATGCGTCAAAGTCCATGTAGTGAAGGTCGGGGTGAATGTATGGATCAAACAAAACAGAACTTGATGTAAACATGGCTAATGATACATTTTCACAGCATGGGTTCATAGGATAACATGTCAGAAGGTAGTTCAGTATGTGAGCTACATAACACAAGTCATTTTAAATTATGTCTATGTTCTTTGTTTAACCCAAACCAGGATCTTTCCTTAAGTAGTAGTTGATGCTTAAACAGGTTCTTCACCAATCATGGTGGCGTCATGCGCAATTGAACAATTTCAAAAGATTATAGCAATAAAATTAAGGACTTTCTTATACTTAGTATTGCAAAAGCACACTTATATTTGTAAGTGAGTACTAAAAGGTTTAAAAATGTGTGTCTACAAAGAGTTGAATGGCTGGTTTGAGTATTTAAGGGCATGGCAATTGGAGGAAAACAGATACACATTCCCAAATCTGAATAAACATTTATAAATCTCTCATTTAAAAAATTTCGGCTTTAGATTTGAAATAACAAAGTGTTATGTCAAAAGGAAGTAGTCATGGTGAGAAGGATCCAACTGTTAATTCTGAAGTTATTACGGTGCTCAGATATCTCTACCTTTGCTCTCTCATCACATTTTCCATTTTCTCCCACCGTGACTGGAAACACTCCATCAGAGTCTTAATTAAAAGCAAAATCACACAGATGGTTGTCCTTGATTCGTGTACCAAAGAAAATCAATGAGTCATCATTGCATTTTGTCATCGCGGGTGACTCATAAGGACATTGATGAGCACAGCTACTGTATGTCTGGCTATCACAGAGATCGCAGCTCAGTAAAGGGCTGTAGAAACACCCATTAACCTTTCCATCACTCCGTCACGCTCAAAGAAAAAAAACTTGCCCAACTTTGACTCCCTGTGGATGTTTCAAAAAAGGTGCTTACATCACACACACACACACACACACACACACACACACACACACACACACACACACACACACACACACACACACACACACACACACACACACACACACACACACACACACACACACACACACACACACACACACACACACACACACACGCTGTATCTGTCTCTAAAGCCTGTATTTTCTCAGCACCTAAATGATGAATCGTACAGCATCTTGCGTCTCTCAGCACCACTCCAACTGACAAAACATCAAATGCCTCATCCTGCTCCATTCCGTCACCGCACATCTTTTGATTATTACACACAGCAAGACACCTGAGTGCTTAAAGGATTTCTGCCTCCTCCATAAATTAAAAAAAGGGTTGAGACACCAGGTTTATCCGTCACACAATCATACCTGGGTTTCGGCTCAGTAAAGAGTTATGTTTGAAATGGCATTGCTCTGCTTTTCATTGGGAAAGAAAGGTCCCAGACTGACGTGCAATCTGAGGAGACAGAGAGATGGTTATCACAAAACTCATTATTGCATTTTTAATCTCGACACTCAGCAGGAGTCGACATGTTTTCATTATAAAATGTTTTCATTGTGTAATTCATTCAGGAGTTGGTTTGACAACATAAACCTCTGAGAGCTTTTTTTTTCACTTTTGTTTTGCTTCTTTGTTATTTTTAGTGTAAAGAGCGTCACAACTGAGGACAACTGTTCATACATGTTGACAATTTACACTGTTTTGCCCTTCGGAGAAAAGTTTGTTCTGCAACAGACACATAGGATTAAATGATTACAATGATCCAATGCAGTCCGGTATCTGAAATCAGCATTTGTGTGATATGTGTGGCCAAGATGATATTGGATTTTATGTTACGCCAGATATAGTTAGAGGGGACACTTGTGAGATAAGATAGCAAAGAAGGAATGTGGGATTTTAATTTCCCCCTGAGGGTCAGGGTGTTGAAATGTTTTTTCCTCCACTGATATGTTCTTGCAACATTGAAACTTCAATGGGTTTAGCTTGGACAACATGCAAACATAAAAGAGAGTTGTATAATTTAACAAGCCTCAAAACAAATAAAAAATGTAGTTTCAAGCTGCAAAGGAAGTTTGAGCTTCAGCGAGTTGAGAAGCTAAATAATGTGAGCACAAAAACAGAAGCATTACAAATCCTGTTGTGGTCTGGCAAGGCTCAATAGGCATTTGCTTGGGGCAGACATAATTTAAAGCAGACTGTGCAGTATTTGAGTGACAGAACTCTTCCTTCTTGAAACACACAGCTATATTTATTTAAATCCATTGCAGGAAATGATTGTGCGGTGAGAAAAAACAAGGAATGTGTTCTGGTTTTCAAAATAAATTGGAAGCAACACATAAGCCATGCCTTTGCCTCATTTGAAATGTGCATTAAAACATCTAAACCACTTCCAAAAGTTTGCTGATTAGACCAGCTATCAGCTGTCACTATCAATCTGTTCCCAGAGTAGGCCTAAGTTCTCTGGAATTAAATCTTGTAGAGAAACCATGCGCATAAGATTCATTCAGAATGGTTAAGAAAGGCTTGTGTATTGCTAAAAAAACAAAACTGCAGAATGGCAAAAATCTAGAGATATAGAACCAAAACTGCTAATATAGTTGGCAAAGTCAAGCAGCAACCAACAAAAAAAACCAACAGATATTACCCATATATTATTACTTATTGCTGACTTTGTGGTTTAAGCTGCTGGAATCAACATTTGCATACCAGCGATGTTTATGTGTATGCAACAATCACAGATTATTATCTCCGTATTTTGCAATTCACCTCTGCTCTGCGGAGCGTTTTAGTCAAATTTAGCTGATTGTTTTGATTTTATGGGTGTTCATGAATATATTTCAGGCATCAGTCGATTGTTTTCAGGGAAAAAAACCCACTGCACAACTGTAGGTGACCAAAAATAAGAGCTAAAATGACAGTGAATTTTGGGTATTAGACACATGTAATGCATGCGCGCGAGCATGCAGACGCACGCGCGCGCGCGCGCACACACACACACACACACACACACACACACACACAATCCTTTTAAAGGGCCAGTGCAGGTTTGCTCATCTATATTTTATCAACTATACAATCCACAGCAGGTATTCTCAACCATTAACATAGATATAAATAACAGTATAAACATACATGAATATTAATGCATACCTATTAGCATTAGCTTTGTTGCTATGGTCCCTGTGGACGGCCCTTTTAGCTTCTGCCACAGACTGGGCTTCACAATCAACACTCATCATTTCAGCTTAAGCAGGCGCAGGTGAATAGTGGGTTTCCCTCTTGGAAAACTGACAACAGCTTGCTAGTCTCAACGGGACAGATTGTGGAAGGCTGTGTTCAACGTAGATGTATATTGGGTTTTTGGGTATGTTGCCATCCCTCATAAGACTACTACTAATATGAAAGAAAGCTATTGTCAGCACTCATTGGCGAGTAATTACAATGTTAAGGCGATCTAAAGCTCCAAATGACTGTATGTGTAGCTTTGTCATTATATTGAATAAATAGATGTTGAATGACGCAGTAATAACAAAGTTTTAGTACGTGCATTGTGATTCATCTAAGTTTTAACGAGGTAAAATGATAAGGTGAAATAAAGGCAGTGGAGATAGATGTATTGCTTGTTGAATCATTTTGCTACATTGTTTTGTTTCTTTGATTATAGCAGCCAATCTATTTCTCATAACATCACCCAAGCTGTTTTCCTCGGCACTCAATCATTTGTGGTAAGTTTCTTAAATGCCTTGTGATTAATTCAAATCATTATGAGTGTGCTTTATGTACACGATTTGATTGAAACATGCATTTCATTTACATAATTACAGCGCTGTAGAGTAGAGCTTATTGTTGCGATCCAATCTTAACCACTCAGACTTGGAGCTTTGTGTATTCAAGGGGACTAATATGAAATCACACAAATGTATTGTGTACAGTGTTCTCAATTATGCACAATAACAGACTGGCCTTTCAGAGACACAAAAGCCTATTTTAGGCTAACATTGTTCAGCAGAAATGGTTTGTGGTTGTTTTATAGAGCTAACTGGGAGAATAATGACGTGCACATATTGAATGCTGAGGGGGAGAAAATAAACAAGGGAAAAAAATAGAAGTCCAACTCCAAGAAAATGTATCATAATGTCATATGTAGTTGATGTCTTTTAAAGAAAATGCCTTTACAAGAAAAGTAGTGAAAGGTGTATGCTTTAAAGAACCCTTCCAGCAGTGATACATGTTTTAGTAAGACAAATTATGTATACTTTGCATTACATTTTACCATTATGGAAACCATATTTCTGAGTTATCTTCCCATGCCTTTGGTTTTCATTCATTCAGTCAACTTGCCTGTGTTCTCCATTACGTTACTCTGCACATGCTTGCAATTCTATAATTCTTGGTAATTCTGTGCATTACAAGGTCTTTCTTTCATCTGCACCTTGACTCCATTGGATGCAAGGTCTTGCAACTTGGATATAATTCTCAATGTATGTAATGTTATGTCAATATACAGCTCCGAAAATAATTAAGAGACCACTCCACATTTTTCTTGCATCTTTGTCTCTACATGTATGGCAGCCATTCCAGTGTTGGTTGAATTTCCACACAGAGAACAATTGTCGGTAGTTTATATAATACAATAACAAACCAAAAAAAATCATTTAACTCAAAGACATGTCCATAAATAATAAAACAAGAGAAAATGATAATGCTGAAGTGGTCTCTTAATTTTGTCTGGGGCTGTATATTGTGTTACTATACATTTTCTGAAATATCCATTCACATTTTTGCCTATAATAGCCAAACACACCCATCATTTTGAGATCATAATGGATATCGACCACTTTCCATGCAATAATAACATTGACAAACAAAGCAGACTTGGTGTTTACTGCAAAAGACTGAACAACCCGAGCAAGTTTAGTATAGTAATTCATGAATGGAAATGAATGGAAACCAATGTCTGCCTGGAACAAATACATCCAAAAAATAAATCAAAATCTTAAAAGGCTGCCAGAACAGAGTATTCTAAATGTACCTAAATAAAGACACAGAGGAATCTCAACAACAGAAACCTTTAAACAAGTCAAATCCTTCCTCCAAAGGAATTTTGATGATTCCAGTCTGCACTGGCACCTTAACCGGCTGCTAATCTTTTTTTAAATCCTCTGATTGACGACCGACAGATGCAGCATGAACTGATAACACGTTTTTGAAGTCCTTATCTAGTTTCCACACCATCAAAGGCGTGTCTGGTTTTATGTGAGCTGCAGCTCAGGAACCACAGCCTCAGAATTACTCAGGGAGCCTCAACCAGGCTTCCAAAACATTCCCCATCATGAACGCTGGAGGGGAGCCCGGCATCGCGGTCTTGCATGGGGAGATAAAAGGTAGAATGTCCAAATAACATACACTCTCAGGCATTATCAATCTGACTAGTGTTACATGATTTCTCACCCGTGTGCTAATCAGTGAGAATACTTGAGAAGCAACAGGAGGCAACACTGACAGGTGGAGAGAGAAAGTCTTGATACTCTAAATACTTTGACAGATTTCTCACAGTGGTTCTGAAAATAGTGAATGTCTTCTTTCTAAACTGGCAACCATCTCCGTTTCCCTCCCTTCCTCAAATTTCCAAAGGACCAAAGATTAAGGATAAGGTTGTAAAAACACAGACAATAAATGCCCCCAGGGTGAAAATGCAAAGGTTTATCCAGAGAGGCAACTCATCACAAACAACCTTTTAATCATCCAGATCTGAAACAGAGGAGGATATCAGCCCAAGCTTATCTTTCATTTGAGACAGGATATCAGATTATCCTGATACACAGCCTTTCCTCATCAGTCCCAATGTCTCCAGGTCTCTTCTCCAATCCCAAATATTTTCGGGGTGTTAGTGGAAAATAACTGAAACACTTTAGAGAAACGTGACAATTGAAAATTTGAGAATTCTTTCAGTGGCAAATTTCATACCAGACCTTCTTGACACTAACACAAGTATGAATTGTAATGTGTGACTGATACTGATTGTCTTTGTAGTTGTTTTGTTTTGTTCTGTTCTCTATTTTTATCATTGTCTGCTCTCCCTTGTAATGAGTCTCATTTGTGTTCTTGTTTTTGCAAAGCAAATGGCATCTTAAGCCTACATAGGCAGCCTATTCTCCTCTTCCTCTGTATCTCTTTCGTTCTGTTTCTTCTCTTCTCTCTACTCTCCTCTTTCCACCTAATGCTGTTGAATAATGGAGAGACTGCATGCAGTAGTCATGCTGTCACTCAGCCAGTGAGGGGTTGGGGGCCTGCAGTGAATACATTCGTGCATGTGCATGTGTGTGTGTGTGTGTGTGTGTGTGTGTGTGTGTGTGTGTGTGTGTGTGTGTGTGTGTGTGTGTGTGTGTGTGTGTGTGTGTGTGTGTGTATGTGTGTGTGTGTGTGTGTATTTCTTCGTCTGTCGGTCTGTATGCTGAAGATTAGGCTTAAGGGCATAGCCTTCCTCCTGCCAAACACATAAGTGCATATATAGTACATAAACGCACATCATGCAATCAGCAGTAAAAACACTGCCTCTTCAGTGTCTGAGTGTTTTGTTTTCCCGCTTTTATATCAAAACGTTACCTACAGAGACCACTCATGATGCAATACAACTCACTTCCTGATATACAATCCTCATTTAATAGTAATGTAAGTATTGCATATGGTAGCGCTACATAATATACGAGTGTAAGCCTATAGCAAGAACACAAAAGATGACAAATCAGGGTCAGAAAAGAAGATAAGAGAGAGAACCACAAGCAGCTAACAGGATGATGAAATCCATGGTACTGCAGGGCAGACATGCAATTATTTTGCATCCGATACTCTGCCATCCTTGTGGCAAGGCTAGGGGGCCCCCTGCTGCTAAAAACAGCTGGTAGGTGGACTTGACACATCCAATCCCTATCTTCAAATTGATAGACTGGCAGAAAAACACGCGGCAATAACCAGTGCAGGCCTCTCCACACGGCCCTCCTATTTAGTTGGCCAGATTGCCTGGTTTTTGATAGTCTCTAGGCATCACTTTTAACTCAGAGAGAGCAACCAGGCAAACGCAACATCTGGGGTTCCCTACCAGCTGAGCCAATAACAAAAGATTGTGTATGTGGAATGGAGAGAATGTCGAAAAAAGGGAATAGTACAAAATTGTATTGATCCGATGGGGGTTCATGTAAATGGATAGATAGAGGGGGGTAGGGGGTAATCTCTCTCCGTTTCCCCTTTCCGCTCTTTTTCCTTTTCTCCATCCCTTTCTTTTCCCACTCCAGTGCCTGTCACAGCTGGGAAGGGGCTTTTGCTTGCCTTTGGCCCAATTAGCCAGGGCTTAAAGCGCAAAGCATGTTGAGGGGAGTAGGTCCAAGCTTGGTTTAGTCTAGTTCAGCATGGCTTGGCTTGGGTTTGGCTCGAGTTCCTGCTTTGAGCTGCTATGCAATTATAATTAAGGTTGTCCTCTGACACATACACACAAAGGAAATTATTGTCCCCTCAAACGTTTCTGCATCTTACATTTTAGCATAGACTTCCTCTCTTGCCATCTTTTCCACACACACAAAAGCACACATTTTCCCCTACTGCAAAAGGTTCGGGCTCAGCGATCTGGCATGGCTTCACAAAGACACAAAAACTCCCAAAAGGAAAAGGGAACAATACCATTTCATCCCTGTCTTTAATAGCCCCATCCTTTCTGCTCCCATAAACCTCCCTCCCTCACTCTTTCTCTTTCTCTCTTTCTCTCCATATTTTATCTGTCTCTTACCCTCTCTCTGTTTCTTAGCTCTGTAATCTCAATCACTTTGTTCTGTGAATTCATTAATCCCTATTCTATATTGCCGGTGTCAAGGATCAATGGTGGCCATCAGAACAGCTCCCAGCATGCACTGCCATGCGTGGCCATTTTTAATGAGCCCAGTTCCATCTGTCCTGCAAAAAGAAAAATAATTTTCAGAACCAAAGTCTCACAGAAATGTTAATCCTAGGGGTTCTGTATCTGTATTCTACAAATGGAATACATTTAATTATGTACAAAAAACACACATTTAAAATCAACTAATATCTGTTATTGACTGATTTCAGTTATTACAACTACCTTTATTTGAACCTTTATTTCATCATACATTTTGAAGCGAATTGCTAAGGTTTTTTGGGGGGGCCAAACCAGAGCCTACGCCGCATCATGGTAAAGGGCTAAAGGGTTTTTTGTGAATCAGGATTCAACTAAGCATTTACAAAGTATGACCTAAAACTAATTAAACAGAAGGAGTAATTACAGATATGAACTGTGCTTAGCAAATCCATCTTCTTTATCAACTGTGTGAAACTCCAAATCTGCAGAAAACCGGAAAAGGAGAGATGAGATAATGACACCTGCAAAGCCAAAATCACAAAATTATGACTGCCAACATCTGACCCCTCCAGATGCACAGATAGTACACACCTTCAGGCCGGTAATTGTTTTTTTTTTTTGCATACAGACATAGATAAAAACAAATATAAAGACATATTCACACACACCCACCCACACACACACATGCACGCACACACACGGCAGATAATTGGGCAGGAACCTTCATCTGCATCAAAAGATCCTGTGCCAGCTGAATTCCAGCCTAGTCCACCACTGAGCTTCCGGATTGAAAAATGTATGAAAGAAAACGGGGGAAAAAAGCCACAATGACAAATCACCAATGTTCAGTCCAAGGAGAGAGAAAGATTCATTGAAGACGCAACGCGATGCATAATGAAAATAGATGCCTGTGCCGAGGCTTTCCAGGCACTCTGTTGGTCTCCATTTAAAATCAATCCTGTCAATGCATCATAAGTTATGTTGACAGGGAGCAAGAGGCACTTCAGGAAACACCAGTTTAATGATGTCTTTAACCTGCCTGTAATTGACCTCCGAATTGAAAGGGAGAAAGAGTATTAAAAGCCCGGGGCAGGCGATTATACTTCTCTGCTAGTTGCGCCTGCTATACATCATTTCTGATCAGACCTGGGTCAGCATAAACCAAAGCATTTTTCTTTGCTTGTAAAAAAAACCAGATCTGTGTACAGTAGAGAATGGCTCGGCTGTTGGATACAGCAAATGGCTCTCTGCTAAATTGTATTTATGTACTGTCTATACTACTGCCTTGTGTTTTCATACCCTGCTGTACATGATATCAGTCTGTGCCAGGGTGTGTAGTCCCTACATTGGACCCAAAGACAGAAAAAGTTTGAGGAGACAGAATATTTGGGGAATTTTAAAATAGCTGGATGTTTGGAGATATATTAAAATTCTGGCCTTCCAAACATCATCCTTTGGATGAATAAGACAGTATACTAGGCTTTCAAAGTAAAAGTTACTGTCTTTCATCTCTTTCAGATAAATGCAGAAATACACACACAACACACAGACGTGCAGTACACATGCGCTGTAAACCCCGCTTACAATCATCATCAGATGGCAGAACACAGTGACTTAAACACACACCATCTGGCTGCATTAGGAATCCAAATGACGTCTGAGCTCAGAGAGCGAGGCATTACCCTGCTATCAATTTACTATCAATTTGTCAAGTTGTTCACATTTTTGCCTATAAATCTTATCATATTGGTTCACAGTTGGGCCGTGAGTAACTGCCAGAGCTCCACATACAGTACTGTATCGCACACCGTCAGTTATCTAAACACAGCGCAGCACTGCAGCCAGCACCATGCAGACATCAGCTGCTCATGCACACCCACCATAGCCAGCAGCAGCTTGCTGTAGCATCAGTGCTAGCTAATGTCCACAGATTAAAGAACCTGCTCCAGTTTAATTAATGCTGGCGCAATACATCCAGCCATCTTGAGCCACCAACTTCAATCTCTGTCGTCTACAGCTGCCTTTAACCCCACATCCCTGCTCCATTCTGCCAACCCGCTAGATGGAGATAGAAACCGGCTGGGGTGGATGTGAGTGTTTAATATGCTACAGGAGGATATCAATCTAAGGCAGCCAGAAAATAAATGGAGACACCTGTGTGCGGGGACTTTGGCGCTCAGGCTAAGACGGTGTGTGACGGAGCAAAGGGTGTGTGTTTGATTGTAATTACAGCCGTGCTTGAGTGTCAGAGGGTTGAGGTAGGAAGGGTGTGGGGTTTGATTGAGGATGCGGTGGAATGAGGGATGATGGGAGAGGTGGAGTGTAAGCATGTGTCCATATGCTGCTGGGATAGTGGGAATCTCCAAAAGGAATTTTCACCTTGGCCAAGTCTCCCCGAAGCCTCAGGATGTTGTCCAAGGTTGAGCAGAGTGACGAAGACCGACAAACAGACACAGAGGAATAGTAGGAGAGGCTTCACTGCTGCCAGGAAACCAATCGGAAGATAAGCAGTTATGAGCACTGACAAAAATATGACATCCTAATCAACCACCCAATGATACAGACTGGTGGGTGTTGATGGTGTAACTTTCTCCTCCACATCCATTTCCTCCCACGAGTGAAAATAGAGGCAATATTTTGACACTGCAACACTCAATGGTGCTGAAGCTACTGATAATGACAGCATCAAACTAATGACATTCAGATATATCGAGAGAAGGGATTTTAAGCATCTTGACATTCAATCACACACTTGACATTTCTTTCAATGTGCCGGGTGACAAGCTGCTTTATGTAATGACTCAATGTTTTTTCAAAGACATTAGAGATGGATAGAGACAAAAAGGGTATTTGACCAAACACACAAGTTAATCATCAAACACTCTACCAATCTGACGGTTTCGGAATAACAATCTGGGATATTATGGTGCAGCTTCTGACTTTCTTAGTTTGTGGTCTAAGTTCAGCCTTTTGCTTGTTTTGTTAGGGTTTAGTACAAAACTATGTCTCTACAAAAACTGTTAATAACATTAACAGCCATGATTTCACTTATCATGGCTGTATCTTTGCTCAGGTTTAGTTCGTCATCTAAACCCATATCCTAATAAACTGAAGCTGTTGTGCTTCCCTTACAGGTGCATGAGAGCTAACAAGGGAGTGATGGATCTGTCAATCAAGCATAGTCCTGGGACAAATGAAGCATAATAAGGGACAACACATTCTCACTCATCCCTGTCAAATATGGCCGGTTGGTCACTTGAAGCCATAACCCTCTACTCCTCTAGCGGTAGTTTTGGACATGTGAAGGACTGCAAGTTAATTCAGCTTGATGCAAAAATAATGTCTTTGTGTTAACAGGAAATGGACAGTATCTACTTGTCACATGCATACAGTCTTAACGTGCTGGGTTTCGCTTTAGAAAAATGTTTTGGCAAAAAAACTTATGTTTGTTGTGTGATAGGTATGCTTAAGGTTTAACAGCTGTGGTTCTGACATTTGAACTCACCTGGAAAATAATTCTGCTGAAGCTGCTAACCTCTCCGACATAACAAAGTTACAATTATAGTGGGTTAGACGCAACAAATCATATACAGCAGTTCCTTTGTCACATTTGAAAGGATAATAATGGTATGATATTATTACAGATGATTTATGAATAACTTCTGTAGTCAAAAGTAGTACAAATAAAACAATACTGTAGAAGTAGGAGTGAGAACAAAGTTGCTTGGGGACCTTGCTTGAATAGAATGAACCCTCATGCAAAAAAATCTTTATAAAAACAGAAGTAAATACTGACATTGTTCTGCCAATGGTTGTCCAATCTGTTATTAATGCCTAATTCCCAGGGAAAGTCATTCTAGCCAACTAGCTGGCTCGATACTGTACAAACACAGTCATCCTGTCCGCCATGCTGTGAGCAACAGAAGGGACAACACAAGACAGGTGGCAGCTACATGTGATTCATTGTTCCTGTAAGAAAGCACAAGTCCCACTGGTCGCCAATCTCTCCTCCCTGTTTCTCTCTCCTTCTATATCACTCTCCCTCTCTTCTTCCTCTCTCATCTGTCCCTCTTTCTTTTTCCACTTCTTCTTCTTCTCAGATTAGGTGTGAAGAATAATTAGCGGGTACTGAAAAGCCCCGGGTGGACTGGATACTCATGGGAGCCTGGTCACTTCTCTACCACCAAATGTCCCTGGCAACACAGCTGACTGTGGGCCATGGTGTGTTGATAATGAGAGTGCTGCAGTCACGTATGAGTGTGCCTGTCACTGTGTGTGTGTGTGTGTGTGTGTGTGTGTGTGTGTGTGTGTGTGTGTGTGTGTGTGTGTGTGTGTGTGTGTGTGTGTGTGTGTGTGTGGTCAGTGTATGGAACAGGTTTTTGGCCCGGCTCGGATCTGTTTGTGCTTTTGCCACTATTTAGAAAAATACCAACTCCTTCGAAAAGCATTTGATGATTGATGGACACACATACATGGTTTGTCAAAAAGGGGTTTGCAGATTCTATCGTTGTGTCCTCAGAGGAAAACACGCTTGATAAGAGGAGTGAATTAGTCCAACAAAAAAAGGAAGGCACTTCTTAATAGCGGCCTTTAGCTTGCTCACCTCCGTTTGACTTGTTTTAACTTTCTTCTGTTAGATATCATAGTCTGAATTAGCTGTCATATCAAATTGATCTGTTTGCTAGAAATGCCGAAACTTTACATAATTGGTATCCTCTTTATAATTGTTAAACACTGACTTATTTTGAAGTGGAAAAAAAGTTATATCACATATTTTTGTATTATTGATACGGAAACTCAGCTTTAATATAAAGAATCCATCCAATCAAATCCATCCAAAGTTGCCAGCAAAGTTGACCAATAAAAAAGTCAAATAATTATTACGGATTGTCAAAGCGAGACATTAACATGCCAATCATCTTTGTTTAGCTTGTGAGCATGCAAATATTTGCTAGTTAGCATGTCCAGAAGAAAGTGTGATTTCAGCTTAAGGAAAATAATCCAATCTTGATTTGAGTCAACCCAATTTTAGTTTAACTTCACAACAGCTTGTTAGGTTGTGATTCAGACAAATATCCAACAAACACTGGTAAACCAACCGAAAAAATACGAGGGCACCAACCGTCTGATTTCATATCAAGCTGAGGAGGAAGCACTTGGCCCGTTCTCCAGATGGTATGATGAAGCAGCGGAGACAAAGCTTTGCAGTCGCATCCATACAGATGAGTAGAAAGCTGTGAGTCTGTATAACGTTGGTGGGGGGTGTTCCTGACACCCTGGCATGTCCCATAATCGGCTTTCCTCAGTGACAGCATGGAGCCCATAGTGGAGTCCTGACTGTCTGTTTCACTCACACACATGCACACACATGCACACACACACACACACACACACACACACACACACACACACACACACACACACACACACACACACACACACACACACACACACACACACACACACACACACACACACACACACACACACACACACACACACACACACCTGGCTGGAAGCGCAGGGGGCCTTACACCACCAGCTGTAGAGCAGGATACACACTGCGCTGGAGAAGAACACACACAAACACATGTGCATGTGAAATGTGCACACATGAAGTACTAATCTACATGAGAATCTGTCATTTTAACAGCAGGCAGGATTGTGCACACTAAGAGAGACAATGTAAGATAATCATATACGCACACATGTTTGAGAACCGAGGCATTCAAAAACTAAAAGATATATATTCCCAGTCTATACTTTGTGTGCACACCTGTATGCCAGCTAGTAGGTACTCAGATTAACAAAGGGGACAAACATTATTCACATTCACCTCACGCACTGTCACACACAAAGTCATCTTGGCATCACATCCAGGTGTAGACTGTTGCAGCAGACAGCAGGGGTTGCCATTCATACAGTCATGGGAAGTGTGGATGGTCAGGAGCCATGCAGGGAAAAGCTATTGAACAAAACAGCAAGAAGACAAAGGACGCAGATGCCGCCTCAGCCCTTGACCTTTCTCACCAGTTTACATCACCAGAGGCTCCCTAACCTGTAATTGCAAGATTAGTTCCACAATGTCAGAATGTTATCATGTAACTGGAAATAAACAAAAGAACAAGTTGTTGAGGATACCATAAAAATATTGATATTATGTAATGTATTTTGCAGTACGTTTTGGTAGGCTTTGTGTTTTTTGGATTGAAATCAGCAGCTCGGTGAAAGTCACGCACAGATCTTATTTCCTGTGGCGACCTGTGCGAGTCACCAGTCACTGTGTCCGACAGCCCCATGAATAACTAAGGACCGTTATCTGTCCCTACTCACCTGGGGACACTGCAGGGAGAAAACAAATGCGTTGGCCAGCATGCATCAATAACAACCTAAAACGTGAAAGACTTTTGAGGTGACAATATTTTGGCCCTTAAAACATCCAGAGCAGATACTGAGAAAGACAAGGATGGTTTGAGAAATAGGAGAAATGCTGTGATCTTTATATGTGAAGTTGAAAAATAATGACTGTGTGCTTGCACGTTTCTTTTCCGTTATTGACAATATATTTTTAATCTTCTACTCACGTTGCAGATATTTGATCAGACTCCCCCCTCTGCAGTATGATATTACCACATGAACATTTTCTTCCATAACATCCCGTTTCAGCAACAAATACAGTCAAGTAAACAACGTGAGATGCTGTAGTAATTTGGCTTTCATTTACTAAAACTCAAAAGCAAAGCTATGTTTGATCTGCCAGTTTTGTGAATCACCACATCAACATGCAAAAAGGCAACCAGGTCACTAGGAGTAATCAAGTTTAAGCAACAACATTCGGGAAAATACACTTATTCACTGGCTTGTCATGAGTTGAATGAGAAGATTGATACAACTCTCATCCCTTGTAAATATAAAGCTACAATCAGCATATGGCTAGTTTATATTAGTATAAATGAAAACATGGGTAATAGCTAACCTGGCCCAAAGTTCCTCTAGTCTTGTCAGCCCTGTAAGGATCCCTGGCAAGCAGCAGATATTTCAGGAAGCTAATGGTGAGTAATACTGTCTCACCCTGATTCCAGTCATTATGCTGTACTAAGATAAGCTAAATCGATGCCGACCAAAGCCACATATTTACCCAAAACATTTAACATTGGTATCCATCCTTACATCTGACCCTTAATATGAAAAGCATTTAGCTGATTTACATGACAAGAGAATATAGTGTTGTTAGATATGCTGTTGCACTTATATCACAGCCACATTTTCCTTTTCTAAGTCATGTTAAAACCTATAAATCCAGTCGACCATATTCATGGCCAAGAATTAAGGTTTCTTCAGCAGTTGTTTGTAACCAGGTTCATCTTATCCTTTACACCAGTTAAAGAAAACACTTATGTTTTGAATGTGCTGATTGGTAAAATAACCAAACCATTCAAGTGAACTGAAAATACTCTATTCTATGTGTGTTGACTTGGTGTCTGTTATACTTGAAATAATTTTCAAATACATTTAATCATCTCAGACAACAATTAGCTTTAACTTAGCTTTAGCTTAAACTCTGTTGTCTGCTCGTGACATCCAGACAACAGCATTAAGAAATAGCCTCAATAGACACATTCAAAGTATTTGTTTTTTATTAGGGAAACTCCTTTGAAAGCAAAATATAAAAAACTTCAATAGTCATGGCGGGTGTATGTGTTGTGCATGCTTTTGTGTGTGTTGTGTTGAGCTCATCCATCCTGAATGAGTTCGCTCTGTCAGGTCTGTATTCTTAATGAACCGTAGGGGGACCACATCGCAGGCACTCGCTCGCACTCCAGTCACTGCTGTGTCCTCTAGCTGCTGCTGTCAATGACTCAAGGTAGACCCCAATACACACTGACTCATATTTATACCTGCTCTACATGGTGTGTATGTGTTTGTGCATTATGATTGGCCCACAGAGCAGTCGGTAGATACACATATGTACACTCTATAGAGGTAATTGCCTGCCTGGTGGTGACTCTGGTATCCTTCAACCCTTGTGGTGATCAATCTTAAAGAAACATGTAAACAAAGCTGTGTCTCTGTCCTTTTAAGCAGTCCATCTGCCCTTGTTAGGAATCATATCTAAGATGGACAAATGAGTAAGAAAGAAAATGTATCTGACATGTGAATAGATTCCGATCGACCAAAAGCAGAACAGTCTTTTCCTTTTTGCTTTCCTGGGCAGTATCCATCCACAGCTACAGTAGCGTCATACATCAAGCCTATCATGTCTGACTGGAGATTGCTTGTTACAGATATGATGAAGAGTTGCAGCGTGGCCACATTAATTAGGCTCCCATCACTGGCAAACACTAAGCGTTGAATCAGTGAGGTGCATTTTTTGTGGGTCTGCCTGCTTATCTGTCTGTGTGTGTGTGTTTACTCGTGTGCACACATGAGCTATGAATATAAATGTGTGTGTGTGCAGGGCTAGGATCCAACAGTGTGTGTATGTGTGCACAATTGCTGCACGGTCGGGGGAGACACACGAGTAAAGCCATGACTTTGGTTAACAGTAAACACACCGCTGAGAGCTCATTAGAGTGCTCTCTCCTCTCCTCGCTGCACTGCTCCGTTGACGGGGTTTTAGCTCAAGCCATATCTGGCATCCAGCAACAAGCTAATTAGCGGCTAGCACTCATTACAGTCAGGCTACTGAGCGCAGACCCTCTCCAACACATCATCTGTATCCTGTCAGAGACACAGCATGCACGTTAGGGTTCCAAACTAGCTCAGATTGGAAAAGGCTAAGCAAAGTGCTTTGCTAAATAGACAGCGTTAGCCCCCATTTATTCCAGGCTCATCAAAATGACATCCATTGGCTGTAATGGTCCGTGTTGCATCAGTTAAAGATATCTAACATCCTTACAGGGTCAAACGCTTTAAAAAAAAATTGGGTTACTATCAACTTAATCACTTGAAAAATACTTTGAATTAAGGCTTGCACTATTGTTGCATCAACAGGGAATACCTTTCAGGGAATATTAACCAGTGTTGCCACAGATATTTTACTACTTGATTGAGGAGAGCTAAACCCTTAGAGAGCTTTTACGCTCAAGAAAAATGACAGCAGTGATAATTGGTTCCAACAGATAGAAAATGACGATGCTTGCATTCAGAGCCAAGTTAGATAATGTGATGTTCCTACAGGGCAGGTCAGTGTATGAAGACTTGGGGCCATTTTCTATGAATAGTAGGTTTTATTATTAGTAGTAAGAACTTTGCTTTTCCTAATAAAGCAGTTTTGAGGCAATTTATTGTGCGTTACTTTACCATACTTTAATTAAAGGGGAAGCTTATCAGAAAACGTACTTTGAAGATACAAACACAACGACACAGATGGTTTGTTACACAGAACAATCATTGGAGGGCCAATCATGCTTGACAGGAGATTGGTAGAACTATCTTTAAATCAAACTTTTGCCAAATCCATTCGGGAGTAGAGCAAAGACATCCTTTCCTACCAGAAGCCTTTAGTCTGTTCTTTGCTCCTCTACAAATACTCTGAACTCTCCACTTCGTGCTAGATGGCAGCCTGCTGCAGCAGTTCCCTTAATCACCTCTGGCTGGCAGAGAACTCTCTGCTGCTTAGCCTCTCTGTAACTGTGACAACATTCTCACTTGACAATTTTTACATTTATATTTTTATTTAATATCCCATTCACTACTACTTATATAATGTCTTGCTTTATATTTTGTTAACTTCCACAGTGTTTACTTGTCTAACTGTTTACTGATTATTTATGAAAATAGTCAACTGTATACACAGTGCCCAGCGTAAATGAGTACACCCACTTTGAAAAGTATTATTTTAAACAATTTCCAAAATGTTGACAAGACCAAGTTTAAAATAACATCTGTTTAACTTATAACATGAAAGTAAGGTTAATAATATAACTTAGATTACACAGTTTTCAGTTACTTTGTTTGGCCTCCATGATTTTTAATGACAGCACCAAGTCTTCTAGACATGGAATGAACAAGTTGGAAACATTTTGCTACATCAATCTTTTTCCATTCTTCAAGAATGACCTCTTTTAGAGACTGGATGCTGGATGGAGAGTGATGCTCAACTTGTCTCTTCAGAATTCCCCATAGGTGTTCAGTTGGGTTCAGATCAGGAGACATACTTTGCCACTGAATAACTTTCACCCTGTTCTTCTTCAGAAATCCAACAGTGGCCTTAGATGTGTGTTTAGGATCATTGTCATGTTGGAAAAGTGCACGACGACCAAGGGCACGGAGTGATGGTAGCATCTTCTCTTTCAGTATAGAGCAGTACATCTGTGAATTCATGATCCCATCAATGAAATGCAGCTCCTCGACACCAGCAGCGCTCATGCAACCCCACATAAGGACACTGCCACCACCATGTTTCACTGTAGGCACCATGCATTTTTTCTTTGTATTCCTCACCTTTGCGACGCCATACAGGTTGTATTGGTCTCATCACTCCAGAGTATAGAGTCCCAGTAGTCTTCATCTTTGTCAGCATGGGCCCTGACAAACTCTAGGCGGGCTTTTTTGTGCCTGGGCTTTAGGAGAGGCTTCCTTCGTGGACAGCACCCATGCATGCCATTCCTCCGCAGTGTACGCCGTATTGTGTCACGGGGAATAGTCACCCCAGTTTGGCTTTCTACTTCCTTACATAACTGCAGTGAACTTTCACACCGATTTTCTTCCACCCTTCTCCTCAGAAGACGCTCCTGTCGAGGTGTTAACTTCCATGGACGACCTGGACGTCTCTGTGAGATGGTTGCAGTTCCGTCTTTTTAAAGTTTTTGTACCACTTTTGCTACAGTATTCTGACTGATAAGTAAAGCTTTGCTGATCTTCTTGTAGCCTTCATCTTTGCGGAGTAAAGAAATGATTTTCTTTCTCAGGTCTTGTGACATTTCTCTTCCATGTGGTGCCATTGCTAACAACATGAAATGGGAAGGGGTTTTAGACACCTGTGTAATGAATAATTAGACTCACCTAGACATTTGTAGTCTAAAATTTAGCTTTGCTCCAGAGACTTTCAGTGGGGTGTACTCCTTTTTGCATCCCCCTTATTTGAGTAAAACTGAAAACTGTGTAATCTAAGTTATATTATTAACCTTACTTTCCTGTTATAAGTTAAACAGATGTTATATAATACTTAGTCTTGTCAACATTTTGGAAATAGTTTTTGTGTTCATTGAGATATTGTTTACAATGTTACTTTTTGAAGGGGGTGTACTCATTTACACTGAGCACTATATATATTTATATATAGATATATATATAGAGATAATACCGGTTTATTTTTATTTCTATTTCTTCTTTTATGTTCATACTTTTGTTTATTTCTTACTTTTATTTTATTTTATACTTTAACTTGTGTTGTATTATGCTGCTGCAACACAAACATTTCCCAGTCTGGGATCAATAAAGTAATTCTTAACTTAATTCTTATATAATTCTTTTGAACTGATGGTGCTTCTTAAGCAATCACTTTTGTTGTTTAAACGAATAGGCCTTGCATCACGTGACACACCTAAACCACAGATGTAGCTGCATGTAGCTCTAGGGAATGAGCATGCTTTGTGCTTATGGAGTTTCAGCCTGTATGTTCCTTAGACTGAGGAAACTTGTTTCGTTTCAAGATCAGTCTCTTATTAGATGATCCATATGTCCAATACGCATAATTGTTCGCTTAAACACCTAGCTTAAAGTTAGCAAGCGTTCTTTCTTCACGTGGTGAAAAATGCTTCATAATCTTTAGGGCAGATCAACCTTCTCTGCTTAAACTGAAACATACAGTATATATATTTTTTAAATCTTTAGTTAGTCCATCAATATAAAGTGGAATTTTCCAAAATTATTTTATTTATGCTGGATGTCTTTCACAAGATTCTACAGTATAAGTGACAGCTCCAGGAAACCGATATCGCAGGGGTAAGGGACTTCCTAAGTTCTTTTTATCATGTGGTTTGGCATAAGTTGAATCAGAGTTTGATCATTGTTTTTGTGAGACTACAAAGCACTCACAGGAAGTTGGAGACAGACTAGTATTTCCTTGTGATGTGGAAAGAACATCTGACGCCAACATGGCAACCACTGATTAATTTATTGGAACCATACGCTTTTCACATTTTTCAACACTCCATCTCACTAGCTCTAAGACTTCTCATCTGCTGTAATTTCATCCCTCATTAGAAGCGCAGAAGACCAGGTGAGTAACATTAACTAAGCCTTGGTAGCTAAATACATTTTCTTACAACAAAGATTTAATAAACAGTAAACAAGACAATTGAAAATAATGTCAACATTCCAAGGTAAACAATTGCTAGCTAGTTAATACCTTAATAAAGGGACTAGCTCAATAAAAATAAGCAAACCATGTTCTCTAAATAATTGATCCTTAAGGTTAAAGATCACGCTATTAATATACATCATCACCATGCAGCCAGTGGTAGTAGCTGGAGTGCAGCAGCATATGCAAGGCTCGTTCCACGTGTTAAACAAAAGGAACCATGCATCCTTAATCAAAAGCCATTCATCACACAGGCTACATCCACAGTAATGATGCATATAGATAAGGAGATAATAAGGTAAATGAGAGGTAGAGTTAAAATAATACCGTAGCCAGCACGGTTCATGCACTGTTGCACTGCTGATGAATGATACAGGTCCCTCTCCTCCTTCTGCAGCTACTTACTCTTTTTCTTCCTTTTCCCCACTGCAGTCCCACCTGCCTTTTTTTTTATGGCAATGGAAAAAAGGAAGATTTAGTGACAAAGGAAAGTGTCTGCATTTTACAGGAGGTTATAAATGCCTTTTTTTCAGAAGCACATTCATAAAAAAGGGATGTTAATGTGCCGATGCATATGACAGACACAGACCATAAGACAGATGTAGACAAAACACACATGAGCCTCTCACGACTCACCTGTTGGAGCTGGCAGATGGTCCTGCCCTGGAGAACTGGTAATAACAGAACAATAGCCAATTAAGCAGTGACGGAGAAGCTGAGGGGGCCAAGACAGTTCACGGATAGATTCAGTCAATTAGTCAAATGCTTCATTAAGAGAACGTCCAGAGACACCATGTTGATTGCCTTCCATTATGCATCCACAGTTTGTGATTGGTATTACGCGATGATAGCGTGTATAGGAGTCCCAATATTACATTGAGAGGTATTTCAAAGTCTAACAATGACGTTTTATCCCCTATATGATCTGTTTCACAATCACATTGGGTGTCTTCACCTTTGCAAACTAAATTATAGGTATTAATTGCAAGAAGAAATTATGTGAGATCAATGGGGACTTGTAACCTTGTGACTTCTCCCTTTGACACCTTGTCGGCACCTTAGGCTGACACCTGTGCACAACTACAAATGTGTCTAAGCAACTGTGAGAAATCTTCCAAAAGCTGAAAGAAACTTGCAGAGAAAAATGGCTTCTCTCCCTCTCACGTACACAAACATGTAATACAAACATGTTCATGAATTAAACATGCTCATGCCATGCATACCGTACTGCATAAACACACCCACACACACAGCATGCTGCCATCTATCTCCTGTATGTACAGCACACGGCGGTTCATACACACCGTCACACTTTGTGTTGAGATCAAAGATACGCCGTCTTCAGTTGTGCCCTTCCCTTCTTCATGACCTTAAGCTGTCAGTGTTATCTGCTCCAGACATAAACACAAACACACACAGAGCATCCCCACAAACTCACTTTGCTACATACACACTCACACACACTAACTCCATGCATACTAACGAATCTCATGGAGGCAATTACAGAGCTGAGCCCTTCATGTTGGCTTGCTATCAAATGTTTTTCTCCTCTCTCACAATACTGTGCCAGTCTTTCCCTTTTAACGGGGAGCTAGCAGGATTGCTACCTTCACAGCTCCATGTTTGTAGTGTATGATTTTTTTAAAAAAGATATTTTTGGGGGGCTTTTTGCCTTTAATAGGATAATGGAGAGTGACAGGAAAGTGGGAGAGAGAGTCGGGGTGGGATCCGGAAAGGACCACGGGTCAGGAATCGAACCCGGGTCGCTGGCGTACGGTGCAGGTGCCCCAGCCAGTCGCCCATATGATTTATTAAACACAAATGTAGCATTTTTCTTGTTGTAACTGTTGTTTTTTTCAGGTTTGGAGCCGTTTTCAATACTATTTTATACCCTTAGATGTCCATAATGGTTTTGTTTTATTCACGTGCAGCTGTTTCCATTTTCATTGTACATTCTTTTGTTGTGAGACGATTTCCGTTGAGTGATTACCTCTTCAGCTCTATACGTTCCCTCCCTGACACCTTTACATTGGCACAAATAAGAGGTAAAGCATCTTGGCATTTCTTGTCACATAACCTGGAAACAGCAACCATAGCAACCCATCAGAGCCAGCCACTTTGCATACAAATGATTGTGACAGGAGTGTGTATGCATGTGTGAGTATGCATGAGAGGAGCTGGTGCCAGTTTGCTGGTGGGTGGCAATACAAATTTAGTTTGTGTCATTGTGTGTGTGTGTGTGTGTGTGTGTGTGTGTGTGTGTGTGTGTGTGTGTGTGTGTGTGTGTGTGTGTGTGTGTGTGTGTGTGTGTGTGTGTGTGTGTGTGTGTGTGTGTGTGTGTGTGGTGTTCCTCGCCTTCACATGCGTAAACATGCATGTGAAGGGGAGAGAAAAAGGGAAATGGTGAGAACGAGAAGAAAAGAGCACAGAGACCAATTACAATTTTACTCTCCTTTTGATTTCAGTGTGAATACACCACAAGTGGAGGCCAGCACTTGATCAGTGCATCAGATGGTACTTATGTTGCAGCCTTTTATGTATGAAAATGCATAAGAGATGGGAAGCTCTTTTTCTACCTCCTTGAGTTCAAAATAAACAGTTTGATCGTTAACGTGCTTTAATAGTTAATATCATCAGTACATTGAGTCATAATTCTAATCTAGATACGATCATAAACAGGAAGGAGGGAAGGTCCTTTGTGAATTCCTGTAGTTCAAGTTTGTATTGCAATTCCATAACATGTATTAATACCTGCCTATACATAATTACCTCCAACAAGAAGGTTAAGTTTCTTTGTGAGTTTTTCAGTTTATTTAGGAAAACACATCTGGTATGTGTTTTATGACTTGTGGTGGAAAAGTATCATTAGCCAAGGAATAACATAACACAATTTGACTCTGAGGGGGTGTACAAAAAAAATTCAAAATGTTAACAGCCAGATTTGGCATATGCGAAGATCTCTGCCCATCTACTTATATTTTAAAGCACAGTAGAAAATAACATAAATAGAATAGTAAGTTCATAAGACCAAAATAATAAAGTATTTACAATCTGCTCCATTAGTGTGTCGTCTTAAATCCATCAGAAGAGCTTTTTGTCTTAGGTTATCCTAAAAATGTGGCTATGTTCTTAATAGTTATAGCACAAAGACACCATCGTTAGAGGGCAAACTAACAATGAATCACAAAGACACATCTGTGATTGTCAGCTTGCATATATCTCTGGGAAGTATTTACGTGTGAATGCATGCACATGTGCAAACAAGTGTTTGTGTGATGGTATGCCTGCGACCACAATCAAGTTCATGTGTGCATGTGATTTGCATCTGTCTGAGTGTGTTTGATTGTGTGTAAGAGAGCGGGGAGGCGGCACCATTTGTTAAGCAGCAGGAAGGGGTGGGGTGGGGGAGGTTGTGGATTGTCTTTTCTTCCTCTTGCCCTGGCAGCTTGCCCAAAATCGGCAGGCCTGCGTTGTAGCTGCGCTGTGATGTCGGGGTGGTAAAGCCCATGATGGATTACAGTCATTGCACAGGTACCCATGCACAACTAATGTGTATATAAGCAGGTGTTAACAGCTACTAAGGTGTGTGTGTGTGTGTGTGTGTGTGTGTGTGTGTGTGTGTGTGTGTGTGTGTGTGTGTGTGTGTGTGTGTGTGTGTGTGTGTGTGTGTGTGTGTGTGTGTGTGTGTGTGTGTTTACGCCCATGGAGTGTATGTATTTCTGGGAATAAAGTGTTGGTGAACATGTCGAAGGATGTTGACAGTTTCTTGTGGAGGATAAATAAGCATAGATGTATTATCTGTAAATGTAAAGATAATAAAATATGGACAGAAGATAAATGGTATCGAAGTTGAGCATTATTATATATTGTGTTGTGTTTTTCACTACATGAACAACTGGTGCAAGTAGGTTGTATCACATCGTTTCTTATTTTACATTCCTCAACAGAATTGTCTTGGAGGTCTTGTAAAATGTTTATAGATTTTTTATTGACTGCAAAAATGCCATTAAACTGTACTGATGAATCTTAAAACACTGAAAACTGTTGAATGTAATGGTCTTATAAATAATGAAGGCACCAACAAACGTCACTCAAGTGGCCTAAGTAATTTAATGTTTGCTTTAATTCCTAGAAAAGCACCTAACGCAAACGCATTCATTATAAAATCCTACTCCTTACTCACAAAGCCCTCCATAAGTAGGCCCTTTCCTACTTTACCGGGAGCACCGCGCCTCTCACGCTAACCTCCTGGTTCCAACTCACAGGACCAAACACCAGACCTGGGGGGACAGAGCCTTCTCCATAACTGCCCCTCCCTCCAAAAACACATCTGTGACTTCCCAAATCTGTCAAAACAAAGATCAAAACTCACCTATTCAGAACAGTTTTTAATGTCTAATTATTATTCTGTGTTATATATTTTAAGTTTGTTGTTTTGACACACCTAAAACGGATTTTTGTTGAAAATATTTGGAATCCTATAAGAGCAAAAGAATAAGGGTCAGTGTATATTTATTTATTTGAGTGTTCTCCATGTTTGTGACTGCTACCCACAAAAACTCTGTGTGGGTAGCAGAGAGTTGGCAGTCATAAAACTGTGGAAAGTACAATCCTTTCAAGCCTCGTCTTGAAGTTTTTTATGTCAGATTCTGGCTGTTTGAGTGCATTACACTCTGACCTGTCCAATGCCTGTCTATGAAAAAAAAGATTTTTCCCAGTCTGCTTTGCCATGGCAATGCACAGCACAACTGTCAGTTCTGCCCTTTTAAGGATTTGCGTTAAAGTTGCTGTAGTGACGGGTAGGTGAGGAGGAGTGTCGATGGAGATTGATTTCATCTCTCACTCAGCGCCTTCAAAAAAGCTTAATTTCAAATGTTATAATAAGATATAGAGCAGTGTTTTGGAAGCAGTAGCTAAGAGTGCATGTGTGTTTTTGATTGAAAGAGAGAAAGCTACGATAGGACATCTATCACCATGTGAATATCCATATATACTCGTATCTTTTAGCAGTAAAATAAATGTGCCGACATCAAAGATTGGGTAGAAAACAATGCAGGAGGAAGGAATGGGGAAACTGCAGCAATGATTCAGAACCTGTCCAAAAGAGGGAGCACTGTAATAGGATTTAACTTGAGGTCAAAAATAGAGTTTTGCAAAACTAGGTCAACATCATCTTAAATTATGCACATGCTGGGGCAAGTTTCAAGCCAAAGCCAGTCAATAACATTTCATCTGATTTCATCTTTCTACCGCTCAAAACAGATCTCAGGCATTCTAAATTTTGCCACACACTTCAAAAAATGTTGAGGTGTGATGTTTCAGTGAAAAACAAAGACCCGTAAGTCTTTGTGGATATCTGCCACTCTATCAAGACAAGGCTGCGACTTTATTTTTCATGAGCAACACAAGACGCACCATAAATTGCTGTGAAGTGTGTCGCTGGTGGGTTAAGAAGGATTTGCCAAGCCCTTATCTTACCTTTGAACACAACTCTGATTAAGACAGAGATTTTTGATGGCTTGGATAAACAACCTGGGGTATTGTGCAAATCGGGAGACTTGTAAACAAGCGTTTGAACAAAAAGTGCACAAACATCACAAAGGTCTTGAATTCTGTGGAGAGTTAGGCAATCAACAATGTCACAAAATCTCATCAGTGTTTTTGATATTGAAGTTGTCCCTTTATTAGGTAGAGACGAGGGAATAGGGAATCATATCTAAAGTAGTTTTGATCAATATTTCAAATGCTTCCATCTCTTAACGGGGCTGTATGAAAGAGTAACCGAGACGCTGTAACTACTTCAGGGTCATGTTTTAATGAGGCGGTGGATAGACAGTGTTGATCAGACACATTAATTGTCAGTTCTCAACTTTGAAAGAGAACATCTGCATATAGCTTTGCACTCCATAACCTGGAATTTAGTTCACAGTGATTAGATAGCATTTTTTTTTTACTGTTAATTGTCCTTTCATTTTTCAGAGCTTTTTTTGTGCACGTTGTGATGATGGTATGGCCCTGCATGTATTTCCTAGGCTGTATTCTTCTATACTCTTGTCTTTACATTAAGAAGGCAATAGAGGTGTTCCATATTATATCTTCACTGTATTAATGGTACACTTTAAATATGATTATATTGCTATAACAGCAATATTCTGATGTACTGACATCATGCTGAGAGATACAAGGAACAATGAAAAGAGTAGATAAGAAATTAAGCGTACAAGAAACAGAAAAAGAAACAAGATATAAGAAAAAATAAATCAATAAATAAGAACTGGTTGAACTGGATTAAAGAGTAACTGTAGCATTTTGCCACTGTTTAAATGTGCATATCTCAGTTAGTTTAGTTGTTCACAAACTAAAAAGCTGTAGAAGTTGTAGGATTGTTCTTTGCGGACAAACCTATAACTCTTATTTTGCTGCAATGCTGCACCAAAAAAACTGAAACGTTGCTTTAATTAAATTAATTATGTCAACAAATTTCACATAACTGCATTAGGTTAGTTGAAAGCAATAATATTAAGTTGAACCTAATATTTTTCATTTAAACTCAATATTATTGCTTTCAACTGACCTACTACAGTTATGTGAAATCTATTGATATAATAGATTTAATTAAAGTCAACGTTTCAGTTCTTTCACTGTATGTTCTTGAAATGAAAAATAATTGTTTTTTATGTATTTTGTAATTTGTCAAGAGAAGCAATACTGCAGAAATACATGATTTATTCTGATATTCACATCACTAACCTTTCGAATGGAGCTCATAGTTCTCTGTGGACTGTATATGAACTCAATATATTATAGCAACAGAAACAGTCTTACTTGCTAATGAAAGGCTGCAACCCCCCCACGCCCTCCTTCTTTTCTCTTTGATGCAGATGTAGATGGAAATGAGCAGGGTGATCCAGCATTCTGTCACTGATCAGTTAGCCCTCCTTCACCTCTGGCTGCCTCCACTGTGTCCCAGGACAGATACCGAGGTAAGGACTTGGTCATCAGTGTGAGCCCTCTGTCTGTTCCCTTCTACACCCGTTTCACCTCTGTCTTCCTGCTGTTACGTTTGTCTTTTTATGCAAAGCTTAGCCTCCCCTCTCTGCCTCCCTCCACCTCTGTCCCAACGCATTGTCTCTCACCTCGGCCCCACATTACTCCTCCCCACATCTTTCCTCCTCCCGAATCCGTCTCTCTTTCCCTATTGCATCTGTTTGTTGTATTCCCAGGGGCTGTGATGGGCCAGAAGGGTCCATGAATAAGTCATTAAATCTGGCCCCCCAGACTCTGTGATCATCGCCAACCTGTTCAAAAACATGGTTCCCCGCCACCTCTCTCGCTCCCTCTGCACCCCTCTTTCCGCATCCATAAGCAATGAAAATATAAATAAATAAAGCATTAGGGACTCTGTGTGTGTGTGTGTGTGTGTGTGTGTGTGTGTGTGTGTGTGTGTGTGTGTGTGTGTGTGTGTGTGTGTGTGTGTGTGTGTGTGTGTGTGTGTGTGTGCGTGTGTGTGTGTGTGTGTGTTGACATAGAGATAATACTGTATTAAAAAGAGCCAAATCAGTATTTCCGACTTTCCCATAGCTTGAGGAAGACTTTGATTTGACAATTTGCTGCAAATAAAACAATGGCTCTCAAAATGTCTTCCAGCCAGCTGAGAGGAGCTCAAAATAATTTCAGATTTTTGTAACGTTTTATGGTCTGGATTTGTTTGCAGCAGCTACATCAAAAATATGTGTGTTTTGTCATTTCTACGTTCTTACTAACTAATTTCTTGTGAATTAAACCAGGTTGCACCAACAAAACAGGAAATATTTTAGCAGGTAAGAACTTTAATATACTGTAAGGATGTGCTTACTTATCAATATGTAAACAGGAAGTCAGTGTAGCATCACAAACCAGCATAACCTCCAGTGATATTATATTTTGTGAATTGGTTCACTGTACTGCATTAATGCGTTTCATCTATACATGCATTGAAAGAAATATACGTGAGAGTTTAGACAGTTTGGCAAGAAAGGGAACAATCCAATTATGCTTACCAGGATTACATTATTTTGTCATTTATCACAAAACATTTATTTAGCCTGTGACTTTCTCCTTATTTGGTATATCTGACATTTTAAGACAACAGACTGAATGTCAATAGTTCTGACCTGAAAAAACCTATAGAGTGTGTTATCAGACAGCAGTAGGCTGGAAAGTTCCCTGAAGTTTTTGCTGTCTGATAATTTGAATTAAAAAAGACAAAATGGTCGATGGGCAGTCTAAGGTCAGTCCGATCAGAAAGCTTGAAGTATGATAAGAATTCTAGATTTATTTTTGATCAATAAAAGCATGTTTAATTAGTCTTTGGGTAATTAATTAATCTTGACCTTTGAATTTCAATGGGTTGAATTGCAAACAGAAGCAGAGACAAACTAGACACCGTAAAGGAGATGCTCGATATTTGCTATCGGCACAGACTATTGGCTGCAACAAGAGAGATAGTTAATAAGTCATGTTTACTTACCCAAAATAAAAGATATATATTTATTTTTCATATATTGTGATTAGTAATGGTTTTCGTGAATGTTCATTTTCTTTTCCTACTGATATGTAATAACAAGCAAGTCTCAGTGAAATACTGGGAAGGCTGATGAATGAAGAAGGTGAAATAAAAGGTCAACACGTACATGACAATTATGCACTGTAAATATGATTTATGGGTTGAAATTCAATCTAAATTTCACAGCAATCACAGAGCCTGTTGGCCCATGTTTGTGGGTTCACTCCATGAATTATGGATTTCTCCTCCATTTATTTTACGTTGCTAAATGTGAATTTGCATATTACTTTTGAGGAATAGAAAGTTGAGAAATTATGGAAATTCTAGGAACAATTCTCACGGGATACATTTTGTAGATGTGTTCTGTCACATCCCTTAAATGTTAGAACAAATGCAATTGATTACTGAAGTAAACAGTCTAAAAACATTTAACTTATACCTTAAATTACATCTTAAGCAATACTGCAGCAGTAGTTATACGTAGTCTAAAGAAAGATAGCAATGGCACACGATTGTTAAAGGTCCCCTATTATGCAAAATGCACTTTTCGATGTCTTCTATACATAAACATGTGTCCCCAGTGTGTAAGGAGACTCACAAAGTGTCAGAAAATTACAACCCTCTCTCTTTTCCTCCTTACCTACATCTCGAAAAACGGGGGTACCGACGAGTTGATCCCGATTTGCTTCGGTTATGAGATCATATCGGAAATGTGGGCTGGTTTTACATTAAACTCCTGGCAACGTCCTGCCCACACGACACTTCTCAATTTATCTTCCGCAATATACAGACGTGAGCTGAACACCCTGGAGTAGGCAGCTCTGAGTCTGTGTATTCAGCAGGATGTCTGCAGGAGGGACTGAGAGTTGTTGTATAATACATATCATGTCACTGTTCTAGTGGTAAACACTGAGGAGTGTTTCAGAAATAATGCTCGATGTGGTTTGGAACACAATATGGGTTTAATCACGCCAGCGTTCAGCTGAGTATCTCCTTTAGAAACTTCTCAGAGAGCTGCATGACGCTCCAAAGGGGCGTGGCCAGCTTCAACTCAACTCAGATTTAAAGCGACCGTCACAGAATCAGCACTCCAGGAACAGGGCTGAAATAGAGGTGTATGAGGCATGGCTACAATTGGTGATCTGTTAAACACTTCACAGATGTTTTTTGTATATATTGCCCTACAATATATTGTTGAAATATAGCATAATAGGAGACCTTTAACATTTTCAGAAGTTTACCTGTTTAGATTTTTATCAATTTAAAATGGAAACCTTTTTCTTTCCTCTTCGGTGCACAGGGTCAGCCAGAAACATTTAGGTGTATCTGAATAAAGGACACCTCAGCATGTTTGTGGGAGAAGGATGATGAACCTGGCTCCATCAGGTGATGAACAACCTCACACTACCAGAGGCTGCTGCTGACTGCTCACATAAGTTTAACTAGGTGCATCTCCCCAAACAGATTCTATCCGCTGCCTTTGTGTATGTTCACCCACGCATAAAATTGTGCATATCATTAAAGCCCCCTTTATTATGCATGTTAGCAACTGTACCAAAGCATTCTCGTAATCAAAGTAAAATGATGACATTATTGTATGTATATAATATGGAGTTATCTTAGTAAGCAACATCAGGTGGCCCTGATAGCTTTCACACATAACAGCAAAGAAGATCACGGCTTTAATTACATGGCAAAGTGATTTCTGTGTGCAAAACCTTCGCATGAAATGTTGTGTTTGCATGCATAGCACTTTAAGGTAAAGACTCCATCACAGCTCTGTAACCAAGTTGGAAAAACAGGCTCCCACATCCCATATGTTCGATGTAGGGCACGACTGGACAAGTCATCTACTGTGGACAGTGAAAAGATCTGTTTTTAATTGTTTTAATTGCTGCTTATTCCACCCAGGAGTTCAAAATAAAGAGTTTTCTGATATGTTTATTTGAACATGTGTCTTAAGAAAAGATCAGGGCACATAATTGCCAATACTGATAATGGCCTCATACATTTTTTCCGATCTTGTTTGGTCCTTTCACTACACCCTGATATGTGAAAGCAATTCAATGTGACAACAACATGCACTTCTCGGATCAATGAAAACATAATAAAAGCTACAAAAAATAGTTCCCACTTGTATCCAGTGTATGACATGAAGTCTCTTAACTCTCCTTGTTTTAACTCTCCTTTCCATCATGATCCTTAGAAGACCTCCCTATGCCTTGTTCAATCCGTCATGACTCTTTGTTCTTCTTATTCTGGTCTCATGTGTATCTGTTACATTTTTTATCTATAGTATTATATAACACTGACAAGTAAGGGTGAGCTTAACAACAGCACATACTCAACAGAGGGTGAATAATGACCTAACTTATCCACTTTCAACAACCTCCTCTGTCTGTTTCTCCACACACACACACACACACACACACACACACACACACACACACACACACACACACACACACACACACACACACACACACACACACACACACACACACACACACACACACACACACACACACACACACACACACACACACACACACACACACACACACACACACACACACACACACACACACAGCTTGTGGCCTGTTGCAGATAATGTCTTTGACATTCATTTAAAGTAGTATAGAAATGTATAGTATATGCTTTTCCACTCTCCTATCTTGTCCATTTTGTTTCTTTCAACAAATCACAGCAAAGTACATGTACAAAATGGCATTCACAACTCTAGCAGGATATAGATCCATCCGAACTCTACAACTCTGGCAGAAGTCTGTACTCTCAATCGGCCGAAACAGCAGAATGACCCATGGAATGAAAAAACCTGCTCTTGTACACTGAAGTATTTATTTGTGTATCCTCACAAGAAATGAAATCTCAAATACACTTTGTTTCTCTAACTCAGAGTAGCAGAATATTCCTTATCTTTGCGCAGCATCCTATCTGTTAGGGGAATTACAGAAACACGACGTGACGTTTGTACTTTTAAAGACTCGACTTGCCTAATTTGCAATTCTTTAGTCCCAAGTGGCAGTGAGAGATAACAGTTCTGAATTGCTTTATTACTCAGCAATGATGTAATAGGGTGTTGTTAAACTCTCAAAACTAAACTCCATCTTTTCTTTATTTCCTGATGAGGCTGGCTATGCAATCTTTCCAATGGCAGCTTTTTTAGCTATTGGTGAAGCCAGCCCTCTAAAGACAGACACAGTCAAAGTTTGCATTCATCACTTGGATCCTGGATCTGAGCTCACCAGTGAGGATGTGTGGATCCCTATTTAAGTACAGTAAATAACTAATAATCCTTTTACCACTTTTTATACTTGAACAGGAAAATATAATAATTGATCTACAAGCACTTAACATTTGTTTAAATGATCAATAGGGATATTGTTGTAAAAAGGTTAAATTATAAGTACAATTCCTCAAGAACAAGCTCATTCTGACGGAGAGTACATCTGCTACAGCCCCAGTTAATAAGATTAAATCACAGGTGTATTTTTAAATGGAGTGTGTTTCAAGCTTTATGCACTTTGAGGCATGTTGCTGATTGAAGCTCATTCAGGACACACTCATAGCAGATGAATTCAAATGCATGGAGAGTGTATGAGCAGCTGTGTGCCATACAGGACAGTGGAGGAGGATAACGGGAGGAGAAAGGGAGGGGAAGCAGGTGGGGCGGACTGGGTGGAGGAGGAGACGTCTGCCAGGAGGGCAGGCTTGGCTCTACATTGGAGGGAACAGAAGGAAGAAAGAAATTCTCTTAGGCATTCGTAATGTCTGTCTACCAATTTATCCTTCCCTGCCTTTTGCTTCTCCCCCCTTTTTATACTGCATCTGGACTCACGCTTTTTTTCTTTTCTTTCTCTTTTCAACACCACTGTTGGATTTCTAACGTTGCCCTTTCTTTCTCCTTCCTGTCCTGGCTCTATATGTCCTCTAGTCTTTCATACTTTTTCTTTCATGCCTTTCATGGTTCTGTATCTCTCTTCTGCACCTTCTCTCCACTTTTGCCTCTTTGTGTGTTTTAACCATCTTCTCGCTGCATGCTCCATCTTTTCACAAGGAAAGAGCTTGGCGTGAGATCTGTGCCAGTGCAGTCTAGATTGTGCCACCCTACCGAGAGAGTGGGTGTCAAACACAGACATCGGCACAGCTTGCCAGTGAGATGGCACCTCATTGAAGCCAATGGCTCCAGAGAAACATGGATATATGTCTGCTGCCACCCACTCATCCTGCACCTGATCCCTTTGGTTCACTTAAATCTGAAAGAATAACTTCATTTCAAATACAAACCTTCAGATGTTCCATCCTTTTTTCTGCCACAAACAGTAGGAGATGTCAGACTTATCTGTTGCTCGACTTAATACTGCCCATTGGAGGCCTTTGCACCTGCTGGGAATCCAGACTCACTACAATTGCCATGCTCTTCAAAAGAGCAAGGTGAAAACTTTTCTGAGACCTGGGAGTATTTGATTTAAAAAAGTAAAAAATCCCAAACATATTCCTTTATGTCCTCAATATCAAACGAGATCTGATCAGCTTCCATCTATGTGCAGAGCTGCTGTGCATAGAGCCAGCTTTTTATTCATAGCTCCCTTTTTGCATTCTATATTGAGCCTTATTGTGGGATGCAACCAAAGACCTTGCTCAAACACAAGGAAACTTCAGGTAACTCAAAGAACAAAAATACATGCATTAGAGCCCTTATTAGCAGGCAAAATTCACAACATATTTGAAATTGTCAACACAGAGGGAACTTGTTAAATGTTGGAGTTGCAGCTCAGGAGTTTGTATGACAACAAATATGAAAATGAGGAAAAACTTAGAGAAACAGAGAATAGAGAGTGCGTCAGAGGTGTGAATTGTAGAACAGCAGACAACGAGAATGAGAGGGGAGAGATGAGAGATTTGAGGTGGGTGAGAAAGACTTGAGAGGAACTCGAGTCATATGCCAACACATTAACAAAAGCACTGACGGGGGAGCTTTGGGCAGACGGTAATGCTGATGTTTATGATGTAAACTCTATTCATCGTGAAAAAAGCTTTTTCAGGAACAACGCGGTCAACACATGTAGAAACAGATCAAGCATCAAGTTCAGTGAATGATGTCATGTCTTCAGTTCTGAAAGGGTCACTAGCTAACAAAATAGAGTCAATACCACTTTGAAAAGGAAAACAAAGCACTAGGAGTAAATTTATCTGACAGAAAAGGAAGAGAAGTCAAACGTTTTTAAGCAGCATAAACAAAATATCCAGAAATCACAGGAAGGCAATAATAAACGTGGACATGTGGAGTTACAACTGCTTGTTAAAAAGCCTTCAAAGACAAACACGCCATCACAACAATCATGGACAGGGCAGCCACCGTTAGTGTTGTAATTTCCACCCAACACACACACACACACACACACACACACACACACACACACACACACACACACACACACACACACACACACACGCACACACACACACACACACACACACACACACACACACACACACACACACACACACACACACACACACACACACACACACACACACACACACACACACACACACACACACACACGGCTTCACCCCTCCTGACCCCCTCGATCCCGGTGGAAGCACCCCGAGATCAGCATCGCGACCGCAGGGTGGCGAGTGGCCCATGCCGGTGTGACGACCCCGCTTTGACAGAGTGTCAATACAAAGCAATTTACAAGCGCATGAAAAATCGACCCTCGATAACAGGCAATTTCTCTGCTCCGCTGCCTCGAGAGGCGTGACCCGCTTCACGAAAGTCAGGGAAGGAAGGGGGTTGAAAGTGGACAAAGAAGAGGAAAAGGAGAAGAGGGGTGATCATGCTCCAGTGGATGTGATTACAAGCTACTATGCTTTAAAGGTGTGGGGGACAGGGTGGGAGGCAGAAAATGGAACAGTGATAGGGCAAAGGAAGGGAACTTGTACCAGCAATTATAATAATGATGTTAGGAGCAGAGAAATCACTATGATGAATGTGATGGTTGGATTCTACGTGTGGGACAAAGGAGAAACAGAGACAGAGATGAAATATGGCGGAGAGAGTTTAGAAGCTCAAAATAATGCAGGACTCAAGAGAAGAAGAAGAAATCGGTGGAAATATAGTTGGGACAAAGTGAAGTCCGAGAAAGAAAAAGGAGAAATGGAAGGTGTATTGGGTAGAAAAGGGAAGGGGCAGAGCTGTTGCTGTTGTTGATGAAAAGTGGATTGTGTGTGTGTGTGTGTGTGTGTGTGTGTGTGTGTGTGTGTGTGTGTGTGTGTGTGTGTGTGTGTGTGTGTGTGTGTGTGTGTGTGTGTGTGTGTGTGTGTGCTGAGGCCACAGGTGAGGACAGAGATAATGACCTCATTCCTCTTCTCTTTTGCCGAGACACTTTCTTCCACACCACTCTATTCATCAAGCCCTCTATCCTTCTCTCCATCCCTCGCTCCCTATAATGCTCCCTCCTTCTGTCGAAGGAGCCAGAGGTCACACCTTCATCCAAACAGACAGGAACACACACAAAAGAATATACGTGTAGCGATATGCGTCTTTGAAACGTGCGTACTTGGCACGGGAAAACACACAGATGTACTGCATGGAGGCAGATGTCATGGAGTCAAATAAAAAAAAGAGTTTCTATTGAAAATACTTCATCAGGCGTTTGACTGTATCAGGATCAAAAGCCACACAGTGACAGGAGAGGTCGTCTGAAATTAGCACAGACAGAATGATGAAGACTTTTTGAACATTTTAAAAGTTTCTTTTCAAACTAAAATTAATGAGATTCTTCAGCAGAGAGGATGTTGTCATAATGCATTCCTTCATTTGATTTCTTTGTGATGACCTCTTGAAAGACTTTTTAATATATGACTTCTGTGCTGACATTTGGTTTTATTGATACAATTTTGTCACGGCGGGGTAAGGAAGGCAGGAACCAAATGCAGATTAAAACAGAGGAAGAAGATATAAGAATATAAACAGAAAGCTAGCTTTATTAAAATAAAAGCTGTTACTTAAAAAAACACAAAAACCTGCAGGGGCAGGCAAGGTTACACATAAGAAAAGGAGCAAACTAATCTAGAAACAAACCGGGAAGACTTAGGAGACACAGGAGGGCAGCCGAGGGGAATCCAAAACAGGCAGACAAGACTGGAGACTCCCAGAAAACACTAGTGAAAGCAAGACTAAATACACACAATGGTAATCACAAGACAAGACACAGCTAAGAAGGGGAGGTGAAACACAGGGGCAGCAGGTGAACACAACAAGACAATAAGGAAGTAAGAAACCAGGAGAAAATAAATGTCAAAATAAAACAGGAAACTAAACGCAAAAACTAGGATTGTGACAAATTTCTTCTTATTTGATTTATTGACCCTTCAAAAGCAGCTCTGGTACTACTAGGATTTGAAGTTGTCACAGCAGAGTACTTATAATCGTGGCAGTTTCAAAACAAAATGGATCAGGGTATATAATGGTGGTAGGCAAAAGAATAATATTTGTACCTTTTGATGATTCACTTTCATTTAGAAATCCATTAGCTTGGTTTCATTCTAAATACTAGCTGGATCATTTATGGTTGAAGAATTTTTATTTTCAGTTTTAGCACCAGCAGCATCCTTGTGTTTTTCTCCCCCTCATATCTTTCTTTCCTTTAGCACTGCTGTCAACTCTCTAAAGGGTCACATCACAAGACCCTTCACCGCTTGCTCTGAGGAAACATTTCCCCTCTTTTTTATCTGTTTCCTGTGTTTGATCAAAGGATTATCAAGGGGCGTAGGGCTGTTTCTGTGGTTAGCAGCTGGGTCTTCTACCTGATCCTGTCGAGGTGAAACTGCACAAAACGCTTTGTTGTGTTTTCTTACCTGTAACGTAGGGACAGATTAAGTCATTTCCAGGCCTAAGGCAAATACTGGCAGGGGGTACTTCCTATTGGTTGTTTTCCTCCTTTTTCAATTATTCATCTAATAAAAACATACTTGTAACTTCTCCTCTTTGCAAAGCAATCATGCTGTGACATCTGCTAAATATTCAGTTTAACAAATCTAAATCTAAAAACACATTTTCTGAAATATTCTCTGTATGATGATAGGATTGTACTTTGTTGTCACATGAAAGATCTGTCATTCCTTGTCATCATTTATGTTACGGGGAGAAGCTGTATATGATCTTATACTGTGTTTCTAAGGTCAGATAAACACCAGACAATAAAATCAAGGCATGTTCAATTTTGGGGGGACAAAAATAATAAACAAAACAGCAATATGTGCTAAAATGTTTATCTTACCTATTCGTTATATATGTACTTTTTAATTTAATTGGTTGATTTTAATTGCTTTCTCTTCCAATTCCACTCAGCCTTAGTGGATAGGAAACACATGAAGGAAATTGTGGGCTGTTGCTCTGTTGATGCGTCAAGAGTATCAGAACCATGATGGATCTCCTTTATACATTTGTAAAAGTTGTTGGCTGTCAAATGACTTAAGGTTAGTGGGAGGCACAGTTTAAATGTCCATATAGAAATTTGACCCTTCAAACCATGCCCTATGCAAATATTTCCATCACTAATTACATATCCAGTGTATTCCTTCATGGACAAGCATGAATCCTCAACTTAAAGACACAATGGTAACGTCCCTTTTTAGATAGCAAAGCCAAAACCACTTTTTTACAGAAAGAAACAGCATTTCCAACCCTTTAAAGACACCATACTGTTTTGAGAAACACACTGTTTTCTCTCTGGTAGATCCAACAAAGGAAGAAGAATTACCAACAGCTCTGCACAGTCACAATCAATTGCTGAAGCTCTGCACTCTGTCTGCGATCTATGACCATGAAGCATTGAAGACAGTTAGAGTTTATCCACCTGCTGCTAGCGCTGAATCCAACCTCATTATATTTCACAACAGGCAGGTTCTGTGCTGCCAATTTGTCCCTAAAGTGTAGGTAGGCCTGTCAACCTACACCTCGAGGCTGTTTGCCAGTTTTTCACCAAAGCAGAAAACATGGACAATGGATGGACACGGATGAAAACAACTGCACCACACAAACCCACTTATAACAACCTAAAGAGACTACATAGATTTTACAGATTACATAAGCACACAGGCAACGCTATGTTATGGTTGTTGACGTTCTGCAGTGTGTTGTACTCACCAGTCTGAAGGTCAGTGGTGGGCCGTCAGGGCCAGCAAGGCCTTCTCTGCTGGCCTAAACATCATCAGAATGTAAATTAAATTTTGATATATTTTTTCCACAAATACGTATTGAATTATTCCCCATAGTCTATTCTCTTCATTTTATAGCGTTCGTCTTGGCTGCGCTGCTTCCAGCCTCAGAACGAGATTTGGAGGGCTGGCCTTTATGTTAGAGCTTTTATCCAATCATATTTCAGCCATAATGTGTTGCTAGGGTCAAAGAAATCTGCCCTTAGGCCTTCAGAATCAACAGTGCGGGCGCCTGTAGCTTAAAGTGAACGCAAACAAAACTGTGGCGTTAACCAATCAGATTTCTAGGTGGCGACAACGGGCCAGCTAGCAGGCGTACGCTAACGTTAGCACGTGCACATCTTCTGATTGGATACGCACTATTGAGAGGCAGAGCTAGGCAGTAGGCAGAGCCATACAGTCTATGGGCAAAGCTAGCAAACAGAACTAGAACTTGAGCGAGCTAATTTGTGTAGATTTCTACAAGCTATTTTTTTCAACCCACAATGGCTGAAGGAGGAGAAGAGATCAATTTGGTCGAAGATATAATTACAACGCCATTTTCAAAACGAACTTTTCTAGTAAAGCTACACATCTTGAGAAGGGAACGACCAACTCCAACGCTAGCGAGCCTAGCACAGCAGGGAAACTACGAGCGGTACCCCTGGCTCACAGCCTCCGAGAGGCACTGCAAATTGTACTGCCGGGAATGCCTGGTATTTGCAACTGATCGGTAAACAGGAACTTTCATTTATGGGACACGATGAAAGCGCCGAGTCCAGAAACAGAGGAAACTACGTGGAGCTTCTTTCTTTTCTTGCTGAGAACAACACAGATTTGCATTACCACCTGTACACAAACAACATGTTTACTGGGACGTCAGGCAAAATACAAAACGACCTGATTAATGCTATTGCTGAAGTGATGGGAGAAGAGATCAAAATGAAGATTAAAAAAGCACCCTTTGTCGCTGTTATGGTGGACGAGACGTCAGATGTGGGTAATGTAGCACAGCTGGCACTTGTCCTGCGTTATGTGACAGACACAGGTGTCAAGGAGCGGTTTGTCAGATAATCTGATTAATTAAGTTAACTGTAAATGCTGATGTATTGATTATAAATGCTTCAGAAATATTAATATAACTCTGTTGTACTTGACTATGTTAATGTGATGCAACGCCCGGTTATACTGCGTTTCTGTCTAAATGTATAGTTTCTAGAGCCATGGCGTCATAATGATGGCATTAAGAGGTGGAATAATTCAGGTAGGACTGTGTAGGATATCACTGAAGGCCTAGGTGTGAAATGCACGGCCCGCCACTGCTGAAGGTCATTCTGTGAGCAGTGCAAAGTCCTCCTCAGTCTGCTCCGGGTTCAGCCTCTCAGTCCCCCTGTACTCATCAAATTCATTGAGCTGAATGAGACTCTGCAGTCACATCAGGGATTCTGTGGAAAACCGAAAAAGGCCATGTTGAAGTTAAAAGTTACTCACTGAATCCAAAAACTATCTCTGGTGGATTTACCAGGAGAACTGCTGCAGTTCAAGGATTTACTGTACAGAGCAAAATGTTCATGGAAAGCAGTGGTGTAAAGTAGAAGTAATGTACTATTTTGAGATACGAGTACTTTACTTGAGTATTTCAATATTTTGCTATTGCTTTAGTTAATTTGTATTTTGGATTAATGATGTGAAATATAATCAACACTTAAATAAGACTTTAATTACAACTGGAGTAAATTCACAAGCTACCCTCGACTAAAACTAGCTACAGTTTTACCAGCTTGGATAACACTTTAATGCATCAATCATTATAATCAAAACATATCATACATATTATTCTGAAATGGACCAATCTGCAGAATGAGTACTTTTACTTTACTTACTTTAAGTATATTTTAATGCCAATACTTTTTTACTTTTACTCTAGTAACAATTGGATTGCAGGACTTCTACTTGTAACAGAGTATTCATACACTTTGGTAATTCTACTTTTACTCAAGTACAAGATCTGAGTACTTCTTCCACCTCTGATGGAAAGTATGAACTGGCAAAAGGAACACAGGACGTGGACTAGTATATGTGACGAGTGGCTAGTGAGGGAATGAGATGCAGGTGAGGAGGTGGGGGTGAGGAAGTCAGAGCTGATTAGGGAAGTGGAAGCAGGTGTGTAGAGGGTGTGGCAGTCAGGGGCTGGTCAGAGGACATCTAGTGGATGGGATAAAAAATGGCAATTAATGGACCTGGGAAAAAAGCAAGGCAGGAAAACACTCTTACAACCAGTCACACCAGCAGATTCTTCTTCTTCCCAGTCTGTTTATCACTTTCCTTCTTAACATTTGAGTAATGGAATTGAAATATAGCAAATTCTTTTGAAAAAAAATAAGTTTTTTTCCCGTAAAGCTTCAACCAGCTTTGTAGCGATGCAATGTGGTTGGTGTATGACTAAAACAAATGGAAGCCAATCAGGGCCAAGTTAATCTCACATCAATCTGGCTCCTGACCTGCAGTAGAGAGCAAAGATAGCTTTAATGAAAAGAGAGAATGACCAAAAGTGAGTGGTTCAGAGAGCCTGTATTCTCTTTAAAGATTGAAATGAATGTGTGTGACAATTTTACGGACAAAAGCTCAACGGAAATGTCTTCAGTCAGAAAGTCATAAAACAAAAATCATATAAACATGTCACTTAGAAAACTCATCACATCTTGGCCCATGGACCTGGATATTAAGGTATTTGGAAGCTGAGGTACCAGATAGGAAAGTGTACATTAGTTTCCTGCCCACCTGTCGTGTTCTGCTCCCCCACTGAACAAAGACCGCCTGTGTGGCACACCTGCAATACGCTCATAAAAGCTCTCCAACTAAAAGTTTCAGTGTGTGGGAGTGTGACACAGAGAGAGAGAGGATGGAGGGAGACTTTGGCCCATATTGTTTCCTCTGCACATCATCGATGCTTGCTCAGATCTCAGAAAACAAAGGAGAAGAGGGAGGGATGGCACTTGAGCTAATAATGTGCAGACTGTTTTCCGTGCATGAAAAACTGAAAATTGAAAACTGATCAAAACTAAAAGAACACTAGAGATCAAAACTCAAGTGCGTATTTTACGGTGCATCTCACAGGGATTGTCACATCAACATTATTTTAATATAAAAAGTGGAAATGTGTCACGCAGAAACACTGAACTCGTCTTTAAAAATGGGTGTGGCTGCTCCTCTGAAATGGTAACATGAGTAATGTGCGAGCGGAGTACAACCCCCTTGTTGTTACACGGCCTATTTTGTTCAATGATTCAAGATACTCATGAATTTCCAATGTCTGCCTGTATGACAGCTTGTTCTCTTTCCTTCTTATCTGCATCGCCCTCCAAAGCTTTTTTCACCCCACGTTCCTCATTCAATAGTAATTCTCTCATTCTCGCTCACTCTTCTCCTCCTCCCGACATACTCATCTTTTCGCTTGTCACTTTCCCTTCATGTCAATTACTCCATTTTTCCTTCCACTGGCACTGCTCGCCCTCTCGAACACCTTCTCTATTTGTAACCCACTATTTTCTCATCCCTCCTTCTCACCCTCCTACTTTTCTTTTAATTCCACACGCTTTTGTCTCCCTTTTCTCATTTACTTTATTGACACTTCATTTCTGTCATTCACTTCTTCATCCATCATGCTGCTCCATTTCACCTTCCTATGCTTTGTCTGTTTTTTGCACTCTTCTCCTAACATACCAAACTCATGTCATCTCCCTGCAGGACGTTCCTGCCTTTTACCTCCTCGGCCTTTCTTCCTCCTCCTCGTCCTTTGCTTCATCCCACACATTCTTCTATCTCTCCACCATGCAGCATCTTCTCTCCTTCTCCTTCTATATTCATCCCAGCAATGAGGGAGTGACCTGAATCTGTCTCTTTGCATTACAATCCCTCCCTTCAGCAGCTCAGGAACACCTCCAAAAACAAAAAGTGCTGATGCCACCTTGGCTTTAGTGCCCTGGTTTGTGTGTATGACTGTATGGGTGTGTAATTGAAAGTGTCAAGGAAGACGGCCTTGTGTGCTATTACTACAAGAGTACCGGACTTGGCTGTGCCTCATTTATGTGGGAGTCAGTTTATTTGAGGCAATGTGTGTGTGTGTGTGTGTGTGTGTGCGTGTATGTGTGTGTGTGTGTGTGTGTGTGTGTGTGTGTGTGTGTGTGTGTGTGTGTGTGTGTGTGTGTGTGTGTGTGTGTGTGTGTGTGTGTGTGTGTGTGTGTGTGTGTGTGTGTGCATTGTATAAAGTATGTTTATCAGTATGCCAAGCAGAGAACCTTGAATGGATTTTGGTTTGAATGTTTTGCCTTTCCCAGTAAAAGAGGAACTTCAGATTATCTCACACTGCCAGTGTCTCGAACGTATGTGCATATATTGTTGCGTTGGTGTTTGTGTGATATCTTCTATATGCACAGAGTCTGGCATGTTCTCTGTAATTGCCTGTGCGTTACCATCCATCACAGGGCTGTTTTTCTCACGCTTTCTTTACTCTCTTCAGTCACAAACTTGTTCTCCCTTCTGCAAGGAGACGAAGCAAGCAACTTTTTTTCAAAATCCTTCTGACAATTGTTTTCTTTTTTCTTCTTCCTTAAAAAAAAAAAAAACTGAACAAAAGCATACATAACAAACTTTCTAGAAAGAGATTGCGTGGGGGTGGGGATTGGATGGGGAGAAAGAAACATCATATCTGCCAAGCAGGAAAACAATCAAGGCAGATAGCAGAGTTGTCAAAGAGTGTTACACGACCAAAACACTGAGGTCCCACCATGGGAAAAGGAGAAACACTGACACAAAATACTGCAACCTCTCAAAACTTTGTTTTCACAGTCAACCTTCTCACCGTACTTCAACATAACTCTCAGTTTCGCAAAATCATGTTTTCAACAGCAACATTAACTTTTGTGGCAAATGTACTTGACACTGGCAGGCTAATGGATGCACTTACTTGAAGGTTGGTTGTGACATTGTTGTTGGAATACAAAGCAAGTTTAAATAGAACAACAGACATGGAGAAAAACTTGGGTTTAAACTTGGTCAATGCAAAAATGTCCCAAAAAGTTATACATGACAGACACAAGTTTAATTTTCAATTTTTTTTAACTAGTCTGAAAAGTTTTTGAATCTTGAGTGTCTGATGACTGACCGCTTCTCTTAACTCCGACGCCACGATCACAAGGCCTTCTAAACATGATTCAGCAACTTCATGGTTAATTTTCTGCCTATATTTGATTAACAGGATACATTTTAGTTGATACTTTAGAAGGAAATTGGCAATGTTTCCAGAACAGTAGCCATTTTTTAAATTTATGAAGGAAGCAAAGGCCATTGTCTATCAATTGCCATTTGAATACCAAAAAAACAAAAAGTCGTCTGTTTACGTTTTGTAAGAATTTTAGCAAGAATACCTTTTAACAACAGTAATAGGTAAAAGGAGGAAAGGGTGACAGGAACATGTGACAGCATCTTGACAGCAACACAGATGCTGTGTGTCAACATTGACCTGTCCCCTCTGCCTCATACTGTACATATTATACACATGTCCTTGGGCAGGAAATTCCTCTTTATATATCAGAAAGATATTCAGCCCCGGAGATATATTGACACTTGGTGCAAACTTCACACAAACCAGGACCTCATGCTCCCCGGGCGACAACACTACCACAGCATCCGGAGAAAAGTTCAGCCTCACAGAGCCTTTTCCAGATCCTTCCAGAGATTTTCCCCTTTCTTTTTTCAAAATCAGATCTGATAAACAGGGGAGGTTGCCATATTTTTAGGTAAGAGTGGGCTAGAGAAGTGTAACCCACAGAGGACTCTAACTAGCCAAAAGAAAAATATTTCCACTGCCAATGATGTCCACGGAGAGGGATAGAAAAAACTAGAAATGCATGAAATGTTCTTTAAAGATATATGACTAATGACAATATCACAGGGATATAAAATTACTCCCGTGGGCGTTTAATGAGTACATTTGATTCATTAGGTCACTTGCTTTGTATTCTAGTGCTGTACATCTTCTGTAGGTGTATATTTTGTTTTAAGGTGTACCATAACTTTTTTTTAAACGGTGAACAGCTTGCATGTGAGACGGCAGGGCTTGTTTACTTTACATTGACAAATCTACAGATCTCCTGCTTAGCCAAAACAGTAGGGGATGAGTTTAAAAGTATAATAAGTATGAGCATTGAAAAATAGTATGATGTTATCTAGAAAAACATTTTCTAAAAGAGTTAAAGTAGTATGTTGTGTTGTGAATTTTTTTTACGTCGATGTAATGTCTCGGATTCTGATTGATTTTCTTGTTGATTGAACACAAGTATTCTTTGTTCTGTTCTATGAAACAAGGTCTCTGAATTCTCTTTTTTTTACATTTTAGAAAACAGGGTTGATTGACATAAATCTTATCAGTGACGATATATGGTAATGTTTGCAGTGACACACACACACACACACACACACCACACACACACACGCACATGTGTGTGTGTGTGTGTGTGCGTGTGCGTGTGTGTGTGTGTATGGGTCAAAAGATGCAGTGACCCTGGACAGCATTGTAGAGTTGGTGCAGTTTAATGGGCCGTTGCAGAGGCAGTGGCCCCGGTCAGTGAGTGCTTTGCTTTAGATGGCGTCAAGGGGACCTTAGCCACTCAAGACATGAAAAGTTATGCTACTTTCCCCAGCCTTTCAGCTGAAAGATATTGTTAGCTACAGCGGGTAAAAGAAGTATTGAACACGTCACCATTTTTCTCAGTAAATATATTTCTAAAGGTGCTACATTTTCATCAGATGTCGGAAACAACATGCAATCCATACATGCAAAGAAATCAAACCATAGATGCCCATACATTAAGTTATGTGTATTTAAAAAACATGGTGTGTATTATGGCATCCAAAGAGTTCAATTTTGGACTCATCTGACCAGACTATATTCTCCCAGTATTTTACAGGCTTGTCTAAATGTTGTGCAGCAAACTTTAAACGAGCTTCAACATGCTTTTTTTTCAGCAATGGAGTCTTGCGTGGTGAGCGTGCATACAGGAGATGGCGGTTGGGTGCATTACTTATTGTTTTCCTTGAAACAATTGTACCTGCTAATTCCAGGTCTTTCTGAAGGCCTCCACAAGTCGTTCTTGGCTCTTGGACAACTCTTCTGATAATTCTTTTCACTCCTCTGTCAGAAATCTTGCGAGGAGCACCTGGTCGGGGCTGGTTTATGGTGAAATGATGTTCTCTCCACTTCCGGATTATGACCCCAAAAGTGCTCACTGGAACATTCAGAAGTTTAGAAATCCTTCTGTAATGCCATCAGTATGTTTTGCAACATAAGGTTGCGAAGGTCTTGAGAGAGATTTTAGCTTTTACCTATCATGAGATCTTTCTTGTGTGACACATTGGTAATGAGAGACCTTTTTATAGGCTGTCAGTTGGGACTGAACCAGCTGATATTCATTTGCACTGAGGGGCAGGATTGCTTTCTAATTACTGATAGATTTCAGCTGGTGTCTTGGCTTTCCATGCCTTTTTGCACCTCCTTTTCTTCATGTGTTCAATACTTTTTCCCTGTGTCATTCTATTTAATACATATAACTTAATTTATGGACATCTATGGTTTGATTTCTTTGCATGTGTGGATTGCATGGGTTGTTACCGACATCTGATGAAAATGTCATGTCAATAGCACCTTTAGAAATATATTTACTGAGAACAATGGTGACGTGTTCAATACTTCTTTTACCCGCTGTATATGTTAAACTGCAGTGGGTGCATTCAATGATGAATGAAAGACTTTGCATCTGTGTGATGTGAAAATTGGACGAATTCTATCTATCTATCTAAAACGTACCTATTTAGTCTGAGTAACAGGGAGACTGCAGCATGCCCCATCCTCAAATTAAGACCCCACAGATTCACTTCAAACTAATTTCAGATGTCAGACCAAATTCATTTTAGCCGTCAGGTCTCATCAGCAGCAGAACATTTTGACACAAAGGAAAAACACAGCATAGCTGGACACATCAGACATTGGTAAAACTGCTGCAAAATGATCACCTCAACCCAAACACTTCAAACATTCATATGTATATATAACAAAGCATTTATCTGCAATGGAGTCTAATGCATTTGAGTTTAAAACAATAGGCTTACAGAGAGAATGGCAGCTTTAATTGATGGGATGCTTTTTACACTATGACTTAATTATCTGCACTTTTCGAGTCACATTCACTCCACCAGTATGAGCTCACCACAGGAACTTCAAAAGCTCCATTCACAGGATCTTTAAGGAATGACAGAATATAAACCTTTCGTACAGCAGACATGTTGATCCGTCCAACATAAGTGCAGCTAAGAACATTAAAGATGGCTGCCTACTTGCAACGCAGTCATATGGTGCATGCTGTCTCACTGGTGCGGCACGCTGACACATTTAAATCTCCAGCGCCTTTGGTAATGTTATTAGCTACACCTGTGCTTCCTTGCTGTGACACATCAGACATCTGCAGTTAGGGTAAAGCTAAGGAGCGTAACAAAGGCCTGAGCAGCACAGATATGCAGGACATATAATACAGTGTGACATTCAGGGCATCATATCAAGCAAGAAAATTATCCCTAATCCTGACGATGAAAATAGCTCACTGTGGCATCATGTTGCAGGTTGCTCCTCATCTCTGTACCATGACAGTCCAGTCATCGATCCGGCTGAGGACGCTGGCTTTGACAAGAGCTCAGGTGGAGGAAACGATGGCTGGGGCAGCAGAGATTGAAGAAAAGTCTGATATGATGACTGCCTCATCTTGACAACACCTCCCTTGACTCCAGCTCCTTTCACCTCATTCCACTGCTCCTTCCTATTTTCCCCCTTCCACTCCTGGCCCCTCAGGACTCAGTGGACCGATAGACAGAAACGGAGCCCAGTCACCTCCACCTGGTTATTATCAGCCATGCACCTGCTGCCTCTTCCTCGTGCCGACTCTTCCTTCCAGCTCCAACTCTTTCCTGTTTTAGGCCCCTCGTCCTCACTCAACCCTGACTAATGGGGATATCTCATTTTCGATTTTTGGCAGCGTAGGCACATGGATGTGCACTGAAGCTCATTCAAAATTCAGTCTGGGTCTTCAGTATGTGATCGAGACTTTCTGTGTTTTATTCTTCTCTTGCATGGTTTGTTTCTACATGATGACACTGACATGACATATTGTCTATAAACCTCCTCCACCGGAAGACAAAATGCTTCGACTAAGCGTAAAGTGTAATGTGCTAAACCAGTTGTTACCTTTGCTTTCAACTCTCTCCCAACAATCCTGTGATGACTCCAGTGTGACAGGTTACCATGACTACCTGACATTGAAGGCACCTCTCTATCCATCTGTGCTGCAGCAATTGCTTCCACCTCGCCCTGCACTCACCCTCCCTCTCTTCCTCTAGCTCCTTTCTATCACTTCTTCCCCCTGCAATACAAATGCCATTCATTCAGAGAAGAGAGGAGAAGGTCGAAGCTGGCAGCACTTTGAAAGCTTCACTTCCAAAAGAACTGAACTCATCTGACAAAAGGCAGGAGAGAGCGAGCAACAAGCAACAGGGGCTATAAAAAAATCATTACAAATGGAAAGGCACTGGAAGTCCAACAGTATGTGAACTGTGCCCTGTGAACTTCTCTCTTTGTTGCTTGACTTTCCTTGTCTGTGTTGCCGTCGTTTTCTACGTATCAAAGTGCTCTTCTGGATTCAAAGCCTTCTGACCTATATTGCATATTCTTTATTGTAACAACTACTGCTAGAAAATTCAAAAATAAATCAGACGGACTGCGAGGGAAAGTGGATTTGAGAATGCAGCAAAGGATCAGGGGCATGATGAGATGAAAATACTTTATATCAAAGTTTACACTATTGTAATTCCTCCACTTCTTTAAAGCATTTTCATTTTGTCAACCAAGTACATTATTGTGTCAGTGAGCTAAACATGTGCAATTATCCCAAATAATTGTGCTTAAGATGAATAACACAGAAGTCTCTTTGGGTAGAGAGTAAAGTCATTTTATGTACTCTCTGCAGAAGCTGATATATGAGCTACCAGGGAATACACACTGTACTGTCCCCACTACAGTACATAAAACCACATCTGAACATTCAGCATGGCTGGTTGGTAGATGAGCATCTTGCAGTAATTCAAGCAGCAATTTGCAGAGCAGCTTACTGGACAAGAACCTCAGTTTGGACATCCTTCCCCTTTACTAAGAAATAGCTAGTTTATAACTAAAATGCAGGAATATACATAATACTTCCACTTTTTGTAAGTGCTGATTCCAGTTAAGGGTCATTTTAAAATAATTAATCTGAAAGAAAAACAACAAATAGAATTGTCTCAGACCGGAGGTTTATAATGAAGATGTTCACTGTGGCTCCTGCTGTTATGCAACCGAAAGGTCATTTAAAAAATATCCTCTGCTGTGGGTAATAAAGCATGAAGTGATGCCATGAGATGAGTTGCAGCAGCGGGTTTCATACAGCCACCCTGAGCAGCAGCAACATGCATTAATTAACCCTTTCACTTATTTTCCCTCAACAACCTGGTGGAGAACTGTACCAGCAGTTAAATCTCAATCTCAAGGTTGCATACACCCATGCTGTATATGTCAACTGTATACACCCATGCTCAAACACATGCACACACCTCTCTCACACACACACACACACACACACACACACACACACACACACACACACACACACACACACACACACACACACACACACACACACACACACACACACACACACACACACACACACATCCCCACGGTAAATTAATTGAGCTAATTAAGGGTCCTCGTGTCAGTTCCATTGCCAGGCAATGTCCGTGCCTTATCTCAATCCCACAATGCACTTGATCACAAGCTGCTGTGTTTGAGACGTTCCCATGAAGTGATTAATTAATTCATGAGCACCGGGTCGTTAAGACACACCGCGTCCCTCTGACATCATAGTGACGGTGGTGAATGCACAGGAGGATAGCGGTTGTGTTTGGAGGCGGAGTGAAAAGGATCATGTTCAGAACTTCTCTGTTGATCACACATGAAAGGCAGACAGACAAGCTGACTGTGAAGGTCAAATGGCCATGCCTAGGATAAATCTTTGAGGGATTTTAGAAGCGCCTGGCATCTTCTGATATGTCAAAATTAGCATTCATTATTTATCTTAAAATGAATTATAAGTAAATGTTTTAAGCTGATTCACACACGCGCCTCTGAATTAGAAACAAAATGTAAACATGCTATTTTCATTTCATTTAATCGGTTCTGTGTTGTTATCTTTAAAGACCAGACAATTTTATCTTTCTGCAATGCATCGTAGCTAATTACCAAGCTGAGAAATAACGGAGGGAATTGTTCTACTTATTGTCTAAGTAACTGCTCTTTCAAGAGCCATTCAAATAATTGGGAGAAGCAACTGGAAAATGTGTACATATCTTTTTGACTTCTTTGTTGTGCCCCCTCAAAGCTTAATGCCACAATAGACTTAAAGAGATTCATTCTTCTCTCCAAGGAAAAGCAGTAGCTTTCAAGTTCTGTTCACTGAAGCTGCAAGACACAAGTAAAAAAATGCAGCCAAAGACACATATTTGAAGATCAAAGGAGGGCTCTATTGTGTGTGTGTGTGTGTGGTTGTGTTTGCATGTGTGTATGAGGAAGAAAGCGAGAGAAGGAGCCACTGTGGACTGCAGCCATAACCATCAGCTGGTTGAGCCGTGATTAAATTGACTGACGGTGTTTTGTGTGGGATGAACTTGACCTCTCTGACCTCCCGACTGCACACGAGCCATCCATGTGTGCACACACAGAGCTGATAATCAAATTCATGCATGTAAAAGAACTTATGCACACACACAAGCACAAAGATGCCAGCACACACATGCTCAGTTGATCTTTCCATACTTGAGTGGAGGTGTGAGGGGTGGATGGGCTAATCGGACAGACTCCTCAGGGTCCTTTGGGATGTGAACCATCACCTGGCAGGGAAGACAGGCGAATCAAACAGACCACCTCTACCCATTCACAGCAGGGGTCTGTTCGGGGGGGGCTAAGCATGTTTGTGTGCAGGCATCTGGGGAAGGGAAGCTCAAAGGTGACACTTGGAAGTTGAGTTCAGCCCATCATCGATTCGAATCATTTGGCTTGAGGGGAAAATGGTGGAAATATATCAAATAAGAAACGGCTTCAGAAACCATCAGTCATGAGTGGCCTGCCTGCAGAATAAGTCCAGAAGATATAACAGATAACCTCTTTAAAAGCTCGGCAACGCTCCATATAGATTGTCAACCCGTGTGTGTTAATCAGACATCAGGAAGCTTCTGGTCAGTGGAGCAGGGAATGGATTTTTTCTGTTCCTGACAGGGATTTGCCGTCCATAATGGTTTCTACCTGTGGAGAAATTAACAAGCCAGTCAGAACAGAGGAACATCAATCGGCAAACTTTCAGTCCACCTCTGACGCAGAGACGCTGTGAAAGCTGCCCTTAAAATGCACTCACTGGTTTGGATGAGTTGCCTTGATTTTTGTAAAGGACATTCTAATGTTTCATTGAACTGTGAAAAGTGTCTTAAGGAATGTTGCTGGTCATAAAAGAGGCAATATGGAGCCTGTAGGAGAATGCGGCCAGGCAGGAACTTTGCTGTCATTAGTACATTAGGGCTTCCTGCAACCTGAGACATTATTAAAGATGGGTTAATGGGATTGTGAGCCTACTTAAGCCTTAGATGTGCCGTCTTGCGTTAACAGATGTATGTGCGAGACACTAATGGATTAATATTTATACAGCTTGGTACATGTATGTTCTTATTTTTATGGACTACTACTAACAAGTTAAATTAAGAATGACAGTGACTTTAGATAATCTGCAAAACAACTAAATTGTTGTTTATTCATTATAACTACCTACGGCTTTAAAAACAGTTAAGTCAAGTGTGATGTTTTGCATCTATTTAGTTCCTCGGCTGTTTGGGAGCAAAAAACTAAAAATGTTAGCAGGTTCAGATTTTTTTCACATCTACTTGATACAATAATTACGTGTCACATGTATGTGGAATACTGTATGTTGATGGTTGCTGTAATAATTCCTTTCACACATGAAGCGGCCCCTTTGTAGCATGACCACTCTGTAAGAGACGTGGGACAAAATCCAATTTCTAACTTTCAGCTGAAAATTAAATGCTAGCAGTATGTGCTTCTTGGGTGCAAATATGTACACGTTTCAGTGTTGGCCATGAGGCTCCACAAAGGTCTGTAAAAGTGGATTTGAATTGCCTATATCTGTTGTATAGTTGTGTTTGAATTTAATGTATCAGGTTAAAGAGTCTAAACACCTTCTCGAATGTGAGCTATTGTACTGTAAGATGTAAGGCCAAGTACCCCTACCTTTTTAATACATTTATTGAAGGCCACTTGGGTACACTAAACAGTAACATGTCCAATGTGCTTGCAGACAGTTGCTAATTTTCAAATGAGCATTTATTAAGAGTCATTGTCTATTCTCCAGACAGGAAACTATGGCTCTCCTTTTTGCTCTGTTTTGGTCTCCACCTATTTCAAACAAAGATGTCTTATAACAGCTAAAAGCTCCAAACATATTTGATCAATCAATAATATCAATAATATAGATCACAGCAGCTCGTCCTTTGTCTGTGTAGTCATACATTTTCAGTGTGCTTCCAGATTGTTAGGCAGAGATCACCCAACACAGCTTTACTAAATAATCCCTAGTGTGCAGACATGTTGCCCAAAAGGGGTTTGTAAAGAGTGGCTGTGAATGTCTACGATGGTGGGCTGAAGGTTGGCAGCACCTGTACTAACACCCACTCCTCTCCTTCAGATGCACACAGCTTTTCCTGTGCACTATAAGTTAAAAACTGTGACAGTAATCCATCTCGTAGCATTCCCCAACCAGTCACGGCTGTCACCTTCTCCTCGCCAGGAAGAACTGAACTGCTCACTGGATTTAGGGGCCCTATAGATACCACTGATCCTTATAGTGAACCAGCTCTGCCATGCTCTTGATGCAACCCACAGTGACAGATACTAAAAGACTCCTCATCTAAAATAGAATTCCAATTTCACTGGGTTCAGAGTGTGTTAAAACACAGAGCCCTCTTCAATTGTAACTAAACGAGATTAAAGAGGAAAGAGGAGGGGGCAAATACAGATCATAGCTTTATTAACTATGGCAACATAATTCTGCATGCAAGGAGAGGTGGATGAGAGAGGGGGGAGGGGGGGTGAAAAAAACCGGCAACTTGTGCTTTGCAAGGAATTTATCATAATGTTCGCACTGCAAAATCATTTGCCTCTTGACAGGATCATTACGAGATTCAGTGCTCCCACGACCATTACGCAATTTCAGCGTTCCTCCTTGGATGGAATTTTAATTGAATTAGCCCGGCTGGTTACACATGGTGCGAACGATAACATTTTCTGTCTATCTGGGCTCATTGAATCTGCTGGGGGTGGGGGGGAGAAGGGAGTGCTGATGTTTTAAGGCAGGTCATGAAAAAAGGTGGTTCTGGTTCATTCAAATGTGCTTTCTTCTGGGTTTCTTTCTCTCTCTCTCTTTCTGTTGGTCCTTGCTTTCTTGTTCAGCAACAATACCTGCCAGGAAAATCACTGGCCTAGCCCATCTCAGCCAGCTGAGGTTCTACTATATTATACACTCAGAGCCACTCTTCCATCTAAGTGCCCATGTAAGCTGAGGGCAGTGCGAGGGTGATGTATTGTTAGGGGGTAAACGTGTTAAAATTAACACCTCCAGAGAACAAACCTCCACCAGCAACTCATTCCCATAAGAATGATTAATGATGCTGGTGATGTTATGAAAGGCAGCGAGACCGAGGAGGGAAGCTATCATGCTGCAGGCTGACAGGAAGGTTTCTCTTGACTGTGCACATTTTTGAATATTATTCTTTGATGCTAAATGACACAGCCCATTAAGAGGCTAATGCAGGATGAGCATCGGTAGCAACATTTCAGTGCGAGAGTTTCTGTACCAATGACAAATCGAGGCTACATTCAGGGTTAGAAGCTTTTCAAAAAGATTAAGGGTGATTCACAGGAAGCCGTTCGAGAACTTTGCATAAATAAATTACAGCCTACCAACTAAAGTTGAAGCTTTCTCATTTTTGCACCCAAATCTATTCTTGGTGATTGACCATCCCCGTTACCTGGTGCTATGGGAACATTTAGCTCGGTGACAAAAATATATTCACGGGAATTCATATTCCCTTTTTATTATTCTTTTTTTGAGTGAGGGGGGGAGGGGGGGGGTGTTAAACAGCATGTATAGAAAGATGATTTAAGAGCTTTTGGTAGCGTCCGAGGTGTAAGGCCTTTAAAGTTGCTCACTAACACCTGTATGTTCCTGGCTTCAAGATGTTGGACATCAGAGTGAGGGCTTAAGAGGTTTCTGAGAAGCCATTACATCAACAAGCTTTAATGACAACACATTTTTAAGACGTGTGGATAAATACTTGCTGGGCCATGTTTCTGGTGTGACCTGGTCTTTGTGTTGTTGTCAATTTGAATCTAAAGACGGTGTTAATTAAAAACACACACCACCTCTTACAGTACATAGCTACACTTTCCATGAACAGGTGATTGGACAATCTATGGGGAACAGACAGTTGCAGGTAGCAAAAATTAACACATAAGTAATCACAGCAGTCTGGGACACACTGTAGCAAGATGGTGTGCGGCGTGGAGTCATGAACCCATGTTGCAGTATATCCAAGTATATTATAATCATTGGGACCAAAAATAACAAATGTGCATGACTACTTTCTCCATCCATCTATAAAAATTTCATATGACCTTAAATAGAAATCACAAGCCATATTTTATTTAGCAAAAAATGTTTAATCTCTCCTTGATGCGTGTTTATTTACAAGTAGTAAATCTGCAAAATAGGAAATAACAGAATATTTACACAATGAATGTTAACCTGCAAACTTGTGACAGTCGCTTCAAGTCAGAAACTCTAAAAATGTATCCGAGTTATTGTAGTATTAAAATTCCTTTGCCAGCTCTGTCTGAATTCATTTGCCTTGCGTTCCTTGGATTTTATGTAACTTCCGTTTACAAAAAAAAGGAAAACCACTGTATTCCCCAGTATCGGAAGAAAGCCTGAAAAATAAAACTGAAAACATAAATGGTGCCAGGACTTGCATTTGATTCAACAATGTTATTTTTTTTTTGTGGGAAGGCAAAAGTATGACCAAGCATGTCTTAAGAGCTGAGATTTAAACACGAGATACATGAGTATGTGCTGACTCTGCTCACACTGAAGCCATTTGTTCATTTAAACAGCAAAAACCCAGCAACTCTGCAGTCGTCATGTTGTAATGGGGACAGGTTTTAAGTCACCTGATGCTTCCTCCTGACACTCTTAAACAGACATGCTGTATACCAACTCCACAACACTTAATACGAGCCAATTATCACACCAAACTGTGCAAAATGAAGGATAAAGAATGGTGACTGGTAAGTTCCTCTCACAATTTGTTTAAAAAGGCAAGTAGCCATGCAAACGATAAACTACCCAACTCCCGCAGCACTCATTTTATCAACCAAATTACAACCAAAATACGACACAAATTAACCATGAACCTGAGAATGAATTGAGAGTGTTCAAGTGTCCTAAAAAAAAACGAGCATCAACGAGCACAGACTTTCACTCGGTGTGCTTTTGCACGGAGCAGGTGGATGTGTCCCTACTGTACATAGTGCTCATAATGATCATGTAAAGCACTGCTGTTTACAGCACTCCTGAGCTCTGATTTCCTTGCTCTTTGATCTATTGTGAGAGCATCAAGTGTATGACTGCAGCAAAAACTCAGCTGCATACCGAAGAAGAAAAAAAAGCTTGTTTTTCAAAAGTGTGGACTAAGGATTATTGGTGGAGGTTTTGCAGTACTCTCTTTAATATTTTAACAGATATTATGTTATGACAGTAGCCACCGTTATCAACTGAACAGGAGAAATGTCTTTCCTAAAACGGGCCCCTCAAGATATATTCGGTAGGTACAGAGTGAACTTTTAGTCCCTACAGGTATCCAGTTGAATTAGGCTCATATGTAGCTGCAGCGGTACAAAGCAATGTCACATCTAAGACATGTAAACAAAATGGTGCTGTTGACATGTATCTGGGAGCTGTGCTCACTTTTCGTGGATATGAGAGATTTTTTTCAAAGACCTGGCGGAAAAATAGACAGCGACAGCATCTATGATCAGCATAAAATGACAGCCCTAATGTTTGATAGAAAAACAAGGTACAAGAGTTAAAGCAGCAAGTCACATTTCCATCACAAAGACACAGATGCTCATCTGATGCAACAATTTCATTTTGATCCTTAAGATCAGGAAAATAAACCTCGAGTTCTTCAATTTCAGGCAAACCAAAGCAAACATGTTGTCTTCTGTGTACCATAAAATGTACAATTTACATATTCAAAATAAAATGATGAAAACAACCTGATTACGAAAAAATGGCAAACAGCTCTTGTTCATTATGAAAAAGTATACAATTTACAAATTAAAACAACAAAAACATTTTACAGACCACAGTTTGGTTTTTCGGCAAGCAAACAAAAGAAAAAAAATGTTTTTCTCACCACCAAGTCAAAAACCCTGACTTCAAAAAAAGAGAAACAGAGAAATGTTCTTAAGAGAGCAGTAATAGAAAAAGAAGCTTAAGCCACACATGGCAAAAGGCTAGTTTTGAAACAAGAGCTGCAGGCTAAGGGGAGGATTACTCAGCTTTGTGGAGCTAATGAACAGAGGCGTCTCACCTCTGTATCTTCATTTACTCCCCATTATGGATAAAAAGCTAACACCCCTGTCTCAAATAGATAGGTTACAGGTGGAGAGAAAACCTCAGTATATATTTTCTATGTCCCTCTGTATGGGTATTAACATTGAGCTTTCTCCACGTTGTTTCACCACTGAGGTCTGCGCTCTACCTGACCTCATTGTTGCTTCTGTAAAGACGTGAACAGCGTCTGAGAGCACCGAGGTTTTGGCTTTGCTCTAACAGGACTATTGGATAATGCATGACCCTTCATGGGTAGGCAACACAAACTGGGGTCCTGTGGAATCCTCATGGTTAGATATGGTGGCTATGTGGTATTGGGGAACAGAAATATGTCAGGTAGTGCAATGTAGCTACTTCATTATTCAGTTACTAAAACATGATCCACTCTACTGTCACTTCTTCCCCCTCGGAGAACCAGCTGTGGCGCTGGATACTAACGTGACCATGATAAAGCAACAATCCTGTGAGTATATTTTTGGTTTTCTGAAACCAAACGATTGCACTGATTGAATTAAAAACAACAGCATCTTCATGTTATCGCCACGACACCGTGAACTGTCCTAACTCGATAAGACGGACATCTTTGTGTCCTTTCCAGTCATTTTCAACAAGGATCTTTTGAAGGGTCATTACTCAAACAATTCGTTTCAGTCACTAGGCATACTTAAAATCATACGGTAGCACATTCCATCTAACAAAATGTCTTTGCACTAAACAACATTCAAAGAAAACATGGCACAGTACGACTTTTTAGTTTGTTTTTCGTTGTTTTTTTTTTTGTCTACGTTGTTTTTCTTTTGTACTTGAAATATCAAATCATGTTTTATTGTTGTTATTTTTATTCTGTTTGTTGGTTTAAAATGAGAAAAAAAACAACAAAAATGTTTTTCTCCCTATTCTTTCTTTAAAAAGGTAGCTGTATTTATATATAATATCTATATCGTCTTCCTTTGTAACGTTTCTGTAAATTGTGCAAATTCAGCAGTAATACAAGTGGCGAGAGATCAGAGAGTGGGCAGTTGATTACATCTATACAAAAAAGAAAAACAAAAAGAGAAAAATCTAACATCCTTTAAAACTGTGACACGTTGGAGTCACATGACCTAAAGAGCCTTTCTCCATTGGCTCGTCACAGATTGGTCCATCCTGCAAATGGTGCCATAAATGGAGTTCCTTTCCGGGCTTTCATTGTTTCTTTCCTGACCACCGCTTCATCACGAAAAAACTCCAGAAATCAAAATCAAGCAAACGACAAACACCAACATCAACAATAATCAAATGCTGTCAGTTGACATGTTTCTCCATGTATGCGTGTGTGAAAACGTCTGGCGTCCCAGTCTCTCACACAGACACGAGCCCACACGCTGTATGGGGCTGCAGACAAACACACACATACACATGTAAGCGTACACAGGCCCGCCCATCTCTGCCGAACCCCCCCATTTTGCAGTATTCTGCGTCAGTCCTTTTGCAGTTTGTCTGTCGTATTGTTGGGGGTTGGAGTTTTGTTTGTTGTCTGGTTGAGAGGAACGATTGAGAGACACAGATGGAGAGGAGGAGTGAAGAGAAGGAGGAGATGGAGGTGCAGGATGGTCCTCAGCTGCTCAGGGCCATTGTGTCGATGACCTGCTCCAGCTTGCTCCTCAGTCTCTGTCGCCTTGCCTGCTCGTCCCGCTCCAAAGCCGACAAGATCTGAAGATAGAGGGAGGAGGAGGTCATTCAATGTCACAGTGTGCCCAAGACAGGACATACAGTACCACCTTAATATGGTATAATGAATACATACTGTCAATATGAAAGCTTGCATTCGAATAATGTCTAGCATGAACAATTAAAGCCCGGGAAAAACATTAAAGGGGGAGGAACTACCTGTACCCTACAATAACAGGGTCGTACATGGTCAATTCAGCGTGATGTACCTTTCCACAACACTTATCCAGCCATAATCAATTTTAAACACAACGTTTAAGCTTTTTGTTACTTTTATAACAAAACATTTCTGTTGTTTTTCTTAAAACTATGCCTCCAATTAAATGTAACACTTTCTGTAGATTTTTGGATTGAAAACCCACTAAGCCAGCTATAAGGCTTTTCATGGGAAAAAATGTCTGATTGAAAACAGTCCATTGTTAAAGAAGAGAGACTGAAGCATCACAGGGATAAATGAAATTTGATGTACTGATTGAATGTGTTTATCGGAGTTGTAGAAAAATACTAAATACATGACAACAATCACAATAAACCTGGCTTTTCCAGGAATGCTAAAAACCCTCGAGGCACTAACAAACCCTCATATGACAAAAACAAAGCCTCTCAATATACTGAATGTCTGAATTCTCACCTCATCCTTGTACTTGACAATGTAGGAGTAGATCTCGTTTAGGGCGGACATGCTGTTGAACTGGTTGGCGTGCAGGCGCGACTGCTCCGCCAGGTATGCACTCATGTCCTGGTCGCTGATGACCGGCATCCTGGAGATGTCAGAGTAGTACCTGGAGAAAAAAAACACAGTTTAGAATTGACAACTCTGATCCAAAGCAGAATGAAAGACACGACTTGAACAGATGTTGGCATACCTTTCTACCCAGTTCTTATAATTGGGGATGTCTTTAGCATAGAGCAGCTTGTTAGAAGGCGAGTCCTTCCCTAGTTTATGCTCAGATGTTGAACAGGAGTCCATGAAGGTTTGAGCCACCACAGACAGGCAGGCGTCTGTGATGCTGTTCTTATGGATGTCAAAGACAAACTGGGGGTTTTTGATAACGTTCACCCAGAACCGCAGTGGAAGACTGCAAGAGATTAGAGACAAGAGGGTGGAGGTGGAAGAGGAGGGAGAAAGTTGAACAGTTAGAAGGAGTGAAGCAAATTACACTGCATGCAGACTCTAAGTGATGAAATACCTGAGGGAAGAGAAAAAGCAACTGCACAATATGCACCACCTCTGTAATTCGTTGAATATTTGCTGGCTTACAGTCAAAAATATTTTCATACAAAGCACATTTTTCACAACACTAATGAGAAACAAACTGGCTACCAAATACTCCTAATAATGCACCCCAAGCAGCACACAAACTCACCAGTTGCTCTTCCAAGTGTGCCGCACATCAGAGTCTGATATGGAGTGTTTGTCTGCCTGCTCGTCCAGGAAGTCAAACATGTACTTGATGGCGAGAGGCAGGGCACTCCCTCGGTGCGCCGTGCTGAAGATGGTCTCGAACAGGTCATCCACAAACTTCTGGAGCGTACCCTGAGCAGGAGAACAAACACTGGCTTAGTAAGTTTGGAAAAAAAACATTAATCTTTTCTTGTATTTATTGAATGTCTCTTTTATGTTCCAAATAAATCAGTCCACATTGTGTCTATTATGGTAGAAATGTTGCAGAAAACCACAGCCAAAATGGCATATGTGGGACTTAAAAGGACACAATAAAGCTCTGTTCATTTACATTACTAACAGAAAAATGTAAAGATAGAATGCAGTTAAACTACAAGACCACTAATAAACAGTTTTCTGTTGCATATTCCTGGTCTGACTGGAGGCGACGACTGTGCGTAGCAGGTGTTTCCGAATGATGCTTTGCTGTTAGTTCTCTATCTTTCTGAGAGTTTGTGATGGTGCTGATTTAGGAATGGGCCCAATGTGAGTTCAGCTAAAGGCCTTTATGCAATGTTTTGTTCCCTATCCCACAACTCTGGAGATTCCGAAACCTCACAAATTCATCTGAAGGTGAAATTATGTCATATTTCCAAAAAGCGTTCAGTGCATTATTTCCCATTTTCGACGCTTTACAAAACCTTGTTCAAACCACCCAGAAGTGGAATGTGCAGTTTTGTCCTCGCTCACACATCCACAAATCAGCCTCCTGAACACACAGAGCTGTGGGAGCTAATAAATAATAATAAACTGCAGCGCTCCAAGTTGTCTTCCACTGGTTTGGATCTTAATCTTTCCAAATTTAGGCTGTATTGATGCTGCTAACCTTGCACTTTTCTACCTGAAGACGGAACAATGGAGATGTAGTCTAATAAGTAAAAAGTCCAGGAAGAAAAAGATTAGGGTGGGCTGAATAACGCCATGCAGTATATTATATGAGTGTGTAAGCAGATCTGAAACGAAACAGCTGGAGCTCCTGTGTATTCTGCACATACAGTAAGGTGAAGCAGTATTAACTTAAAGAGAGGGCTGTCAACTTTATGTTTAGCACACTCAAAACATCTCTTCAGGCTTTGATGAGTGGGTTCTTAAGTGTCTAAACAACAAAAAGTCTTGGTGCAATAATGGAGTCTGAAGGATTAAAAGCCACATACAGTAAGAAAGAATTACTTTATTTTTAAAAATGTTTTAATTTGTTCTTAAAATTATAATTATGGTATTAATGTGGTCAAATGTAAAATATGTACAGCTGCAACTTGTTTGTAGAACATTTGTGTAGTAGACCATAAACACACAATAACCTAACCAACCTTTACTGCTTCTAAACTTCCAGAAGACTCCTAATTGCTCTCAACAGCTCTGGTAAACATTGTACCAGCTTTAACAGTCCCAGGATATGAAATAGTCTCAGGGTTGCAAATGCTGTTCCACAAGACTTTAAAACGGTCACTCAACTGTGGTTAACAACACTCTTAGGGAGGTTTCTCCAGGACATCACAAGACTCCAAATAACCTTTCAGATCATCATCTGAACACACACGCTGCATTAAACCCTGAGCCGGTTCCACAGTGCGGTCTGGAGGACATGGAGGAATTTGATGAGTGATGATTGCGGGGTAAAGACCTGGGCCTGAAAGCCCTGAGGCCACCAACAGAGGGCCCAGTTACACCGAACAAACAGCTCAATAGTCAAAGGTCAACCTCCTAATTAAGACACAAACACTAATTCCTGTGCATATGTGTGTCTTGGCAAAAGGTTATGAAAAATGTTAATGAGCTCTGAGACCACCACCATACAAAAGGTCAGGGGTGGAGGCTGGAAGTGGGCTACATAGATTAAAGTGAGTAAGTGTGTGTGTATGTGTGTTGTTCTGGTTACCTTTGTGGCCAGCAGTCTTGTCAGGTAGATCTCAGAGACCATCTTGCTCCCTCTGTCTCCTTCCCTCTGGTCTGAGTGATCGTGGTTCTTCACCAGGTGCCACAGTTTGGTGCCACTCTCCAGGTCGGGGGTGATCATCGGTGTCCGGGAGCGCAGGCTGTCTGGACTGCTGGCTGTCCTCAGCATGCTCTCTGGAGGAAGAAGAGACAGAGAAGTGTTTAGTAAAAGTTCCGAAAAAATCCCAAAAGAAAGAACAGACACAAATGTCGTGTTGAACTTGTGTTTCTTAATATTGTGTTTTTCTTGAATATTAATTGAATACATATTTTGCATCCAGGAATAAGGAGGTAAATATAGAAATGGAAGTTTAAAGGTCGAAGTTTATCTTACAAAAAAGTGCAGATAAACGAATCGTCAGAAATCACAGGTAGACCCAGAGACAGTGCCTTCAATAATGCTTGCTATTGTTTTGAACCTCTGGTTGAGAAGTAAAGGTGTTTCAGATAAATGTAACTTGGTACAACTGTCATAACAACCGATAGCTTGGTCTCTATGTACAACTCATTTGGTCTTAATCCCTATTTCAACCAAAAAAGCACCTAGGTATAAAAACATGAATAAGAAATCTGGAGTACTTAATACTTATCTGCGTGAAGTTAAAATGATTAATAAAAGGTTACAGATCCTTCTACATGCGTGTCACTCTATCTTTCCAGAATGAATTTGCCTGTCACTCTCCCTCCTGCTCCCTCCCTCCCAACCTCCCTTTGTTGGACAGTGATCCCCTATTTTGTGACACGGAGCATTACGTTCTCAGTTTGAATGCTTGTCACTTTGGCGACAAAACAGGAAAGGATTGAGAGGTTCAAAACATCAGGAGAGAATGTGAAACAGGAAAGCAGAGTGAGGGTGATGGCTGTGTTAGTGAGTATTTATGTTTGTGTGTGTGTGTGTGTGTGTGTGTGTCATGGGGGAAACACTCAGGAACAGAGTTACTGTACACCGGAGATGGATTAGAGGAAAAAGTGATGAAACGGAGGTCTTCTAAATGGACTGTGGTTTTTTTGGCATGAAAGATAGACGTATTCTAGAAATTCAGGTTTCTGTTATTTAGAAAAAAATGTCAACTGACAATGTTATGTTACAGTAATCTATATATAGGACCATTAGACCTCAGAGCAGCATCAGTACCATTATACGTTGATCCTGTTCTCATGCATTCTAAGTGTACAGTATACAGCCTATAAGGTGTGGAAAACGTATGTTATTTTTTGAGCTAATCTTACATATTTGAACATTTAATATCTTGGATCTATTCCTACTGTACACTATAGCATGTACGAAAAGCATCAGACAGAATTTGAAGGGATTGTCAGTAAAGGAACAAGTAGCAAGGTAATCCAGCAGTTACTATGCAGTGACACAAAACCAGCCCATCCTCTGTGAGGTGCATGATGGGAATTGACATGAAATGATTTTTTGGGGCAAAAAACTGTGAATTTTGGATGAAAGTTTCTTAAATAACCAAAATTGTAGTACTAGTACGGGTTATACTGTCTAAAAACAGTTTACAGAATGGCGAAACAAGCAGTTCAACATACGGTTAGAAATAAAATATCTGTAATTGTAGTAGTCAGAACTCATCCAAATATATTAAAGGCATTTTGCTTTTACTTGGTCTTGTTAGAAATGCACATGCACATATTTTGAGACGAAGGACCACACACACAAACACATCCTATCATACCGTATCTGCTGAGAGACTTGGTGAATGTGGAGGAGTTGGAGATGTTGTAGGCTGAGTTCTGTTTAGGCACCAGGGCAATCACTGAGCCGTCGGTCACCTGAAACAGGAAGTTCAAGAGCAGTTAGGACTGCACAAAATATCAAGCCGCTAGATTACACAAACAGTCACTGTGCTACATTTATTTACATAGCTGCTAGTTTACGTGAGCACCTAATCTGTAATAGTATTTTTGTTTTGTTTATGACTGTGATGTGAATAAATAACATTTACAACATTAAACAGGCTAAGATATACTTAAAATAAAGACAACCATGACACATACTGCAATTTCAAATCAGCAATAATGCTCAAAACAAATCAATGAGGAGATATTGCTCCATCAAGACACCAAGAATCACAGGAGTTATGTTGTGCGTGTGTACCTGATAGTGAGCCAGGGTGTTGAGTCTCTTCCAGTCATTGTCGATCTTAGTGGTGACATCCTCGTCCTGCAGGATGATGCGTGCCATCCTACCCTGCCGCCATTCTGTCACACGAAGAGGATGTAGTTAAAGTTCAGTCATTCAAAATGAGGAAATATAGAGAGAAATGGGACATAGATGTCGTGGATACACTCATGAAAAGTTACATTGACTACGTTTCTTGTCTGAGTAAAGACAGAATCACTTCTCTGTAGAGGCCCCCTCCTGCTTCAGAGAGCTCTTGAAATGTTTCCCTCTTTACACCCTGTAGTACTGCACCTGTGCTTGGAGTATATTTGTGTGTGTGTGTGTGTGTGTGTGTGAGTGGCATTTTTCCTTCTCCTTACCCAGATCCATATCTGAGGCCTTTGGTCTCTGGGAGTAGGGTGTTCCCTTGTACACAGCGTCCAGCAGCTTCTCCTTCACCTGAGTGACGGTGTCACAGTTCAGGCTCTTCACTGTCACCTCCGGAGCGTTCTCATTCTCCGGGTTCACACAATGCAGCGTCTGCAGGGCAGAGGTCAGAGGGAAACATTTCACATTAAGATTGAAGTCATTACAAACTGGGAAGGTTGTTTATTGGTAGTGTGACCCTGCGATGATTTTTGCAAACCACCACCAACAGCACTTAAGAATCAATACTCGACTGGGCCACGTACAGCTCTTTATTACTATTAAAAGGGTGTTTCATCAGAATTGATAGCTCCAATTAGTTTTCTCAGCATTGATGTTTGTGCCATGAGCTTCAAAGGATATTTTGTGGGGTTGTAGGTTAAAAATGTTGCCAACACCTTCAAAATTGTCCTTCACAAGTAAGACTTTCAAAGTTCACTGGGTCCGTATAAATCCAGGACAAAGTACAATATCAACTTAGTCTGTTCTATCATCTGAAACCAAAAGTGTCTTTGTGTCCACTAGTATGTGTTTGTGTACTGACCAAAGTCTTGTAGTCAATCTGCTGCCTGATGAGTTTGTCTTCGCTGAGGGAGTAGCGGGCCTCTCCTGTGATTGAGTCTATTGGTCCCTTTTCCATTTGCTGCTTCATGGCGCAGTACAGCATGAAGAGCGGCTCACCAGCACACTCCTGCAGAACGAGAGTGGAAAGGGAAAGTAGAAAGTAGGAAGACCGATAGAAGTGAAAGGCAGGGCGCCGAGAGAGGAAAAAAATAAAAAGGAGAGAAAGACAGATTGTTAAAATGCAAACCACTAACTGTGCAAAAACTTTACTTAGAAAAAAGTAAACAACAGCAAAACGCGCACAGCTCGGCTGAGCAGCTCTCCAATTATATTTCTAATCTTCTTAAGCCAACCAGAGGCTGAGCAGTTAAGGACGAGGCCATGGCCTGTGTTGGCTAACGGCATGCTGTAAACTGACTCAAAACATCACACACTATTTTTTCCTCACACACTCTCCAGCATCTCCCCAGCGTCTCAGTGAAGAACAAAAAAAACACCTTTTTGTAAAAATCTCTATTTTTGTGTGTGAGGGAGTGAGTGAGCAAGAAGGGGAGAAATCAGAGAGTGTGAGTGTGAATGAGTGGCAATTGATGGAGGAGTTAATAGCAGGTTAATGACTGAGGGCAGAAAAACGCTTGGAGAAGCACTTTGGTGTGCGAGACGTGTCAACCCGGCAACGAGCTCTGGGAGGTTTTAGCCCCTTGCTCTCTACCCCCCACACTCTCACTCTCTTTTACACTCGTTCTGCTGGCCTGACGACTCAGCGCTGCTTACTTTTACAACTTTGTCTTTAAAGGATAATTCTAGTTATTTGGGCTTGGGTTTTATTTTTGTAGTTTTGGCTATCTTTCCTTTATGCACTTTCTGAGAAATGCAGCAACAGGCTACAGAGAAAAAAGACAATAAGTACAATTAATTTGAATGAAAACAAAGGTGAACAATACTATCAGAACCCAAACCCAATTATACTCAAATTAATGCAGTTGAAAATGTTATCACATTTTCGAAGTGTTCTGTAAAGCCTCAACATGCCACTCCATGTGCCTTGAGCCGCAGAAAGGGCACCCTGCCGCCGGGCTGGTTCATGCATCAACATGTCAGTCATCTTGGTGAGCTGTCAGATGAACTCTGTGGGATAATCTAGCCCTGTCTGCTTCCTGTGGAGACACACAGCACACCGGCTGACCTGCTCTCTGTCTAACAGTATAGAGAGCAGCTCTGTGCTGCTTCTCTGTCTCCTTTCAGTGTGGAAAAAGCTGATGCTCTATGTTTATAACATTGTCATATTCCATTATGAGGCATCATTTGTATTTATTCAGAAATACTATAACAATGAGATGTTACAAAAAAGGAATGGCATGATTGTTTCCTTTAAATCTGTTCTCTTTGGTAAGTGAAAAGCTTTATCTATTTCCTTCCACTTTGAACAACTACTTGACCTTTACCCATCTCTAATCGAACCTGGCTGAATTGTGAAGTAGTTCCAGGCCTTTCTCTTATGTGTCCACTACAAAGCCAGGAGCAAGAGAGGCACAGGGGAATGCATGGGTTAGATAAAAGCCAGGTTGGTTACCTTGCTGCTAGCTACAGCGGTCTTTGCTTCAGGAGTGATTTTTCCCAATCATTCTCACTTCCCCTTGCACTCTTTTTCGATTTAAAACTTTTGTACTTCGTCTCAGCTATCTATTACCACTTCTGACCAGTTTCACTCTACATCCTTCAGCCTTTTCTTATCCTTTCAGTTTCTCTAAAGTGGAAAAAAAATAAGTTGGTCATAAAATATCCCCAACAATATCCCACTCACCTGTCTCTAAACCCAACTCAGTCTTGAGCCAAAACACATATGCATGCACACCCAAAACTGACACACCAAACACACACAGATGCCAACTAGCACCCCCGGGGGCTTGGCTGTTTCACTGTTCACCAGAATGCCTATCCTGGCGGGGGATTAAGGCCCCGCTGCTAACTGATTAGCTGCAGCGATGTTTGCATGTAGTAAATGTGTGTGTGGAAACAAGAATTTAACACCGTTTAAGCCTCAATAAGTCTCCTTGATTCCATATCTGAGGGACAAGAACTAAAAAGAGAAGAAAGACAGACAGACAGACAAAGAAATAAGAGTTTGCATTTGTGTAAGATCTTTGCCTTCCTCTTCGCTAAGCCCCCAAGCTTTGAAATAGGATACAAACACAAAGACACACACACACACACACACACACACACACACACACACACACACACAGACACAGACACACACACACACACACACAAAGAGAGGACAGGTTATTGCGACAGGCTACGGCAATCACAACAACACGACCGGCTGTGTCTGAACAGCGCTTCACACCACAGCTTCCTCAATTCTGAGGAAGGAGAATTTACCACATGAAAGGCGGAGGTAAGGGATAGGTAGCCTGCTGCTTCTGCCTTATCTAATACTGCAGCTGTGAATGTGTGTGTGTGTTAGTGAAGCATTCCTCTATTCTCAAACAAAAGCGGTGTTAATATTGCCTCCAAACTAGTGTGTGGCTGCCTGTGTGTGACGGACTATTTTACCTTGAGGAACTTGTAAAGCAGGAAGGTGAACCAGTTGGTGAGCATCTTCTCAGCAACTGACTCCGTCCTGGGAGAGAAAGAAAGGAGAAGGGAGAGGGAAAGGTAATAGAAAAATCAAACAAAAGATTGACAGTGAAAGGAAGGAAACAAAGAGCAGGAAGGAGAAAAAACAAACAAAAAATGATTACTCTTTAGAAGCACCTCTGTACGAGACAGTTAGAGATTTTGGAGTCATTCCAAATTGCTCCTCCGTGTTTCAACATAGAACCCAAACAAACACCCATCCCCCTCCCTCTGGGCTACGATCTCTGGGCATAAACCAACACTTTCATCATGAGGGGGAAAAGGCATTTAAGACGCGCCGGCACATCAAAGAGAACATGCTGCATTATCAGTCGTTGTGCGGTTACCCTTCAAACAACTGAACCCTTTCCATTGCTTTTCTTTACCCCCCTTCCCCGCATCTTCACATGCAAACAAATTAACTTGGCAAAACATACCCCTGCATTTCTTTCATTGTCTCACCCCACTCACATTCCCCCCTTCCTTCAAGTAAACCCACTCGTCTTCATTGGAAAATAAAGCAATTAGTATAATTTGTTAACTCCTCTCGTTAATCACAACCTGCCGTGTAATGAGGGGAACCTCCGCACGCTCCTGAGCGGACACACGTGAACAACCGGGCGAGTGAAAGCAGAGCAATTAAAAGGCATTGTAATTAACGGACTTATTGCGTCTAATTTGTTAAACAGCTGAAAGGGAGACCGGCGCTAACGGTTGTTGGGTAAAAGAAGTGATTATTTTCTTTCCCTCCATCATCGTCCTCAGATTTACATCCTCGCTTTCTAACGTCTTTCCTTTTTACATTACAACAGCAAGACTGCTTAATTATCCATTCCTTGTTTTCTCTTAGATGGATGGGGGGTGCACACGAGAGCCTTCTGCTGGGTTACTGGGTTGTCTAACTGGGCCACATGCTCACACTCTTGTTAATATTTGTCTTCTTGTCATTAGCAAAGCACGAGGTGTAAAAAGGTGAAGGAAGGCGTATGCTGTTGAGAAATGACAGCGCAGGAAGATTTGTTCTTGTCAACTTTGCGCTTATTTTTTTATAGACAGTTGAGAAATAGTAAGGGAAAACACAGGAAACTAGGCCAATGTGCTAGTGGAACCAGTGAGGGCCTGTAGCAGAAACAAGACGTGAACTCCTACGCTTCCGCTAGCTTCCCGGTTTTGACTGCTGAGTATTGTTTGATGTATTTGGAGCAGTTTTAGTTTTTCATAGCCGTCAGCAAAATATATGAAAGATGAGGCTACAGGGAATTGAGGACGGACGGAGGCAAATACACCTGGACAGAACACGCTTATGGCTATGTCAGGTTCACGATAGTAGGCGACTTGTAACATCATCTAATTTGAGGAAACTACGTCACTAGAGTAAAACAAGTCCAAATGGTTGATGCAGCTCTCCTGGACACACACAGCGAGCCTATAACATGCAAAGCAAACCGAAAGCATCTAATGCAAGAGTGTCATTTACCCATAGGGATGTAAATCCACATGGGAGCAGATTATTAAGTCTTTCTACTTTGCTTTTCTGTGTACTATGTCTAAAAATAAAACTGTTCTAAAGTCTATCTATTGCAGGAAAAAGACCAAATCAGGGTGAAGCATGTGTTATAATTGCAGAGCTTATTAACGCCAGCTCCCGAGGCTAGTGTAGTTAGCAGGGAGAGCGTGTTGTGACCGCGCGCCCCAAGAGGGGATTGGAAAAGGCTTCACACAGGCACACTGGCTGAGAGTCATTTATTTGATTAGATTTTTAATTAAATATCTCTCAGAGGAGAAGTAGGAGAAAAAAACATAACTTTTTTTTTATCATTTAATGTCTAATTCCAATTTATTTGGAGACAGGCCATTTCTCTAATTGTGTCTTTCCTTAAATATGTGTATCTCCTCTTGCCCGATGCCCTGCAAGAGCTCATGTTTCCTTTTCTTTCTCCCTCTGCCTATCTGTTCTTCCACCATATTGCACCTTCCTACAGCCTTTTCTTCCTTCCTGTTCTTCCTCTCGCTCCATCCATGTTTCTCCTCCCATTCAGCCCAGTCTCCCTCAAGACATTTTGCCCTCTCTTTCTGTCAATCATCACTTTCCTCCACCTACTTTTCTGTCGCTGCCTTCTCCTTTCACCTCACATTCTTTCCCTCCACTGCTGCAAAACTTCCCCTTTTACCAATCCACTCTCTCTATTTCCCTAACACCCTCCCTTGTAAATCCTCCCCTTCTTCTCCTTTACATGCCCCTTCATCCCTCGTACTGTTTCTACCTTTCTCACTGTGTGTCGGAGAGAGTGTCTGTTTGCGGCTCCATTGGGAGTGTGTGTGTGCTCAGGGGTGTAATCCTCTCTGACAGGGACAAGGTTGAGAGATAAAAGGAGGTAACGTCACATAGGCCCCTAAAAGCCACAGTCTACAGTCTTCCATAACTTTATCCAAAGGAAAAAAGGAAAAGACATATAGCTTGACATAATCAATAAGCATCATATTCTCTATTTTTATAATTTTGTCATCCATTCTGTTCTTATTTGATGACTAAAGTGAGAATAATTATGTGTTTTTTTATGGATTTTCTGTCCTTTTTGAAAGAAGTGCCTTGTTCCCTTAGGGTGCCTTTTCTCAAGGACGCCTCAAACCAGTCAGTAGGTCCCCTTGGTATAAAAAAAGGGACATACCTTAAACTTAAACCCTCGGTGGGAAAACTATCTGTGCATGTGTGACCTGTTTTCATGCAGAGCCCAGACAATCCCTCTTATCCCCTGTATCTTCGTACCTCCTGAGCAAGAGCTTCGGATGGTTCTTGCTCTCCAGGTTTTTGTCGATGAGGTCAGATAGGAGCTGTTTGAGAACCCCCGTGGCGTACTCCATCTCCCCCTGCAGCGCCGTCATGATGAGGGAGGCCACATTGCCCCTGTCCCGCATGGAGAAGGACCGCTGCGCCTCCAAGGTGCGGATGAAGGTCAGCAGGAAGTGCTTTTTGGTCAGCATCTGGCCGAATAGTGTCAGGGCCTTCTCCGTGTTGGCGGGGACCTGGAGAGGATTGAACAGAGGTGATGATGGAGAAGGAGTGTGAGGAGAGCGAGGTAGGAAATAAAAAGGGAGGCAAGGATGGAGGTGAAGGATGAGAAAGTGATATAGAAAAGAGCGAAAAGGTTGAGATCAGGATTGAAAGGAGGATGTAAGTTTAAGTTGAGAAATGGATGTATAAGTATGAGTAAGGAGGAGGAATATTAGATAAAGGGTATATTGGCAAAAGGGCAACATGCACACACAGACACACTCCCCAAAATGTATCAAGAAATGGAGAAAATAATCTTAAATATGCATTAAGAAAGACAAAGTTTTGCACTTTTATTGTTTCAATGTTCTCTCCTATATCCCAGTTCACTCCCCCTCCCTCCCTTATTCACTGTACCCCCCTTTTTACTGATTCTCTTCTTCTCTCAGAGCAGAGGGCAGGTCTGCCCCTCTGAGGGAGAGAAACAGAGGTGTGAAGTGAGAATGTGAGCTTCATGCTGTAATAAGAAATTGATCTGCTTGCTAGCGCACTACTGTGGCCTGTGATTGCCTGGGCCATACAAATGAAAATCCAATGTCGCGCTGCACTTTCCCTTTGGAATACCATTGATGGCACCAGCAGATACAGCATGTCTCCCTGCAGCCACCACCTTACATGCATGTCAATGGAGCATTTCTAGGTGATGCATGTGTGAGAGTCTAACGTATACAGAGAAATGATGGAAGTACAAATCCATGCTGCGTTACAGTTTCCTCACAGCCGGGCTTTATGGGAGTGATAGAGTGATCCCTCTTGAGAAGGGAGCAGTAGTAGAGAGAAGAGTGTTTTATTGAATGTGTGAACATTGCTACTTCATGAGCCTCAAACAGGCTTGGTCCTGTAGAGGCAATATATCACCTGCACAGCTGCAGTCTTAGGGGCTCGGACATTGCTCGCTCCCTTCACTGCATTACGAGACTTTCTGCCAACCAAGTTACTTTTCTTTCTAGTGCTCTTTCTCTAAAGAGCAGTTGAAGATAAAATACTTGAAAGTTTGGTGGGCATGTTCAGGTTCACCAGTATATGATGTAGCTCCCACTTTCCATCGTATTGATTGCTCTAGACCTTTCCCTTCCTCTAACAACTGTTTTAAATTGATGTGTAGAGTTTAACCCCTCTTAAAAGCCTATAAAGATCAAAACCTCATACAGATGCAACAAAATGTGAACCTTTTTGAACTGTAGAAATTTCTTACAGAAGAAAATTGATTAATGATCTTCATCAAATGTATGTCCAGCTTTTATTCAGACATATTTATCTCCCAAACTTTTTGATTTCTAACAACGTGATCAAACTCAAAATGCAAATGGTTGATGAATTTCTCTTTTTTTTCCTTACTGAAATCTCTTCTCCAATTAGACCATTTGTAATCAAGTATCCAAACAAACACAGAGTTTCATTCTCTCAGTGAGTATTTATGAGAAAGTGAGCTGAGAGCTCTCTACTGACCCGTACCTCCATCTCCTTGAGCACTGGGTGGTCCTCTATCCCAGGAAAGAGGACTCTCATGGCGTAGGTGCGGTAGTCCAGGAAGGGGATTCCTGCTCCGTCCAGCTCCTGAGTCAGCTCATGGATGTCTGTCTGCAGCTCTGCAAAGGCTGTGCAACAAGACAAGTAATGGTTAGAAACGTATATTATAAGGGTTCTCTTACTGCATGATGAAAGTTTTGTTATAATACAGGCTTAAAATTGCACAAGATAGTCATAGTCTACAGCATTGTGTTTTTTGACAAAAAGTATAATCAGGCTTCTATTTTGCATTCGCTCTGCAGCAGCTGAACACAAAACAGCCATTTTAGGTCCCTTGATTAAAGCTTATTTTACACGCTCTCGTTTCATTTTTTATGAAAAAGGTTTTACAAGAATAAATATGTGTCTTTGTTGATGATGCAAATGAAACTGCTGTGATGCGAGTAACATTTTAGACTTAATCTGACAATAAAGTATTGTAAGTTAAAACAGTGTTGTGTTATCAATTGGCAAAATGAGTAGCAAAGAAGCATTTATTTAGATGTGAAGGTTGTGTTCTCAAGTTATAGTTGCATTCTCCCCCCCAACAATATTAGGAAAAAAGAAACCCAGCATTTACAGCATGCACAAAAGATTAAAATGATGGAAAAGCTTAACATTGCACTATAATCAACTGATAACACCTGGGAAAGTGTGCAATGAACTATCAAGCTTCTGTTTTTGTGTCTTTGACCATGCATGCCTCAGTAAATCTGATTTGCAGCAACAACATGTTTTAGAGCGGTAAAAGCCAACACAGGTGAAAAGTTAGGAGGAGATGGAGGCATGTGGAGGTGTAGCGGTGAAAAGCAGCATCATGTTATCGCTCTGTGCTGAGAGCAGAGAGAAGGGTGGAGGAAATGCTGTGGTTCTCAGTGGCTGGAGGGGAGTTCAGGATAGAATTGCACACAGGAACATGAGCATGTGTGTACACACACACATAACACACTGCTACCTCACATGCCTTTACTCCAGCAGCCACACACACACACTTTTTCCTGTCTTGCCCCACAGCTGAACACAAAACCTAGTGCCCAGATGATTAATGTGAGTCCGTGTCAGTGTTTTTACACATTTTCCGTTCCCAGCGAGCGTGTGTTCTGACCCCGTTCTGTATACTCCAGTGGCCTCACAAGTCACATCTAGAGGGAACAAATGGGATACAATCCTTTCCTGCACACACCGTAAAATAGTTGCTGTATTGCTTTGTTTCTTTTTTTAGTCAATACAAAATATAAAACTCCATGGTTTCATTAACCCGATCTCTGTGTGCCCTATAGTGTCACCCAAAATGCACCAACACATTGACACACAACCCAAACAAATAACGAACCAGAGCCCAGACTAACAGATGGCTCGTGTCACCCTATTCCCCTCTTTCTATCTCTCTTTTTTTATCCTCCTTCCTCCCTTCAAAGTGACATCTTAGAGGTCGCCTCCCTCTCCCCTATGGTCGCTTCTCCTCTGCTACATGCGCATCTCTCCATCTTTCTGTTTGTTTGGTTCACTCGTGCCATCCGTCTCTCTCTGCGTCACTAATCAGTCTCTTTTTCCCTGGCCTGCCACATCTCTTCTCATCATTTGTTTTTTAGTTCATCTATATATTCCATAATTTTCTGTTTGGTGCCCTCTTTGCCAGGAAAGAAGGGGTTACACATCCCTACCAATCATCCATTATTTATTCACCCCACATATTTCATTCCCTTCTCTTTTTCACTCCATGTTGACCTCTTATTCATCCACCAACTCCTTCTGCAACCAAATATTTAAGTTGCATTATCTTTTTATCTCCCCCTATCTTCAGATCAACTTTCTCTCTCTCCTTTTTTCTGAAATAATATTTGCTTTCCCTCTTGTTTTGACCCTTTTATTTTCTTCCTATCCATCCTTCCTCAGTGCCCACCACCCCTCCCTTTCTCCTCTCTCTAGTTGTCCTCCATATTAATCTCCCTTGTTTGTCCCCCCTCCTCCCATCCTTCCTGTTGTCGTCTTCCAGACAGTGGTGATGGCAGGGGACAGACAGGGTCAGGGCACTTGGACTCACTGCCTTACACCCCAGCCAATCATTGTATGACCTGTGTGTGTGTGTGTGTGTGTGTGTCACAAATGTTCAAATCATGCCATCAAAGCTCTGATTGGCTTACAGTTTTAGGCTGGAACAAGGCAACATTCACCAGAGAACAAAAATAAAAAAACTAAGACACGTTGCATTATGGGAGGTGTAGGATCAGGCCTTTTGGAAAGTTTACACATACTAGAGAAGTGAAGATTTTTCGGCCATTGTTGCATTTACTATGACCATTTTTTACTTGTCCCTGATATGTATTGAATGCCATGCTGCATTGTTTAAAGACACATAAATAGAAAAATACTTGAATATGGAGTCTTACCCCCACTAGTTACAGTGTATTTATGTTGTTACAGTGTATTACAGGTTTACAGAAATGTATTGTGATGATCATGGTTATCAGTATTCTCCTTTTCTTTCTCCCCATCTGCTTCTCTCACTCTTGCCACACAAACCAGTAGCAGCATCAATAGACTCTCCCTGGATCCATGCTCGTTTCCTGCCAACTGAATATATGCTAATGTACTACTACCCCTCACTTTCCCACCTCTGTGCCCTGTATCTATCTAACCTCCATCTCCCCCCTTCCCTCTCTCAGTGTGGATGCTAGTAAGGCCAGCCAGGCAGCTCTCTCGTGGGGTGGAGAGCCAACATCTGGTGGCTGGCTCAGATCAAAGTACTCCTCTGGAAACACACCAACACCCACGCACACACACACACACTGCTGCCACCTAACAGCAGGGGGACGGGTGACAGTGAGAGGGATAGAGAGTAAAAGAGAAAGCAAAAAAAGGGAGAAATGGAAAGGACTATTGAATGGGAGTTGTGCAGCCTATAAGGTAAACTGCAGCGAGAGTCAGATTTACAGAACGTTATTTTGGGAGGTTATTTGTGAAGAAAAATGATAAAACTACGAAACAACGAGGATTATGAAAGCAACTATCGAGGTTTGAGTGGTTAGTGTCACACCCTTTCTTATGATCAAGTATGGTCGCAACTCACCTTCCTTGCACTCGAGTGCCACTCTGGACTCCAGGTTATCCATCTGCAGTTGCAGGCGTTTGAGGGTGCGGTCGGCATCCCGCGACTTCCTCTTGTAGGCAATCAGCACCACAATGATAACCAGCAGGAGCAGGCCACCACCTCCTCCAATACCGATGATGGCAGGGAGGGTGAGCAGGCTGTCTGAGTAGATCTGCAAGGTCCCAGGAGAGTATTCAAAGCCTCCAACACGCACCTAGTAGACAGACACAAATGTTAGACCACATACAAAAAAGATGTGGGTCTTTTTGCAGCACAATTAGGAAGGTTTCCAAGCTGAAGCTGTAAGCCATTTTCATTCAGATACATACAAGTAGAAAAAAATGAGATGCTGCTACCAAAATGAAATGTGAATATTATACAGGATTGTATTTTTTTATTCATCTGTATCTACGAGAGCTACAGTCCCACATAAAGGTAATTTTAGGGCTACACCTGGCCACAACTGCTAGAAATCCAATAAACTAATAATAAATTCTGCAAGGCACTATTGCTAAATCCCACATTGCATTTATAGTGGCAAACCAAGCTGTGTCGAGTTGAGCCAAGTGCAGGCCAAAACTCCCTAAAAGCCTTTATATCTGGGTTGGGGGAGGCAACATCTGTGCCCTGGGGCACTATACACAGTCACACACACATACAACTTTCAACCATATCACATCGAAACAGTGATGGCTTGCAGAACACGTGAGTAAAAAAACGTTGGGATATGCTTTTTCCCTCCTGTCTTCTTTTTCTTTTATTCTGTATTCAACTGGCTTACGTCTATGGAATACCAAATGGAAAAGGGTAAAAATAGACACAGACCTCTCACGCCCACTAGCATTTTTTGGTCTCTATTGAATATCAATACTGCTCAAATCCCAAGGAGGATGGCAGCCAAACGAGACCGATCAAAAGCTTCTAAGACATAAATACAGTTGCAAACACCGCCAGCGGTGTAAGACAGGGGATGTGTTTGTGTGTGAGCAGATCTATGAATGAGGAAGAGAAATTTAGAGTAATTCAAGAGATTTAAGTCTGATGGATTGGGGAGGAAATAATGAGATGAATGAATATGAAGAAAGGAAGTGGATTGCCATAAAAAGGGGGAGATGAATAGCACAGCGGAAATCGCACTGCAAACTGGAGCTATAGAAGAAGATGGGCTGAGCGACTGAAAGAGGTGAACACCAGATGCTCCAGAGGTGGCAAGAACAAAATAATAAAGCTGGATGATGAAATAAAAGGTACTGAAGACAGAAAAATACAGATGATCCTTGTTTTGCTTTGTGTGACAACCCAATCACACAATAAGGAAACCACACAACAACAGTCATCTAGACAAAGTTACATTTTTACTTACAGTGACTTTATGTTCTCCGGTCAGGTTGGGCCATTCACAGAGCAGCTGGGTCTCGGACAGGGTGAGTATGCAGAGAGTCTCCCCGATCAGCACCGTGTAGTTCAGCTTTGTGTTTCCCGGGGCTGTAGGAATTAGGTTACGGCCCTGGAAACAGACGCACACATTTTTCAGTTACTTACATATGGTTGTTGTTCAAAATTAGAAAAATAATAATCTGCACAAAAGGATTCACTGTTACTGTGAGTTATGCTGTGGAAAAAAGTATTTGTTTCTGATTGGCTGGAAGGTGTCCATCAACAGTTAAGTCACATTGCGCAAGGTAAACTGCAGGTAGTCATAGCAACAGTGCTTTTACACTGTTCATTGGAGACACTGCACAGAAATCAGACTGATCAAGCACTAACATATGAAAATCCTCGGGACATTTGTCCTTACTCTTTCGTAAGTCTCTGACAATTCTCCTCAGTTGAAAATGATGAACTTCATTTATTGTATACTTATGCAGTACATTTCTAAGCGATACGTTTATTTGATCCACATCTATCGGCTAAGGGCTGCCACAAAAGTACAGTAACAGAAATTCTTCTCCCCTCTGCCATCTCTTCCTCCTCATCTTAAATTGCTTTGCATTGCTGAGTACAACGACATAATTGCTGAGAAAATGTGTAATTTTTCTTCAATTATATAATAGGATGCCATTTTTGTGTTGATTATTTCTGCAATTCTTCGCTCGGAGCGAGGTGGGGCAATCAGAGCTTTTCATTAAAGAATTATATTTAATGTTACCGGGTTGAAAGGCGTGACTCTTTATTTCTTAAACTCCACCCTGATTGGCCTAGACAAAAAGGGCTTTTCTTTTGCATGAAATTGCATGATAATTTTCTCTTTCGCTCCCGATGCTTTGAAGTTTGAGGGGAGAGGTTAAATGACAAAAGACAGCGTGGGTGGGTGGGGCTTAGCCTTTATAAATGCACTCTGGATTTAAAAACGTTGTGCTTCTATAATTTGGAGTAAACATGGCTAGGAAGTCTCTCTTCAGAAGATAGCTGATAATAATCTGAGCAGGTGGCATATCAACGCATGTGTCCACTTTATAAACATTACTTTCCTTTCCTGCACCTGATTTTAAAGGGGCGCTTTGGAAGATATTTTTTTCTCTTAAAGGTCTCCAAACCCCGTTGGAAGAAGCAGGTGAAGAAATAACATCTTTCAAGCTTGACGCACATCTGAAAGACGGCTGGGTTGAAAGAAAAACTCTCAGAGCAAGAGAAAGGAGGGAGCAGAGTGTCTGTACAGGAATGTTTGGAGCAAATCATTTCAAATGTCTGACAGCCTCTTATCAGTTGTACTGTATGCTGACTGGGAGGTTGTTGCAGCATTTTCCCAAATAACTAATTTCAGATTAATTATGCAGAGGCTACTAAACATTACAAGAACATTACTCACACCTAGTTAACTTAATTTTTGTCCTGGAATCTCAGTGGGTTTTATGACTTTGAAAGAGTTGCTTCGATTAAAGGATTTAATGAAAAACCACCACAAAATCCACCCTAAAATGATTCACTTGGTAAATAAAACCATTTGGTTCACCCTACTGTAAAAGGAGAGAAGACAGAGAGCAGAAATGAAATCAGAAAGGTTGGCATGAATAGAGGTAAGAAGAAACACAAGAGAACAGATGATTGAGAGGGCACTAAGAAAGGAAAAAGGTAAAGACAGAGGAAGAAGAAATGGGAAGGATAGCCACACAAAAGAAGAAAGATTCAAGAGGAGAATTGAAAGAGAAAAGATGTGATGGATGTAAAGCAAAGCCAGGTAGAAACCAGGCCAAAACAGATCAATGCACAGAGCACAATGCAATTTACCTTGAGTATGAGTGGTGAGCTGGGCTTTAGCTCCAGCATGCCCGTGGGGCTCAGAGGTTCGAACACGGGGTCCGGGTGGTAGCTGAAAGTCTCGTTTACCACCAGCACAGAGCGCACGTCGTCCATGACAAAGCCGATCTCATCGGGACTGCTGCCCGCCTCCGAGAATACTTTTTCTGATGCGGCCACAGAGGGCGCCAGGCACACCATCACTGTGTTGCTGACAACCGTGCAGTTCTACAGAAGGGGAGGATGGAAGAGTAAGAGGGAAAGAGAGGACAATGAGAAGGATGCAGGGTATGAGAAGATCAAGGAAAATACAACAAAAGTTTACATGAGTTGAATTAATGTCTTATCTTACAACCTTTCTAAATCGTTCACACTGTTTTTGTCTTGACAAGACATTTCTAAGAAAGGTACGTTAAAATATTCACACAAAAGATCCCCTTAGCAAATACATAATAAACAGTATTTGTACATGATAGCTTGAAGATGTGATACGAGTGATACAAAATCTCCATAATGACATAATGAGGAAGAGGCTGGCTGAAAAACAGCGGTGTTGTAATCAGTGTTGATATCATCTGGAAATCCCCCGTGGGGTTCGACACTTAAATCAGTCGACAAATTGGACTGTAATGACTCTTGGAGTAACAGGAGAGGTCAGCCAGTAGCTGTTAACAATAACACAGCGCGGCTAAACAGACCTTTGAATAGTTTCGCAGCATGTTATAGCCTTGCATTATGTTCTGTCCGTCACACACTAACACCCTCACAGACAAAGCATGTGTAAAAATCAAGACACAGAACAGAATTGTGTTTATAGGTCAACAGAAACATTAACCAAGTGGAGTTAAAATGACTGCAGAGAGGGGGACAAAGGAAAAAGAAGGGATATTTTTACTTTCAGCATAGAGCGAGAGAAAGGTTAGCTAAGCCCCGTGGTGCTAGGTGAAGAGAGGGGGATTTGCCGGAGCCGCTTTATTGCTGGTTGACATTTCAAAGGTTAAACTGCTAAAAGGAAATTCAACATCAAAAACAAACAGAAAATGGGCCCTTGGCTGGTTGACCGGCGGGTCAGGTGTGTGCGTCGGTGTCTGTGTCCCAGGAGTGTGTGCAACGTCTGAAAATCAGTTTTTCCACAGCGGGGGAGACAGCGGAGAGACAGTAAGGGAGAGAGAGAAACCTGTGTGTCTATATTGGTGTCACTCCATCACACTTGCCAAGTCAACTCATTTTCTTTTGTTTTGTCAATAAAAACTGTGTGCGGGTGTCTGGGTCCACCACTTACATTCTCTGACTTGGCAGCTCCATACTTGGCTCTCATTTTGGGCTCCTTGATGGTTGCCAGATTGGTTCCAGTAATGGTCAACATGGTTCCTCCACTGAAAAAAGAGATTAGAGGACTTATTGTAGAGAAAATCAGAACAAACCGTTATACAATAGCACTGGGACAATAAAACCTCTTCTATGTGCACCTGTGTGTCACACATTCATGTATCTCCTGCTGTACTTTTTTTTGTCTTGCAGGTTCTAAGTGCTTACACGATTCAGCAAGCCTTTCAGTAGAGATAAATGTTAATAAATCTGTTCTCTGTGGGAGCCAAGAGGGCCCTCCAGTTGGTGATTTACCATTAATGCTCGCTCCTGCTGTAGCCTCTCGCCTGCTTATTCATGGAAGCCCATTTTTAGGTAATGATAGCGATGCTAAAGCCCTCGCATGAATGTTAAAAGCTTCTTTAAACCTGTATGGAGGCTGGAGGGAAGAATAAGCGAATATTTAGCAACAGTCCTGAGAGCCAGAGGTTTTGGCCTCTCCTCGGGACCTCACGAAAGAGTATTCTCAGAGTGAAATAAAGTTGCACTGCGGTATTTTTCAGCTTGGGATACGCTCAGAAACTGCACGTCTGTCTGTGATCCGACACGTGGTATAACCTTTACACCTGTGACCTATTCAGGTCTTTGTGACGCTGACTGGCATTGGCATAGGTAATATGGGTGAGAGTCCTATTCCCCCACAATGCCTCCTCGACAGCCCGTGCTGGCCTGGGAGGCTGAACTTTATCTGATGCGAGGTGTTCTGACAGCAGCTAAATAAGTCAGCACACAACCTAAAACTGGAGATGGGTAAGGCGAAGCTTGAAGCATTGTGCCACTGTGAGTCGCACTTAAAAAATCATATACTGGCTGGTATATGGCTTGGTTTCATGCAGGCAATAATACACAAGAAAAAAGAGCATATTCTGTACCATGGTATAATTGCTGTTAAGCGTTGGATCATTGCTCTTTCTCAGTGGCTCTGGTGTTTTTTTCTCTGAGCAGTGGCAGATGAGGGCTTGTGATTTACTCAACCAAACATTACATGCATTCCACGGTGGAACTGGAGCATCTTAAAATATAAATATACATGGTCTCAGGGCAAACAATACAAAATGTTCACATCCAGGGAGTTGTCTGTGTTTTTAGGGGACCAGATGGGGCTCGCAGGCCTGAAGGTGAAAATGATCCTGAAGGAGGGTGAAAAGCTAGCAGGACACAAGGCGAAGGATGGCTTTGGGTTTCTAAGAAGGCTTAGGACGGAGATAAATGTTTAATTAGTAAATAGAAGCGGGTTTGGAAAGCCAGTAGGAGTATACAAATGTTTACAATCACACCTCTGTTTGTGGAATAGAAAATTTAGAGGCAACTCTGAATATGTGGCACCTCAAGACAAGTTCTGTGAGAGGATAAGAATCTTTTCCACACATATACAGTGTATGCAGTATACAGTGCACTGTATCACACTGTGTAAACAAGGTGGAGTGTCGCGCAATCTCTGTAGTGCAATGTATCCTCGTCGTTAGCCTGAGAACTCTTCCTGAAAGGAAGGAAACAGGTCTGAGTCATGTCAGATCAGTGCTGTTTGAAATCGCCCTGACAAAAGGGTCACCAGCGACAAAATAGCTTGGTAAATAAAAAGCGTGATTGGCCTGTAGAACTATGCACCTCCTCCTCTGGGAGCGCTGAGCGAAACACAGAACACAAGCCGAGTGCCGAGGTTATATCCCCCCAAGGCTGGAACCAACACTTTCATTCCCGTTTCCCTCTCGCCTCAACATTTCATTCATCTTATTCCAAATGAGACTTCTCATCCACTCACACCTCTTTTGCATGATAAGAGACTTTGTCTCCCTGCAGAGTTTTAAATGTGGCTTCCATTTTCACCTCAACCCCCTGTGATGATGCAGGAGTGGATTGTTACACTGTCTGAACAGACAAAGAGTCTGGTGCAAAAATGTAAAGTAGACTCTCTTAAGGGAGAGAACTCCTAAAGAAATACCTGGAACATACCAGCCACAGTGCATATATATCAAAACAAGAGATATATGATCAACCTTCCCCATACCTGATTTTTAATATGAAATGCCTTCAGTGTTTTTGAAACGACTTAACGTCTAGAAAGTTAAAACTAAAAAGAACCTTTGTGTCTGTCAAAGAATAACCTTCACAAAAGGGTCACCGGCGACAAATAGCTTGGTAAATATAAAGCATCCACCAACTTGTGCAATACATTTGTTTTAATGAATTTCTATATAGACTAAACCCATGGCTATTTATTGCGATCCATCCACTGTTTGAATATAGCCTTTATATGAGAGATTTATGCAAATGCAACAATAAACATACTTTAAAATTAACATATGACAAGTTCCTGGAACTGTACTTTTGAAGTTAAATGAGACAGTAACCAGTGTGTTTCTAGGTCATGCAAGTGAGCCCATTAGCAATAGGAAGCTCCAAGCTTTTTTTCCCCCTCCACAACACAGCTTGTGTGTTGTGCAGTGTTTGCACAGGAAAACTTCCTGTGGCTATATGCAATCTCATTTCAATAAGTCAAGTAATATTTACAGATACATCTCTGCTACAGCTCATCAACTGTAGCCGTGCAGTGCTTCAGGAAGCTACTTTACTGCTGTTCCTGCTCTCAAAGATTTACTTTTAAAACATAATGATACACAGAATAAATAATATGCCTTTGAAAAGCAAACCAGAGTGAAAATGGAGACGAATATTTAGATAGTTGTTGCTTCGAGAACCAGCAGTGGAGTATTTTCCAAGGAGTTCATATTTCAGTTTGGTTGGCTATGCTCCTTGAAAAATGCATTAATGTATAACACGTCCACCATCACGGATAAATAATGTATTGATGCATTTGTATCTGTTCTATAGATGTACATCAAGCTGAATTGTTGATCAAACACTGTGTTTATGTGAATTATACATAATGAAATAATCATATGACATTATACAATGATAGCAGATGGAGTTAGATAGCAAAACCTGAAAATGGCCTCTATTTATGAAAGAACTGGCCAGATTTCAAACATTTTCCCTGAATAATTCAGTGTGTATCACTATCAAGGTTGACATGAACAGTGTATGCAGTATCTTGATTAATCAATCAGGCAGTCACAGTTTTGAAAGAGCTTAAGACTTCTATTCAACACAGAAAATCCTCCTTATTCATGCTAAAACTTTATATCTTCTGCACCCAGACCAGCTAACGGACAGGACCTAATTGTGTCCTCACCTGGCGATACTCCAGTCAGGCTCGATCTTAAGGATGGTGGGATCCTCTGAGTAGTTGAACTTGACCTCTGGGTTCCTCAGCTCGGCAGAGTTGATGTCCACCATGACCGGCGTAGTTCCTGAGACCTGTCCTGACGGGGTCACACACACTATCTCTTTGTTGCTCCGCCTGGAAGAGCAGGAGATGAAAGAAGTAGGGAGGACGGGGGGGAAGAGAAAAAGAGATGTTACATTCAATGGCCTCTCTTAAAGGTGACTGTGTGCTTAAAGCCAGAAGTTCTTGAAAAGGATTTTGAGTATTTAGGAGCTGCCTGTCTGACAACCTGAGAGACAGACACACAGCAAGTGAACAGGACCAAAAAAATCCTACTTCATCCCTTAAATAACGCATAAATTATTTATCAGCTGCGACAAAAGTCTTGCACACACACACGGAATTGCACAATAGCCCATCCACAAGGCTGACATCTTTCAGTCTGTCCAGCCGTGGTTTCATCATCCGAATCACAGAGTGCTGTACTTCAAAGCTCTCTCTCCCTCTCCTTTTCTCTCTCTATGTCTCTCCTTCCCTCCTGCGCTTTCTCTGGCTGATAGATCTGAAGTGGCAGATCAGGCTGGTCGTCGCACTGTGTGATGTAACTCCCTCCCAAGCAGACAGGCAGCCAGCTGTGACCTGCTGGGAAACTTTGTGCCACTGCCAGAAACTTTGTGCTCCACTCCAGTGGCTCATTCCCCCGTCCTCTCCCCCTGCCAGGGGGGAGACACTGCTGGCCGAGCAGCGGGAGTATGGCTACCTGCGAGACAGCACATGTGCGCTTGTGTGTGTGCATACCAGTTTGTGGAGCAGGTGCTATGGCTGTGAGGAAGTCTGAATTTGCATATAAATAAAGTGCAGGTCAAAGATTAACATTGTGTAAGTAGGTGTTTTGTGTCATTTTTCGTCTGCTAACATTAAACAGTACACTGCAAGTGTAAGTAAATGGATGTGTTTGCATTATGCAGACATAAAGGCAGTAGGCGCAGTGAGAAATTCAGAACAGGAGTAGAAAAGGCTCATTGGTACACAAATCCTCCTCCGTTATCTGCTGCTTGAGTGAAATCCACAGAAACGTAGATGATGGAGAAGTCTAATGGTAAAAACCTATTTGGAGGTATTTTGGTGGAGTTGGATGTGGATGCTTGGCAAAAAGGAAGCAAAAATTTAAAAACTGGAGCATCGGTCATCCTTGTGGGACAGAACCCTGCCATCTCCCATGAGGTAATTTGGACAGCGAGAGTGGACTGAAGAGGGGGCGAAGATAGAAGGACGGTTTAAAGAAAAATATAACTAGTTTTCCATATTCCACTAGTGCTACGTTTCCATGGAAATCATTTTCACAACACTGTCGCCGCCGAGAGCGCCTGTGGTGCCGCGTATGTATTTTTGACAAGGTTGCGGCCACACAAAAGAAAGCCAAGAGGGGATTCGAAAAAAAGGAAGAAAAGAGGAGAGGAACAGGTTTGCAGGGGGAGATAAGAGGATGAGTGACTTGGGGTAAATAGGTTTTGATTAAAGCGGAGGCCCCAATGAATACAAAGACACATTATAGAGATGGACTCAACCAGTTCATTACTTTGGCCATAAAGGTTATTGCTGCTCAGCGAATGAAAGGCCAGGACTATTAAGTTCACCTTTCTCGGAATGGGCTTCAGAGCTTTAAATTGGCCTTTACTTTTTCTTTTGATATGATATAAAAAAGAGCTTGATAGGTCTAAGCTCATTAGTTTAACCTGTCACTTGTTGCCTGGGAGAAGGGAACCACTATAATAAAATCATCAGTGTTATAGAGAACTTGCTCTAAAACAGAAACAAGAATGAAAAAAACAAGAATAAACACTAGTGCCTCAGTTTCAATGGTAAAATGTATAGGAAGACTGTTAACTGTCTTCTCACTCACTGTCTGCCTAGAAATTCCTTTCACTATATAGGTGCTTATTTTAGTTCACTGGCAATATTTTTTCTCTGCCATCTGCAAGACAGCGTACACGAGTGGATTCAGTCCAGAGCTCAGTTTGCTGTCACTTTTCCAGGAAGGGACTTAAGGAAACAATACAGTTCCTGGCTCAAGGAATTAGAGTCATATCAAATTGGATCTTTGTCTCCTCTTCTTGAAATCCTGGCACAATCTCTTACAGAGTTAGGAACAATGAAAGGAAAACGGTGGCAGATTATTCTAAAAACTAGAGAAAAAATTCAAACATGAGCTCAAAGCAGGAAATATGTGACTTACCAATTACCAGCAACACCATATCATTCCTTACAAATTATAGTCATAACTCTGACAAAACGTGGGCCATGCACTTAAATCATTCACAGCTAAACTGAACAATGATATCAGCTTCCCAGAGAAAGGCTACACTGTCATTCTCACAATTGCTGTGAATTACAGTACTGCAGGTCATCCTCTTGCCAGCAGCGTTTTCTAGACCTTCTGAAAATCAATGGCAGCGACCAAAAGGTTTTTTTTTTTCAAACCAGGGAACAGGGAATTACTATAATTATCAAAGCGGGAGGAGATGGCAGGTGGCAAAAGTAAAAAAGGGTGGTTCATTTATTATGACATAATTATATACAGAGGAACGTAACGCACAAAGAAAACTTCCTCAATGACATCATTTATTTTCCTTTTTACCCTGTTAGTCAGTAAAAAAATCAGCTTCATTGAATGTTCAAATCTTGCAAAATTAACGCTTCACATACATTGTTCTACATAGTTATTTAAATGTGTTCAATCACCTGTCTCACTCTCATATTGTTATCAACTATGAGCTAACAAACAAACAGACTTTTTTAAGGTCATTGGGATTTGCTTACCTCACAAAGCGGCATGGGTGAAGTCCAATCTTCACAGATACAGCACTGCCTGCGTTGAGATTACTGCCTTCAATAGTGATCCTTGTTCCTCCAGACAGTGGCCCAGTGGAAGGAACGACCCGTGTGAAGTACGGAGACTAAGGTGGGACACAGGCAGAGGACAGGAGGATAAATCATGGCTGCTGGGCGCCTGAGATTTCAAACGCAGCCTCAAAATACATCCAAAAACCATGTCTTTGCTATAATTTGATCCAACACACCAACTTACCACAAACGTGAAGGCCTTGGTGGAGGTGGCTTTGTAGTCTGGGTGAATGCAATCCCTAACACACACTTCTACCTGGGCCTCCTGCACCCTGTAACCTGTTGCGTCATTCAGCTGGCACACAATCCTAAAAACAAAGTGAGACACAGAATTGGAGAGATGATTTCCATAATTGCAGCAACCAAAATACTGTGGGAATGATACCATGTTTGCTTAAGAATGAGATGAAAGGAAGGCAGAGGCCAGTTTATGAAGGTACAGAGAGGGAAAGAATAAACTGTTTCTAGAGCCTCGTTCATAAAGATAACAAAAAGCAGTAGGAAATGATGCGTGTGTGTGTGTGTGTGTGAGAGTGTCTGCATTAGTGAGTAGTGTAGAATCATAAGCCTCACAATTGGCCCTGGGTGCTGGCTGGCCAAATGAAAATCCACTGGAGAAATGATTGAATGAGGGAAGGAGTGGCAGTGTAGCCCGAGGGTGAACGAACACACACACACACACACACACACACACACACACACACACACACACACACACACACACACACACACACACACACACACACACACACACACACACACACACACACACACACACACACACACACACACACACACACACACACACACACACACACACACACACACTTCATGTTTCACACACTGGAGTCACACTTGACTGTTAATTAGCCACAGCGAAGGAATGAGACTGAGAGAAAAGGCGATAGTGCAGGGGAGAGAGAGAGAAAGAAGGAAAGAGAGAGAGAGGGGGTTAAAGTGGGAGAGGCTGATTAATTGAACGAGCTCATATCCTGCACATCTCCCCAGCTTCTCTCCCTCCCCAAGATGAGTTATTAACTCTCCTGCTTCCATCCTCCCTGCAGGTGGCCATGGCAACTGCGGCCACAGTGAATTTCACATTCCGATGCCGTGTGTTCCATTGTTTTTATTTTCCCTTTCATTTATTCCCAGGTCTCCCACTATGACATGATTAAAATGCTGGACAGCTCTCAGTTAGAAACTGCGGCTTCACTCGCCTCATTACTGCACAGATGACAGGTGGATACATTGAGCTGTTATTACTTGGTTAGAGAGACAGAGAGTTCACGGTGCATTTGTAAGGATGACAACATTAGGAAATATACCTCCCTCAATCAAATAACAGCGGTGGAATGTGATGGTTAAAAATTAAACATATGCCAAATTGTCAAACTGAATTCACTGATAAGGCAATAAAAAGGTTATACCAGGTTCTGTTTTTCCTCACTGCTGGCAATAATTGACTTTTCTCAATGTGGAATCTAGTGAATATTTAATGACAGAGGTGAATGACAAGCCTACTAATACTAAAAGGGCCAGAAGTGCTGCATTTTCCAGCAATTCAATTTCACTCCAATCACAGAAACAGGGAATGTGCACAGGCTGTATGAAGAGCAAGTGCCGCAAGAAAGAAAGAGGAAGCGAGATCAAGAAAAAAGTGTCTACATTTCGCCCCAACAGTCAGTGAACCCGCTTCTCTTCCCTCCGTCCACCAGTTGACCTTTGACCTAGGCTGTCAGTCCCGTAACCCTGTCCTGTCTCTTCTGCTGCAGCTGTGATAGGGTCACTGGAATGACGAGAGCAAGCGGACCACTAATGCCACCGTATGGCTAACATCACTTTTAATTAGCATGACAGCCTCACTGCCAGCCGCGCCCTCCTTCTACTGCGGGTGCTATGGCAACTGGCCAATGCAGCGCTACGGGGTCGACGGGGTTAAACATAGACACCTTGGTGGTTTTTGGATTTGATTGCTAGGACAAAATTAACAAGTGGTGTAGAAATAGTTACAAGAACATCCTAATATTACTCCACGGCTCCATGTGGGAGTGAAACACATGGGATGTTCTGTGAATACAATGTATGAGGTTGTAAATTAGAAATCAAGGCTGACATGTCACTATGATATTTCTACACCCGTCATCGCTGACGACAAATGCACAGCACTGTGTTGTTGTCGCTGTCAAATCATCAAAGTCACACATTTCTTAGTTTCTTTCTTAGTGAGGGGGCAGGGAAAAACAAATCTGCTGGTACTGTGCTGCAAAACTCAGCAAATGGAGCATTTGTGTACAAATGACAGCTACATAGTTGGAAATGGAATATTTAGGACACCTCCAGCTGAGATGAGCGGCCCCGTTTTTTCTTCGCCCTAAATTGTATTTCTTCTGCTTCTACATGAATTTAACACAAAATAAAAATGGGACTTATATAACAATAATAACTTATTATTTAGTAGTTTCAGTGAAGGCCCAGATCTTTCTGGATAGTTATTGTATTGCAGTGCCAGCGTCACACTGGCTGTTATTAAGTCTATTTTTCCCTACTCTGAATGAAATCTAATAACTGATTTCCCATGATATTTATCAAGAGAGAACTAGGACCTTTGTGTGTTTACTGCAGGTTAAAAAAAACACAATACTTTTCATAGAAAATACTACTTCAGTTATAAAATGGGTGTTAAGCTCCACCAGCGGCAACCACCGTGCATCTGAATTTCCCAGAAAGCAGTAAACATAATTTAATAAGAGGGAGCGTTCACATGACAAGCTTTCATCTGTGGAGGAGTTTTATAGAAGATATGTACCGCCCACTTCAAATGTCATTAAATTTCTCTCAAAACGGCCAAATTAATTCTGAAAGTGATTACATAAGGTAATATAACTCTAATAGAGCTATCATTTTGATTATTAGTGATATAAAGGGTGACTTAAACTCAGCTACTGTCAGATCTAAGTTGACTGCACTTGGCAGTACCAAATATGGTAGGAACCTGCCAGTTATGAACTGGTTTTATTTGTAAGATGAGAGTGGAGTTTGCAGTGTGGTGCTAAGCACTCAGTGTCACATCAATATTGGACAAAGACAATCATGGGAGAACAGAGTCTCAGAAACAGGGAGCCCAAGAGTGAGGGGTGGGAGTGAAGAGATTAAGACAAAGATAATGTCAACGTACTGCTCAGCACTGATGTATTGGTCCTCCTGAGGGTTACAGGCCACCTTGCCGATGCGGACTCCATTCTGGATGTCTTTGAACTGTAGACCGAGGTTCTCCCCCGTGATGGTCAGCATGGTTCCTCCCTGTCGGGGTCCTGTCTCCGGAGACAACTGGTTGGAAGGAAACATAAGAAAAGGACATATGTTAGCCAGAACAACATATGGGACGATCGATTTTTACCAAGAGCAGTATATAATAGAAAATATATTATGTGTCAGTATGAATGACGGTTTACTTAAGTCACTACGGTCATCTCCCATTGTCAATTAATCAGATACTTGCTACCTCATTAAGAGAGATGAAATATGACCTTGGATCCATTAAAGTCCGCCTCAACTCAGGCTAACATTTCCAACCTGCCAACTAACACACTTAACCCGGACCCACCCATCCAGCCTTCACTTACATCTCTCATTTGACCTTGTGACGATTAATCTACTGAACACAATTACCGCGCACCGCGACCCCTGCTCCACATATTTCCCCCAGAGGTCTGCGAAAGGTGTACAGAGGTGCTAATGGCTACCCGAGGCTAGCCCAGTCGCTAATCACAGCCTCATTCATCCAGGCAGCCAGGCAGACAATGGCTCCTTTGGTAATCAGTCATTACTAGCATAATTAGGGCTAAAGCTAATTGGATTAGAACCTGACGTGTGGCGGGGAGGGTCATTTGTCGCAGCAGGGTGGGAGGAGGTTGAAGGGTATGAGATGCTGGTGGATGGTTGTTTTGGAGGTGGGGTAAGGTCACGCTTTGACCTGGCTTGCCACAAAGGATGCATACAATGGATGATCAGTGATTAAGCCCCCATCTGTCAGACATTTTCACTTTTCAGTACCAAGCCCCATAAAAACATTTATCCACATACATTTTCTGTTTTGTGTCGATAATAAAGTAATAGTCGATAGATAGCACGCAATCGTGAGAGGGGGCTCTTTGCCAGAAAAGTATTTCAAAACTATTTATGAACCATTAGTTTATTCTTTATTGTATTTAGTCATTTGTGTGCTGTTGCAACATTGTTTGTCATATTTGACCAAAGTTCTTAGCCTAAGCACCATGTATACTGACTTGGCCACTGCCTTCAAGCATCAATTCCAGTCAAAGGATTCTGCAATAACATCAGTAATACCTTTGCCTGTTTCATTTGTCAACACCCTTTGGGGAACAGGTTATAACAAGACTAAAGAGTGCACTGGTGCCACCTTGCAAGAAGAATAGTTTTACATTTTAAAACATTTTTAATGTGCTGTCTTGCTGCAAGTAACATAATAATACTCTCACATCTGTACAGTAAAGAGGGAGCTAGAGTGAGCAGATGGTTAATTAGCCTTCGAGCATGTGTGTATGTTGACCACTTGTTAATTAACTCTCCAGACATAAGCTAATAAGGTTTATATCTTACCTACCTTTTGGCAAGAACACCAAATAACAAAATATATATTTTCTTTGGGTGTATATATTTTGCATATAAATTAGATCCACTCTCTTCTACAACTTTATTTCTCCACCTGGTACCTGACAATTATATCAGTCCAACATCATTATAGAAAAGGTGGCGGCTAGAATGAGCCACAGGTGTTCAGGACACCACTAACGGAAACACACAAAGGGAACAAAGCCCAGTGTCATGCAGGCCAGAATTGAAATGCCACAGTGATACAATTAAGGAGTGTTTTCCATCTTACACAAGCTAGGCTTTTGATGAACATCCCTCCTTGTTCCCTCGCCCTTTCCCTCTTTCTCTCCGAACTTGTGACTTTTTAATCCACTCTGTCTCTTTGTCAAAGTGCCTGAATGCATTTATTTTAGCTGGAGACTAAAAGAGTGAGAGGCACACAGTAGAACACCAGTCACAACCTTCAGATATGGTAATAAAATCTGTCTTTTTTTCTATAGCACTGGCTTACCAAAACACACACACACACACACACACACACACACACACACACACACACACACACACACACACACACACACACACACACACACACACACACACACACACACACACACACACACACACACACACACACACACACACACACACACACACACACACACACACACACACACACACACACACAGTTGTTACATCCACCACCAAACAACACAAACAAAAAGCCCTTTTTTTTATAAAAGCCACCAGCCTAAACACTTGCGCTATTCTCTTCTGGCAGTTGTGGTGCTCAACACCCATTCAAATTCCCTTTTCCTCTCTTCGTCTCCGACATGTCCTGTTGTGTCGGATGCTTTGTGTGAGGCCTATTGTGGCCAGCAGAGCGGCAGCGCACAGATAGCATCTGCTAGTTATGGGAAGAGGAGGAGGATAAAGGGGGAAGCAGGGGACAGCTAAAATGACAATATGAGCGTGGCACAAGGTTTCTGAAGTTTATCTGTGATGTGCAAGACTCTCAAAAATGAAAAGTCACAAAAACACTGATGGAGGTAATAAAGTGAGTCATAACAGGGATAACACAGGCCTATATCACTAAATGGTGACAGTGGTGCTGTGCTGTGTGTGAACTCCTTGGAGACGCATAATATGATTATTTTTATATTCCCATCAATAATAAAAACAAAAGTGGGACTGAAGTCAAACTGACACTCAGGCCAAACATATTACTGTAGATGAATAAGTGCAAGTACTTCATTAACACTGGCTTATATTATTAGGTAGTAGTACAAGCACAAGCTGTGAAACTGTATGAAAACACACATTCAGAAAACAAAAAACGATTTCTCATATACAAAAGATCACAATGAAGCAAGAAAGCGTGTGATTCTGAAGAGTGCCACATACTCCAACACTAAAAATGCACACAACCCCCCTAACACACCGATACACACACTGGCATGGCCTGTGCTGTATTAATTGGTTTCTAAGGGCTAGCTGTAATGCTCTTCCTATCCCCTAGGAGAAGGCAGGCAGGAGATGATGGATGATGGAGGGCCACGCAGCATCCAAGGCCAGTACTAGGACACTGCTGCACGACACTGCAAGACAGTGTCGTGCAGTGTGTGTGTGTGTGTGTGTGTGTGTGTGTGTGTGTGTGTGTGTGTGTGTGTGGCTCTGATTTTGAGGATACCATAGAAGTCATGCATTGTATGCGGTAGCTTATTTTTATCTCTGATGTTAAATGTTTTACATCTGAAAATAGGCTTCACAGAGAAAATGTGTGTGTGGCGTGTGTGTGTGTGTGTGTGTGTGTGTGTGTGTGTGTGTGTGTGTTTGCCTCTGGGAGCGTGAATAATTGTGCTTGTGCTTGCTTTCTCACACAAACTGTGTGTCTGCTTGTTGTGAAGGGAGAGCTAATTAATCTTATTGCACAATGTCAGTGCAGAGGAGAAAAATGCAGCACAATAAAAATAGCGCATTAACAGCCTAACAGCTAAATGCTTGGTCTAAAACCAATCATTTTGAGCCTAAAACATCAATTGCAGTGTTTGGAGAACAGTGCTTATAGGTGCCAGAGACATTACTGGAAAGGTACCCAACTGCACACTACAGAACTACGTCAAATGGGCATTAGCACACTTGAAATGACACCAAATGGGTTCAACGCTTGCTGTTCTGGGAGCTCTGAATAGTTGTGTTTATAATGTATTTTGTTGTGTGTGTGCAGTCACACTCCCTCTCCAGTGGAGTTTCCTTCCCAGTCAAACACACATTCTCCACTCCAAAGGAAATTTGCGGCTAATCCGCAAGCTGATGGTCACACAGCAGCTAGCGCGTGGCAAAAACGGACAAAGCGCCTGAATAGAGCAGAAAATAAATTATACATAATGCGGCATCAAACAGGCAAAGAGGGACTTTACCAAACAGATGGTAAATGTGGAGTAATATTCAATTTGTGTGGTGGATGTGATGCTCTTTGGGGATGAAATGGCAGAAGAAAAGGAAAAGCTTTTCTTTGTTTCCTGTAGATGTTCTTTTAGCATTAAATGTCACATTGTAAATGTCAAAGGTGGAGAGGAGAGGTAAAGCTAGCAGTGTGGGGAGGAGATAATGCCTCCACCAGTTATATCTCTCCACTTCTATTCTTCTTTGTCTCTTCGATATTCTCAAACCTGCAGTATGTTTCTCCTCCTGCGGTTTTAGAAGCTCTTCTACGCCTGCTTCTTTGACTGCCACCAACATCTTGCCCTGAGGCCAGGATTTACCCCTCAATATGCATGCAGGAGCACATGCTTGAACGTGCACACAGACATCCCCACCTCACCTCTTCAACCACCCCCCCATCTCTCTCATACATACACGCACACGAAACCCAATTGCCTCTGTACGCTTGTTTCAAAGAGATAACTGAAGCGAGCAATAAGAGAGAGAGAGCATTAGCGAACAGATTTATCTATGTGCCAGTGCCCCAATTATCCAATATCTCCATTACGCATTCAGAGAGACGAACCCATGTCACACAGGAAATGTTCTGAGGGCTCCAGCCATACAAGTCTGCATCGGTGAAATGGGCATACATTTTAAACCATACATATATTACACACTCATTTAAATAGAGAGGAAAGTCCCTCGTTTTGACTCAGATGATTATTCATCTTATTTGAGATAAAATTAAATTTGAAAGAAAAAAAAGTGTTGAAAGCTTGAGGAAGAATGACGGAGAGAAGGAAAGACAAATTAGAATGAGTGAAAGGGAAGAACTTTTAAACACGTCTCACACAGCAGTGCGTGGCTCTTTGTGTGTGTGCACTCGTGTGTCTGTCCCAGTGGTAAGCTGTAGTGACGGTGACCCAGGCCAGTCAGACGAGGACCACCTCCACGGTTACCCGGTGGCGACAGATGGGTACGCCACGGTGTTTAGAAGCCTTAGCTCGCCCAGCCTGTCAGACGCACGCGTGCACACACACATTCTGCGCCCATGGTGGGACACAATTAGCAGCACACTTCTACACTTGGTTTCTTTGTCGCCCTCCTGCAAACACACACACAACAGACAGACACCCTCTCTGCCTCCTCAGGTGTGTTTGTTTGTGTGTGTGTGTGTGTGTGTGTGTGTGTGTGTGTGTGTGTGTGTGTGTGTGTGTGTGTGTGTGTGTGTGTGTGTGTGTGTGTGTGTGCAGCCATCATCTCCAATCATGTCAGTGTGTTCAGTCTTGGTGTGTGTGAACTGCCTCCTCCTGGCCGACCCATCTGTGTTGTGGTTGCCGTCATGGTGATGGCTTCTAAGTTGTCTATCCTTCCCACCGCCTCTCCTCCACCACCATTCTCTGGGGCCAGACAATGACTCAGCACAGGTAGGGATTTCTAAACTTTTCTTTTAGTAAACTTTTAATTACTAATTAGCTTACTTTGGCAAAGCTTCGATTCATGTCAAAAGGCAAGTTTTTAGTTTCAGAGTTGGCTGAACAAGTGCTAACTACAACCTTGTCTCAAAGGGCATTCTGTCACTTGAATCCCCTCCCTTTTTACTCCTGCCCTGAAAAATCTCTGACTTGTTTATTGTTTATGAGGTCAAGTTGCTGAGCAACGCATACCAAATAACAGTCTGCTTTAACTTTAACATAGGTAAGAGAAGGGTCTTTCTTTAGCTTGGATTTAGCAGCTAAATGTAATGTTGATTTAAGAGTGGGCTGTTCCCTGGTCCCGCAGACGTTGGGGTGTTGATGTCTAGCGATGGTGTCAGCTAAAGTTTTATGGCAAAAAGACGTTTTACTTTTATTTATGTATTTAGTTGAAAAATGTACTTCTAAAATCAATGTCTGCTCTTTCTTTAGCCCTATATGTAAACTCTGGAATGAAAAAGCAATATGGCCCTGGAAAGCTCCATGTTTTTGTAATAAATCAACTGCATTTAACACTTTTAATCCAATTAAAGATTAACATGTGTGTACTTGCAGGGACTCTTATGCAGTTAGGAATGTGTTACCTTGCTGGGCTCCAGGAGCATACTGAGCTGCTATATGGAGTTATGTGCTGAGCAGCATGTGTTGCTACGATCATGGCTTACCTTGATGATCTTGGGGTGCGCACAGCGGCTGTTTCCTGTGGTGGCGTGCATCCAAGAGCTCTCTGCTGGAGTACACTCCTGCCTCATGGAGCACTTCTTCTCCTGTACGCACCAGCCGCACTCAAACCTGGGGTTTGCCTTCAGACACATCCCGCAGCTGTCCCTCAGGGCGTAGCATTTATATAGGTGGGCTGGTGAGGAAAAGAAGAAGACAGGGACAGGAAAGAGGGGGATGAGGTCAATGAGAGAATAAAGTAACTTCACCACACAAATAGCCACACAAACAGCCTGAGTAGTACAAAAGATCAACCAAATACGTCCATTGCAAGTTTTTCAACTTTCTCAAAAAAATCCCAAAGTTCTTCAATGTCACCAAGTCAAGACGCTATTTCAGAAAGGCCTCAGGATTGGTGCAGCAAATCTTTTTTTTTTCTCTTCTCTCTCTCTGCTATTCGGTCCCCAAATCCCATTGGTCATGGAGCAGCTTTAAAGCAACCCTTTACCAATTACTGGCTGCTAAACGATTCCTCTGTAATTACATTAACATATCAGTATTTAAGACAAGTCGGTATCACTCACTCTCCACCAGATGATTATCGTGATTGAGAAAAGGGGAAGGGGCTGGTGGTGAAGAGAGATAGATGGAGGAGGGGGAAACATCTTTGGGCTGTGGCTTGCCTCCAGTTGCACTTTAGGAGATTTACACTTGAGATTTACACAATGCAGAGACACTGATGCGTGCCGCTGATATTGTGCGCTGTCAATACTGCTGCGTCTAACAGATGCCATTTAGAAACACTTTGTCTCTGGGAGAGCCACTGACTGTCAAAGCTTCCTATGTTGGATCTCTGAATATAAACACCCCATTATAGGGGGTAACAGTGGGGTCCCTATGTTCATACACACATGTTTGGTGTATGTTACAAACACATCCATATAACCCGAGTCAGCAGCCAGAGAAATATGTGAAATTTGAGACTTCAACAGCCTGCATTTACACTACAGGGAGTGACATCAGTAAGTGGAACAAAGTGACTCTGTGGTGTTATCTTACATTACTGACAAAATGGCAATGAGCACAGCTTCACAGGCTTTGCAGATGTTACATCTTCTAAACTGAAATACTACACAAAAACCCTAGCTGCGTCTTTGACCATCAAAGATTTACAAAAAGGCCAAGGAAATGAAGTTCCCTCTGTTGTACGAGCTCTTTGTTTCATCAACAGGCCGTATCGAACGCAGTGGTAGGTGCAAATTGTGTTACTTTACCTCACAGCTGGAGAATAATGTTACAGACCCCTGCCGTGCTGTACAGGCCACAATAATTATGGAGACAGCATCATAAAGACGGTCCTATGTGTAATTATATCCAATAGACATGATCTCATTGTCTTCTCCAATGGGAGCGGGGTGTGGTTATACGGTGGTGTACAAACTATAATACTGTTTAAAGAGTGCATATATTGTACAAACAGTACTGCACACATTTTTTACAATAATACCTGCCTGTACTGTATTTCTGTAACCATCACAATAGGGGTGTAATGAAACATTTGTCTTGCAAGATAAATTACAGTACAATACCATTCAATGTGTAACAGTGTGCATTGCAGGAAGGAGTTCTAGTATTGCCATCTTCACTTTGCCAAATGCAATGCAAAAGATGTACATCACCAGCATTGTTCAACGGATTCAAATGTAATGCTTCATTGCAGAGAAAATCTGTCTAAATTGCTCCTTGTCACACTGGTTTATCAGTCAGCTGGCTACAACTGTGAGCTATTACCCCTACTTATCTGCTACCTATTAGCAATGATGAAAGAGTCTTGTGGTGTAAAACCAGAGCCTCGACAGACATAATGATAAGTCAATATATGTATTACTTAACACAAATGACCTTGTGTATAGTACGTGTGCTCTCTTCAAACAGTTGTGAGTGGCAGCATTTGAGCACGTTCCTCCAGCTGCAATGTTTAGTGTTGATACAGCATATGAACAACATGAAAACTGTTCAATGGTGAACTATTCCAGTACCTCCATACACAATTACCCACACATATACAGTAAATAATAAAGTATTACAACCCTTTACAGACCAAGAATCTAAATAGCAACAATGGTTCTGGCCAAGGAGTTTAAGTCCAATATAAATGATTTCCTATGCTGTTGGAGCTGTTTTTTTAAAGTAACAAAGCTATTGCATGTATAAGTTCCTGCAGGTTTTGAATTATTCTTTCTTTGAGATGCTGCGTCATCCATGGTTTAGCTTAAGATAGAAGCTGACATATACACACAACTTTTGAAAATGTGATGATTGTCTACAGTGTCTTGTTAAAGGTTAAGACAAATGAAGAGCTAAAATAATGATCAATAATGCACAACAGCACACAAACTCACCTTGGATGTTGTACGGGTTGTCGATGACAAAGTTTCCGTTCCAGACCACAGACAAATCCACCGGCAGGTCGCTGATGTCATTGCCCTCATAGGCATACTGAAATAGAAAAGCAAAAACATGAGCATTCACAGTCACTTATTACTTTAACAACAATTTCCATACATGAATAACATCAATGTTGGACATTGTAAGTCTTTTTAATTAAATATGAAATCAATAAAAGAGAGAGGAATCAGCGAACATTGAGAGCAGGCTCAGTTTAGATAGTGGCTGGTAGTAGTGTCATACACTGCAGTGCTCACACAGCTGAAGGGCCATAAAAATGAATGATGAGAGACAGGCTTTATAGTGATTTTAACACGCAGCACATCCTCCGCTGCCTGGCGGAGCACGGAGTTGATTAAGAGATTGGAATCCCCATCACTGCATGACTCATTCCATCCCAGTGATGAATAAAAAGCCTTAATATATCTCCAACAATAATATTCTCATCTAATTTCATTTTTGCATCCTGAACTAATAAGAGTTGAAATGTAATTGACTCGTCGACGGCGTAATGAGTTTTATGGAATTGCTTCAAATGAGACAACAAGCTTGGAAAGCAGCGATGTGATCGCGGTGTGTAAACAGAAGTAATAGCAGAGAAAGAGCTCCTGTGAGAGCCACACAAAGCTCCCAACTCGTAATTTATCAACGATGATTATCACGGGCAAATAAAATGCCGCTTTAGAAGTTACATCATCTCCCCAATCCCCACCTCATGTACACATAGTAGCCAGACACTGAGGTAAACACACTATGAAAATAGTCATTCATCAAGAAACCCACCACCCTATAATCTGCAACACATTCTGCAAAATTAACTAATCCATTAATTTGTCATCTTTCATACAACATTAAACAGATGCTAGATAGCAAGAGTGTGAGCTGGTTAGACTTGAGTTGGTCCATGTTGACCTAATGCCTCTGTCAGTCAAAGGGTCCGCAGTCTCTCTCGCTACCAGTGTTATGGTCACTATCTTGGATGGCCTCAGGCTGAGAGATAGCAGGACTATTCTCTTCTAGTAAAGTGGTGATACAATCCCATGTGAAAGCCCTAAACCTGAGGCTTTGGGGCCCTCACAGATTGAATCTAGCTACAACTTTGCCACTATGTGATATCAGCCACTCCAATGTGAGATTTATCTTGACTATCTGTAATAATAACAGTGAGTTGGAATGTATTTGAGGACCAAGAAATGTGCTTAGAGACGATAAGGAAATGAGAGGACACAGCAATGTCACAATGTGTGAATGGCGGATTAATTCTTTCTTTACTTTTTGCATTCGTATGATTTACATTCAGCGGGACCTGAAGGCAGATGCTCATATCACAAAGAAAGAACATGTCTCCATGTATCTCAGAAGAACTACTGTGATGCTTTTAGAATGAAAAGTTACTGTAACTCTCAAAGAAAGTTACTGTAAACATTATATATAGTAAAGAAAAGTGCAAGAAAAAACAGAAGCTAAGCAAAGAGCAATGGTTTAAACCTGGAAGATGTTTCAGAATGGGTGATGGGTTGGAAAGAGAGGCGGAGTGAACTGGGGACAAGTGGAGTGTGAGCAGAAGTATAAAAAAGGGGGGTGAAAAGGAGGAGGAAGAAAGTGTGTTGGAAAAGGAGGTGGAGAGAGGATAGCACTGCAGCGCGGGTGAAGGAGAAATAGTGAGGGCGAGATGGATAGAGAGAGGTGATTGTGTGTTATTCTGTGGACACCATTCATTTACACATGGAATAAGAGGCCGGGGCTGGCCTGTAAGTGCCTGAGCTGGTGGGGGCTAAAGTGAAATTGGCATTTTCAATTTGTTCCCTGACATGTCTGCCTTGGTCTTTTCAAACATTCCTCTGCCTCAACCTCTCTCGCAATCCTCCTTTTCCAACCCCTCCTTTTCCTCTTTCTCTCTCTCCCTCTCATTATTCCTTCCCTGTACCTCTTCACAAATCTCCTCCCCCATCAATCTCAGTCTGACTTTCTCTCCCCTACCTCCATCCCCCGGAACGCCCACAGTCAAACAAGGAAATATGGAGCAGATTCCTTTATCGCATATTCCAAACATGTCCAGAAAAAAAAGCACATGCGCAAAACATCGCAATATAACTATGCATTCTGCACGCAGGACAGTTTCCAAGAGACGGATGCCAACGAACGCATCAAAGATGGATCGCAGGATACAGGAAATAAAATATGATAAATAAAAACACATGAAAGCGCGGGAAGATAAGACTTTCACACAACAACACGTGTGTTTGATGTCAGCTATTATTTCTCTCCACTGAAGTCCGAGCATATGAACTTCCTCAATCTTTTCTCCTTCCTCATGAGACCACCCAGTCTGCCTGGGAACAAGAGCATTTCCTCCCCGGGTGGAGATGGAGAGAACATATGAGCATGTCTGAGTCTGTAGTATATATGCAAGCGAGACAATGAGAGAGAACGAAAGGAAGAGGGAGGGAAGAGGAACTAGCACGGGGACATATACTGAGAACATGTGTAAGTAGAGAGAGAAAATGAAAAGAAGCAAGGAAGAGATAGAGAGGGAAAGTGAGGGTAGAAAAAACCTGATAAGACCGATGGGATTGAACAGAGATTGAAAGGCCAGAGAGGCCTACGGTAGGCAAGATGGGCAGATAAGGGAAGATTTATACTTGACTATTGTTTAAGCCATTAAAGGTGTTTTAAAACAAGAAACTAAAAAACTTAGGCTCGCTTTGCTATTAGAACATAACAAACTGGGATTTCTCACACATTCATACACAGAAAATGCAGTGGCTTAAAGTTGAAGTAGTCAAAAATCAAAACAGCAGCAGCAGAAATTAAGGATCTTTAAGCTACATTTTGCATAAACATTGAATAAAGTGACTGCTCGTTAAATGAAAATGCTGTTAATTGTTTGAGTTGGCCAGAACGACAAAATCCAAACTATGCCAGCTCATAAAATGTTGGAGGGTCTTTCCCAGCACAGGAGGCCAAACAAGCTGAAACCAGAGATGAACGTTACTCAGGTGGATTTATTTTGGTAATGTTTGGCTATTTGGCAAAAAAAAAAGGTTTTTTAACGTGTGTGCATGTACAGCATTGAATAGGTTGGTTGTTTTGTCAATAAACTAACTTCAATCCAATCATCTTGTATCAAACTCCCCTTTTTCAAATCCCAGAAATAGTGGGAAATAGGCAAAGTCTAGCCATCATTTAAAACAGATCCATCATGTCAGACAATAGGTGCTTAATGGGGATTTTTTTTACGTAATACACAGCCAAATATGTGCTTTTCTATTGTATCCATTACTCTTTTTCAGTCATTTTAACCATGTCTTTCTTTGCTGCTCTGTTATATCCTCTCAGGACCTAAGACAGGCTACAGTAAAGGACAGGGGGTCAAACTTTCTTCCACTTCCATCCCCGCTTCTGTGATGACCAACCAATCACAGCATTGCCTTGATCCCCCTCTGGATCACATGAGAGGGGCCAATTCCGCTGATAGTGAAATAGATGATGGATGTGTGAGGACCTCTTAACCCCTGCTTTACACCCTGACACGTTCTGCACCACACGCCCGCTGGAGGTGTGGAGGTGCTGACAGCCAAAACAACACCGCCTGCCATCAATGTTACAGGTATGTATCTTTGTTTGTGCATCCACCCTCAAAGGGGGTGTAGGTTGAGAGGGGAATCTGGGATCTGCTTGGATATGTACCTTCACTCAACAACAACATGAATATGTAGTTAGGTTATGATCCAAAGCTCCTCTTCTCTCATTGCACCAAAGGCTTATTAAACTTTCATACTGAACCAGCATTGTTGCACTATACGCAGTTCAGGGAATACACACGTGCACCGGGCTACACGGTTTACTCACTGCACAGCAGATTCCAATATGAAAATGCAAACATTAAGCGGGTTACTCCCTAAAAGGTCAGGATTTGCATGTGTAAAGGGGGGAGAAAATATGAACAGAGACACGAAAATCGCTATGTTTTATATTCAGCCATTCGTTCCCAATATTTGAAATAGTTTCCAATGATGGTAACACACTTTGTCTACAGCCTTTGATTTAAGGGAACATGGAAGGTCTCCAAGAGACTGAAAAGGAAAGACAAATATGTTAAGTTAAACAAAAAATAGACACTTAAACCTACAGATGCCAGCTGGCTGGACCCATGTCCCTGAAAGCTGAAGAAAAGGAGGCCGAGGATAGATGGATGGAAATAGAGGGGGGCAGGAAGGCATGTATGAAGTAACATTGGGTACCTTCTGTGAGGGTCATGGCCTGATAATTAGTCATTTTGAAAGAGTGTGCAAGCTCGACGGCTAAAAATACGAGAGTAGCCCAGGGCAAGCCCATACCTGGGACAGTATAAGTAACCCTCCTCCTTTTACCTTTTTCAGTAAAGCTTTCTCAAGGTTACAATGCCAGTAATCATAAATAATCACCTGACAAAACAGAAATATCAATCTGGAGAATTCTAGATTTAAAATAGTTTTAGGTCACCGTTTAATAAAAGTCACATTGGAATAGTGCAAAAGTGGACACAGAGTGATGGCCCATATTAAATGTGTAGGCGATCTACAGCAAACACTGTGTGTACATGTATAGATACACAGCAGTTCCGTTTCTCTCACACACACACACACACACACACACACACACACACACACACACACACACACACACACACACACACACACACACACACACACACACACACACACACACACACACACACACACACACACACACACACACACACACACACACACACACACACACACACACACACACACACACACACACACACACACACACACACACACACACACACACACACACACACACACACGGCAGATATGGCTTCCTAATCAAGGATCAAGTGGTAATCCTTCCTATAGCTTAGCGAGTGTGTATGTGTGTATTTACTGTATGTGTGGGGTCAGGCGGTGTGGAATCAGCCGCAGCTCATAATAGGGGCCTGTTAGCCAGTGCTAATCGCTAACGCTAACAGGATTGGAGGACATGGCCGGACCCAGTTACCCAGCTTATCTCTCGGACGCACACACACAAACATACACACACATGCGTGCATACTGGCTCGCACACATCTATCCATTGATGGAAAGAAGAGAGAGGGGAGGGGGGAAACTGCTGGCTTGAGGAAAAAAATAATGCTGCCATAGCCAGTGTTTCTTTTTCCAGCCTATGCATTAAGCCAGTGTAAGCTTACTAGACTTCTCCCTGGACAATAGCTTGATTTTTGGTTGTTTGCAGAAACGTCAATATTTTTTAATATCCTCGCCCTTTTTCCCCATCTGTCAACTCATGCCATTCTTCCGGTGGCCGTTTCCCCCTCGCAAATTCCCCCGTTCTGTCTCACAATTGCTTTTGGTTGCAAGTCCCACAGCACATTCATCTATTAACTTACACACAACTGCACAACTGCAAAATCTTAGTGTCCTGCTTAGTAAACACTTTCAAACAAGTGATGAAATAAAAGTATAGTCACTGATTGAGCTACAAACGAAGATCAAAGATGAAAAAATGTACACATTTTTCCCCAGGTTTGGGTTCTTTGGTGTGGAGTTTTTGTATCTGCCTTTGCTACTTGAGCAACAGTGGCTATTCCTGCTCATGCTTCGGAAATGTTTCTGTTACAAACAAAGATATTCTGCTCCTACAACAAGCTATGAAACATCACATCTTGTGTGCCAGACTATTGTCGAAAGATCTCTCCATCACAAGGATTTAAATGACTCCCCGATTAATATCCTTTATTCCGTATCTGTCAAGTTGAAGTCCTTAATGCAAAAGGGATACCTGGCAAATGCACTATTTAAACTGACTTCTTGTGCCTTTATTTTATTCTCTGCTAAACTTCATTAGCTTTTCATAAGGCTACTGTTAGTGCAGATAAGTCAATGTTTCAGTCTTTACACATCAATTTGTTACGGGCCATAAATAAAACAATAAAACATTATTTGACATTAAATTACAACAACATCTATTGTTTAGGCTCTTATGGAATAGTATATATCATACATCATTGAGGATATTAATCAACTCTGTGGAAGCATACTAGACATTTACAGCAGGTTATCATGCTGACAGACTGGGGCTAATGGGCTAACAGAGATCCTTACTCTGCTTTAAAAAAACGTCTTATTCCTCATCAGGCTAATAGCATGAGACTCTTGTTTAACTTTTGAAGCTTTGTTCACTCATAAATCCATCACACACACTTTGAAGGGTGGAGCACTGTTATAACAGAGGAAAGATTTAGAGAAAAGGTTACAGATTGCATGTATCCAACAAGAGAGACACAGATGAGAAATAAATGACAAAAGTCAGGTGGAGGATGGGTGGAGGAGCTGGCATATGCTGATAGCCGAGCAGCAATTAATTCTTATTTATCCAGGACAGGAGCGTGGGAGTAGTGCTCTTCACCTGTCAGAGGGGAGGAGAGGAAGCGAGCCAATGATGGGATGGAGATGAAGAGGAAGGAGGTGGAGGAGGAGGAGGTAAAGATGGAGACAGGTAATAACTGGGAGAGATGGAGGGGGCTGATGGTGGAGAACAGAGCAAAGCATGAGAGGAAAATGAGGACAGGGAAGAGCCTTCTCTTACTTCTGACTATCAGCTGCCTTATAGGAATATGGATAGAGGAGCATTCAGAGTAAACAGGAACAGAATGTCGAGTAAATATATTATATACATTTTAGTATGAACTAAACAAGAAAATCATAATTTCTCTACAAATAACAAAGGCAAAGTAATGCGTGTAATCCTAATCTAAATGAGGTCAGTACTGTATGAGGTGTCCCATGATTTGGGAACAAAGTAATGAAACAACAAATGGTCCTCAATCAGCAACTCTGTAAAGTCAATGCCAGTGAATTTCCCATGTATTTTATATTCACTGAACACACACACACACACACACACACACACACACACACACACACACACACACACACACACACACACACACACACACACACACACACACACACACACACACACACACACACACACACACACACACACACACACACACACACACACACACAAAGTCTGCAAGCCAATTAAAACAGTGTCAGTGTGTGCTGTGGCTGACTGCGGTGGCAGGTCCAGTGCTTATATCTCATTAAGCTGTGCCAGGCCATGCCAGACCGGGCTGTACCATGCTCCACTGCGCATGCCCTCCACCGGCCAGCGCCGAGGCCCTCATTAGCCCCGTCTCTGCCAGCGTTAGAACTATGTGCATGTGTGAATGTATGAGCCTGTATTCGAAATGACATTTTTCCTTCTGTATAATTTAAATGTTTTAAGTTTTAACAGTCAGTTACATCTTTAACGAATCCCATAAACTCTAGAAAGAGAAGTTTTGAAGCTGCACTGAGCTGAATGTCTCTTTCCCTCTCTGCACACACACACACACACACACACACACACACACACACACACACACACACATACACACAGGGGGTGTTACACTATTAGACCAGTGTGGTTTGTGCAAACCGCTCTCCCAGCAGACATGCTTGGCCTCCTCCCTAGACCTCTATTTGCTCCATCTATCAGTCCATACATCTGTCTATCCGTCTTTCTTGTGTGCCGCGTCCTTCTCTCATTTCCCATCTGGAAAGGAGCGTATCATTTATGCTGCCTCCCATCCAAACTCTCGCCCTGCACACTCTCATTTTACCCTTCCTCTTTTCCTCATCTGCCTCATCCATCTCTCTTTTTTCTCCAAACTTCCTTGCCTTTCTTGTACTTCCCTTCCTTTGCTGCTCTCCTATGTTTTTCTCCTCCAAATCTGTATCCCCTTCTGCTGTCTTCCTGTGTGTATGCGCGTGTGTGTATGTGTGTGGGTGTGTGTGTGCGGAGCGTCCGTCTCTGTTGCCCGCCTGCAATTTATCATCATTTTATCTGCCTTAATTGGATGCCATCAGGACCCCTGATACTTCCCATTCCTCCTTTAACAAACAGCTGCTCTTCCCGCACACAGAAGGATAACACACAGACACACACCTTATCCCAAACTAGATTTTCTCCTCCTGCCCCTGTGTCTGCTTTTCTATTCTCCCTGGTGAAGGAGTGAGAGAAAGAGGGTGATGGAGTGGCCGAGCGCTTTATCAGACGGAAGGTAATGGTGTAAGGCTCGTGCAGATATTATCTGTCCTCTCATTCCTGCCCTCCAGGAACGCAACAAGAAAGAGGGATAAAGAGGAAGAGAGGAGGACAATGGAGACACCAAAGTACAAATGGGCAAAACGCTAAAGGAACAGGGGGAGATAAAGGAACAGAGAAAGAGAAAAAGTCTCAAACAGAATCAATTCTCTTCTTTCTACCTCGGCCTTCATATGACGCCCAGCTGCGCTCTGTCAGCCTTCCTGACCTCAGAGTGTGGCCATATGTGTGTGCAGGCATTGTGTGTGTACATGTGTTTGTTTGCTGCCATGGCCGCCCTGACGCTCTGATCTCAACTTCCCAGCCCACAGCTCTGCAGCTTCTTGGCCTTAGCACTTTCACCTCATCCTCTGATTGGCCCACACCCACCAGAAAGCTGACTTACTCGGGTCAGAAAAGCGGAAAGGACCAACGCAGACACCAGCTTGTTGTTTTGGTTGCTGCTGACCAGAGTGAACTGCTACCATAAGGCCTGGCGGATGGCTCCGTATGTGTCAGTGGTAATGTGGGCTTGTTTGGCACTAAAAAATATGGAGAGGGCTCTTTTATTTTTTTAAATGATCAGCTTTTCTTCTCCAAATAACTTGCTATAGGACATTGGACAATCTGCCGTTTCATCAACTTTCACAGGTTGAAAATGTGTTGAATTATGTTTGGCTCAGTAACCACCTTTGGGAGTGAGAAAGGGAAAGTGTGAACAAACCATATTTTTCACAACATAAACCTTTTGAAAGATCAAGACTGCTAGCATCATAGCCAATTAAAAAACCTCACCCCTAAAATGCATACTTCTTCAAAGTCTCAACACATTGGATATTGTTTGTGTGTAAAACTTGTTTCATGTCTTTGCTTGCAAAAAAACCCCATCCTTTCCTTAATAGTGTGTTCTTTCTCATGACTTGTGATACGCTTCCTCTTTCCCCTTTGGGATTAGTTGGTATGCACAGTAACCTTATACGGAAATACTTTAGCATCAATATCCTCCCCCCATAAGCAGATATGGAAAGTCAATACCAAACAAGCTTAGTATGGAGCTGATGTTACATCAGCTACTTCATATCATGTGTGTCACATATACAGTAGCTTATTGACAGCCTCCTGTTAGGCAATACTATGTAAGAATATTGAGTTTTTACGGTCACTGGATGGAATAAAGAATGGGAAAGTTTAAACATGATCCGGCGGTGGATATGCTGAATATCCCGTGGATAGTTATCTTCTTTTAGAAAGTGTGATGATATTATATGAAAGAGAGGAGAAGCGGTTGAGGCCTCAGGGGAGATTTTTGAGCTGATTTTCTCCCTTATCCTTTCTCTCCCCCCCCCATCTGTTCGCTCAAATATAACTCTCCTTTTCACTTTTCTCCATTCATCGCACCTGAAATTGTGTACAACATTCCAATTTCCCTAGTCTATCTGGCCTGCTCTCATCTCCATTTCTTGCCGTTAACACGTTCTAGTATTGCGTCTCTTCCTGTGGTTTTCTCCATATCTTTCTTTCCTTTACTCCTCTGCCTTTATCCTTTTTTATGTCCTGTCCACCTCACCTTTCTTTCCTCTCTTTCTTTCCAGCTTCTCTTCGTTATTACTTTATATAAATTCTTTCCACAGCTCTTTGTCCTTGTCTTTTCTACGGTGAGTGAGTGAGTGAGTGAGTGAGTTTAGTGAGTGTATGTCAGTTCGACACAGTGGTAAACACTTATGTATCTCAAACACAAGACTAAACTGCGGATTAACACCCCTGTCTTTATCCCATTGATTGCCCACCACGACCCCAACAGTGTTCATGCAGTGGTATAATGAAACTGCACAGCCCAACAAACACATGCACAGCTATCCTGGGATCCATAGCCTACGGCCCATTGAGGAATTCACATGTGCACACACGCACAGACACTGATTAACCCCCATCCCCGTAGCTGTGTTCCTACAAACCGAGGTAGCAGAGTGTACGCAGCATAACAGATGAAGTCTATTTCTACTGCAGAGTCATACATGATTCATCGAGTTGGTGGTGAACACTGTCAAAGAAGGAACAAACATGGAGCAGTGCGCATGAAAAGTATAGATATGAAGGTCTATAAACGGATAAACTAATATTTAAGAGCCTCATTCTTTTGAAATACTGCTTTCAGAGCTATAATAGGAGTCTCATCCTAATAATTCATGACACATAATTACACTCATAAGCTCAGGCTGGATGAATTATGCCTAATGGCAAGTTCATGTAGCTGGCACCTTTTTTATCTACTAAATCTAACGACTGCCTCATGTATGCTCTATGCACGCACTGCATTGATATCTGAGCCCGTTGTCAAATTGGCACGGCTAATTTCTAACAAGGGCTACGCACTGACAGCCCCAGGCTAATTGCTGCTAGCATGTCTGCTTTGTGGACATCAAATGAAGAAATTCAGCTTTTTGGCTGGGGTTGGGCTTTGCAGCTGATTAGGACTGGCCTTGCAGCTACAATAAACAGTCAATAAACAGACATCTCTGCGGAGACACAACCCTATCACTAGCTAATTAGCCCTGCCTCACAAACAACTTGCTAGCGTTTGCCAGCACCTGAAGATAGCCAGTCGATACGGACATAATCAAATGCTGCGCTAGCTGTCACAGCAGCTACCCAGCGATACGGCTAAACAGAGACTGGTTAATAATGGTGTCTGCAAACATATATATGACTACATACATGTACCATATAGAGAGCTTGCAAAATAGAGGCTACAGCTTATTAGAATTGTAAATGTTTTTGCCTTATTTTAATCCATCAAAGATTTGCATCCCTGTGCGATGTTGTGGTGACACCCTGAACTAAAGCAAAAATGAACAGCAGCAGTTCTCATCTCGAGTTTTGGTACATTGCATTATATGTTGAAGATAGAAATAGACAGGGAAGAAGCAGGCAGCAGAAATTAGTGTATGGGAGGAAAGGAGGGAATAGCAGAAGAAGAAAGTATGACAGGCAGAGGGAAGAGGGGGGGCAGAGAGAAAGATGAGCTCTAGAGGCAGAGAGAGGAAAGGAGAGGAAGAGGTATAGAGTGGAGGTGTAAACATGATCAATCCGCTCCCAACTAGGTTCAGAGACAGACTTCCTCTTCACATTTTCAGCCTCAGTGAAGCGCAACGCTAGCTACCTCTTATCTGTCATGCTAGTTTGAAGTCTCAAAAGCTTGCACACACACACACACACACACACACACACACACACACACACACACACACACACACACACACACACACACACACACACACACACACACACACACACACACACACACACACACACACACACACACACACACACACACACACACACACACACACACACACACACACACACACACACACACACACACACCTATATTTCAACACACAGATCAGGCATGGACCTGCATACCTGTAAATCCTCTCTACACACACTACAAAATCTTATTAAAAAGCTTGTGTAAAAAAACTTCCTCGAGAACACTTTAATCCAGCACACTCATCCCTACCAGCCACAGCCGCAAATACATTAAAATGATAGAAGCTCAGAACAACACTTTGATGGCTGACCACTGCAGCTTCACACTCGATAAAAATGATTTAAATGATGCATTGTCTGAACAGTAATGATCTGTCATGGTTTTAACCAGTGCATACAGACCAAATGAAAAAATCTCCCCACAATATAGGCTTATCATAAGTGTGCCTCAATTCGAATTATGTCTTTGTGAATTATTGCCGTCAATATCTATTTGCCAACTATCAGTTCAATGCGGGAAGATGAGCATTGGGTCATTTATCTAGATTGTGACCGAGTCAGTGTCCAAGTGGCAATCTATCAGTACAATGAGCATGTTAGTATCCAAAGTGGTCATTAGATGTAGGAGGCCATTACTTAAACTCTGACCGAGTCAATGTCCTTACTGCGATCATGATTTAGTTACGTAGTTGCATTGATTAGGTTTAGATTAATAGTGCTAAATGGTTTTAGCTTGTACAAATTTCAGAGTATGACTCCGGATCCAGTCTTGTCGACAAAGAGCTCTTTTCAAAACTATGATTTACATTATCTGATTTTACTTCAACAGTGTGCAAAACAAAATGGCATCCATCAAAATCTCCTTACCCAACAGTGTGTGTCTTTCTACCGGAATCCACCAACAGGAACCAAATTATCTCTGTAAACAACACCATCCATTTTGGCTTCTCTCTTTTGTTCCTATAATGACACTACCCCCATCACATGCTGTGATCCCTACCATTGCCAGGGCTTTAATGGCATCCACTCACACAACCAGATTACCCATATTTCCTATCTTCCTTCCTTTCTTACTCACCGCTGTTTTCTGGCACTGGATGGAGGTGCTGTTGAAGCGCAGGGCGGGCACATTGTGCGTCTCCCCCTGGATGTGGAAGACACACTCGTAGTTCCTCTGTCCCGACTGGGGCTGAGGCAGGTTCTTGGCGGCTAAAGTGATTGGCTTGGTCACCCCCACAGGGATGTAGATCTGCGTTGAGGGAAGGATCTGAGGGCAGTCCTGCAGAAACAACAGAGAAATAAAATGCTTTAGTGTTTTTAGTTCTCTCAGGAATCAGTTATGTGAGAAAGACAGTGTCCAATACAGTCAGAAGAGCAAGCAAACAAGGCAGAGAAAGATTAGACAGGGGATGATGAAATAAATCAATTGTAAAAAAAGCAGCACAATCCGTGGGTTATATATTTGACTTCAGGCCAGATTTGCAACAAAGGAGTCAGCCTAAAGAGCTGTGCTGCGATGCACATGTGTTACGGGCTTGTGCAACACTCCCACTGGCCTTGCACCAGATACCAATTCTGTACGACAACACTCAAGCAAGAGAGCTTTTCAAACAAAGTTCACAAAATATTATCTACCCTGTAAAACTATTCGCATCACAACAGCGCTGCATTGTTTAGAGGAAGAAAGGCTCAAGTGAATTATGTCAATGTGTGGAGTGCAATAATGAGCTCATGGACTTTGTTGTTGCCTGTGTGTGTGTGTGTGTGTGTGTGTGTGTGTGTGTGTGTGTGTGTGTGTGTGTGTGTGTGTGTGTGTGTGTGTGTGTGTGTGTGTGTGTGTGTGTGTGTGTGTGTGTGTGTGTGTGTGTGTGTGTGCCATTAGTGATATTCTCCAGAGCTGTCAAGATTCTTGTTTAGATCATCTAGACTCAGCCCATCCACCGGCTCACACCACTGGGGTGCAGCACCTTGGAGGGCTGAGTGTGTGTCCTCGCATGCTATAGATCAAAAGGAAAAATACATTTGTTTGTACATAGTTGGGTTAATGTGCCTCAATGCTTACACACGTTCAACCTTAGCGAGACAGAATGAGACAGGACAGTCCACTCCGTATAATGTTTCCTATATATGAATCTGTTCATGTGCTGGAAGAAATGAAGTCATTACAGTGTGTCCATGCCATGACTTGGCAGCGATGTAGATCTCGTTAACACTGAGAACGAGGGAGAAGTAAAAAAAGAAATGGAAAAAGAGCAGGAGGGTGTTTGACAGTTCTTATACAATAGGAGTTAAAGCTTGGGTGGAACTAAACCCACCCTGTGACGTACTGTTGGAGCCAAAAGGATAACAAACCAGATCACTGCTGACAAATCACATATTTTACAACCTAGAGACACCGTTAAGGGATTCGTATAATAAGAGACATGTGGAAGGCAGAGAATGCCAACTTTCTTAAATGTACTCTAAGGAAAAGGGCCTTGAATGTTGTCATTATTCTGACCAATTCCTGATTCCAAAATCCAGATTTCAGCAGACTTCAAGGGGACATATTTTGCAATTTTTTAGAATCATACTTGCTTAGAACTTATTTAACCAATGCTTTAAAAACGTGTTTTTGGAGCCGGTGTATTGACAGCCCCGCACCCAACAAAGTACAGTGTGCTTTGATTACCTTGCAGGAAAAATATAGCGTACCTTTGCAAAGATAGTGCTCAAGCCATGAGTGAGGCGAAGTGAATCTCAAGTTTTCTGACCAAAGCAACTCACAAACAATTACATGATGTATATATATATATATATATATATATATATAATAAGACTGAAGAAGAAGAAGCCTGATAGACAGTGTCGTTGTATCCATTCGCAGGATAGGACAACAATGTTTACAAGTCATAAAAGCTTGGGTTAAGAAAACATCGTCCAGATCCTTGTAAAATATTCCCTGCACACCCTCTGCTTCACTTCTTGTTGGAGCTTTTCCTTTAAGCAGATAGCTGTCTCCCTGTCAGTGCATTCGTTCTTTCTCCTCTGAGCTGTTGTACATTAGAAGCTACAGCGCGTCCCCGGGGCCCGAACACAATGCTGGAGTTTGTTCATTAGGCTGCTTAGCCCTGGCCTTGTGTGTCTGATCACACACAAACACATGCATACCACATAATGAGAAAGGGGAATACTATAGGAGGAAGAAGCGGGCTACAGAAGACCTGATGTATAATCAACTACAAGAAAGGTGGGTGCGAGGGCTGCTCAAAAGAATGGAGGGAGGATGAGTATGTAGAGAGGTAGGAGGGGGAAATAAGGGATATAGTTAGAGAGAGGAGGAAATTAAGGGAGTGGACTGAGATGGGATGTGAAAAGGATTTTTAGAGAAAGGAAAAGCAGAGAAGGCCAATTTAATTCAGAACAGAGAAACACAAATGTTAGATTGCTGTTGATGCAAGGGAAGTAAAAAAGAGAAAGAAAAAGGAAAGGTTTAAAGAAGGAGAAATAGAACAACCAAAAGTATGAAGAAAGACATTTGAGAAGAGAGCCTGGATCGCTCAGCACCTTTTTCTGTCTCTTCATACATCAACTACATCCCTCCTTCCAGCCGTCCTACAGTCAAAAACGTACCCAAGCCCCCCTGACAACATCCTATTTAATTAACAGCCTAAAGCCTCAGACGTAGCTTGAAAACTGATGGAGAGGACCAGCGATGTAGAAAGAAAAAGAGACTGTGAAGAAAGCGAAGATTGATTTTCACTTGTGGCTTTTGAAGTCCTGCCTCAGTGAAAAAGAGGATTTAAATGTCAGAAGCTGTGGGCTTGCATCGTCAAAGTTTCCATGAGAGTAAAAAAATAAAGTTTCAGCATTGGGTTGCTTAAGCTAACTTGTCGATGCCAGTGTTTCAGAAGTTAGCGTAGCCTTTAGCATTGAAGTTTTATTCAAGCACTGTTTAATTCATCTGCATATTGGCTTTGTATTAGCTCAGCTGTTTGATTGTTGCTTCCTTTGTCAGTAGCCCTTTACTTCATCCAGTCCTATGTATTGTCATCTTAAGGTACATATTGTATACGTTGGTTCAAGCTCTTTAAGCGTGCCATACCATGAAACAGAAAACAGATTATCTAAGAAGTTTATAAGAAGAGTGTTAAAAAAGTTAGATGGCCTGCAGTCAGAACTTTACATCAAATAATTTATAGACTGACAATACAAGCCAGAAGCAGGTGCATTAACATTTGGATAGTTCATTGATGAAATGGTGCAAAAGTTCAGAAGTGCTACTGTACGAAGCTCCAAATACGAGATCACACTGCATACCAGACAGAACGGAAAGAGCTTCTGGGAAAGAGATGGGAGGAAGAAGAGGATTTTGAGGGAACACAAGAAAAGATAAAGGAAACGGTGCTCTGGAGAGGGAAACTATTTCATCAGTATTTGTGACAGGTGCCAAAACAGTTCAAAGCCGGCATTAGGGCTACAAAGTGCAGCGTACATTGAAACAATATTTCACCGGGGGGATTCGTTTGAAGCTGGAAGAGACCCTTTTTCTATTTTTTCCCCCTTCTTCCTGACTTCTCAGCTTTCAATTCATCTGCGAAGACGGATGCTGTGGTTTTCTTGGCCAGATGTGACACTTCAGGAGGACCATCAGGGGATTCATAGAGCGGAGTGTGTGTGTGTGTGTGTGTGTGTGTGTGTGTGTGTGTGTGTGTGTGTGTGTGTGTGTGTGTGTGTGTGTGTGTGTGTGTGTGTGTGTGTGTGTGTGTAGAGAAAAATATGTGTTTTTTATTTGTGTGTGTATGTGATGCTAAGATTCATCACACAATGGTACAGTGATTTAAGCTTTCATCTGCAAACGATGCAACAGAGAACATCTTTCTGCACAGAGCAGCAGCCTGCTTCATTATATGGTTCACTGTGTCTACTGTAACCAGAAAGATCCTTTTATAGCAAAGTTACATGTGTGCAAAGTGGAAATGATGCGTG